>NC_092818.1:179249212-179849212 GCF_023375885.2 Dermacentor andersoni | reverse complement strand
CGAGATGGTGCGGCACCACGTGTAAGCCTGCGGCCACGCGAACAGACGTCGTTTGTCACCCCACCGCGACAGTCAATCGCGACAGTCAATTGCGGCCTATCAGTGTCTCTGGCTCGCCGCGTGCCAACTTTCACCCTAGTTGCTCTCACTAAGGCGCCACGAATGCCAAGGCACTGACAAACTGCCCGCTCTTCTACCGTGACAGGGTGCGGCTCACATCCCTCGTTCACCAACAGAACTAGAGTCATCGGAAGAAGAATAAGAGGAAGAAAAGATGACGTCTACAGATGAGTCAAAGCAACACAAAGGAAGCAAAGAATGTATCACGCGTTATCCCGCCATTCCTAAGGCGCCACCCGAGAAGATGGAGAAAAAAACTAACAATGTAAACAAAATGAAGGCGCCGCTGTCCCATCTTGTTCGAGGATTACTTAGAGACCAGAAGTGGCAGCGTGAACGCCATCTTGACGAAGAATGGCCACATTGAGTTACTTGGTATCCTAGCGGGAGATATAATCACATGCGATTTCTCGATGATGGCAATATCAGACTACTGCGCTTCTTACGCTATAGAGCTCTGCGATGCAGGCAGAAAGCCGCGCGGAGAAAGGATAATCGCCGATGGACGCGTAGTCGTGCGCTTAGGGTTGCTGGCAAGCTAGTTGATAACGCAAACACTTCTACGTTGCTCCTCTGTAAAGGGGGGTTAAACTTAGATTACGTTTTCTTTTTCACGTACTAGTGTGAAGAAAGGGGATACCAATCTGTCCAGTTGGCTGGTGGTAAAAATATATGTATATGGTAAGAATATGTAGGTAAGAATATAATTATGTGAGAAATGAGACGAGATGCCCAAAGGGCAGTAACGGGCGGCAGTGACGGCTCTATTTAGTTTGAAAGCTAAGCTATTTTCAAATCAATGTTCAAAAAATGCGCCTCTTGACCAAGTTGTAAACGTCGTCCCGCGGTGTCTAAGGCAACAAGCATAGCGACTAGCTGAAATTCTGGCTCTCATTTCAAACAAACAGCCTATGCTCCGTTTCATACATTTATAAGGCAGCGCTACGATAGCGACGCAAGTAGCACAGCTACAGAAAGAAGTCTCACCCCGCGTCTTTCGATGTGCAGTTCTTTCTCATGTGCGACGCCTTGGATGCGGAATAGTTGCTTCATATATAACAACTGCAACACGTGGACGTCAGTTTACGTAAAAAAAAAAAGCATTTGTGCATGGTGATGGCTGCCTCTATGCGACGTACTCCTTTCCTTGGTCGCGAACGTGAGTACTTTGCGTTGTCTACACAATGTAATAAAAGTGCAAAGACGCGCAATTCTTTCCTGCTCCGGAGTTAGAAGAACGAAGAAATATACGAAAATGGAGAGGAGCACGAAATTACGGCGAGGACAACGACATCAGCGAGAGACCCGACGCTGCGCGCATTATACCACAAAAAGATTGCATGCAAAATACAGAGATAGAAAGAAGAGGACGCAGATACAATATGTTAGCACCGCAATCAGCTGCGGCAAACTCCTCGTCAATTACAGGAAAGGACAAGAAGCGCGGCTGCGTTTCATGTACTGTACACGCTTTCCGACATCGACGCTAAGCGCGAATAGGAACAATATGCAGGGTCACGTTCTGCTAGAACAAAACCGGAAAGCTGTAGAGTCTCTTTCAGGAAACTAAGAAATACATGCTGCGCAAGTAGTGCGAAAGCCCGGAACAACTTTATTCTCTGCATCGCTTAATATCTGAGTAAGCCTCGTGGCGCCCTGTTTGTGACATGATCTACTGATGCTCAGCTTTCAATCCATAGCAAATATTCCAGAAACTAAAGTTCACGACGCAACAAATGTTTGTTTTAACCGAATATCGTGTGTCCTGGTTTTCCGTTGTCCATAGCATTGTCATACAGATCGCGGACGCGTGAGGTAACTCTTGAAGCAAACCAGTTCTACTTTGCATATATAGTGAAGCGGTGCGAACCACATTCAAGGCTGCGGCTTCGGTAACTGATTGCAAATGTTTGCTGTCGAACACAAAAGAGCTTAGTACGACACAGTAGAGGAAGTTGCAATAAGGATTCATCGTATCTGGAAAGGCGGTCATACAAAATAGGGCGTTTGTGTTGTTCTTGTCGTTGTTCTTGTGTATGTGTGTTTTGTACGCTTGCTTTCCCGCAACAATGGAATTTGTAGGTATACGCAAGCTCGCATCGAACACACCAAAAACCTGAAGTGCGTCTCAGCTGCATATTTGCCGCCGCGGGCGACCCATCAGGGAAGTAACAGTTTCGCTACAGTGAATGCTGTCTGTAAGAAAACACCATCCTCGGAATGAACACACACACACACACACACACACACACACAAACACACACACACACACACACACACACACACACACACACACACACACACACACACACACACACACACACACACACACACACACACACACACGTGTTTATCACGCGTGGCTACAACGCCTTGCAGTCGATAAACAGCAGGCGTTCGCCGATCACAACAAATTCGAAGGATGTGGCTAAGTAGTTTCGATGGAATTGCATACGTTACGGTGTGGACAGTTTCTAGAACATTTGCGGTGTCGCGGTTTTCCGGAGCACGTACGGAATGCAAACTTCTGGTATGCGCGGGCTTAACTTCGTGAGCACGTAGACCTGAACTTCTTTCCCCCGGACGGAAAGTAAAACATAAAAGAAAATACCGATGTAACTAAAGCGCCACGAGCGGTTTCTTAAGGTACTTTTTTTTCCTATTCCGTTGCGTAACCGCCGTCTGGGGCACTTACGACAGGAGTGCAACGGCCTCCAAACAACCGCGGCCGAGTCTTGCCGCCGCAAGCTGTGCGGTGTCTTGAAAGAGGCACGTTTCTTTCTCTCCGTTCTTTTCTTTCTCTAAACTCGTGCCGCGATTTACCACCGTTGCTTTTCGTAGCCAGATGGACGAGAAGAGGAGGAGGAGGAGGATCAGCGCTAGTCGACGAGAGAGACCAGAAAGATGCGAAGCGCGCAACGGCGAGACAGTGCAGTGGCTGAAGAGAAAGCCGACAGACACCAAGCACAGGCCGACCAAGGTCCGGGTCGACGCAGCGGCTCAACGCGAAAGGAAAAGATGGAGCGGGTGAATGCGTGAAAAGCGCTCGGCGCCGCGTTTGGCCGAATGTAAGAGGAAAGCAATAGGACAGAAAGGAGCCTAAACACGGGAGGCATTCCTTTGTGAAACACAGACGCACCGCCGGTTATTGCGTTCTGCCGTTGTCTTCTTTTTGGGCCTTCGTTTCTGCTGCAGTGAGGAAGCTATATTCCTGAAGCACTCGGTGCTTGGCTTTTTTTCTCGTGGTGGCGTGGAAACGCGGTCCCGTGCGAAAGATCAAACGAGCTGAGAACACGAACCGAAGATGCGTGCAAGCAGCGATTGAAGCTGGGGAAATCGCAGGCTGTCGCGACGGAACCCTGACGGCACTATTTGTCTTTGATCTGGTTCCCTGAATGGGATGCCGGTGATGCGGGTGATACTAAAATATAGCGGAGAATAAATGGAGGAAGTAATCTTGAAACGATGACTCCACCCGAAGGTGTCGTCACAACTGCAGCTGTGCAACAACGCACCGCTATGTACCGTCGAAATTCACTGCACCTTGTATGTAGGCACATTTCTTAGCACTGCCATACACACATTGCTTTGTCCAAACCCTTATCGCAGACTGCTTCAGAGATACGACGGCATGCTCCAGAGGCTCGTGGGGAATGTCTGTGAGATGTTCATTAAAGATTAGAAAACACGGCGTTCACTTTTCCGCAATCTCTGCGTTCGCAAAAGGGCCAAGACATAGCGCCAGACATCCTTTCTACTTCTACAGTATCGGAACGCATGTCAGTTCTTCGTATTATTTGCGCGAAGTAAAACAACTAATTTTTCCATTTGAAATCGAGGCACCTTGAGGAGCAGAGAATGTTATCATGCACGTGCTTGACATTGCTGTTTCCGAGCATCACTACTGAGGAGAAGAAGAGTGGTGATATTTTTTGTTTAAATTATTAAATGTGTGCGAACGAGAGGTTTTCACCAAGTGTGATGCTGGCTACGCCTTCTCTGAGGCCCACTCAAAGCTACAGAAAACAAACAAACAAATAATGCAGAACATTAACATCATATGTAATTGGAAGTCGGGAATTGCTGGTCCACAGTTAATATAAAGTTCAATTTACCGTATTGAACATCGCAACAAACGCAGTTTGCACAGGAAGGAATGTCAGATCGCAAAAGAAATAAATATGAATTGAACTGTGGCGTAGTCACTTGCAGTTCCCATCGTTCAAGTAAGCACATTCCATAAATACAAGATTAACCACAAATTGTAACAAGATCAGGGACATTTTAAGTACAGTGCCTGCAGCAATCGCAACACAACCACCGTATATCTACCGAACCAGTAATATCGGTGGCTGTACCGTGTTGCTACAGACAGTGGTAGCCTGTCCCGGGTCGCTCTAGAACACGAAGCTCGCCACCACTTTAAGATAATGGCTGTCCATTATTTATAGTTCTCTAAAAGGGAGCACGCGGCGCTTCAGTTGGCACTATATACTCGCGTGGTTTAATAAAAGGAACTCTGGGTTTTGCGCACACGACGAAATCCTCTTCTCTGCTGTTCGTTAAAATCGTCTTCCCGTTTGCATTGGAGCACTTTCAGCAAAAACAGGAGTCGATTTCGTGAGGCGTAATGATTTGCAGACTTAGAAAATTGCGTGGAGATCAATATATTCCGCGTAAAAAATCTGTGCATGTAGTCATTCATTCGATAATTCATGAGATTTAACTTCTCAAAGCAACACTGCATGCATCTTTGCATTAGCACAAAGAATTTGGCTTTTTTGATTAGATTCAATATTACAGACAAAACTCAGCTCCAACTCAAGTGATGAAGAAAGAAGCCCACGCAGCGCTCGTACCGAGCACTTCTTTATTCGCTCCTTGTGTTAGAGTTGGGCTTTTCTTTTTCTTTTTTAACAATGCGGCTATGAGAGACGCCGTGGTGGAGAGGCTCCAGATTAATTTTGACCACCCGAGGTTCCTTAACCTGCACGTAAAATCTAAATGCACGAACGTCTTTGCATTTATACTACACTATAAGGTAGCTGCCGCGGCCGGGACTGGAACCTGCGAGCTGAGCAGCCGAGCTCCCTGTCCACCGAGCCCCAGGGACAAGAAACGTCTACCCTGTTTATGTGGCAGAAACGGTTGACGCATCTCACTGCCCTGAGCGTTGAGCGTCGAAACACAAGCCGTACGCGTGCGTGGGAAGCAGCAACGAGTGGCCGCGCGGCGTAGGTGCGTGCAGCTTTTATTATCGTGACCGGCGCGTGGGCTTCCGCGAGCGCTTGCCATACCCTCTCGCTCCACGTGCCCCGGAGGCAACTACCGACCCGCCGTACTCGTGGTGCCCGAAGGGAACGCCGTCTGGGAAGGCGAAAGCAGGCAGGACCCTTCGAAGCACCACGCGTTCACCCGCTGCCCCGACTGGCACTCTGTCTTGTCCGACAAGCAGCTAGGGCGAGCGTGGTGTTGCGAGCGCGGGAGAGAGAGAGAGTGCATGTGTATGCTATATAGTATACGGTGGCCTCGCGCGAGCGAAAATTTATTGAGGGGACCCCGATAAGCGGTGCTGCTCGTGGGCGCGGCCCATTGCGCCAGCGTGGTATGTTCGGCTGTTCTCGGGAGGTCTCGGGCGCGTGACCCGCCAAGTGTGCGTGTCATTGAGCGGCCACGCTGAACTCGGCAGTTCCCTTCAGTGCTTCCGAGCCTAGGGGGTGTAACGAAATTGCTGCTGGCACGTCCCGCCACGCCGTAACAGTACCATTACCAAGGCGTTGAGGCGCAAACTCTAGACATACCACGCGCACTAACCGAGGTCGGTGCTCTTAGAAAATGCGAGTGAGAAAGTAGTTTGCGGGCAACACAGGAGACAAGGAGATGACAACGTGCGCATTAATAAAATGTGGCAGAAGCAGCTGCAGGCGTTCCCGATTGGTTGAGGCTGCCTGCAACTTCCATAACGCTGAAGGGAACTACTGAGGCGGCGTACAACCGTTTTTCCTTTTCGGATTAGAGCGCGTTCATGTCTTGGTCAGTGGCAGTCTTTGATGCTTTTCCTTCATCCCTTGAAATTGGGGGAAGGTTTTTATTTCGGGCGGAAACGATGACGTAGGAACCAGCGGGGATGCCCAAGAAGGCAGCCCCGGCTGTTAGGAAATCAGAGGGAACTGATAGGGTCGGGGTTATAAACAAGTGGAGCGCGTGATGCGTTAGCGTGTGTGCGAGCAGATTTTTCCCGCAGCAAAGGCGTTCCCCTTTCGTAAAAAGTAGGTGTTTGTAGAACGACTAAAAGGCGCCTCCCTATGTGACATCGAATATATTCACTACGCGAGCTTTACAGCTGCGCTGGAGGTATCACCTGGCGTCGTGCGTGCTTAAAATGTACAAAAAGAAGTCGTGCTTCGAGTCATCGCCTTCCTTTTGCTGCAAATAGATGGACGCGAAACATTACCTCTCGCTTATGAAAATTGATGTCTTTGTATCAATGATAAAGACTACTAGCTCATCTTTCGGAAAGTCACACGTACATACATGCCCATATATGTTTTATTTTTTTCTCATACGAGAACGCTGAGCACACTAAGACACACGAACGCCCAAAACGGGTCGCACACGTGCGTGTGAGGGCTACTGTAGTTGATCAGATAAGCAGGGGCGTCTTCAACCACACCACATGTTTTGCAATCTGTTTGCCCAAGACAGAGCTCCGCCACCAGCGGATTGTATGCAGTAATTGCATTATGAAGGTTGTTCTTGCGCTGACACACGGTCAGAGTTTAACAATGCTTTCGCATGTTTAGTTCATGGCTCAATCGTTTATGCTGAGCGCATTAACGTCGTATTTTCTTGAATTACACGTGTAGCGTAAGTTTATTATTGAATGAAGATTTACATTCGTGAGGCCCAAATAGAATAGACCCATTACGTGAAGTCATCAAGCTACAAGCTAGTGCGCATCATTTTTCACATAAAACCCCAGTGTTTATAGGGACCACATTAGCGCATATCTCCCAGTGGCTAAACTCTACCTGTAGGCTATTACTGTTTAACTGCGTCAAGGCAAAGGAAATTAAATACGCACTCTAACGGTTGCGATTCATTTGAAACTTTTTTTGGTGACATCTTCCCATGGCATCTGACAATGGCAAAGGTCATTAGCGACTTTCACCGCGAATCATAACTCCTCTTTGAGTAGAAAGTTCATTCTATCTATTTTAGAATTGGATTTTAGTAGGGGCTTTAGCGGTAACTCGAAATTGCAGGTCATGTTTCTTGGATGACACAATAACGAATGAGAAGGGGTTGAAGTGAGATATAATAAAAGTGAGCTTCCAACGTTCGAAAGAAGCACGACAAATTTTATAATAGAGGGATTTTTCTTCACAAGAACCAAGATTTTAGAAAGCCAACAGTAGTACATCCAAGGTATTTTCGTTACAAAGCAAGAAGACGAGTGACAGTGCCATGCTACGAACTCGTACATAGGCGTAATATACTCTTATTTAGCACTGATTTTCTGACAACGCGGAATTTGCACCTTCTTCCATCTATACAAATCTCAGAAGGCGAAAATGTCGGATACCTTTATTTTTGTCTGTGTGCGTATATGTCGGATAATGTCTACAGCGAAAAAAAAAAACTACATTACCACCCCTTCTGTTTCCTACAAGGAAACGAAGATCTTAAAATCGAAGAACTAAATAAAACGAGATGGAGACAACTTTCCCAGGGGGAGATCGATGGCCTTCGATGACGAGTTCAAGAATGGGGCATTTTTGTTACATATGCTCAAAACGGGTACGGTGACCGCTGAAATGCCTCTTGCGGTGTTAAGGTTGCATCCGCAGCATTCAGTGAGGTCGTCTGTAATTGCGGATACTGGCACTGGTATCACAAATGCAGGGGACCCATGATATCCACTAGTAAATATGTCCCTAGTGAGAGTATGGCCTCCAAGGCCTGCGAGGAGATGGACTAAAATATCGCCACGCTCATTATCCAACTTTTGCTTAGTGGATGCGCTTTTATGTTTTTGCCTGGTAGTTTAGATTACTTACGTGCGGAAAGTCTGAAGAGTTCTTAGAAAGTGTTGAAGTCGCATATTGTACTAGCGCTGCACTGGAGTTGCTGGGGTTGCAGCGCACAAGAACAACTAGGCTAGGCTGAGAGGGAGAGATCGACAGAAGAGAGGAAAGGCAGGGAGGTTAATCAGACGCCTGCCTGGTTTGCTGCCCTGCACTGGGGGAAGGGGTATAGAGATGTTCTTCATACGATGGTGTATCATTGCTCTCCAACGACGACAGCGTCGTGCGCAGTGAATGTTAGTCTTTTCAAAGAGCAAACCTGGCAATTGGTTTTAAAACATGTCTGTATTATCCGTTTATATTTCGTCTGTATTACCAGTCTGCATTATATTGTGTCTGTATTTTATGATATGCTTATTCTGTCACTCTAACTTGCGTTATTTTCACATTGGGCTATGTACTGTTATCTGATTATTGTGTTTTCTTCTTTGTATAGTTATCTGTGTCTATTAGCCCCTCCCCTCTGTAATGCGTCATGTAAGCCTTGAGGGTACTATAAATAAATAAATAAATAAATAAATAAATAAATAAGTAAATAAATAAATCCTTCCACGTACATTTTTAATGTTTGACAATCGCGTTCTAGTTCGGTCTCCGCTTCGACTCAGATGCTGGAACATCACATGAACAAAAACACTTCGTCAAATTTTGATACCGCACATGTTACGTTTCCTAGAAGCGGCCGCATTTAGTTGTAGATTTGTACAGACAAGTACGTCATGCATGAAGTGCAAAAATGCACGCTATGCAATTGGTCAAACGCATGCTACAAAAACGAGAATACTGAGTACAGGATGCACTGAAAACACTCGGTCTAATTCTTTTGAGTTGAAGATGTCACATGCGCGCATTAGCTCTGTAAAAGTGATGATTAAAGCAGTCTGCAAACTACAGTTTCTTCACTGCTGACGTCGATGCCAGTGATTCTACTTGAAGAGCCTTACTGCTCATTCGAACGTTCTACAGTTCCGTCAAAATAATTAATCGGGACATTAAATTTATTTCACTTGATAGCAGACGAGATCTTACGCCCAAATGTACATACAGCAGGGCTTGGAAAAACGCTGGAGATCCTAAAACAATAAAATATTTTGCAGTTAGCTTTGACCAGCTGGGATAGCGTAATGCACGTAGATCGAAGTGCACGTGCGTTCTTGGTGCTACGCTGAAGTATATATGTTTTAGTATTTGCTTGCCCTACATTTTTAAGGCATTTCATATTGACCTCACATGCAAATCAGTGCATAGGAATCCACAGGTACAAAGATGTCCTTCCGAACACGCAGCTCGCTGTTAACAGAGACGAAAGCGCGCGGATATACAGTCTATGCGACTTCATGAAGCGCCAGCTTCATATGGGACATCAGAGAAGCAGCACAAAGTGCGTGTCTTGCGTCAACGATAACAAAGAAAGGAAGGCACAGTGCAAGATCTGCAGAAAAATAGTGCCAGACACCGGGTAGTCCATAAAACGGTGTGAAGGAACTGTAAGTGATAAAAATAAAGGGCGAAGCTTGCAGATAGCAGCTGCGAAAGGGGAAGCGCTTCCGGGTGCGAGAGGGCAGAGTTAAGTGAAGACGTCGAAAGCCTGAAAGCCACGTGTTTACGCCGCCGGGTCCAGATTAATTTCAGCAAACCATCACAGCGGGGGTCACGGCAAGCGACCGCTCATTTATTGGGTTAGTGAGGAGGCTTCCTCGCTTTCTGGGGATCTGCCCACTCAGCTTGATTGAGGCCCTTTGGGTAAATCGAGACCCGACCCCCGAAGGATTGAAGCGATCAGGGGTGATGAGGAGTCGTTCAGGAGGGAGAAAGAAAGAAAAGCAGGCGATAGCTACTTGGGCCGTAGCCATCTTCTGACCTCTGAATTTTTAGTTCCGGTTTTGTGGAAACAGATTGAGTGAGGAAGGGCCAAATGACTTCGTTTTTTTTTAAAATCTTTTATCTTCCGTGAGACTCGCGGCTTTTTGAAGTGAATTCTAAAGGGAGTGTCTAAAAGGTGTCCAAGTAAACCGCAGCACAAGCTTGCAAAGGAGGAAAAAAAGTTGCCATCAACAAGTTGTCATCAATGGCCATCATATGATATTCTCCCGCCCTTTTATTGGTTTCTCCCCCTTGTGGATTACCACAGAAATCGTTTTCCATAATAACGGTGGTGGCTGCAAAACGAATTTTTAAAGCAATTTGAATAGTGGAAGGATCGACATTTGGGCGAGTTGGTACTAATTGTTCCTGCCTTCTGTCTTCGTTTTTTCGCGCTGCCCCTTCAAGATGTTGAATAGTGGAACTTATAAGTTTTGTTCAAATTAAGGTTTAGTTAATAAAAACATAATGTTGTGGAACCTCTCAAACTATATTTAGCAACTAGTAACGTCATTGACGCCAGCAAAGTTGCTTGGCTTCGTTAACAATCTTAAGAAATAGTTTAAAGTATGTGGTTGACGCTTTGTGCGATTAACGGATTTTGACACGCGCTTTCCTTTGAAAGGTCGATGAATATGCGCAGTTTTGCGTGTTACTGTAAATAAAATTATTCTTTTCTCTCTTCCAAGGGTCATTAACACCCAAAATCCTATGGAATGTCGCCTACTTGAGCACTTTCTTTAGTAGCTATTCCTAGTGTGGACTTTATATCACTAAAGTACTTTCTGCCCAGTACTCTGAAGAAAGAAATCCGAGGACACCTAAGCACTTCTTATAAGTTGTGAATGAGAAACCATTAACGTGCAGTTGAACGCCGCTGAGCGGTCCTTCGATTTATGAACTCCTCACGGGCTAGCGAGCGCGTTGAAACGCTTGGCCAGCGCCTCCTAGAGAGCACGAGACCGGTGCACGTCGATCCGTGATATTATGTTACCTTGTCCGACTGCCACGGAATCTAGTGAGGAAGCTCCAGTGTAAGTCGCTGTGATTTTGACGCCACCGCTTTCGTCACGCAGGTCTGTTACCTAGGAGGCATTGGTTTAGCCCAGTGGATGCGGCACTCGGCTTCTGAGGCTGGGGTTATAGGTTCGAAACTAACTGCCACCAATGTTTTTCCTTTCGAATTGATACGGTTATTTAAATACATGAATGTCATTATAGCGATTACAGAGGCGAATTTTGAACGCAGGCGAGAGCTTGCGCGGGTTACACAGGCTTCCAAGAGTGAGGATGACATGACGTGGCGGTGATACCCCCTCCCCTCACGCAACACCTGGAGCGCCAGCGGGGCAGCACGTGTTCCCGAGGCCAATATACCTGGTAGCGAAGGTTCCATAGAAGCCCATGCATTTAAAACATCGCGGTTGGAGTAGCAGGAAATAAATATGGTGGTTCATCGGCAGTTCATGGGGCTTAGCGCCATCCTGGTGCCGAGGGAACACCTCCGCAAGAAGAAAGAAATAACCTACAGTCATATCTGTAAAAAAAAGAAGTGACGTCATTTTGTTCACAAAGCGCGAAATTTGTTTTAGCCACCTAACATTAGAACTCTATATTCGAACGCTCCACTATTCGACTTGATGGGCACTTCAAGCTTTCAGCGCGGAAAGCGGTGCAGCAGAAGGTTAGCCATGCGGGTGTCGAAATTGAAACCCTGCACAGAACATACTTTGGAGGCTGAGGAAAACTTTGGTTGCAGAGTGCTGGTCTGATCGTCAGACACCAAGCCCGTTGGCCAGCACAGCCCGCACGAAAACAGCTAGAGTAAACAATTATCCGGTGGTCGTAATTCACCACTTTTGGCGGAACAGGTTAAGAAACGGTGAAACTACCCGGGCCACTAAATTTAGAACATCCTCGACAAGCAGAAGACACAACACGTAAGGGGAGGTGGTAGGGGGGGGGGGGGGGGGCGTATTGTAATAGGTGAACTTTACGAGCGCGCCTTTCTGCACACTTCAAAAGCTGCATTGCAGAGCAAGTGATAACGGCGCCATCACTTACTTTTCTTATGGTGGACACTGAAAAAAGGTATCCATTGATAATGATAAAGTAAAACGTATTCGTCTTTTCTTTTCTCGCCACGACTATATAAAATTGAACAAGCATTTTATGTTGGTTGAATGAATCAAACTGTGTCTCGTTTTAATTAAAAACTTTTTTTCTCGGTGTTTGTTCCCTCCTCACATAGTCGCGCTGCAGTCACTGCTCCCATAACCACCCTTGCTGATGTCGGTGACAAATTGTTCTGAAACACGTTTCGTCTGAAGCTTCGCGACGCTTCTGGATCGACCTTGGTGTTCGCTTTCGCCCGCTTTGCTCCGTCATAGCGCGCGTTTGACGTGGCGCCGCAGCCAATGGGAATTTAGGTGCCGTTTTGCTGCTACAGACACCGGCTTTTTCGCTCAATGGATCACTTGATGCTTTAGCATCAATAAAGTCGCTACTACGTAGGTGCCAACGCGAGGAGCGCGTCAACGTCTGTTTTTACAGTAACTGCGAGAAATGCCGTTCTCCGCATGGTAGTATTGTATTATGGCTCTTCTAAAAGGTGTTTTTATAGAAAGAGCTACCTACTGAGTTCTGCTTGAATAGTGCTGACCTGTTTGGTTTCAATCTTCCTTTCGAGCAAAATTATCTTTTGGTCGACGTACTGCATATTATCCGCTTTATCAACATGGAACACTATCACCCTACACTGAACATTGTTCATCGCTCAGTACACTTAGAAAACAATCGATGTCATGCTGTTATGTAGTTAAATTTCGCATTTGTCTTTAAGAATATTGCTTATTGTTTGTAGTTTTCTTATTTCTTGCCTGTTTGTATGTAAATTTTCTTATTCTAATACAGGTAAGTGTACTACCACTTTAATACGATTTAGGAACTACTTGGTAACTGTGATATGAAGATGTGGGCCCAGGCCTCAAACATACAGGGATGGCACAATGAACACAGAGAGGCTTTAATGACACGGGGACGGGACTAGGATAACGTACACGATAACACACACACAGTTCCCTTCATGGGTGTCTGTCGCTTAGGTATAGTCAAGCTCAGCGTCAATATTGGAAGGTGTCCCATAGTGCGTCGGTATCACACACTCACGGCACGAAGAGGCGCAAAGATGAGTCGGGAGCAGCGAGTGGCGCAGGGGCTGGAGGCCGGGGCGGATGCGCGGCACACGACGAGCCACTCGCGCGACAACTGGGTCGGGACGTCTGCCCGCCACAGGGTAGACCGTTCGGAAGGCTTAGCTGCACCGGAACATGTCGGCGTCGGATGCTCGCCCAGCAGTGGAGCAGGCCGGTTGAAGCCCAAGGAGAGCCCGGCCTGTTCTGCCAGCACACCCAGGAACACCGGCCTTGGGAAGACGAACTGATCGGCTCGTTTGGAAGGCCAGCCTAGGCAGCTCAGTCAGTTCGCATGGCTGCCGCCTCAGCCCAGACGACGACCCTTTTCTTCCTCTTCGTCCGTCGCCGCCGCACATCAGTCACGCGCATTCGGCCGCGACAACCAAATAGTCCAAACTCCTATCACAGTAACCTTGTTCTTGCGGTCGCCCTACAGCCTCGCACTCTTGGACTAATTCCTGCATTTCTTGGTTGTTTTCTGCTATGAACCTAATAATGCTGATTCTAATTGTTCTTTGTTTAATTTGACTATGTCCGCTCTCACTTTTCACGTAGACTGACAACTCCATTTTTTTTCGGCAGTGTACTGGCTGTTCAATACTGCACACTTTATACGCATGCGATACAAACGTGGTACTGAGATGCTTGATACATACCTTATCTACAGCCTGTGTTTTTCTGTCTACGTTTCTGCCCTTCTTCAGATGGCGCTCAGTGTCAAGCGTCTATTTTTCTCACCGTGAAAGTTTTTCTCCCTTTTATCCTATATTTAAATTTCGGGTGCTTGCCTCCTGTACATAATATGTAAGCCCGTTTTTTTTGTACATGCAATAACAGCCAATAATCGGAAACTTGAACTTAATGGCTCTTCGTTCCGTAAATACAGGGGCCGCTGCAGTATATTACGGTGTGTGTGTATGTGTGCGTGTGTGTGACTGATGATGCATTTGATGCTTTCTAGATAATATCTCAACTGTTCGGTACTTCTGTTTGACTTTTTAATATGTGGCTGCTCTGAATGCGAGATGACTACACTTCGTTCGGTGTGCTATTACAGACTATTCCAAAGGTGTTTGACCTCTCTTTCTGTGGCCGTTTAATTTTAAATGTTACTTCTCCGCCTGAAGGTAGCGTAACAATGTACTTCACCTAATTATTTCATTTATTAAATACCTTAACGTTCATAGCTCGGCAACATACCTGCTACCAACAATTACAACGTCGGTCGGTCGGTCGGTCGGTCGGTCGGTCGGTCGGTCGGTCGGTCGGTCGGTCGGTCGGTCGGTCGGTCGGTCGGTCGGTCGGTCGGTCGGTCGGTCGGTCGGTCGGTCGGTCGGTCGGTCGGTCGGTCGGTCGGTCGGTCGGTCGGTCGGTCGGTCGGTCGGTCGGTCGGTCGGTCGGTCGGTCGGTCGGTCGGTCGGTCGGTCGGTCGGTCGGTCGGTCGGTCGGTCGGTCGGTCGGTCGGTCGGTCGGTCGGTCGGTCGGTCGGTCGGTCGGTCGGTCGGTCGGTCGGTCGGTCGGTCGGTCGGTCGGTCGGTCGGTCGGTCGGTCGGTCGGTCGGTCGGTCGGTCGGTCGGTCGGTCGGTCGGTCGGTCGGTCGGTCGGTCGGTCGGTCGGTCGGTCGGTCGGTCGGTCGGTCGGTCGGTCGGTCGGTCGGTCGGTCGGTCGGTCGGTCGGTCGGTCGGTCGGTCGGTCGGTCGGTCGGTCGGTCGGTCGGTCGGTCGGTCGGTCGGTCGGTCGGTCGGTCGGTCGGTCGGTCGGTCGGTCGGTCGGTCGGTCGGTCGGTCGGTCGGTCGGTCGGTCGGTCGGTCGGTCGGTCGGTCGGTCGGTCGGTCGGTCGGTCGGTCAATACTAGCGTGTAGTGTATGGCCCTTCGATGTGTTACTATGTCATTGTCTCAATCTTTCTTAAATATTATGTGCCTTTTTTTCTTTTCAGCGTTTACTTCATCGCTTCAACATGCAGCTTCCCCTTCGTGGCTTGCGCCGAATCGTCTGAATTGGTTCCTAACCTGTGTCGTCTCATGGACCAACCCATGTACTGTCGCTGCGACTCCGAGGACATCGCGGACGACGCCACAGACGTCTCCTGCTACATCACGAGACCCCTTACTGTGGACCACGCCGTATTCAAGTCATTCCAAAACCACCCCTCCCTTGCCTCCCTATCCTTCAACGCGTTCAGCCTGAGCAACAAGTTAACTTTCGTGCCATCTCAAGCCCTAAGGCAGTGCCCACAATTGGAACGCCTCAAGTTCACCCAGTCGGAGCTAGGCGTTCTGAAAACGCGCTCCTTCTACAACCTCTCTAGACTTGCGTGGCTGTGTCTCGACTCCAACGCCATAACCGACCTGGAGAACGAGTCCATCGCACAGATGCCACGTTTAAAGCGGCTCGAATTAGGCGACAACAAGCTCAGCAGGATCCCCGCCGGTGCCCTGCGTGCTCTTCCAGCCCTAACGCAACTCTTCCTGGAGAGGAACGAGATCGAGACCATAGAAGACTTAGCGTTTGAGGAATTAACCAGCGTCAAGGAAGTAGACCTGAGTGACAACGCCATCGAGGGCCTGACGGACCACACGTTCAAGGGACTGTCGAGCGCCATACGGCTCGACCTGTTCCGCAACAAGATACAGAGGCTCGAGGCACGGGTGTTCAGCGGAATGCCGCGGCTGGTTGAGCTGGACATGAAGTACAACGGCGTCACCGAAGTGGACCCGCTGGCGTTTGACGGCCTGCCCCAGCTGAGCATCCTGTACCTTTCGCACAACCGCCTCCGCATACTGCCCGCGCAGATGTTCATGGGCGCGCCCAACTTGATCACTGTGGACCTGTCGCAGAACCAGCTGCTCACGCTTACCTGGAGGACGGTCCAGGACTTGCGGAAGATCGACTCCGAGTCCTTCGATATGAGCCTCACCGGTGAGTATGAGCGTGCGATAATTTTAGGATGCATCACATGATTTTCTATCGGCCTGACAAGACTATGACAAAAAATAATTTTGTGTCAGAAGCACTTTGTCGTAAACGAGGAAAAGAGTTGAGCAGTACATGCGCTCCTTTATGAGCAAGGACCTCACATAATACTTTAATGTTTAATTAAAAGGAACATGTAGTAGGTTGCTCATTTCAGTAATTGATTTTTGAGCCAGTTAACATTAGAACACCGTTTCTGTTAAGACCTGCATGCAAAAGACATTTTCACTGAAAAATTTTGTCCGGCCACAATCGCCCAAATGTCTCCGACCTTTTCTCCATGGCGACTGCACTAGTTCTACTTCCCAGGGTAATTGCTTCGTTCCGGTACAACTCGCTTCCACGAATGCAGCTTGTAATAAATCTGCAGAATGTTAATGTCCCGCAGTCAAGGAGTGACTTCGCCTCATGGCGGTATAATAGCACTGCGGGGACAGAGTTGTACCTTACGTTGCAATGTAACTACTTTATTTTTACATCTGCAAAGGCACTCTGTTCGAGTTTTCTTCTACGCGATCTCCTCGCGGCTTCGTGCGCTAACTCTTACTTGGGCGTAGCACATTCACCAGCATTAAGAAAACACAAGGAAAACTGCGCTTGTTGCGATTTGTGCAGGAAAACCATTTAAGTTGGAGCTCAGCGCATTTAGCCGGAACACTTCATTGCAGGCCGCCGAGACATGCTTTTATACGGTCAAAAATAGTTATGTAAGGCAGGCAAAGCGATTATCTGACAAAAGAAAAGGAAAATAAAAATAAAAAGTGACAAAGAGCTGCCCGTATCACCGTTTGCAAACATAGTGCTGCGTGAATTGCTGTAGACACTTCGTTAGCCGTTCTCCCACTTCGGAGCAAATATCTGGAGCTCAATTACGCCACCGGGTACATAAGTGGGGAACTATGGAACAAGTCAAATAGCCTACGCTATCATGTTTAGGTGTACGTTGAAGAGAAAACAGTACTGACCTCCTTTTCTCGATATCTTGGGAAACGTCTAGCGTGAGAGCCAAAAGCTGTAGACACTAGCGTAATGGTATGTTCTGCCTACCAGTTAATACTACCACAACACCTGGTAACAACTGACCTTAATTGAATCACTGTAGATAGTTACTCGCTACAAGCACGCAATGCTTTTGTTCGTTGATGAAAGCGACGAGGAAAGCTTTGTAGCAGCGACACAGAGATGTACATGCGTCGTCTCGGAGTCTCTTGTGATGCTGACTGCGACAATAGCAACATTTAGATGCGCGGCATTGCTTTTACGGAACATTCATTTAGTGGGTACATACATAAAAATTGGAAACTATCTGTTAAGTGCAATTTAGTCTTTGTAGAGTCCCAGCACTAATGCCTTAGTAAAGTCAGAGCTGAGTAGGCAAGGGATGTTTTCGTTGCTCGCAAAGTACACGCCCCCTATAAATCTAAAACGTATTCCCGTGTTCTACGACATAAGTCAGGGCGCACACATGTGCCTTTACAAACTGCCAGCAATATAATTAGAAAGTGCTGCAAAACGAATCACGTGATCGGCTCTTGCGTCCTCTCGAAGTAAAATAGCCTTATACATAGCGGCATGTTCGACAGCTAAAATTGATAGTAAAAGCATAGGCGAAATTCAGCTTGATCCCACAACGGCTTTAGCTATTGACAATTACTGCCGAGCTCGTGTAACATTTCTAAATTTTCCAGGTGCGGTCTGTAGTAGAAAGCTGTGACTTTTCGACGTTTCCAGTATCGCCAAACAACGATACGAATGTCATGCAAGCGCAGCAACACTAGCAGCGGAATCTTTGGCACAATATTGCGTCCTTAACAGCCTAGATCCTGGCACATAAAGCCCCTCCATAAGCCCCCCCAACTCGGTCATCGCGGTGGTGATCTCGAGGCCGCGGGTTTGAACCCGGCCGCTTTGGCAGGATTTATATGGGGGCAAAATTCAAAAACACTGGTGTACTTAAATCTAGGCGCGCGTCAAAAAAACTCAAGGTGGTCCAATATAATGCGGATTTGGCCAATACGGCGCGCCTAAGAACCATGTCGTGGTTTCGGCACGTAAGACCCCAGAATTTTTCTAACGAAGCTAATTTTTAACAAGGTGCTTTAATGACGCACGCCCGCGACCCATAATCAGGACCCATAATGTTATCGCAACTAGCGTGCCGCGCGGGTTACATCACGCCGTTTCTTTTTTTCATTTTGCCATAGGCAACAAGTTCGGCTGCGACTGCCGCCTGGCGTGGATCCTGCACCTGGAGAAGGCCACGCGCAACGAGAAGTTTCGGCGCGAGCTGCGGCACGTCAAATGCAACTTTGAACAGACGCCGGCGCCGGGCAACCTGAGCAGCGGTACCAAGGTGGTCAGACTCAGTCTCAAGGATCTGGGATGCCCCGACAACTACGCACCGCCTGAGCTGCCTTCTTCGCTGCGCGACAAAAAGATGCCTCCCTCCGCCTTTGCCGGCAAGAGTGGTGCGAACAGCGCGCACGGGAAACAGGGCACCGCGGATGATAACGGAAGCAACAAGATCGTCGAGCGACCGCCACAGTCTCCGGTTGATGAGGTCCACCGAGGATCGGGAGCGGGAGACGGAAAAGACGTCGAAAACGACGTCGAGGTTGCCCTCAGTCAGCAGAAAGCGGCTCCCAGCGAAGCCGTTCTTCGGCGCAACCGCGAGAGAAACTCTGCGGCGTCATGGGTCCGCTCGGAGAAAACTGTGTCGTGGTTCTTGATCTGCGTCACACTCGCGCTAGTGGACAGGTCGAGGTGACGCCTAGGGTGATTTGTGAAGGACGTGTACGACCGAGTGTGGCCATTTCGTTCACTTTTTTTTAAAGTTTCTAATAGTGTTTGCCAGACGGTTTTGTTGCGAGTGGCTCGAAAGAAAGAGACCCGGTAGTTACCCACGCACACGCTGTGATGATGTTGCAGAGTATGAAGCGAGGACTGGGAGCAGTCTTTGGTCGCGTATGGGGAGCTCCAGATCCTGTTGATAACTTCGGGGCAGCAAGCTAGAAACATTTCTTATGCGCTTGCTTCTGACTCTAAAAACTGGTTCTCTGATTTCGTTCCACTGCATGTAACACAAATGAAATACTGAGCGCGAAATGTGTGTTGTCAACTTTTCTGTACAAGCGCTCAAACGACATGCCAAGTTAAGCATTTCCACGTGTTCGAAGAGAGATGAAGGTGCCGAGTTGCCCTGTACTTTGTTTCAGTCGCTTTCCTTTTTTTTGTTTCGTCACTTTCATTTTGCGTAAGGGCTGAAAGAAAAGTTTAGAATGAAGCCCCAAATTGAAAAAAAAATTTCTTCGTAGACCATTCTCTTTCCTTATGCACCATCTTTGTTTTTCGTAAACGTGGGAAGACAACAAAATGGACTTGTTCAAGTAGTGTATTTACATGCTTTATTCGGACTGATAAATGATATACTAGGCAGCTGTAGTCATCGACCTTGTCATCTTTGCACAAGCGTAAGCTCTCTGTAGGCTGCGATGGTGTCATCCAAACAGCGATTGGCTTTTGGATTTAATATTTTTCTTTGTATTTGATAAAAGGCTATTGTGTGTGCTTGACAGAACGGTAGTTTTCATGAAGAATGCCGAAAACAAATGTCTAAAGCAAGTAGTGACTCACGCAAACATTGTCAATGTATTTTGAGAATTATTGCTCTTGAACTGAAAAATATCATTAACGGAATATGTATATAGTGCTGTTCGCGAAGCATTTGTTTGCTGTAATTGAATTACTTGTATGGTAGCTCAACAAATTACAGAACCAACAATCACAGTCTTTGAATATCAGATTCGTCATTTGAACACCGTGCTTTGTCACGAATACCACAGACTCTTCACGAAACCTAAGCTTGAGCGCAGGTGTCCAATGCAAACCTTCAAGAGCAGCGTCCATAACACTGAACGCGAATAATAATCTTTAAAAAATGGTGCGCGTAACACTATCAGTGGCAGTGGCCCTTAGTTCCTTGCTATGCTGGACAGATATTTCAAAGTCTGCGCCTAGCGCGTGACAGATAATAAGGAGGAGCGCTCACTGCTTGCCGAGCAGTAGTCCAACATAAGCATCAGCACCGGAAAGATTATTCTTTTTCGTCACAGGTGTCATTCAACGCGGAATAAGATGGGGATCACCCAAGCATTCTTTACATGGACCGCGTTTCAGTGCGATCTTTCGCAGGGTAGCCTTAATTTTCCAATTCCTAGCAACATGCTTCATGAACCCTTGCTATTTTCAACATGCCATGTTTCCATGCGTCTTATCCACTTTAAGACTTTTTTTATGGTGAATATTCAGTATTTTTGCAATGGCTCACGCCATTACTGTACAAACGGGTATTCTGGCAATGCCTACATGAAATCACTCAGCGTGAATCGCAATATAAGAACACATTTCATGGTTCTGTCCTAAACATCATATTTCTTCCGCCATTATGAGCTCTCTCCACTGAAAGCTATGACGTAGACGCCGATCAGATCGACCAGTACGTGGTATATCACCCGCAATGTCCCGCGCCTCTTGTTGAAGTGCTAAGTCTCCACGTCTTTAAGCGCTGTGTGGACAGCGATTGCCCTATAGCCTCGTTTACTCGTTGAGGCTCTCAGTGATAAGATTATATGAGTACCGTTTTGTTCTCTTTTTCATTTATGTTCCAGTGATTTGACACCACACTGGTGTCTCCATCATAATGACACAAGGGCTACGCTCATATATGGGTACAGTCATGGAAAGATATAGAACTGGAAATTTCAGATCGTGACTGCAAAATTATGAGAATGACTAGTGTAGGGCGACACATTAATCTGGCTTATTTCGTGTTCATGGCACGTTAGCCCACTTTTCATAGGCAAAGATTGACTGCACCTTCAGTGCATATACGTAAACAAGGAACGTCCGTATTTTACGTTCTAGCCGACCTGTGCCGTTCGCGTTGGATTTGCTTGTGACCATACGCTAGAAAGCTGCGAGTGCCATCATACGACATTGCATTAATATCAGCGCAACATGGTCCCGCATACGGTACGCAGCCTGCTGCCTCATTGAGTAATGTGCTTGCTAAATTATAAATGTCACCTAACACTGAAGAAACTCTCTGTCATGTATTCGACCCTGCACCTGAAAGTGAGCGCGACACACTACCCCTATCTCGTTGCTGAATGAATGGGATGATCGTTCCCAAGATGTGTTTCGCTATTCGCCTGCACTACACGCCCAACTTCGCTGTGGTAACTGTCATAGACACACTTCGTCAAGCTATCACTTGTTCACGAATACTCCAGGTTTCACCCAGCAAACATCAATAAATTTAACGCTCGAAAGACACGAGCATCTTTCCTGTTGTCACGCGGGGAACATCTTTGATGAAACATGCTTCAACTATAAGAAACGTCATATCTTACCCCACACGCAGTTTCTTCTTCGTTCTGTTAATACAACTGCGTATTACCTGGTTCACCAGCGAGCAATACTACCAGTGTCATTCACGTTAGAATGTTGTGTTGGCAGAAAAAAAAAAACTTTTGCAAGTGACACTGGTGTTACCGTGCATCACACGTCAGAGGCAAGTTATTGTGTAGCCAGAATCTTGCTTACGCACTACACTTCGCCGACAGAAAAGCAACAGTTGAGCCTCTCGTCACGCTTGTGATAGTACTGCGGCAGTACCATTTGTAATGGCGATGGTTAAGAGCATATGAAATAAATGTTTACGTTAATTAACTCCATGCGACGAAGTCGTTGCCGAAAGGCATATGGTTACACCAGTTACCACAAGCGTCTTGCCGTGCCACCAGATTTTGCTGCCTCCGACGCCGCGTGTTTCCGCTTTTTTCCGTTGGTCTCGACTGTTGGAATCATTGTGTGCATTGTTGTGCATGTAAACATGATACCATTATGAACTGCCACAACAAGAGTCTGCCATGAAGATTTAAAAAAGGAGGCGTAAACAGTATTTTAGTGACATTGAAATGATGGATATGTTCTGTAAGATACTGCGTTGACAATAAATGAAGCTGTTGTGCCTGCACAACAAACGATGAGACTGAAGAGCTGAATTGTTCCCAATCTCGCCTCAAACGAAGGCCGCCCTTGTAACACCTCTCGTTATTTCAGTGTCATTGTTTTTCTATTGATTCTGTATTAGACGACGAATTACGTCTTGCTTGAAGTAAACATTTTCCAGTGCTCACGACCCCGATCTCCTTTCCAGAAGACGACAACTTTATTCTTTGACGAACGACTGTGGTCCGTGTCGTCTTCGATTGTGCAGGGTTTTGCTGTTGGCGCTCCCCAGTGGTAAAGCGGAGGAACTTAACTTTTCCTTCTTCTTTCCTTACAGCCTTGCACCTATTATTACTGGCTTTGTTTAATGTTTTTCCCTTCCACGCTGGATTATACGTACACAGCTGCGTGGAGTCAGCCAGTGATTTTAGCCAGCGCTCAGGAGGCCAGGCACAGTTCTCTATAGACGCAGGATTCATCTTTGAAGTAGCACCAGCGGTGTGATGGGGAGATAAAATGTTCGAGTTGATATTCTGTGGAGCCAGATTTTACATCTTACGCAATTTTCTCGCAATAAACACTGCGCGCCCTTGCGATGAACGTCAGCGCATGTCAAAACGACTAGGGTCATAGCAGCTATCGTTGTAAAACAGTCACGCCTGGGGAGGCGTGCTCGCATAGCAAGTATAAGCTCATCACGTTCACTTTCATCGCTACAGTTTCTTTTTACACGATAGCTGGACTAGTAGCTCGACCCAAACCATGTCAGGAATTTCTTTTTTCTAGCCATTTGCATAATCATCGTAGCACTGCGTTTAAACCAGGACGATGGCTAGCTAAAGTAGTGCTTATTTTTGTGGGTTTTATTCTATCCTCGTTTAGATGATGGAGCGTATACGTCACCATGCATACAGAAATAGTATTAGACACGCGCGTACCACAGGTATGTCCGTACTATGGTAGTCGTGACCTTCTCAAAGTGCAAAGCTCGCTCGCGAGATAGTTGCTGACGTACAGTCGATCACAAAAGTTTACGGACTGCTGCATCTCAGGAAACGTTCAATTTCCGAGCAGCCTGCAAAAGTAGTCAGTACAACCAAACATAACAATGTTGTTCACATACACTGGTAGAAGCTGTAAATGCGAATACTAGGCTGCGTAGTGAGGCTGCGCAGATATTCAGCTTTTTCTCAAATTTCGTGTTCCGTAAAATTTTGCGGTTGACTCTACATGTGCACGTGTGTTTGTGCGACAACGGCCTCAGAACCTTGAAATGCTGCATTCCAGAAAACACGTTAGCTTTAGGGGACAGAGCTTCAAAGCAGCGGGGGGCATCGAGTTTTCTCGCAGTAGTAGCCAGTGCAATTATCAAAAAGAATTCACTAAATAAGCTTTAACCATGGACTTTAGGTGACACGTTGTAATTGCAGAATTGAAGCTGGCGAGCACCCGTCATAATCACTCACTAGAAGTGCTCTGTGCAGCACAAGGTTCGAGAAATGCGTGCTCACTATCTTCAGCGACATGCTTTGTTGTTCCAAGTGACATGTTTCTCCGCTGTGTAAAAGGGCACTATGGCAAATAGACAACTGGAGCAGCATTGCATTTCCCGCCACGTTCTGAGTCAGTACTTCTCGAAGCCAGTGTTAGGCACAATGCGTTAAACCCACCGATTTGGCTCCGCGACTATGGTATTGCGCTGCTAAGCAAGAAGTGGCGGGATCGAATCCAGGGCGTGGCGGCCGCATTTCGATGAGGGCGAACTGCAAGAACGCCAGTGTCCTGTGCTTTCTGGGCATGTTATATATACCCTGGTCATCAAAATTAAACCGGAGGCCCCCCTACGGCGTGACGAATAATTAAATCATTGTTTTGGCACGTAAAACCCCAGAATTCCATGCAGGATTGAGTTCAGGGACAAAGTTTCTTTCTTTCTTGTCCGACGATTTAATGGGCGCGCTAATTCCGCACAAATGAAATCACGCACGACGTGCATAAAGTGGTCAATAATTAGCTTTTCGTGGTTGGTTTTGCTCATATTTGTTCGAGGGTTAACTGATCTAACTCGGAGTAGAGTCAACGCTTACGCATTCGGCTCTGTGGAAAAGCGTGCAACCATGACACACTCGCTGATAGGACATTCACTGGCCTTTTTGGGTTAGGGCATTCAGCAAGAATAAAAAAAAAAAAAAGACCGGCCTGCTTGAGCTTTAAATGGCTTAAATTTGTGGCGGCCTCTGTGCCATTTCAGAGGCCCATCGTGCACAACCTCTCGTTCTGGCAAGTGATATGGTTTGAAGGCGAGGTTGTAAAAATAAAAGCCGTCTACGAATTTTATTCACTCCCATGGCATCGGGCGTTAACCTTCATCTAGACCGTAGACAAAGGCTCTGGTCGGGTGATCATCATATCAGCTTTATAGAATGGCGCTAGTGGAAGGAATCAATGTGGTGCGTAGTTTAAGTTAGAGCACTGAATGCGGCAAATTGTTTCATAGTGCATATTCGCATGGCGAGGAAAAAAGAATTAGCAGTGACACTCGACACTCTGTGCGGTTCCGCGCAGGTGATGCGTATTTACAATAGTCCGCTTAGGCGCAGGTAATACTTCTGAACATTTTAGCCTGCGCAAGTCCACCATTGTCCTGCAAGGTTGGTGAATGTGTTCTGTCACACGAAACATTTAAGAGACGCTTATATATTGCAATAAAGAGGCTGTTACCAGCAAAGACCGCGGCTACTGCCAGTCCTGCAAACGTCATACTTGCACACGCCATGCTCTCGCGTGCTTTGTTCCCACAGTATCGATACATGAATAGATGCAGAGACTACCGTCACTGATACGTGATACAGAGACTCGCCGCTGGTGGAATAGAACGAACATTTTGGCCGCTGACGCGAACAAATTTATAAGGATAAATTGATCTTTACTGGTGCCATTTTTACTCCCTCTGTAGAAAGTTTTTTACAAAGTAATCCAAACCGACATACTTCCATCCTTAACACAATACGACATATAGGCCACATCACTATTTCACTATGCAACGCATATACCTAGCCACTCTATCACCAAAGGAAACTAAAATGAATACGTTCTCTCCAGCACGAACAGTCCCTGACCTCCTCTCTAACGAAACGACCAACTCACTCCTACAGAACGAATACAAGTACACATAAACCAGCGGCACCTCAAACTACAAGACTGGCATGAACAAGAGGCCACATTCCCAGCTCCACCACACTCAACAACACGCAAAGCCACTGCGACATGGAGCCAACACCAAACACGCTGTATAACCACACAAATGATCGATTCTTGACCTAAGGAGCGAGAAAACATGGCTGCCTCAAATGATGTCACACAATACGGGGGATATTTCGAAACACCTTACACGCAGAGAATGCCGACGCAGTCAA
The DNA here is from genome assembly GCF_023375885.2 of Dermacentor andersoni. NCBI lineage: Eukaryota > Metazoa > Arthropoda > Arachnida > Ixodida > Ixodidae > Dermacentor > Dermacentor andersoni. Next base: position 179,823,545 of record NC_092818.1, on the reverse strand, counting down.
CACGCATTTTACACTACCTTTCACCGGCGGATGTGGCCGCTTTAAAGGGACTTACCGCGCCCGTGATCTGCCCATACCGGAGGAAGCGGATGAACGCCAATCAAGAGGCGACGCCATCAGAATCGCACCCCCATTGCTGTCTCCCGTCAACTCTCAACCTCACCCCAACAGCCAGTAGCCCAAGACAGGGGGACGGAATATAATAAATATTTCTGTATCTTCCGAATTTAATACGGGTAGCATAGGTTTAACTTTATCGCCGTCGAATCAATTATTTGGTGCATGTCAGTTGGGTGTCATACAGTCGTTATATTATAGCAGCTTTCCATAAGGTCAATAATGCGTCCGCCAGCCTGCGCTGCTGGGGATGTTGAATGTGGCACACGTTTTGATCGTGTAAGAATGCGAATCGAACTCTTCTCTTCTTGTGCCACGGAATGTTTTCTTTTTTATTGAGTGTTTATTTATTTCGGGCTGTTTGTATAGTGTTTATTTGCTATTCTGTGGGGCTAGTCCTTAAAGTGGGTTTGAGCCATGTTTTCAGGCCACAATTATGGCAACGTAAAACAAGAAATAACTCCCTCAAACGCGGTCTTTTATAGCTGTGAGGTGCCGTGGCGAAGGAAAACGAATTAATTTTATCCCCATTAAATACTCATCTGAATACGCAAGCCTTAGTGCCCTTCATCCCAGCATCCACTGTAGCTGGGATCCATACACGCGACGTCAATCTCGAAACGCCGCAACAACAGCGCCACCGTGTGTGTGTGTGGGGGGGGGGGGGGGGGGGGAGCGGTCGTTGAATGCACTTCTTGAATGTATTTGGACAGGCAGTTCCGTGAAGAGAATTCTGCAGTTCAATTGTTGAGCTTAGCTAAAGGCATATTATTCTCTCTAGCTTGGCACCTACCGTCACCTTTGAAGTGCCCCCATTGGCACTGCATAGACCAATGGTACATCTTCAAATACGTGAGCTTTCGAAGAAGCCACGTGTTCCTTCCGCTTGCCTAAAACAACTCATCTTGGCATACTTAGCGGTGCTGTACGATGCATGATAGAGATAAATTCACAGCGCAACTTCAGCGCCGACCGTAGGAAAGGAATGATACAAACAAGCACATCAGCGCTCGCGTGTCTTCCTTTCCCACGGTTTGCGGTAAAGTAGCGCTATTTATTTCCGTCGTGTAACTGTGCCCAAATGTCTGCTCTTATGAGTGCTATATGATGGCTCTGCGCACATATGCACAGACGAATCCGTAACTGTTCGCCCGTTGACTGCAGCCTTTGTGAACCTACGGTTAGATACCTCCCACCAATACCCATTTGATTACAAGTCATCTTTAAAAGCAGAACATGTTGCGATAGGAGCAGCTGTACGCTTCGACTCCTACATCACATCGCGTAGCATAATCTCCACTGCGAGCATCCATTCCGTCTCGAGAAGAGACCGGCATAATGTGTTAACCTTAGACTCCGTACAACTATTCAATCCTCTGCAGAATAATCACTCAATTACTCTCCAACAGGTACCAGGACACTGTGGCCTGGCCGGCAACGAACTGTATCATGCTGAAACAAGGAGCGCTGTTCCTGAAGCCATCGACGTAAAGATAACGCACTCGGGAAGTGATCTAAGCTCTTTGTTGACTTCGCTCCTACGAGGTAGCACAGAAGCTTACTGGACTCAAAGAGACCAGCGGTACAGACGGTAAATAGGCTCCTACAGGACTTTTCGCTTCCCAACTAAAGTCAAGCGAAGTGAAGCAAGTATGCTTCACGAGATTCACCTGACGTCGCCTTCACTCGACGTTACGCCCATATTATCGGCCATGCGCACAGACTATAATATCTGTTTCAGGATTGCTCTCTCTACGTTTCACCACGGAAGACACTGGCTGCTACCCTGGCAGGCATCGAAAGGCAAAAATTGTCTGAAAGTGGTTCGTCCACAGTGTGTGACCACACGGGAGCCGAAACAGAAGCGCTGTTATAAACCATTTGATGAGCGCCGGACTAGACCCGGGAATTAAATGAAACCACTGTGCTACGTGATTACTTTATATTTGTACCCCTTTATCCTGTCCTTATCATCTTTGATCACTCTTATCAGTGCCCTGTAATTTTTTCCTCTTGTGCATAATAGCACAGCATAGCCCCTAAGGCTTACGTCAACCTTTCCTCTAATGAATTTTCAGAGATAAACAGCGAGCCAATGTCTGGCAAGAGTAAATGTATGCGAAAGTGACCGATATTTGCGAAGAGCAAAGGTAGTTTACCAAATATGAGTAAGGGGTGAACTGCATTCCTTGGGGGTGTGGAAAAAATGGTTTCAAAGGTACAAGAGAGGGAAGCGGGAGCTCTACATGCGTGTGATAAAAGCTAAATGGAAACATATAGACACGAAGCGGCACAGACAGAAAACGGTTAACGAGAGGAATCACAGAAGTGGTTGTGTGACTTCCTGATGCGTAAATGTGTCAGCTTTGTGGCAGAACATCCTGCATGAAAACTGGCCAGTGCTAACATGTCGGGACATTGAAAAGAAGGTGCATAAAAATTATTTTTGTCGTTAAGTGTCCGTGAGCTTTCACCACACGTACGTCGATATCTGCATAAGCTAGCAGTTCTGCGAGATAATGGCTCTAAAGACACGTACATGGCGGAAAATGTTTCTCTTGTCGGATAAAAAAAAAAAGTAACAGCATGCTCAAAGTGACTTTTGCAAGGTGCAGCAACAAGAAAGAAATAACAGGGCTGTCATTGTTGTAATTCGTTCGTTTACGCAATGTAGAGCTCGTATGCCAATTTTATTTTATAGCGTAGTTTCTCATGGCATGAAATAGCCTGTGCGCTAGGAAATTCGCACTGTGGTAGACGGAAACGTGAGGAGCAAGCGAATCGACGAGTGTATTTGTGATTCCTCGAAATTTCGCAACTACGCGTTATTACCAAAGCTGCTTTTACAGGCGTTAGTTTCTTAAGAAACGGGCACGTGTAGCTTGTGTTGTATGGCTGCCTTTAGTGGAAAGAAAAGCAGGCTGTCTCTTATGCCGTTGGAAGCGGCGACATCTTTATCTTTATCTCGTGGTTGGGGCTGCGGGTGTCGCTGCTGCACCACATCGTATATTCTACTTTAGCCTTGTGCACATGAGCCGGATGCGGAATGTTAAGGCATTTTGACCATGCCAAGGCGACCGCCTCTCATTGCTTCATGAGTGGTTCTCGCGACTTTTGTAGGGTCGCAGTGTTTTTAGTTACTACGAGAGCTACACTGAACGTTTCCAGAAAACTGTGCAAGTTTATGGCAAGCTATATCTAATATTCTCGGACTCGTTCTAACGCGGCCACACAGGCAACGCAGGCGTTAAAATGAGGCTCTTTGGCTTAAATGCAGGCAAGTGCTGGCCTTTTTCATAGCTGCGAGTTTATTTTATTTCAGTTTTACGGAAATAGCATTATACGTGCGCTTCAATTAACTGTTAAAATTTAGACGAAGACATGAAAAGACATTGCCAAGCATCAAGGGCTGCTGAGCACTACGGGAAATATATATATATATATATATATATATATATATATATATATATATATATATATATATATATATATATATATACGCAAAGGGGATGGGGATGGATGGGGAAACAGCGCCGCGGTAGCTCAATTGGTAGAGCATCGCACGCGAAATGCGAAGGCTGTGGATTCGGTTCCCACCTGCGGCAAGTTGTTTTTTTCATGCACTTTAATTTCCATTAATTTATCGTTTCTTTATTTCATTGATTAAGCACAAGTAATTTCCCCTATGTTGTCTTTGGTGTCAGTGTTTGTTGGCTTCTTATGATATATATATATATATATATATATATATATATGTGTGTGTGTGTGTGTGTGTGTGTGTGTGTGTTAATGACAGGCGTGAGTAGAACAGGAAAGGCGACAGGAGAAACTCGTTTTCACCCCACCGCTGGATGGATGGATGTTATAAGCGTCCCCTTTGGAACGGGGGTGATGGGTTGCGCAACCAAGCTCTTGCTATTATACTGCCTGATGGTTAAACCTAGGTTTAACCTAGGTTAAAAAAGAAAAAGAAAAAAAGAAACGACTATGAACTCCCACAACCAATTTTCTGACCCCCTATTGCGAACTTTGCTTTAGGACATCTCCGTTTTTTGTCGTTCTCCTACTTTTCTTCCACCAATCTTCTCATCACCTCTTACTAATCTCTATTGCGGACATATTTACTTCTCCACTGCTCCCGCTTAACCCAAGGGCTTCAAGGAGGCCAGTGATGCCTAAATCGACCACTGGGTAGACGCCTTCACATTCTAATAATACATGCATCATCAATTCCCTAGCTTCACCGCAGCAAGCACATTCTTCTTCCTTCTTATATGTCGCTTTATAGGTGCGTGTTCTAAGGCATCCCGATCTCACTTCGAAAAGTAAAAGCAATGAGCTTCCCTTTGAGCTATCATAAATTGTTTCTTTCCAGATTTCGTTTTTTCCTCTTAAGTAGTTACTCTTGGCAGGTTTCTTTTCCATTGCCGCCACCCATGAGATTATTTCAACCTCTCTGACTCTCCGCTTGACATTCTTTGTTGCTGTGTTGCCCACCCTACAGGCCGCATATTTGCTGGTAAGCTTCCTAGTTCTTTTCCTCCGCTGTGAATCAATGTTTTACTGTACAGATACTTCAACACTTTCCCAGCCAATTAACTTTCTTCCATATTCCTCAGTCGTTCTTCATAATGAATTTCACTTTGAGCTTCCCTCACTTCAAAACTAGTCCAGCCCATATCACCCTGCACAGCTTCATTTGTAGTCTTACCGTGAACGTCCAATGCTAGGCTTCCCACTGACCTTTGGTTCCCGTCGAGTCGTGATTCTACCCCTGATTTAAAGCAAACAACCGCATTTCAAAAAGTAAGTCCTGGCAGCATTACACCTTTCCCCATGCCCCGGAGCACCTCGTACCTTTTGTATGGCCATAGCGCTCTGTGTTTTATTATGGCTGCATTTCTCTTCCCCTTCCTTGTTATTGCTTTTTACTGTGTTTCCATATATCTATTGCCTTCGTTTATCCATATACCACGGTATTTATATTCTCTTACACGAGGTATTTCCTCGCCCTGTATTGCCACTATCTGTTCACTGTTTTCATCGAGTACCATAACACCTGATTATCTAACATTAAATTTCAAACCTAAATTCTTGCCTTCCTGTCCACAGATATTAGCACGACGTTGCAAATCACTTTTCTTGTTTGCTAGCAACACAATGTCGTCCGCATAAAATAAATCTGGAAGCTGCTGCTCTACTACTGTACCCGCCTGTTTGTACGAGAGATTAAAGCCGATATTACTTCCTTCTAGCGCCCTCTCCATCCTGACCATGAACATTATAAACAGCAGTGGGGACAAAGGGCACCCCTGCCTCCGTCCCTTGTTGATATTAACGTTCTCCTCGCTCCTCATCCCTTCCCATTCAACGCAAATGGTATTTTCTAGGTAAATCTTTCTCAAAAGCTGTAGGCAATCGTCAGCTAAGTTTTTCCCTTCAAGAATATCCCACAAAATGTTGCGGTCTAGGTTGTCATAGGTTCCTGAAATGTCTAAAAAGGCCACATATAACGATCTGCTTTCTACTCTTGATATTTCAATACACTGAGTAAGAACAAATAAGTTATCCAAACGCCTACCTATTCTGAAGCAATTCTGAAGTTCTCCCAAAATGCCATTATTCTCTGCCCATGCTTGCAGCTTCAATTTGATTGCCTGCATTGCTAGCCTGTATATTACCGATGTAATGGTCAACGGTCTGTATACGAGTGAATTCTATCTTTCTCCCCCTTACCTTTGCAAATTAAATTCATTCTACTTTGTTGTTATCTGTCTGGTATTCGTCTATCTTTTAAAGTTTTTTCCACTGTTTTCACCAGAGCTTCCTTACTTTTTGGTTCTAGTTTATTAATCAGCCTAACGGGAACCTCGTCTAGCCCTGTGGCTGTGCGCTTAGGAATTTTCTCTTCGGCTTTCTTCCAGTTGAAATTTGTCAGCACCAGCTCCTTTTCTATCTGGTACTCTTTCATGCTCTTTTTTTCTTCAAGTACAACCTTGTCATTGCCTTGGAAACATTCGGCTGTTACTTTGCGGATGTAATTGAATGCCGCTTCCCCTTCCAGTTTGTTTGCATCTTCGTCTAGGACGTGTTGTTGTATTGTTGTTGACTTCCTGCCTAATAATTTTATGTGGTTCCAAAATATTTTAGGTGCGGCCTTCTTTTTATCACGTATTTTTTACAACCGACGTTTACTGTCACCTTGTATCTTTGCTTGTACCAGTATTTGAACCATAGACTTCTCTGGAGTTGAATGTACACAACGCCCTCTGGAGTTCCCTGACCGTCGCCACATTAGCCGCTTGACAGCTGTAATTATCCGTGACTCCCCTCAGAAGCATTGCAGAAACTGCAGCACTTCCCTTTCTACTAACGTGCGAAGCCAGAGGGGACGCAGATAGAACTGTAGAGAAGAGGAGAAGAAGGAGATGGAGGAGAAGAGGCAGTTCCCATACAAGAGAGGGGGGGGGGGGGTGACGAGAAGGCAACGAAACCGCAGTACCATACGACAGCGGTTGCGGGGAAACAGGATAAGCTTAAGTTCAAGGTACGGTAAAGTAAGTTGCTGCTATTTCTGAAAAATGAACGCTATGCTTATATGTCAAGCGGGCAACTTACGCCGGATGTGCACAAGCAGAGCCGCATTAAATAAAGCGCACCGCAGGGTCCAGGAGACCTTACGGAAGCGGTCAACCGTCAAATCAACACTTCTGTGCCCGCCGCGTTAGCTTTGCGGCTATGGCATTGCTAAAGGTCGTGTATTCGATCCCAATCGCGGCAGCCGCATTTCGACGGGGGCAAAATAGAAAACGCACGTGCACTTAGATTTGGAACACGTTAAAGAACATCACGGTGTCAAAATTAATTAATCCGGAGTCCGCTACTACGGCTTGCCTCATAATTCGAGTGTAGTTCTGGCACGTCATCATCATCATCATCAGCCTGGTTACGCCCACTGCAGGGCAAAGGCCTCTCCCATACTTCTCCAACTGCCCCGGTCATGTAATAATTGTGGCCATGTTGACCCTCCAAACTTCCCAATCTCATCTGCCCACCTAACTTTCTGTCGCCCCCTGCTACGCTTCCCTTCCCTCGGAATCCAGTCCGTAACCCTTAATGACCATCGGTTATCTTCCCTCCTCATTACATGTCCTGCCCATGCCCATTTCTTTTTCTTGATTTCAACTAAGATGTCATTAACGCGCGTTTGTTCCCTCACCCAATCTGCTCTTTTCTTATCCCTTAATGTTACACCTATCATTCTTCTTTCCATAGCTCGTTGCGTCGTCCTCAATTTAAGTAGAACCCTTTTCGTAAGCCTCCAGGTTTCTGCCCCGTACGTGAGTACTGGTAAGACACAGCTGTTATAAACTTTTCTCTTGAGGGATAATGGCAACCTGCTGTTCATGATCTCAGAATGCCTGCCAAACGCACCCCAGCCCATTCTTATTCTCCTGATTATTTCACTCTCATGATCCGGATCAGCAGTCACTACCTGTCCTAAGTAGACGTATTCCCTTACCACTTCCAGTGCCTCACTACCTATTGTAAACTGCTGTTCCCTTCCGAGACTGTTAAACATTACTTTAGTTTTCTGCAGATTAATTTTCAGACCCACCCTTCGGCTTTGCCTCTCCAGGTCAGTGAGCATGCATTGCAGTTGGTCCCCTGAGTTACTAAGCAAGGCAATATCATCAGCGAAGCGCAAGTTACTAAGGTATTCTCCATTTACTCTTATCCCCAGTTCTTCCCAATCCAGGTCTCTGAATACCTCCTGTAAACATGCTGTGAATAGCATTGGAGAGATCGTATCTCCCTGCCTGACGCCTTTCTTTATAGGGATTTTGTTGCTTTCTTTATGGAGGACTACAGTGGCTGTGGAGCCGCTATAGATATCCTTCAGTATTTTTACGTACGGCTCGTCTACACCCTGATTCCGCAATGCCTCCATGACTGCTGAGGTTTCGACTGAATCAAACGCTTTCTCATAATCAATGAAAGCTATATATAATGGTTGGTTATATTCCGCACATTTCTCTATCACCTGATTGATAGTGTGAATATGATTTATTGTTGAGTAGCCTTTACGGAAGCCTGCCTGGTCCTCTGGTTGACGGAAGTCTTAAGGTGTTCCTGATTCTAATTGCAATTACCTTAGTAAATACTTTGTAGGCAACGGACAGTAAGCTGATCGGTCTATAATTTTTCAAGTCTTTGGCGTCCCCTTTCTTATGGATTAGGATTATGTTAGCGTTCTTCCAAGATTCCGGCACGCTCGAGGTCAGGTTTTGGCACGTACAGCCCCAATACTTCTGCCACAATGCGATGTGCCATGTGACGCAATGACAACGCTCAACCCTCTCAGAGGTTGTGAAATATGGCGCACAACAACGCCTCAAGCAAGCATCTATCCCTGCTTGTTCTGTGTACTACGCAGACAAACAGCAGTGGTGCACGCAAGGTAACGTTTAACATCAACTCAGCACTCTCGTGTTTGCCTACACGTTGAATAAATTAAGCTTTAGCAGTAAACATCACTGATAATTATCACCAATCAAAGCATCCAGCCCGGAAAGCTTCGCTTACATCGATTCCCACAGTGAGCGGGACCTGCATAATTTTTTGTGTTCCTTCCTCGTCGGAATGCGGCTACCGCGCGATCACAACTTCGGTCGTTCAACATTTCAAGATTGACTGATTGATTTATTGAATGATTGATTGATTGATTGATTGATTGATTGATTGATTCGTTTTAACATTCCAAAGCGTGACTCAGGCTGTGAGAGAGGCCGTAGCGAAGGGCTTTGTGTAAATTCTGACAATATAGGAGTCTATAAAGTGCACTTCAGCCTAAGTAAATGAGCATTTGTGCCATTCACCTGCATCGGAGATCAACGGTGAGGAATCGAGCCCGCGCATTCATGCTCAGCAGCAGAGCTTCATATCAACTTAGTCATACCGGCGGGTAAGAATCTTCAAAGCTTGGCCATGTTTTTCTGCCAAGTAAGACATAAGGCAGGGCAGTAGCCAATCTGAAATCCTTTCTTCATTGGATTTAGCTGAGGTCGCTATGTGAGGAGCCTCCAAGCCTTAATGAACTAGTTGCGAAGTTGCAAGGATCACTGGGTACTATACTTAGCTTGATCGTCTCGTAATTGCGTAATGACGAACTACCGCGCTAATTATTTAGCAATCCAGCAGTGTCCGGAACGAACATTAGATCAAGGAACAAGTTCAGCCGATGTGGCTATTCTCTGAAGTGCAAGTTATCGCAATTTATAACCAAGAGAGTGACGTACTTCCTACGCAGCGTGAGAGCACCGCGCTTTCACGGTCCACTTCCATTGAAGTCTCGCATTCCACAATTCGACTGGCAATCCGATAAACTGGAATTACGCTTGCGCCACAAGCGGTCCGGGCCCTGTCGCAACCGCGTGATTAGGCTCTTAATTTCAACGCAATCGCTGACCTTTCTTTTGAGATCGGAGTTTTACTGTCAATTTACCTATGTAACCTTAACATTGCGCATGTATCTTGGGCTAGAAGATGTGATGTTTTCAGCTATGAGTTTAAGAGTATAATTGCTGTTGTGTTCAGTGCAAGTTGCAACATGTCAGTCACGGCTGCATCAAGTCGTATAGGGCAAGCTGGTGGCGCGATCACCCAAAAACAAACAAGAAGAAAAGGAGGGGGGTGGGTTGGATGACTGACAATTAGGTTAAGACCATCGGCCCACTTTACAGAGGCATGTGGCTTCGTCGTGTCCTGTTCTGAGATAAGCCTGCAACCTTCGGTTTCACAGGCTTCCACCTAAAGGTTAACATCAAGCTTAGTAGACGGATATTTAATGCTGCAATTGCGTAGTCACCCAGAGAAGCCATTGATTGCACATGAAATTTTTTTACGATTTGCTATTGCTTTCTTGAGAAGCACATTGCGGCTTCGGTTAATGTACTTCCTACCTAATTTTTGTTGAAAATATAAAATCGCAACTTTTACTTAAAACGAAAAGTGTTTTACCTTCACCACAAATTCATTTTGTGTCTCACTTGCGATTGCATGATCAAGCCCGATACCGCACAGCAGACGTGCATAGTTCTACCTGGACGATATACCCTGAATCACATTCGGAAAGGACTTCACTTTTATTTCCTTAAAGGCCCCTCACTGGGGGTATTACATAAGGGGTATAGTTTACAAATGCTGCTTATTGTAATTAGTGGCCACATGAGTTCAATGAACAATATTAGTATTCAGCTTATCAGCAAACGTCGATGAGCAGGTGATTTCGGTGATGTGACGGGGCAGGCCGTGCCACTCGGTTGATGATCGGCAAAAGAAAGATGCAGAGAATGTTGTAGTGTGGCTGCGTGGACGGGTTACTTGCAAGGAATGCCCTGTACGCAGGGAATGGTGATGGGGTGGGGCCAACACGCATGGATCATGATGAAGCGAGCTGTAATAAAACTGATGAAAGATGATTAACTAATCAATGCGACGCCGGGATGATAGCGTGTTTAAGGCGGACTGTGCTTTTAGTAGTAATACGCTGGCGTTATAAGCATACGAAGAATGAATGAATCTTGCCTACCGATTCTGAATTTTTTTCGAGTGCATTGATAAGGTAAGTTTGATGTGGTGGCCAGATGGGGAATCCGTACTCAAGTTTCGGACGTAGGAGATTCTTGAATGCTAGCAGTTTAACGTGGTGCGGTGCATATGACGCAGATGGCGTTTTAGCAATCCCAATGTTTGGTTAGCGGAAGCAGTAATGCGCGTTACATGAGCAGACCAGTCTAAGTCGTATCAAAAAGTGACGCCGAGGTATTTAAATGTATCCACTTTTTCTAAGGTAGTATTAGTAATGTTACACGGTTAGTATAAGGGCTGATGGCGGCGAGTGAAGCACATTACTTTACATTTATTTGGGTTAATGGTCACTAACCAGTCGTTGCGTCAGCTTGCACTCTGTTAAGGTCATGTAAAATACTGCGGTCTGAATCTTTAGTAATTATGCGGTGAATGACCCAATCATCAGCGAACATACGGATTTGAGAGGAAACATGAAGAAGCTCGTTAATATATATAAAAAAGTAGGGGGCCTAGAACGCTACCTTGTGGGACGCCAGATGTTACGGGAGGGGCGCGGAAGTGTAATTATTGACATGCACTGACTGTGATTGGTTAGTGAGAAATTCAATAACCCAATTTAAGATGTCAGTGGGAGAGCTTCAGTAATAGGCGTTGGTGGAGTAAGCTGTCAAATGATTTGCATAATCTATAAATATAGCATCGAGATTAACCTGTAAGTCATGGACTAACATAGCAAGTTGCGGTTCGCATGACAGACTCTTACGGAAGCCATGCTTGGATGGGTGAAAAAAGTTCGAATGCTCAGAAGAATTTCTTTTTCTCGTTCCTGGTTTGAAAACAGTTCATTAGGAGAAGTAATAGACTAAATGAGACCAGGCCCCGTATTCGGAAGCCCGTCTTCACTTAAAACCCATGCTTGACCTGATCTGAATGAGGCCTGTCATAAATACGCTGGAGAAAACGCAATGAGCGTCCTGGGCACGTTAACGCTAAGCGTCCTGGGCACGTTAACGCTAAGCGTCCTTTAGATCAAGTCAAGCATGGGCTCCAAGTTAAGTATTTCTGAATACGGGGGTTGTCATACAACATACCTGCGATGAGACACTAGTTTAGAAAGTCGCTTAAGAACAAACGAGGTCGTATGGAACCACAAGCACGAAGGTTGAGAAAATCTATTTGGGTTTTCTTAAACATTGGGATTCATCTGGAATGGGAGAGGAGAAGAACGCTGAGATCAAAGCACACCTACACAGCTTTTGAGAGAGAGACACACCAAATGATTTTTTTTATTATATAAATTTCAAGCCACGTAGGGGTCACTTGTGGGCGCCGGCTACCCTTCGTCACAAAAAAAACAAAACAAAGAAAGGGATGGCCCAGAAAGAATGGGAACAGAGTGAAGTCAGTCTAAGAGCACTTACTGAGATACATGCACTTACTGTTTACATGACATCATGAGATCAGTACTTACTGTATACATGAGATGCGAACACCACCCAAAGCAACGCAAGAGAAAAAGTACAGGAATAGTACAGGAATACGCAGAGCCATGTACAGTTGCGCGAGTTAGTGATATATTCATGATCATTCTATATCTTCTTCTTCACTTCCCCTCTGTGTAACTCGGCTAAGCGGAGGGTTCGGTATGAAATAAATGCTAAACGCTTTACTTTGTCTAGCACTACAGATTGAGCATGCGTATAATGACTACAGAAAAATGAAAGTCAACAACACTTACAATATTGGCAATTTTAGTTACAGCTAAGAAAACTACCTCGCATACGTATCCACAGGTATACGTATAAAGCTGGTGTCCTCTCGAAGTGAACCAAGAAAGACAAAAAAGAAACTGTCATTTTCAAGCAGCAACAATCATACACGTCCCCTCGGCTTCCATGCGACATACAGGCTACCGCAGGAGCCTTTCAAGCAACCCACAGCTTTAGATTACTGTAAAACTTCACGTTAACAACTTGTGTAGCCGAGGACTCCTGCAACAGCTTAATCACTGGAAATTGCTTCCTGTGGGCTTATCACATTACCAAATCGCGAATGTGCTCACGCGCGTTAAGGAGTGTTGTTCATATATATAGCAAAACGATCGTCATTTGTTATGAGCCCCCCGGTGAGAGGCAAAGGAAGGGTGTCGAGCCAAGACGCACGTCCAAAGCTTTTATTACGGCATCAAAATCACCCTTTGCACTCCATAATTAGAGAGCCGTCGTGCCTTGTTCCTTCTTTGTTTTTTTTCTTTCTTTCTTTCTTTCTTTCTTTCTTTCTTTCTTTCTTTCTTTCTTGCTTGCTTGTTAGGACTTGCAAGCCTGTCGCGCACGGTTAAACGTCGGCCACCCTATGAACCCCAACGGAAGCTTTGTTATCGTACGCCGTTCTGCTTTAGCCTTTGCTGCTTTATCAGTGTCACCATCGTGACGAGGTCTTCCGTGAGCGTAGCAGGACATTAAACATGGCGAAAGAAAAATCTTGACAGCCGCCGGCATCCCCCGATTCTGTAGTGGGCGATAATTACGAATCGCTGGCTTCCCACTTCGCTTGGATTTGGGACAACCACCCACGTTATTTTCGCAAGGAACGCATCGACCCCTCCCTTTTAAAAATCGCGTTCGCTAGCCATCAATTACGCTGCCTACGTACTAGAGTCCGTTTGCAATTGCATAGCCCACTACGCCGTTCTGGTGCTTGTGTGGGCAGCTCCGCATAAGCAAGCAAGCGAATGGTCGTGTAGGAAACAAGGAAAAGCTTTCCGAGCGAACATTGGCGCTAGAAGGTTGGAGGCAATCTGGAGCCTTCTCAACGGGGCTGACCGTACGTTACGGCGACAAGGAAGTAAATGTGGCGAGGACCAGAAGTGTCCCCGTCATATCATATTATTAGAGGATTCGTGTCATAACCTAAGGGCCTTCTATACACAGGGCCACTCGATCCCCCTATTATGGTTCATCCACATCGCTTCTCATCGCATTCACATCATTCATTAACATCGCTTCTTGCCCGTTTATGGTGATGTTTAGACACGGAATGTTAGAGTGGGGAAAAAAATCCGCAAGAAAGTGTCCTATTCAAATGGTGCTCAAATGGTCATGAAAAACACGCTTCTAATTATGTTTTAGCAAATTTGCACCTTTGTAGATTCAGTAAAACCCTCCAGAGGAACCTTTATCTTATTATTTTGTTGTTTACGTGCACATTCAAGACACATCGGCCACTCTATTAGATTCAGTAAATGGTTACGCACCTCTCGAACAGCGCATAAAACTGCTTTCAGTGGTTGACATATTTCATAGCCGTTTTGAAGCTACGTAAAATACTGTAGTTTTCCATTGCGAAAAAATCAACGCATCTATTGAGGACATTCATTTCCAATAGGACATTATTGTGTTAGAGAACCTACATATTCGTTCATACTCGGTCGTGTTAGGTTTAAAGACTAAAAGCTCGTGAGCGTGAATTCATCGCCTTTCCAACAGAAACTCTCGTTCTGAGCAACACAACGCCCGGCAAGAAGTGCGCAAACAATCGCCGAGTAGTGCTAATTTTCTTCGGGCTATCGTTCTACCTCAACGATTTAGTGCAGTTCCGTGAAACGCTGGAATAAAACAAGATATAAATAAGCAGCTTCGACTATCGCGCTCCCAAAGAGCCAAGCTCGATGCTATTTCAGTGCAAGACATTGCGAAACGCTATGGCAAGAGTGGCCAATGAATGCTGACGTGGCGGCCTGCATGTGTGATCGCGGCTAAGCTGCGGTCACCCGCTTCTCACAATTCACGCAGTCATAGTACATTAACTTTAGCTAAAAGCGTGTGGCCGAAGCACACGGCAGTGACGGTCGCTACTTCTTTGAACAGTTGCCACAGTCGATTCTGGACCACGAAGACACTGACATGGAGGAATGCTTTTACGCTAAATGTGCTTTTTTTTTTGCACTATAAGACCAGAAAAGATCACGGAAATGTGTGTGCTGCTGCCGAGATCTCCAAACGTGATTGTTGACCAACGTGAATGAGCATTGCGTCCGAGATAGGCGCCGCCATAGATAAACGCCAGTTATTGTTCACTAAGTACCCTGCCGTGATAAGCTACAACAGCACGGCCGAGGCAAGGTTTTCTATTTAAACCGGGCGCCACCACCCACTCTCTAAATGTGGTAAGGCACCACCTGTATGCCTTGTGACGAACCAACTTCACCACAAATACTGCGTATTTGCTGGATGAGCCAACTTGGACATTTAGTCGAGTAATCGATGGTTACGCCGAGACGTACAGAGACAGGGGTCAAGTTGACAGCCTGTGGGCACCTGCAAGACCTGTGCCTGAGATGCACGCGGCTCGTCGCAAACTCCTGCGTCTAATAATGTTCACTGGTAAGCGAGGACCGAGCTGGTTAACCATTTCACTGACAGCTCAACAACATTGCTGACCTTACAAAAATAACTGCAAAAGCTATACAAAACCAAATATCAGTCTTTCCTTTTCAATTTACATTAATTTAAGTACAAGCTCAACAGTGGTAACCACAAAAATGTCCACCATGAGCAGTAGCAGATGTTTTGGTGACAAAACTCGAAGGCCTCGTCAGTATCGTCTTAGCGAACTTGGTGGTCATATTACCGCTAATCCGAAAATTTTTTCCTTCATTTAAGAAAGCAATTTATTTTTTCATCTTTTGAGGTGGATCTCAAGAACACATATTTACCTTGTCAAAGCAAGCGCCAAGCAAGTTTTGGACGATACATTGGTCTCTTAATCAGCTGGTTAACAATATTACCGACCCGCTGTACGTCACTTAGTTTTCAGAGAAACCCTTTCATACTTCATTTGATATGTATTTGAACAATATCAAGAAGAAATAAAGCAATAAGAACATTCTAGGTCAGGTCTTTTTCATCTTGCCAGTTAAAGTATTAAGGGCGGTACCACAGCGGTGTTCTGTAGGAGGCGATCGACCTTACTGAAAGGGGAAGGCCAGTATGGGTACTGAGGCTGGTAGCAGTGACGCCCCTAAGGAAGAAAGGAAGAAGAGGTGGAAGACCGGCGCAGGTGTGGCACGAAGCAGCCAGCACACAGTGGGTATGTATCAAGATAACAACAGCCAGCAGGGGCTCGCTTCAGGGAGTCCATCACACTCTTTACCGCACTAACGAGAAACATGAGAGGCAGGGAAAGGCATCATCACTCGCCATCTTAGTTCAGTAAGCGTCCTGCTTGCTGCACTAATTAGGGAAGCCTGAACGGTTGTATGAAGTAGCACGATCGCGGGGACACCGAAGACGGGTGCCTATGTATTAGTTGAGGCTTTTGTTGATGAAGACTTCTTGCCTAGTTTTTACCGCTGTCGATATTTCCTGTCCCAAGTACATTCCAGCTAAAAGACGCAAGGTAGATCAGCGACTTAGGTAGGGTGGTGCTACAAAAATAAAAAATAAAGAAAATGATCCCCAGCGCTCTTATGGACTACTGTGCGGGGAGCTAAGTCAGCGAGGAAGCCCACCTTGGCAAGTATATCATCTCAAGAGAGAAAGAAAGAAATAAGAAAATAAAGGAGAATGCCTCTGGAAGAGGAACAGCAGCTAAAAGCATCGCGCGCTAGTTCCCCAATTGGAGGTTGTGCATGGGCCAATAGGTGCTGCGATAATTTCCTTATCCACCTGCAGCCACCTCCTTGCAATAATTTGTCGGCAGTCTGCATTCCATCTAACGTATTTTTGTATCTTAAAGGAGCGGTTAGGCTGTAAGCCTTCTCTTTATTTTCACGAGTGCTCCACGGCCCTGCACGGTGACTTTGATGAACGTGCGTGATGTTGATGAAAGTGGCGAGTGAAGCAAACGTGAGAAAGAGCTTAATGCAAACTTTGCAGCAAGGCTGGGAGGTGGAGGACCCAAGGCTGCGTCTGCGATGCTGCTCTGCAAGGAAATTATAATAGAGAGTTGCATTTATCGTCTCATTGACCAAGTCGACTACGGACATTGGGGCGGGCTGTGTCAACGGCAGTATGCAAAATTATGTGCCATTAAAAAAAAATTATTTTCTTTTCTTTTTGCAGCGCATGTCATACGCACCACCGCGTAAGTTCTGCCAAATGATTTTGTCTCTCATGCGATAATGTGCTATAACGCGGATTAAAACATTTCAGCTAATCTCAGTCATTAACAATTCATTGCGGAATTCATCGAGCGCGCCCGTTAAATACGTAATGCTAGTTGAGACCACTACTTCATTATATCGGTGAGCTTAAGAAGAAGCATAATGTGCGTGCTACGCCCCATATTACAGCGAAGCTGTTAGCCTTAACTTCCTCGGGATTTTTTTCGTTCCCACATGCGCGATTCTCAAACGAAACTGTGCGCCGATCCCTGAGGCAGTGCAAAAAAGCGGGAAGTCCACAGTGAGCTGTTTCTCCATGAGGAATCACATGATGTCATCAGGTGACATCATCACTTGATGAAGACGTCATTGCGAGACGTCACGTTTGACGTGATGCAGCTTAGAGATTACGTCATCGGGTGATATTGTCTCGTGATGATGTCGTTATTCTCATATATTCGAATTACAAAGTGAAGTTGTCATGACTGCAGCTTGTGTGTCAGTAGTACTTTACGAATTTTCGGAAGCAAGATTCAATAACGCACTTGCGCTTGCCGGAGAGCCTATAGGAGAATTCAGGGTGTGTGCGGAACTTCCGCACCCATGCGCGTACGCGCGACCATGTGCACACAATGCACCTGCCCTTCGTGCGTGGGCGCTCTGCCCGTTGCATCTGTCGCGCATGCATAGTGTGCTATGATCGTAATTGACATTATGGCAAATACTGTTAAAAAACTGCACCTCCACCTAGCAGCCGCGGCCACTGAGACAAACCTCAAACGACAGCTGGAAAACTCTGAGTTTCCGCGTAACGGAAGTATGTTTTCCCGTCTTTCTAATTGCAATGCGCAGCTATCATGTGTGCAGCTTCTGAGTAAATCGTACTTTACAAATTTTCTGACGCCATTTACTTTGGAAAATTCAATTACGCACTTACCCTTGCGGGAGAACTTAGATGAATGAGTACGTACGCGGTGCATCCGCACGCGTGCGCGCGCGCGTGACGTATGCAGCTTGCGGTGGTGGCGCTTGTCTAACGTCGTCTAACGTCGGTCGTCTTGTCTAACGTTGAAAACAGCCCCGCTGTACATCCACTTTAACAGGGCGGAGTGGAGGCGGATGTTAACAGCAACGAAACACACGTGGTTACGAACAGAAGGAATCATTATTTTAGCAATGTGTAAGTCTATAAGTGTATTCTTGAGCAAGAGGTAGATCCTTAATGTAAGCACAATAATGTAAGCACATTAAGAAAAATGCTACAGACGTCACGTCTCCGGCATTTTCCGTTTAAAAACTCGCGGTGTGCGCCGAACACGGTAAAAGTAATCTTGCCTGAGATATTTTTTTGTTTTAAATATTTTTTGAACAATAAAACCATCCTAAAATTCTCGAAGGGAAAAGAACGTTCGGAGCGAGATTACCTTCATGCCGTGTGCGATTTTGTAATCATTACCAAATGTGAGAAATTTGTTCATAATACGAAATCTATGAGCACAGGGTTTTAAATGAAATGCTCTGTTCGACATGGAGGGCAGAAATGTAGGTTAGTTTTTTAAAATAATCTATACATGCTTACTGGCACTTGGCCGAAGTGGTCAGTTAACATCCAGCTATCGCTTCAAATTCCTATCCAATTGTGACCATAGGAGAGCAACCAAAATATTGGTTATCCGGTACAGTCGTCTCCCAAGAATAATTTTTTTCCTGACAGGAGCATCATTCACTACCAGAGTTCCTTAATCGGCTGCGTTCTCGGAAAAAGGTTTCCAGGGGCAGCTAAAGAATTATTGATTACAAATCTTATTCGGACTGCTAGAACCAACGACACTTATCAGTGGTTGAAAGAAAACACCGACGTTTTGAGGCGAAGCGCCGAGGTTCAAAACAATGCTTCTCTCCGACGATCAATCTAGATCTCATGACCGTAACACTACACTTAACGAGTTAGCTTCATGAAGTGCCGTCAGCTGCCTTTATCTCTTCTTCACATATGTGTGCCGTCCTGCGCTCGCCACTTCGTTAGCCCGGCATACAATGCGGGAAATTAATTATCTATAAGACAAGTTCTAGCTCGAATGGTTTCGAGTTCAATTCCACCCACTAGCTAGCCACTAATTACAGAGCCTTCTTAGAAGCAGCTATAGATCGGCAAGCAGCTTTCACTCACGTTCATATTTCTTGAAGCGATATTTATCACTTGCTTGTCTGACGCACGTCACTGTTACGCCCTATACAAGATAAATCTATACTTCAATTGCGTTGCAAGTCTCTCTTTGCGTCGATTGACATCGTGGCATCGGGTTACTGAGTTGTAAGGAAACAAATCGATGGGATGTGCAGTCTGAGGTGGTTGTCACCAAGGGTAACAATGCTAGCTGCTTTGTAAGTGATCGGCAATGGCATAAGAAACAGTCGGCCGGCGAACAGCGCGAAGATCGACAAGAGTGCAAGGAAAAAAATCACCGAGGCTTACGATACTCCCTAATTCTAAATTTTAGTGCAGCTCTACACGTGCTGTCATTTCATGATAAATTCGCTGGCGCGGACAATCTGTCTCGTGCGGCCCGTTGCAAACGGAGCGAAGCGGTGCAAGAGAAGTAACACTGAAGCACAACGATAGCGGCGAGGAGAGTCGGCGATCGTCGAAAATCTTATTCGTGGGTGTACATGAAGTGCGTCGATTTTTATACATGACTCGTCAAAGATGCCACAGTAATCGCATGGCTTCCATAAATTACTACACAATTCGCGTCTCCCGTAGAACCAGATTACAAATACTACATACGGCGCCATCTCGCAATCTCCTGCGGCACTCTGCTTTCCTTCTCAGCTATACTCTTCTCCTCCACTTTCCGCCTCATGCTTTCGTTGTAGCTTCTTCCTCCACTTTCCTACTCACGCTGTCTACTTTGATCTCCCATTGCGCGCGGAGTTCGCTTTGAGCTTTAGACGTGCTCGTTAGTTCTGCTACTCCGACGAACGACGCCGAGGTACGCCGACGTTCAACGCAGCAACGGGTGGCTAAGAGCTGCGCTCTAAAAGGGCCCCAAAGAATTACTACGCCGAGTCACTACAGAGTATGACTACATGGGTCGCGGATAGAAGACCTAATTGAGAACAAAAACACAACAAAAAGAATGATTATTTAGCAACTTGGTGAGTTATCAATTACTAAAACACGAGAAACTACTTTCGTTTATAAAGGACCCTCCACAATGCTTGGACACCAAACAAGCCTTATGCTTTTATTTTCCAGTTCAACGACACCGGCTGGTGCACGTGTCTTTAATACCGAGTAAATCGGCTTGACAATTCTTTGTCAAGCTGAAAGTGGATTGCTTGCCCTGTTTACCAGCAACGAAGTACCTGTGTCGAAATAGGCACTGTCTTTTAACCACATTTTTTTAAATAATATCGCGTGAGCGTTGACCACATGGTGTGTCACCAGCCTTGTAGCAGCGAGAGGTACACCTGCAGCGAGCAGTGCAGTGGACTAATACACTGCAACTGGAAATCCCCTTGAGCGTCCGCGCATGCCAACGCCGATCCCACCGCCCCTCGCTGCTACAAGGCCGCTGACAAGCTCGCGCGATATTATTAAAAAAAAAATTCTAAGGTGCACTTACTAAACGTTCTTCAGGTTCCGTGTTTCAGAATGTGCTGTATTACGAAGTATTTCATATGCAAGATGATTAGAAGCTGTTGTACCTTTGATTGTGGACAAATGAGATCAAATGACAGTTAAGAGAGGAAGTCTGCGTTATCTATTCCGCGCGTAAACTGCTACGCTGGCGCTTTGAGAAGGAAGAATATGACTGTTATTGTCTACTTGGTATACAGGTTGTCCGAGCTAATTTTAGCCAGAGCTTAAAATTATGCAAATTCCAGGTAGGTGGACAGAACCAAGGTGTAATGTTGTTTGCCATCGCATGGAAATGCTCAGATTGTTCTTTCTTTCTCCCTAATTACATAATTAGTCCTAATTGATTCATCAACTTCTCGAGTATTAAAATCAGATATAGATGCACGTGTCAATGAGAAAATCGTAGAGCAACATGAGAAACTCCCAATACAGCCTTCTGTTGCTCAATAAGTCTTACATAGAAGTGTTTTTCCGAGCGTGAAAGAAGCACGTGAACAATCGCAAAGTGCCTCGAGCGGCCAGTCGCGCGGCAATTTCGCGTGAATTTGCGGGCTCTTTCATGCTGGGAAAAACACTTATGTAGCACGTATTGAGCAACAGAAAGGTGTATCGGGAGTTTTTCATGTTGCTCTAGTATTTTCTCATTGACAATCTTTATCTAGCTATAATATTTGAAAAGTTGATTAATGAATTGCCTAATTATCTAATGAGGTGGAATGAAAGAAAAGATTGAGTACCTCCAAGCGACGGCTAACAACATTACCTTGGTTCTGTCCAGCTATGTGGCATTCGCATATTTTTAATCTCTGGCTAAAGTTAGTTGTGCATCGAGTGTTCCTGTACTAAGGCAACCATCTGTCCACTTTCTTTTCTATGGACGGACCGATCTGGTTCAGTCTTCTGCAGAGATGATGCCATACAAAAGGCAAAGTCAACAGTTCCCTCCCCCTTTCATCGTGTAGTGTGTGAGCTACAATCCACCGATTCAGTGCCAGTCACTTGTGAATACATCTTTGCGAAGCCTACCCTCGCACGCAAGAAACCGTAGCTTGCAAGCATTGCAATATTGCATTCGGAAAACAAATTGTGAAAGACCTCACCCTCTCGACTATGCGTGCAAGTAGTACATACGAGTATAACGGATCACAATTTTCCCACCATCTTCGGGCACATGACGACTAACCATAAAAGAAACATATTTTTTGCAGCATTTGAGCACATTAGTAATACTATGAATTATTTGAGCTTCGTCATATGTTTCGCTAACTACCACGTGGGTGAAGACAAGCCTACTCCCTTACGTGTATCACGAAAAGAATTGCGCGCCTTCCCTGCTATCGCGGCGTCAAAACAGTGATGGCACGATTTTCCAGTTAAGCCCGTAAAAAAAAGAAAACTGTAAGGCGTCATACCTTTCGTGCTCGAATTCAGGAAAGCTTTCGTGTACGCTTTCTCCATTGCCTGACGGCGTGGATGAAGCAGTATCCGGGGGCAGCGTCGACCGCCATTCACGCTTTCAGAAACCTGTAATGGTACAAACTTTCGAATACTATACGACCGGATTAAATTGGCTACTCTTCGGACTAATATTGTCGAAAAAATGCTGGCCACGCAGCGCAGATCGATGCCGCGTTTGCTACAGGCAGTCCCGGTGGTGCCGGCAGTTCGATCAAACGTTACGTCGGCAATGGTGAATGGCCGGCTGATTGTCGTCCCTCGTGAAAGCAACCGTCAGTCACTGCAACGCTAACGGTGATAAAACGAAAGCGCCGATACAGTGTGGCCGTTTCCGACGTTCCACGCAGCAGTCGACGAAATTAGATAAGTCACGCCTACGACTCCAAGAGGACCGAAACTTTGTCCCTGTCTAAGTTGGCGCGCCGAGCGCGGCGCGTAGTAGCCTGGTGATCACCTGATGCCGGAGTACGTGTGCACAAGTGCGCAGCGGACGAACTCTTTTCCATTTTTGCAAAAGCGCAAACTCGGCTCACTCTCTCCACTGTTTCCGAGCTGTAGGCCGGCATGCTGCCAGCCAGCCGAACTAGCAGGTGGTGCATTCTGGTCGAGCAACTCCGGTGTGCGATAGGGCATGTTCTATTCTTGCTATTCCCGTGCCTGCGGCACAATAGCATTATGGCTGCTTATTTCCGGAAGCCCGCATGCCACGTGATGGCAAGGTATTGACCCCTCAGTTTGATCGCTCCGCTCGTCGGTGTCCTGCAAGACCCTGCGCTTTGTGATTGTTGTGATTGTGATTGCTGCGACATCTCATGTCCTTTCTTGTTGCAAATTTCGCCGCAATTAAATCAAACCTTTGGTTCATCCTCACAAAATTTAACGTTTTTCTCCCAACGCTGCCAGCGCTTGCAATATACGCCCAGCACTGTTTCCGCCTATAAAAAGTGAACGAAGTACTTCGGCGTTCGAATTATTCTTTTGTTGAAAAGCCGTATTTAAGTACCACCAGACAACACTAAGGAAGGAATTATTGCATTTCATGGTGCGTTTTGTCGAAGAATGTCTTAAAAATGGTGGCCATTATATTGATAATTTGTAAGTCGAGGTGCTTTGAACGTTTATACGAGCACTTTCGTAGGAATCACTCTACACTGAATAAACAGAAAGAAATAGTGAACATTTGTTAATTTTCTGGTTACATATTGTACCCGCCGTGGTTGCTTAGTGGCTATGGTGTTAGGCTGTTAAGCACAAGGACGCGGGATCGAATCCCGGCCACGGCGGCCGCATTTCGATGGGGGCGAAATGCGAAAACACCCGTGTACTTAGATTTAGGTGCACGTTAAAGAACCCCGGGTGGTCTAAATTTCCGGAGTCCCCCACTACGGCGTGCCTCATAATCAGAAAGTGGTTTTGGCACGTAAAACCCCATAATGCATTCATTAGTTACATATTGTAATGTCCACCAAGCGGGAACCTCTTTGACCTAATCGACTGCAAATAAGTTTTTCTATGTGCTACACAGGTGATCTTTAAAATCTAGATCCTACTAAGTTAAAGCTAACCGTTACACAGTCTATCATTAAGTTTTTGTGTCTTTGTGCTCTCTAAGATTGCACTGACATATATTATTAGGTCTTAAATACAAAATGTTCCATAATCTGCAGTACATTCTGTGCCACGTACCTCTTGTTTAACGTAACAATATATTATCTGCCCAGTTCAGACGCACAGTATATTGCATGGCTGCAGCGTATAGGTAGGACTTCCTAGCTGATGTTTGTCATCTAATGAAAAAATTACTTAGAATGGACTGGTGTATTCTAAGTGAAAAAGGCAACGATATATTTTTCTGTCACCTGCTCTATATATATTACCAGGGCAACATCTTTCATGCTGTTTTTGTCTTGAGCATTTATTTAATCAGAAGAATATTCCTACGCTGACTTGTTTACGCTACGCTGACTTGTTTACGCGCTATCCCTACGCTACCCTCAAGCCCGCTAGGAACAAGTGAACTGAATTTCTGTGCCCAACTTGGTTGCCCTATCAGTGGGTCTCTTCGATTATCAGTTCCTGATAGTCACTCACTGATTGGGACTGCTCTCCTTCATTCGATCTTTCTTTTTTTTTTTTTGACAGCTTCTGAAGCTCCGCCCACCAGCCTTAGAGCTGGCAGAATCACGTTCGTTTTTTATGTGCGGCATGTTCGGGGGCTCGGGAAGCTGGAGCATATTCTTGCTAGGACCAGCGTAAGCAGCTAGCAGACGACGATTGTCTAAAAAAGATGCGCGTAGCATTTGCCGCCATATGGTGAAACATGCGTGTGCGTCTGCGTACTTTGTGCGTTCACGGCGGCAAATATTGTGGATTGAGCTATCGCGACTGTTACATCGGTGCTTTGGGTACCAACGTGCGAGCTTTTCATGAGCTATGTAAAGGCTGCAGCTTTTGCGTTCGTGCTTTGTTTAAAGAGAAGAGCACAGCGATCAAACACACATGCTTGCTTTTCTTGTTGCATTTCATGAAATCTGCCACGCTCATTGCTATATGTGTAGTAAAGAGGTGAATTTCTGATTTCAAGTCAGTGGAACTGATGTGCGAGGAGTCATATCGTATTGCATGTGGCTGCTTCTTGCCAGTAGCTAGGGTACTATACGATGGGAGCTTCGCTAATTCTTACGCACATATCTTGATCCTATTTTGTTGCCATCGAGCGCTTGTTCTTTGACGTACGCGAGTAGACGGTGTACACACGCTTTGTTCGAGACGCGTACCGGGTGTTTCCTAAGTGGACGTGTTCTGCGGGAACCACGACGTGGAACGATGGTGATCCTGTTTACGTTCGTGTGGGAATTCCGCTTAAATTTCGCAGGAGACGAGCTATCCTAATTAAAACGGACAAGTAGCACAAAGCGATATAGTCCATCGTTAACTGAATTTTGTGAACATGTTCCATGCGCTAAGGCGTTACTATGCATCCATACATTACGTTCGTTTTTCATGTGCCGCAGGTCCGGGGATCCATACACATCCATACAGCTTTCATCCACTATGCAAGCTGCATGGATGTGTCGGAGACGTGGTCTCTAAGACTAACATCTCGAAGACCACGCTGATGATTTGGCCGAGTCGTGCAGTGATGTACGAGTTGCTACGAGCAGACCACGGCAGTCAGGATATTGACTTCCGGTCACGGCGCTTTCGAGTGAAACCTCGGACAGTTCCGGGCAGCTGAATCACGTGACTGTGACGTGCCTTTCTGTGAGGTCTAGTCAGACCCGAAGACGCAGACGGTAACCGATGACATCAGTGCTGTATGCTTTGACGCCGGGAGCCAGAACCTATTGCCACCCCGTCGCTTCGATAAATGTGTCAGATCCAATACAAAAGCAGAGCTCAGCAGGCGTTTGTCTTGTGCTAGTAGCCCCATACTTGGCTTAAACAAAGTTTATCGAACAAGACTTAGCTCTAGCTAGAGCCAATGCTTCGACAAAGGGACATCTCTTCATCAAGGCATCTGGTTTCATTAGAAGCGTTTCTTTAGCTCCGTTTCCTTCACGCTTAATGAGGGAGAAGAATAAAGGAGCGCGTAAGGCAAGGTGAGCGAAGTGTAAATGCAAGAAAGGCGGCTGATTAGTTGCGATAACGACGGAACGGGAGAGGGTGGTCGTGCTGCCGGTTCTCCCAAAATGTAAAGTTGACAAAAAGTGAAAAGAATCTTCACGTTTAAGCATGCCTTGAAAATCCAGTGAGTTTAACTTTAACACGAAACTCGAAAACTGGAACATTACCGGGAAGAGCTTATTATAAACGATAGTTTTACTCGTATGGACCTTCAATAGATTTCTAGCTGAAATAAGAAGTCAGTAGCTGCTTGGAAATTACTGGGACTTATCGAAAGGCCACTCAAGCGACTTTCTCATTTTATCTAACTAAGCCACGTCGTCCAAAAAGTAACAGACGCGAAGAAGTCTACGTCGAAATCTAGAGAGCACGTGAAGCTGGATAGCGATGAGAGAGACAAATATATAAGTAAAAAAAAGAAAGAACAAACGACGGACCACATGGGGGGGGGTACGGAAACAGGAAGGCTGGAGGGGCAACAGAAGATACATACATCGGCAAGAAATACGAAAGATTATGAGCGATGCGATGTGGTAAATTGAAAAAGAACAGACCCTACCGACAGTACCGTGCCATGGGAAGCGATCGCTGCACGCCGGGTTCAACCCCTCTGACGGGCTCCCATAACGGCCGTATATACGGCGACGACAACAACAGTGGAAGATAAATAGCAGAGAGGGAGTGTAGAACGAAGTATGAAAGCGCGCACAAGCCTTCCTTCAATTTCTCCCCCCGTCTCCCAACGACGAACTCAGGATCGGGAACCAAGGGGGCAATGGATCCTCGCCACCACCCTTTCTTCTTCTCTGCTAGCAACTAGGCAAGCAATCACTGGCATGCACTGTGTTGTGCAGTATATCATTGAAGAAACGCGCTGTTCGGAGGCTCGACGCATGCATTCCATTGCACGGTGGCGATCGTACCCCGTTTGACTCTCAGGGTATACATTCGTATGATGTCAGTGCCCCATAAACTCACTTGATTGAGATATTTATTGTTATTTCTCCATCGCAGAAAACACTGAGCCAAAACGTTGTTCGCTATACAGGAGCACAGCTGAAGGTTACCAAGAAAACCACTGAAAATGATTGCTGGTGAAATGTTCTGCATAGTTTACTACCAGCACATCAATCTTCCAAGAGACCTTTTTTTTTCTCTTTCGTTTGTCTCTCTCTCCCTATGTTATGTCAACACGAATATCGTAGATAGCCAGAACACATCGATGGACAGGCATTTTACTGCCGGCGCCCAGATATTTCTACGCAAGATTTAGCTCAGTTGATCATAACGACACCACTTGGAATTTTCAGATGCTTGTTTAACCGCGTGTATAAAGTGTATCAAGGCCTGTCTAAACAGAACAGCATGAGGCCAGGAAGTGGTGCTTCTAACAGACCGTGAGATGTAAAGTAAGAAAACTTGTCAGCCTTATCTTTTCCATGGACGCATTTGATCTGTTTCGGAATTGCAACTTGTTTGCGTCTTTGTGCATCCACCTGAAACGCTGGCATCGATCCTTCGTTGCGACACCGTGCACCGCTGGCGTCATTCTGGTTGTGAGGGGCTAAAATGCTTTTGTGACATCGTTAGACCTCTCCCGTACAGGGGAGAATCGGCTCCTCCTTTTATCTTTACTCCCTACCCAGCAGCATTCCCAGATGTACTAATTAGACGGAAGGCACGAGGAGGCCATCAGATGCTACGAATGAGGAGATAGCAAAGCGGATGCACGACAGAGAGGATATTTTCAGGATATATATATATATATATATATATATATATATATATATATTGTTTTGCAGAGGTGCAGGCGAGCGATTGGTGCCCCGTGAGCAGTTTACAGGTCAGGTTTGGCTCCTCTTATCGCGAAAGGATGATTTGCTGGCACCCTTCATTATCATCTCCTCTTCTTCCAGAATCGCTCGAAGACGATGTCGTCGTGCCATGTGATGTGCTAGTTGTATTGAAACGAGACGCTGTCCGCCAATATGCGTGTTTTGCTTCTAATTTAATCTCATATGAGCGCAGTAAATATGCTAATACTTGTTTCGTAGACTCACAGATAAGCAACAACTCTGCACTGGCGTCCTCTTATGCGCAACACTTTATAACGCTGTGGGTTGGCTGTGTCGTGGTCTGCTTGCCTATAGTGGCACTTGTCCACCGCCAACGGCCTTAAAATGCGGCTGCAGCGGCAAAAGGAAGTGCGTCAGATAACAATTTAGAACACATAACGTTTATGTCGCGGGTTCTATTTCATCGTCGAACAAGTGAAAGGTGCAAAACCGAGTTTTTTGGTGCACAGTCATCATCATAAGCGAAAACGAAAGATATTGCTTATCCTTACCGAATACGATGAGGCTGGAGTCATTCATTGTTGCTACGAAATGGTTTAAATAAATGATGTGGTTTTACGTGCCAAAACCAGTTTCTGAATATGAGGCACGCCGTAGTGGAGGACTCCGGAAATTTCGACCACCTGGGGTTCTTTAACGGCAACGTAAATCTAAGTACACCGGCGTTTTCGCATTTTGCTCCTATGGAAATGCGGCTACCATGGCCGGGGTTCGATCCCTCGACCTCGTGCTCAGCAGCCCAACACCGTAGCCACTGAGCAACCACGGCGGGTCTAGGAAACAGTGTCGTGCCGACATCGACAGCGAACAGTATACCTATAGTGTCCTTTGTTGTTCATCCATCTCTTCATATTCAGAGAGTTATTCTCTCGACCTTTCCACATAGTCTTTCCGCTAATCATCTTTGATGGCAAATCCGAATGGCTGCTTGTGCTCTTTCTGGCATTCTGTGTCTGCGGATTCCAGTAAGCCGCTTCCCCGTCCCCTTTTAATCTGCATGCGGGGCTCCGTGCGTTGCACTCACATCCACCAATTTCTGTATGTCAGTCATGTAAGCTCCCATATGGCTAAGTCAATCAAGCAGAATATCTTCTTCTTGGGCGAGTCGGTGTTTGCTATGCCATATCATTTTTGTTGCGTAAAAATTCACAATAGGAAAGAAAAGCAGCGATAAGAATGAGCAAAAAGAAAGACGGCAGGTCTTTTATTTCTCTTCCGTCCTTTCACTGGTGCTTTCCTATTCTGAATTTTACTCCACAAAAATTATGTCGAACAAGTCATTTCTGCTAGTTGCTTGAGTGTAACTGACACTGGCCTTTTCCTCTCCGCTCTAAGTTGTTTATTAAAGACCATAATTACTGCCCTGCATAGACTTCAAGTCGCACTCAGTGGTTCTGCAACTTCACTCTATAGAGAGTATTGTCGACTTGGTAACGTACGTCGAATCCCAGAAGGCCTGCAAACACTTGTATGCTGCCTTGTTTCTAGACGTTAAAGGGGCTTACGATAACGTCCCCCATGAAGCCATCCTGAAAGCGTTAGAAACAATAGGACTTGGTGGACAGATAAATCTCTGGGTTCGTAGCTACCTACAGATGCGATCATTCTACGTGCTCACCGGCGGTGGCCCGACACCCCAGTATTACAGTAGCCGCGGAGTCTCTCAGGGCGTAATAGTAAGCTCAACACTTTTTAATCTAGCCCTTATTGGACTACTCAGGGACCTGTCAAGCAGTGCTCGACTCTCTATCTACGCCGACGACATCTGCATATGGACGTTGGGGGTGACTAGTCGTCAGCTTCGCGTACGACTTCAGAAGGTGGCCTCATCGACATAATGCTACCTTCTTAAACAATATTTTTTTTTCATGAGGCGATGTGAGAAAAGTGCGCAGTGGTGGCGTTTACCCGGAGGTCACAATTGTCAGTGCATATCGTGCCTCGCTTACATCGAGGTACAGACCTGCGGCAAGGTCGGGGTCTTCTCCATGTGTTTGGGCCGTCTTGAAGTAAACCTCAGAATTCCAGGACTTCAGAAAAAGTCATATCTACCACCGTTTGCTGTAAAACAATTCAGCTTACTCCTGCTGTACGAGAAATACAGTAGCCACGTACACATCTATACTGACAGATAGACCACATCGACCAGTTCTGGGGGTGCTGTGCTTATATCGGCAAGATGAGTAGCAGTGCGATTGAAACCGTCACATGTCACGACGTCCACGGCTGCAGAACTCACGGCTCTGCGCAGTGCGCTTCAGTTTATTGACACAGAGAGTCCTGGTACGCGGGCCGTGTTTTCCGACTCGAGACCGGCTTTACAAAGCATGCGTCTATTCTCAGACGTGGAGCTCACGAACAGCTAACATACGAAATCGTCAAACTTGATCACGACGTCACACAGAAAGGGCATGAAATTATTTTCCAGTGGCTACCTAGCCATAGCGGGATCAGTGGAAATTATCAAGCAGACAATGCTGAACGAGAGTCACGTCAAAGACAATACATCGTTCCCATTCCTCTTTCCAGGACAGACGCTGCAAAGCAGCTTCGCCACCTGGCACTGATTAACAGATTGGAACACCCCAAATATAAGGCACACCAGGTTGCATGAACTGAACCCTTCGCTACAACTCCGCCCCCCTTCCCCCCGGCTTTCACCGATGTGAGGCATCGTTTCTATACTGGCTGTGGTTGGGAGTGGCTTTCACGAAGGGGTACACTACTTTGATTGGAATGACCGACAGTGCTGCATGCGACGTCGGCGGCATGGAAGAGAAAATCGAACATTTATTGTGCCGTTGTCATCGATTTCAGTCGGAAAGCAAACATTATCTATGGCAGTGCGACGACTGGACGAGCGGCCGTTGTCTGTGCAGGTGCTACTTGAAGACCGTCCCCATCGCTCGTTGGACCACAAAGCTATGAAGGCACTTTTGTCTTTCTTGAGGGCGACTGGCCTATGTGACTGTCTTTAACTCGCTCAGGCCCTACGCGTGCATGCGCGAGCTCACCGCGGCTTTCCTCCCCCACCCCTCCTTCTCTCTATCTTATCTTTCTGTTCTCTCTTTCCCGTCCCCCAGTGTAGGGTGGCCAACCAGACGCATTTCTGGTTAACACCCCTGCCTTCTCCCTTTATGTCCTCCTCCTCCTCCTCCTGCTCCTCCTCCTCCTCCTGTAACTTCACAAAACAACCAAGCCTTGATGCTGTGTAGAGCTCGTTCACACATTACTACAACAAGGCTTCACCTACATTTTCACAACAAGCCCAACTTATATCACACCCCTGCAAGCAAATCTGTTGAAGGGGTCGAGCAATTGTCTGCGCGCCGGATGGCTTGTACCCTATTTTTGGGGCTGCTAAGCATGAGGTCGCGGGATCTAATACCGGCCACGGCGGCCGCATTTCCATGGGGTCAAAATGAGAAAACACCAGTGTACTTAGATTTAGGTGCTTCTTAAAGAACCTCAGGTGGTCAAAACTTTCGGAGTCCTCCACTACGGCGTGCCTCATAATCAGTTTGTGGTTTTGGCACGTAAAACCCCATAATTAAAAAAAAAAGGCGCTGACTTAAATGGAGAGCGTGCTCGTGCCACCGAGTTATGGCGCACGTTTGTTGCCGAACATCAACTGTTAGAGTTTTTGAGACGCACGTGTGGCCCACCTATACTACGCCGCAATATATGTTTCAACGGCTCTGTTCGCGACGGAATTGCGCAGTGAAACAGCAAACGCTACGTAAATATCTTCATTGCAACAAATACACAGCGTCAAGTGCGCCATTTCATTACAAAAACGAATAGCTTTCTTGAAACGTTCGACTGTTCGCTTATATTGACAGTCATCGTCGATGGTTCCTGCACAACCTTTTTATTGCCTGTTACCATGGTGCGGAAAGTCCTTATACCTTCCGACAACCACTTCCACAACTACCGGTTGCCGGATATCCAACTGGAAACAATTCACAAGCAAAACAATGCTTTCACGACGTCGCTGGTGAAGTAAGAAGGTAGAGGGAGAGGGCGCGCCGCCCGAAGGGGGAGCATTGCTGCGAAGCCCTTGTTAAGAACGGCCAGCTGCAGTGCAAGTTTTGCCAAACAGTTGCGACTGTGGAGGCAACATTGCGGGAGCGTCGCCGCACACCTCTAGCCACGGCGTGACTAAGTCGACTGTGTGTGAACAACAATACGTGCGTCCTCGACTCTTCGTCGCTGGAGCCGAGTTTGACGAAGTCGCCATTGTAAGTAAACGCGCTCGGCGGACCAACTGTTGTTACTGAGCCGCGGGAACGTCTACTGACACCCCTTCCCCCACGCCGATCAAGACGCCAGACAATAGGCGGCCGGTGGGCGCGCTGCAGTTCGGGGAATAAATGCCCGTACGGTGCCGGGTCGTCTCCCCTACGGTGCTTCGTCTCCCCTACGGTGCCTGGTCAACTCGCCTACGGTGCTTGGACGGCCGTTTACGTCACCTGGGTATCGGGAGAGGATCGAGTGTTTAAAAACCGCTGTTGTGCGGCTCTCTCTACACTCTCTCTGAAGCAGTCATGTTAGACTGATGTACTTTCTCAAACAGTGATGTTAGACTGATGTACTTTCTCAAACAGTGATGTTAGACTGATATAAATACTGTAAATAAACCCATGTTCCTCGTTCTCGATGAGAAGCAGTCTTTCCCTTCATCAGCGTCCTCAGCGTGGTTAAGCTGGACGACGGCATGGGCCAGCTACCTTCTAATTCATGCCCGACTCCAATCTCGACAACGAATCACGAGCGATGGGATTGAACCCCCAATCATAACACCCTCCCTTACGACTTCGCATGCAAGCGGCCTGTGTTCGTGTTTTTTTTGCAGGTCCGCTGGCCGCGCGGCGACATTGGCCTAATCACGGAGCAGAATCCACTGAAGTGTGCCGTGTTTACGAAGCGCTTATTATTTTCTGCCGCCGTTACCTTGGAAGCTGCTATTCATTTTTTTTTTTTGAAGCACTGGGTCAGCCCTCGTACACACCAGTGCCAAGCAATTATAATGAAATGACAACATTTTTATAATGACTACATTTCATCATTTCGTAAAAGTAGTCGCTTTGAAATTCCTAACTTGTGGTTAAAGTTTAGGGCTAGAGTTCAACTAGTCCACAGGTATAGTGGGGTTAGTATAACGAAAACAACTTCCTGGCACCATCAACCATTAATTTTGTTCGCGTGTTGTGAAGTGGAACAACTAAAGCTGGCCGATTTCTCTGTCAGCCAAAACTAAACAGAAGTAAAAGTTGAACGTTATTGTTTTTATTCACACATTCCGTACTGGTAAAAAACTGACCTCCACGCAGTGCGACAGCGTCAATCTGCAGAAGCAATTTTCATTCACAACTGACATTTGTGCATAATGAGCGAAGATTCCAGATGGTCGAAACCAATGCGAAAATTAACCATCACGAGATGGTCACACGGAAGTTGACTATCACGTATGCTATGATAGCGACACATTTTCTGGCTTACAGAAAGAAGGTAGAGTACAATACATGTATTTCATTGACAGTATGAGAAGTAAAGACCCACAGAACTTTAACCTGGCTGCATGCACCTGGATGAACAGGAAGTTGCCTTTAATTGCTCTCATTATTTTAACTACAGGCCGAATGAGGGAGCATATTTCTATAGCGCTTACAAGCGCATATAATCTGCCTGTCGTCATACTTTGCATCATACTCATATATAAGAAAAGCAAGGCGAGTATTAGGACACTATTTTGACACAGCAACAACGTACGGAACCAACAATTCAAAAAAAGAAAACTTCACAGCGCTTTTCATAGCAAGAGGGATTACCAGTTCGTACTTAATTAGCATTAAATACTCTATACTTGCAACATTGGCATCATTAAATACATTTTGCCGGCAAAACAAACAACACTGCGCCTCGTCTATAACACAGGTGCTCAAAAACTTGCACATGCCGAAGCTGAGCCTAAAGCAAGGTAACGGAGCGTATGGTACCATCTACACTCCGAAATTCAGATAAAATAGAGAGCTTCAACCATTTTCAGTACGATATCTTAGTTATGGCACATCAAAACGCAATAAGAAATGACGTGCGTGCATCCTTTTGCCGTCATTGCTCTTGAAATTTGATAAGGAATCACGGCTGTCCTTATTTTCCTTTACTTTAAAGCCTTGGCTGTGTGTGTCGACAAAGAGTGCACAAAATGTATAGCCCAACAAACACGCACTCAAGCTCTTCAGTACAAATATTTCACCGACAGCAGATGGGCTGCCGTCATCACGAATGGGTCGAGCGACACTGCTCCTATATGTCGGGCCACTGAGGCTTGCACAGACTGGTTTACTCGTGCAAAATGAACACGTGCCCAGAAAATCAAGCGAGATACTTGTGCTTACCAGCTGTCATTAGGAAACGTGAAAAAATTTTGCAGAACTGGAATTCCCGGTGTTAGCACACCACAGAGCCGCGCAACACATGTGACGCCCCGAGTTTGCCATCTTCGTCTAATGCTTAGTTGATCTGGTTTCCTGCTTCTTCCGTTCGTTGCACGCCTGATCAAGCCCTTGTCTTATCTGTCCCGCCTTTACACTTAGGACGACAACCGAAGCAGATGACCAAGCGCGATCCGACTTGTGATATCGCTCAGCGAGTGGCAAGGGTGAGCGGACGTAAGCTCGACGGACGCCCGAAGACAACCACTTCGCTCGCATCGTTCGATTTAAAATTCCAAAAGAGAGAAATAAAATCAAATGAGTTAGGATGTCCGGCAACCACTTGTAGCGCGCACGTCCCTTGAAACCGAAGCTACCATCCGCCTTTCGGCGGTTGCTGTTCGTCCCTTTTCCCACACCTCCTATATAGTTACCGCTTCGTTGTCTCCTTATAGCGTACCTTGCCTTTCGGGTTGTTATAGCGGACACTGAGCGAGCATGTTGCGTTCGAGAAAAACAACGCGGCTATATATTCAAGGCGCTCACCTGCCGATGTCACGCTAACGATGAATGACACTTGTTTCACTGTGCACAGCACGACACCGGCACGAGAAGCGGAACACCTGCCTATGCTGACACAGGAGGCGAAGTGATTGACGCGTAGTCTGTCTTGGGCTGTCGGTTGTCGTGTGGCCGGTTCTCGAACGCGCTAGGTCAATGACATTTTGGCGCTTGGAGAACAAAAAGACTTGCGGCCAGATGCCTCGCACTGGTCTTCCCTGGATACGTGCCCGACCCATCAAGCGAGTGAGAAGACAGACGTAAGGTCAAAACATTGCTGAGACAAATGAACTGCCAGTTGTTCCTGCTTGTTAATCACATGTTTAATAAAAGTAGTAGTTTTTTGTTGTGTTTTTTTTTACTCGCTTGCTACTGTAACGTTCCGCATGTACTCCAATAATTCCATATGATTTCCGTTCAATTCATAATAGAAATTACGCGAGATTTATATGGAATCGATATAAATTTCGCAAGAATTACCCAGAACGAATGAATTCTGCAGGGCTCCTCACTTTCGTGACCATTCATCTACTTTATCGAGAGCTGTCTCACACAGCTAATTGAAGTCATTTCGGAGAGCACTCATTCTACGTTGACATGAGCAACATTAATGTAGTTTTCAGTATGGTGAACGAGATCCAAGGCGGGAGCGTGAGAACTCCGAGGCTGCCAATGTGTTTCCTCAGAGGGTATCCGCTTACTGTATTACTCTTGAGAATCTCACGTGGTGCACCATTTCCTATGTTTGATTCTAGAATTACTATGCATGGTTCGACTCCGCCAGACTTCGCTGTCTTACGAAGCTCTTTATCGGCTCATGCTCGGCTCGTGGCAAGCAGCTCGCACCGCATGGCTGTGTCGCGTGACAATTCTTTTTTGGCGCATGCAAGCAGGCATTGATTGAAAACTTTATTATGCCCCAGAGCTGGGGTGCCCGCATGTCCCGGTGATGCAATCGGAGTCACAGTCGTGCAAGAGTAACGGTGAGGGTACGAACATGGCCGGCTGGCTCCGTTCTCTTAATTTTAATTTCTTTAATTTTATGTCTTTACAACAGCCATTGCAGTTTTTATGATAACGTGATAATAATTATTATAATGATGATGGTTTTCATTTTTCGGCAAAAATTCCGTCATAAATATATTCAGGGGTTTGATCCTAAAGAGCTGTCGGTGTTTATAGTGGTGCAGCAGGTGGGTTTATCCTGGTATGCTTGGCCGGCAACTGTTTCGCCTGAGCAGCTCGCACGTTGAGAGCAAGGACGTGACAACAAGCGCTGATCAGCTCAGTATTTCATCGCATGAAACGTGGCATAAAATTCGGAAGCACATTACAACACTGCCGCCGCTATCGCGAAATAGCTCGCTACTGTGACCTCGAAAGTCATGGAAACGCGTTGTTAAGCGTCGCTGTCCTTTTCATGAATTGTAGTACATGCAAAATAATAAAAAACTGTGGCTTTCAAACTTTTGTACACTGCGCATGGCCACTCTGAGGAAGCTTTTGATTGTTGCTTAAGAGATCGATACTTCACCGAGAACCCGAATCAGCTATCTTGCGCCGCGGAACGTTTCGAAATAACACCCGCCATGGTTGCTTAGTGCCTACGGTGTCCTACTGCTAAGCATGAGGTCATGAAATCGAATGCCGCCCACGGCGTCGCATTTCGATGGGGGCGAAATGCGACAACACCCGTGTACTTAGATTAGGGTGTATGTTAAAGGACCTCAGGTGGTCCAAATTATTCCAGAGTCACCCTCTACGGTGTGACTCATAATCAGATCGCGGTTTTGTCACGTAAAACCCCATGATTTAATAATGTTTTAAGTTCAAGAGAACCATCACGATCATGCGAAAATAATGCAGCTTTTGAAAACCACAACCACGCTCTTCATTCTGATAAGTAGGCTGTGAAGTCGCTAAGACACGCGCGCAGCATAAACATTTTTTGTTTTTGAAAAAGTTATTCTTCAAGTGCAGCTCCAGAAGCAGGGGGATTATTATTTTGTCATACAATTTAAGGCATCCTTTGAAGCATGTCGATACAAGTCTCTGCATTATACAGAAGCTTTCCGAGGATGTTCATTGCTTCTTTCGTCTCCTGCACAAGAAACAGCCGCGTTAGAATCAGCCATAGTTGTGGTTTTTTAAAAGGACAATACAAAGAAAGCGCGAACCAAAGATAACCAAGTTTATATTGTTTGTAATCAAAGACATCTACATAAAATGATGATAATGTTGGTCCACGGTTTTTCTGAAACGCACGAAGCTATGAGTATAAAGTCAAAGCAAATATAAAGTCACCAAGTCACGACGGAACGCTGTCGACGGAACGTTTTTCGGCGGACCGATTGTAGAGATTGCTTTCTAAACTTCCATCTTCCGGACGGCTTGGCCTTCATACGCCTCTTATAGCACCAATCTCTGTCAAGCTTTCACTCCCTCTTTATTTTATTTTTGTGTATCTCGGTGGAGGGAAAAGAAGGTCCCTGGCGCTTTGCTTTCTTTGGCCGCAAACGTCGTCTTCGCAGTGGCGGTTGCAAACAGCTGAAATACGTGGTATGCGCTGCGCTTTAGGAATGTCCTTCTTTTCATTTCTTTTTTATTCTTTTTATGTTCTGTCTCCGGAGGTAGAGCCAGAATCGTCTGTCATACGCAGCACCCCAGTGGAAAAGAAATCGTTTCACTTAGCCCCAACGTGGCCATGAAATTCCAAGCTGTCTTCTTTCAAGTGCGTAGGCCTCAGGGAGCCATTCGTTCTTTCCCCCTCTCTCTCGCTGTATCGTCGCGTTCTCTCTCGCAGTGGCTCAGAGGTGTGCCAGCTAGGGATTTGATTGATTAGATAAGTATCACGGTCATCTTGGGAACGTGAAATATCAGCTTTACAGCTTCTAGCAAGTGAATAGTAGCCCGATTTGATGAGTCATGGCTGCGTCATACCACTACAGTAGAGTCCCTTGCTATGGTAAGTCCAACTGGAGGCTTTATTCCATTTGCGGAGCGTTTCGTGTGCGCCCATAAAATAGAAGGCAGACTTTACGTGTCTGCTTTAGCTTCAGTCATGTCAGACAATCGTTGTCCAAAAGATTTTCACAGGAAAACAGACAACTTAAATAACAACGGTAGAACAATCGATGTTACAATTTAGAGGCAATCTTTCTACAAGGCGACCTTGTTCTCGTCAGTTGAATAACTCTTCTACACATGCTTTTGAGCCAGAGCGGAGAGAAGCTGCCGTACTCACCCAACCAAATTTCTTTGTGAAAACGTTTCCTCTAAGCGGAGGCTTCCCTTGTTCACCCAGTATTTATCAGTTTACGATAACATGTACTTCTGGACGGGAACTGCTAGCGTTCCGTTCACAATAGTGAATTATCGAATAAAGTGAGATATTATATCTAAAGAACGAAACTAAATGTATCGTAACACAACAGCGTTATCACTCTTGCGAGACGTATCTTTTATTATTAAATGCGCGTAAAGAGATGTTGGTACCTCCTAGATGCGTCAGCTATTCCTATGCACTGACGTTCGATAAATAGAGAAGCCCTCTGAGCTGGGAAGAAGAAATTCATAGCGATAAAGAAAGCACTCAAGGGCAAACTTTCGCGAGTAGTTCACAAGTCTTAAGTACACAAGTCAGAACACAAGTCAAATATAGTCCGTGTAAAAAAAAAGAAAATAAATGATTATGGAGGACGTAGAAACCACCAGAATACACAATACAGCCCAGTTCAAGAACATGAAATAAACAATGAACATACCAGAACACCTCCCTGACATCACGGGCCGTGTGTAGCCGTAACTAGAGAAAACGTTGATGCACTTGATGAATAATGATTTAAAAGCAGTGGGCAATCGCACACATACGCATTAAGCAATATTTTTTTAGAACCCGAAGCCTTTCTGTTTACCAAGTAGTGAACGAAGCGGAATGGACTTGAACAAAAACACACGTGCCCGGCATAACCTATTCTACGCACGTGCTACCAAACTACACCCTAATGCCCTCTTGCGACCTTTCTTTTTTTTCCCCAAGGTGTGCATCTGAAGAAAAAAAAAAGCGGTCCTTAGACGATCGTCTCGAAGTAGTTCTACGCTTCCCTTGGGAAATCACGGAACAGCGTCCCACTGGCAACAGCCCAAAAATCTACCCGGCCATTCCGCTGCACCTCGTAGCCAATATTTATCCGCGCAGACCTTGTTTCTATCTTTCTTTTCTTTTCTTTTTTTGCTACATTCTATCACAACGTCGTGGTGGGGAAATAGTTGTTCACGCGTGAAGGTGGAACAAAAAGAAAACAAACAAAATGTTTCTTTTTTTTTACAAGCAAGCACGCCGGTGCAACACAGGTGTCACGACACGTCCAAGATGCGTCCCTTTGCACTGTGTTCTAGGATGTAACTCAGTGCCGTATAGCCACTCTTGAGGTTTCTTCGCAGGACTATCGCGTAGTTCTTTAAGCGTACACGTCGCAATGCAGGTCACGTAAAAAGTGCAAGGATTACTGGCTTTGAGATGGAACCGGTAATTGTAAGCGAATCGTAGACGGAGCAGTAATCAGGCCGAAAGCGGAACTACAGAGTCGTACAAATAGGAGTCGATATTCTCAAACTCCCGAAATTAGGCACCCATTGGCCATGCCGCGTTAATTTCTGTCATGCAAGAAAAGCACTAATGTTCTCCCGACTTCTTTCTTTGCCTCGTTTCGCTTGATTGTAAATCAACCAACGCAATTGCAGAACGCACGGTTATCGCTCTATATGCCACTTTTACTCTTATCTAGGCAAATGAATATTGGGCTCTAGGCAGAGAAGGTACAAGTAGTTCTGGCTACTATTCTCTCGTAAAACACACACCGTTCCGGAGAGCTTGCACGCCAAGGCGCAGTTGAATGCCAAGGCTGCAATTAAGCCTCACACTCTAAACTTGTGCGCATATAACACTCTCTAACATTTCTGAAGGAATTTTCACAGAGAAAGTAATTCCTACGTATAAATTTTACTTCGCCATAA
Organism: Dermacentor andersoni; assembly: GCF_023375885.2. NCBI lineage: Eukaryota > Metazoa > Arthropoda > Arachnida > Ixodida > Ixodidae > Dermacentor > Dermacentor andersoni. The sequence continues at coordinate 179,784,131 of NC_092818.1, read as the reverse complement.
CGTTGGCTGTAAATGTGCGACACTTGAAAAATTCAATCATATACAGTCTGGAGTGCTGGAACACTTAATTTATTACACCGGTCGTAATAAGCCCAAACGCTTTGAATTTTACCTAGGCCTAGCCAATAACGTGTCCTTTATTTCTGCTAAATGTAAATATTGCGTAACATAGAAAATCTTCAGGACATTACAATTGGTAACGTAAAAACAGGCCATGGAACGCTTTCAAGCTCTTAAAAAAACTTTTTTTACAAAGGCTATATATGATCCACAGCTATGTAACTTCGCACAAAAATGTGTGACAACGTTCCTCCTATGTTCGCTAAATTTTATCTTGGTGGCATTTCTAGTTATGCCAGGGCAGCGGGCTAAATATTGCGCCTCTCGTGAAACACTCATAAATCTCTGGAGCAATTGCATACGTAATTTATTACAAAAAACTACAATTAGATCAGCCACTTTAACTCTGTATACGCATTAACCGTAATGTGGCCAATATTTCCCCAAATATGAAACAAATTTCCTTGTTTAGTTACCGAGGACGCTAGAGGAACAAATTACAAACCACGTCTAAAACATGAATATATAGAAAGAACGAGGTTTTAAAAATTATTAGTAATGCTTCTAGTTAAGACAGGAACATGAAAGTTTCGCCGACAATTCTATTAAACATTTACTCTATTTTAGTTGAATTGGAAGTTCCTACCTTCTACAATTGTTTTGGGAATCCGGTAAACGTCCAGGATAACAGCAGTGTGACACTCTGGAACGTCTGAATAAGTAACTCTCTACAAAGACTGCATCAGCCTACACACATATTAACATTTATCGTTCGTCACTAGCAACTTATTTCCTGTTCCAAAGAAATATAAACAGCGTGTCTCGCGTAGTTCGCCGAAGAGACTGGGAAATACTACACGCGTCGTATAACACATAAATATTGGGCGAGTACGATTATTCAGCAAATGTTTTCTGAACATACAGTTAACCTACATATTTCAAACTTTCCGTTCACCTCACCCATTGAGGGTTCACCTCACCCTATGTCCTGTGAATATGAAATATAAGCCGCTGTTAGTGCTCAAGGAGAGCTAGGCTACTTCGTAATCGTTTATAGAATTCTGCTAAACGGACCGAAAACGAGGGTTTAACAATTTTATTAAACCCCTAATTAAAACACACATGTCAAATGTTGCCTAAATATTACCCTAACATTCCCCAAGTATCCTTAAAAGATGAAGTTCGGTGTTTTTTTTTTCTAGAGAACCGTGATAACCGAGAACCGTGATTTATAAGTTTTCATTTATTATAACTTATTTATATAACGTTATTGATCGCTTCTAGTCACTTTGATAGCTTCACTGCAAAAACATATTCGGACCATCACCATCCGAACAGAAAGCCACCGAGGCGTTTCTGGAATTGCTGAAATTTTTCATTCTTTTAAGGATGAGGCATAAAAATACCTGTATTAAATGTTTACTTTCCAATGAAACGTGCAAGATACACAGCGAATTAGGATTTTCAACGAAAAGAAAGGTATTTCGCAGAATCTTTCTTAGCCATAGATTTGCAACACCAGTCCGAACACTAGAAGCAAGCTTCACATTGAGACATGGTTTCGTGTGCAACTTGTAGAAACAGTTTTTTGTGAGATGTGAAACGGAGTCTTACATTCCATTTGCTATAGAAGACCACTATGTTATATTACTGCAACCAGGTACTTTTCATCGGTCTTTCTCTTCTGCCCGTGCTTTCAATAGAAAGCGAGTCATGTGCCAAACTTCTTTTTTCTCGTTCTCTGTTCCAGCTCTAATCCAACAAATGACGCTTGGTGTCAGTGATTCCGTGTTGGTCGAAAGCACTCATCGAGAAACTTCATACTCGCCCACCACGCATAGCGGCTGGTGTAGCCCTGTTAAGCACGTGACCACGAGTTGAATCCTCGGCTATTTCGATGCTGCGAATTTCCAAAACGCTAGTTCGTCGTGCATTGCGTTTGCGTTACAAAAAAAAAACCCGTTATTTTAAACTCCGTACTCGAAATCGCAATTCTGTAAGAATATTTGTTCCTGGTATGGGGGGGGGGGGGGTTGTCTGTAAACGCAACGTTCGTTCATACAGGGTTAATAAGCGTAGGGGCGCCTTCGCCAAGCTCTGCTGCACCGACTTGGATTTTGGCCATCCGAAATCGTCAGTGGAAAAAGTGATCATCGACATGAGCTAGTGCAGTAGCGAGCCATCACATTTACGCTATGACAACCACAGCCACAAAAAGCATGCCCCAGGACCTCCTGAAGAACACAGTTACCGGAACATCGGATGGGGAAACCAAGCGACGCACCATGGCGAAAAATGGGAAGAAAACAGGAACACTTCAATCTCTTCTTTGGGAGCTAAGGAAACGTACACATAACAAGTGTGAATATTTCTATGCTCTAATTAAATAGGCATAAGGGACAAAATAACTTTCACGATTAAATGCTAAACGAGAGTGAACGACAATCCGTTTTTTCAATAAGGCACGTCTTTGAAGCGCCACTCGTAAAGTTTTCCAGGGTAATAAGACGTCTCACGGACGTTTTAAATCGAAGACAACGGAAGATATCTGTTAGAAGGAATGTAAAATAGAAGCCAATGAGTGTTCGTTTTCTTTTTGCTCCAGTCAGCGGAAATATTTTTACGTAGTCAACAGATCAAGTGCCGCGATGCACACATAGTAGTCTCTTCTCGTTCCTCAGCCGCGCCACGTCGTACACGCACGTGCAGAGACAGACGCCTGCGTGAGAGCGACATAGCGCGACTGGTCAAGGATATTTAGATTGGAAGCGATGGATTGGCTGGTCAGGAGATCAAAGACTGAGACAGACTTTAGTGACGGAACGATGGAAGAGGTGCTGCTCTTGGAGTCACATCTAATACTTACTTGTTTACATTGCGGGTAAGTATTGAATCGACATTGTTTAAGTAGTAGGGAAAGAACCATTTTTATATATTCACAACGACACAAAAAAAGATATATAATTCACTACTACACAGAATAAGAGTAGGAACGACGCAGTGTTTCGAAAGACCTCGATGGCCTCATCATTAGAATTAAGGACACCAAAGACTTTCGCACAATTGAGCTGTGCTTTTGATGACTATAGCGGGCGACTGCGTTTAATGGTTCGCGCTTATTACGACGTGCCGTGTCTTTAAGAGCAGGTGATTATTATCCAAGAAAAGAATCGTGCGTTATATCTTTCTATCTGTGTCGTGTACCAATTACATTGTCTATAGCGTCTAACCCCGGGTGGTCTAAGTGAGCCGAGGCCTAGCCCTATACAGCGTCTGCTATAGAACGTGTGTTCCGTTGTCATTGGCGTCATTGTTTCAGTTTTTCTTTTTTACCTCACTTCACGTCATACGTATATTATGAATCAACGTTCATGTGAGTAGCATCACAATCAGGTGAACACATCAGTTCGTTCTGCATCAAGGTACTAGTTAAAGTAGTTATGCAGTTGCGGAAAACGTGAAATGAAGCTAGCTTTACGCAATTTCAAACCTATATTCAGAAACTCGCAACTTCTTTTGTGACATGCCAAGTTCTGTGATTGTGTTACTGCTTGTCGAAACCATTTTTATACTTACATAAGGTAAATACTGTATAGAAGAATCGCTAGCCAGTTCTTCGAACGACAATTGACACGCTGGCAGTAAGCTTCGTTCTTGCACCTACTTCAGGAGGTCGCAGTCGCCTTTTCGCCGGTGAATGTCCCGAGTAGTTTTCACAGGCAAGAAAAAACAAAAAGAAAACGTAAGGAAAGAAATTCCGCTAGACCAAACATTCCTTCAGATATGTTGGAAACGCTTCTGGATGAAATGATCATTCATACATGTTGACGCGTTAGCATTCAGTGCGCTGCATGGATAGACTTTTTTTTTCATTCCGAGATTGTATGATTGGCTTATTGCGCGGGCTGACCAAGATTTTACCCTTTCAACATGCAAGCCAGCCGTGCTGACGACCTCTGTTTTTGAACGCTCACAACACGGACGCCGTTTTCCCTCTCTTTTATACTCGGCCTCCACTGATTCGCCGACCTGTTATGGTATAAGGAAAAAAACAAAAGAAAGAAAAAAAAAGAGAGAGAGAGAGAGAGAGAGACCAAAAAAGAAATGACTTAGTGTGCAAAAGCACGATCACACGTACAAAAAAAGAAATCGTTTTTTTTGCTTCTTGCAGTTTTGTATAACTTCATTCTTACGTTGCGCATTATATGCGTAAGTGTGCAGCACGTACTTGGGCGAGTCCTGCGGTGCCTCAAGCCTCACTGTGTCTTTCTCGCCGCATTCTTTTCCAGAGCCCTGCTATCTATCACTGCCAAGAACATTAAGTCGCCGTGGCCGTTGTCGCTGTAAAGCCAGAAAAAAGATGAGAAGGAAACTTCTGGGCACCTAATGAGAAAAACGGCTGAACAAAAGGAAGAGGTGGGGCTGCCGGGAAAGCCACATGCTGCTTAGAGAGGGCAGTGCATCATTATGATGAAAGAGAAAGAGAGTGAGTGATTGTGAAGAGGGAGAAAACTGTACCACGAACACTTTCTCCACCTCCTCCTGCTTCTTCTTTTCCACATTGACATGCGCGTTTCTAGGTAATTTTTAACTTTGCTTCTGTGGCAGCTACAATGCGCAATGCAGTTGCACATGTCTATTAAGTCCATTACATTTTAATATCGTCAGCCATGTCATTGTGGGAAACATTAGAGGCGAACCCTTCACGGGTGTCTCGGCAGGCAAGGTTGGACAATGAAGGAACAGACTCTCGGTTAACGATTTGTATCGTAGTGATCCCGCATGCCAGTAGCGCGGGCAGCCGTAAGAATGTGTCCCTGGGACTCGGAGTTAATTTGTATGAACAAGTAGTCAAAAATTTCATAAGTTGCGGAATTTCATAGCAATTTTATCAACAAATCGTACAACCTTGCGGCAACTGGGTAAGAATTACGCGTGAAAGTCTAGACAGCACGCAAAAGCGAATTCTTTTTTTTTTTTTTTTGCTGTCGATCGGCGAAGAATTGTAGGCGTGGAGTACTAAATGAACTTGCATGGCCAAATATTATTGTTGACTTGCATAAATTGTCCAACATTTCTCAGCTCTGTTAGATTGAGTTGAATTTAATGTAAGGCATGAAGCAACGCATTGTATGAGAAAGGTAGCAGCTGGAGGCGTTGAATCCATTTGGAGCACCGTTAGTTTGTTTAACGCGAACACAAAGCATGGTGCACGGTCCTTTTTGTATTCCGCCTCCATTCTAAACCAACCGCTGTGACCGGGAATCGAACCCGTGACCTTGCGGTCAGTCGCAAAGCGCCATAGCCACTGAACCATTGCCGCGGGTCGCGGTTGTTAACTGCTTAACTAGATGCAGCAGACTGCTCTAGTTATGGGGCTGCGCTGTAGGGTACAGATCCTGTTTACAATAGTATTCCACTTTACAAGTATTCGAATACTTCAGCAACGCACTGTGTGATAGGGCATGCGAAAAGAAGCAGCCGCGCCACATATAGGCGCCAATATGTTCTTAAAATTCTGTATTATTATGAGAACATCGTTATCTGATAGTGTGAGATTGTGTGACAAAGCATTAGATCGCACAGCAGAAAATTCTTCTGTCACCCCCCCCCCCCCTTTACTTTTTTTTTTTTTTTGATGACAAGAACGGTAGGTCAAGATATTTTGCTATTGAACAAGTTGGTGCATGATGCTTAGCAACGGTAGGTCACCCAATAGCTGTTCCAACTTTCCAACTTTTCGTACATTTAAATGGGACTCGACTATGAAGGAATTCCCGTTTTTGTTTGTATCACTATAGTCTGGTACGGACGCAGTGGAGGGCAAAATAAGTGCCAAGTTTGCACATTTTGTATTGTTGCCCTCTGCATACCTCATGCCGAGAGTAATGACCTTACCCCGAGTCTTGGCCGGTGGCTCGTTATTTACCACCTGTCTCTTGCTTAAGAGATCGTCCACCCAGAAACTTCTACTTCGTGACACCTCCTCGAAAAATGGCTTCCTAGTGTACGTACCCGTATAACCGCAACAAACTGTACTACACTCGCTGCAATCGTTACAAAAGAAAGTTCGGTCGCCCTGTGCTTTGTGCATCTTCTTTTTTATTTCACCCATCGCAGGCCTGGGAACAAAGCATTCTGGGAAGTCATTTTTGACTTGTACACTCTATAATTTCCTTAAGCAGTAATGGCAAAAGTGTCAATTTATGGTCTGCCCACAAAACAGGGAACATTGCTATGGTAGAAACACGGTTTTCGTGACTTATCCTGAAACAAGTTCGCGGTTTTTGTTGCGTTGTTATTTTTCTTCTTGTTAAAAATAAACGGTGCCAACATGGCAGTCAACGACGGACGCCCTCTATCTGTGAGGAAAGTACTACGACCGTGGTCGTGCCATAATACGCCGAGGCGTGCGTCACTTCCCTTCGACGGTTTCTTGGTGGACCGCAATCTCATGGTATGCATCCGAGTGCGATTTTCATGTCGTTAGAGCGCAAGTTTAGGGTTAGTTATTTAATGTAAATTTGTATGCAAGTTTTCACGTATGATTCTTCCATTATGATGTAGTACCTGCACCAAGTAACCAGCCTATGATCCCAGTACTCTCCACGATGACACTTCCTACGTATACTTGTGACTTGGCTATGTATGTGCAGGCTTTGTTTTATTGTTTTGCTGCGTGTTATTTTTATCTCAGCCTTCGCCTTTTCTAAATACGGTGCTTGGGACTTTGGGATAGCCGGCCCTAAAGGTACCTATCTTCCCTACTTTTTTTCGCCTAATAGCGAGCTTCAAAATTTTAATAATGTTGGTTGCTTAGCCTAATTACCGGTGTCCCACAATTCATTGTCGTGAGAACGCGAAAAAACATGGCACTTCTTTCCCGACGCACGAATGCAAACGCGCGTTTTAAGACGCCAATCATTTAGATTGCATATACGCTGGCACCAAAAGTCCGGCGTTCGTCTAGCGGAGTCGAAGTTATAGCACTGCTTAGAAATGCGCATCGTATTGCTCCCATCACCGCTTGATCCTGCCGAAAGTCACCACGGCTAACGGGAAGAAAGTGCAGGCACTAGACGTTTTTCGCCGGCAGCGCGCGCTGACGCTCAAACGCACCGTGACGCGTCCGCTCTGTCTCGTAACTCGGCGTCAAATCCCCATCCAACCACTCCATATCACACTGTAGCGCCTTTCTGCTATCCGCGGTTTATCCTACGACCCCATCCTTTTTCCTTGGCACTTTGAAGGCCCGGCAAAGCGAACAAGCGCCGTGCCGAGGAGTCGCAGCATCGCTTGGTTTTGGGGCAGGAATGACAGGAACGACCAAATTGAATTTGGTGACCTTCCCTCTTCGCTCAACCCCCTCCCTTGTCGAGACGCTGACACACCTTGATGGTGGCCTGGCGAGTGGCTCCGGGAGACACTATACGTGTCGAGACACTGGCGACGGCACGTCGTTCGTGTTGTTTAAATTGCATTTGCTGGCCATTTTCTCGGGCACAAGCACTTCGCCTAGCCGGTGGATTTGGAAGGACATCGTGCAGGGGCCCAATGTGGGTGACCTAAGGGTACGTGGCCTTCTTTAGCATTATGAACTTTGCACCTCACCGGCACATTCCTTTTTGGATGAATCTCAACCATGAACCTATTTACGTCTTAAAGCTAGCAGCTGTTAAAGAGAGAGGGGCCTCATTTCATGAGTACATGAGATGTTTGCATGGCAGTACGTTCTGGCATGCTACTCAAAGTAAAAATTGCGGCACATGCAAATTACCCACTTTTTTACATAACCAAAACACACAAACTCAAGCCCATTATGTACAAATAACAACCACAAGCATACTGAGTAACGAGCATCTAGAGCGTCTGGTTCAAGCCAGCGCACTAAGGGTAGACTAAAGGCACCTACGCTGCGAGCATGCAGAGCACGTAGAAGCGCTGCTCTGAGGTCCAAGAATATGGTGTAGCTCCAAAGAACGACTACGTAATTTGAGAACATATCTTAGGACCCCTCTCATGGCCATTTTGCGGCCACGACCTTGTCCTAAAATGTGCTCTAAATTTGATCTAGATGCGCTCTAAAATGTGCGCCAAATCTCAAATGTTTACTGTGTCTGTGACAAAGAGGAAAGACCCGCCCTTGTAAGCGATCAGATGTGCATCGGATGACCTGCGTAGTACCTGCATAATAATATTTTATGCGGTTATGTACGAACAGTTTTCCTAACTGTGAGGCAGTTTGACTATATATAGATCTAAGGATTTGGGCCTTGTTTAGGGAACAAGGAATATTTGTCCAGTTCAAGGTAAATTTCACACGGAGAGATTAAAACAGTGGGAAGGCTGGCGCCGGGGAGTGTTTTGATTTCAGTCTCCAAAAATTACCTTCGGCAATAGCATGCGAAGTATGACTTTCGATCCTACTGCAGCGCAGTAAACGCATCTCACCAAGTAAACTACCGCGTGCGGATTCCTTGGGCTCTTTTAAGGAGGCACTTACACTACGATTTCGCCCTTCGTTCTTCTAGTCCTGCTGTCGATGTTTCTGTTCCGTGAATGAAACACTCATCGAAACGACGAAACAAGCGTATGCTGCAACACCAAATAAAGCATCACGCACGAATGAGGGCGTAAGCGGAAACAAGGGCGTAAGCGCCGAACGCGATAATGCGGTCGTAGCGCTAAACAGACGATTATGAATGCGTTCACTAAAATTTACCAAGAACTGCCATAGGCTGAGAAACATTGGACAGATTACCAATGATAACGTGTTTGGGTAAGTTCTGCTTCGGAGGAAAAATAAAAGTGGTCACCTTATCAGCGTGCTCCGCTGCAAATAGTCTGCAAGTGCGTAAGTGTGGTAGTGCCGTAGTACCGCAGTACTACGCCATTGCACAGCATAAAAAAATTATTCGCATGTTTGAAATTTCTGTTGTGAAGTTGTGCTCTGTTTTGACGTTGTTATATTTTTTTGTAAAAGAGGTCTGGCACACTCCTACAATTCGAATAAAGTTGCATGCAATCTTGCAACTTTGTCATTGTGGAAATTTGATTTGGACGCAGAGCAAAGTGCAAACGTGCTCACAGCTCCTTTCTTTTAAATTTAGCAAGCTTATGCAGGAGGCATTCCTGTTAGCATAACAACTTGAACTGCGACACCATTTCAGCTTGTGCAATGACTTCAAAATTTCAATATTATAAAAGCAGCTTTGAAATAAATGTAAACTATAAAAGTCGAAGTGAGTTTTCATAATACACACACTTATCTTTGCAAAATTAATATTGACAAATTGATTACCAACCACATTTTAGAAAAATCTAGGAATTTTTTTTTGTAAGGGGAAAATTGTCTTCACAGGCTGGCAGCACTACGTGCGAGAGCCTCCCAGTGGTCGCCAAATTGTATTATGTAGCTCGTGTAGTGTTCTTTTCGTTGATAAGCAAACGTTGCATAAAAATCCCCTAACAAAATTGCCTACATGCGTAATGCGATCACACAAACAAACAAACAAACAAACAAACAACGAAGTAAATAAATAAATAAATAAATAAATAAATAAATAAATAGCGTTACATTGTAGTTATTCCTTCATTATTTAATTTCATCTCCATGGTTTTAGAGATGAGTTAGTTGTTTAAGGGTCGGAAACAGGCCACGACATTATGGAAGACGACAACAAGCTATTCGTTCTGTAAGCTATGGAATATATTGCTAAAGTCAATATATTTTAGCTGTATTAATTATCCATTCATCTAGACTTCTGCTGAGGCGCATGTCTCATAAAGCCAAATAATATAAGGAACAAAAAAAGCCTCAAGGTCTCAAAAGCCTCAAAAGCCTCAGCAGCCCCATTCCCTGCTGCGAGAACAAGACGCATTTCCCGAAATGGCTTGAGCCATTTTTAAAAGTTACCCTAAACGACCGCTACGCCTTCATGGAACGTGCGAGTTTGTTAAGAGTGAGGTGTGTTCAAGAGCCATTTTCTCGCAGCGCCTATTTATACAGACGCCTATTTAGCGTCTTTACCATAAAATGTAACGTAACAGCAAATAAGGCTCGCGTATCTTTCACACTGCTCTTGCTTTGCGTTCATGAAATTTGCATGAAGTAGAAAAAGAAAGGAAGTAAGGAGGAAGATACCAATTTTATTTCAAAAAAAGAAATCATGGGGCCGCAATGAGGACGGATTACTAGCCAAGCTGCATGTTTAGGCGGCATACATGGGTTGCATACGTGTGCCGGATACATCATGAAATCATACATTTTGTTAATACGGCACCACATCACGCCGACACAAGCACCTCACACACACACACACACACACACACACACACACACACACACACACACACACACACACACACACACACACACACACACACACACACACACACACACACACACACACACACACACACACACACACACACACACACACACACGCACGCACGCACGCACGCACGCACGCACGCACACACACACACACACACACACACACACGCGCGCGCACACACACACACACACACGCGCACACACACACGCACACACACACGCGCACACACGCACACACACACGAGTGCGAGAGCACGAGAGTGAGTGCGCATGCGTGACACGCACTCGCACTCACTCGTGCGCGCGCATGCTCGAGCAAGATTTAGCGCTTTTCAATTTTCACGCCATTCTGTTTTTCACGTTCGTTGTCGTATTTTCCCCCTATTTCTTTTCTCTAACCGCAGCTTGGACTTAAGGTTTTCATTGCAAATCTAAGATAAAACAAGAAGCTCGCATCGACAAAGAGCCAGAGTCTAAATGCACAATACGTTTTTTCATCTTTTTATAGAAATCACACGATTTCGAAAATGTTCAACAAGAACTGTGCCGGATTCATTTCGGTGCCACAGTACATCTAGTGTGCTGCTTTGCTTTCATATTGTTACGTAGGAAGACGCAGACGAAAAGCTATGTACAAATATATTTACAAGGAAAATACGCTGCGCTTGGCCAAGAGGCAACAGCCCGCGCTAGCTTCTAATCGTCGTCGTCGTCTTCACACTGCTGGCCTTTCGTGATCGCGCATATTGTGCCGTAGCAATATAAATGGCCTGTTTTCACCCTTCTTGTGCTGCTCTCTGAAGCATTCGAGCGAAAGTAAATTTAGAACAGCCCGTCGCACAATGTATTGATCTCCGCCTTTATTCACGCATTCACTAGACAATGTTTCCTAGTGCTAACAAGCGGAAAGAGAAATTCTGTCCCAAGAAAGCTGCTCAGATTGCACAGCAGTGTCCCAAGTAGAGGAACTAATGCGTAATTACGCATTCTACAACAGCAGCGTCCGGGGCTATCGCCGTCAGGGCCGCACCCTTCCCCCTTGCCCTCACCCCCCCCTCCCCAACCTAGTAGACCGATAGAGGCGAATTGGTATGCGTTTGCACGCCCTAATTACAGGAACCATCGACGACGGTTTCGGGGGCTGCCTGTGGTTATTCTAGGCTAATCACTTGTTTGTGAAGGGTGTTTGGCTGCCCGCGTTTGTTGCCTCTCACGGTAGCTTGTTTTCCCGCGACGCAAGTGCACGCTCCCTGTCGCTTGAGATGGTGTTTGGGAGCAGTGAGGCGAACGCAGGAAAGTTTCCGATGACGCGTGTTTGTTATGGGCTGTACAATTTGTTCGAGGGTAAGGACAAAACGTTAAAAGAAAGAAGCGGTGCTAATCTGAAGAAGAGCCCCGCTCAACTATTCGAGCGGCCTGGCAAAGTTTTGGCGGAATATGTGTGGGGCTATAGACGTTCACAACTGCATAGTGTTGGGGCGCTAGGTGATCTCGAACTCGGCTCCATATGGTAGCCTGGCCTAGGCTTCGGGTTGAATAAATCTGAAGTTAAGAAGTTGGGAAAACGATAACCAATAGGTTTACTGGCACTTGAACAAATCGTATTCACATTGTTGAAGAGAAAAAAAGAACAGAAAAAGGTCAACTGGTTAGCAACGACCGCCTGGATGACCCCTATTTCCATGGCCCAGAGCAGCTTGTTTTTCCTCACTGACATTATAACACCTCCATTTCAACGCTCTCTCCTGGTGGTAGCCAATCACACACAGGTCACATCCTACCAGGACGACAGTCAGTCGAGAGGAGGAGGAAAGAGAAAAGTAGAAGGCCGGGAGGTTAATCAGAACAACGTCCGGTTGGCTACCCTACACCGGGGGAATGGGAAAAGGGGAAACGAAGATGACAGGGAGGCCAGTCGAGAAGCACAAACGCTGACCCCACCAAATTCCAGCGGGCGCAAAGGCGGAGGTCCGTCCGTGGGAATGGGAGAGGAGATATGCTACTCCCAAGGAGGAGCTCGCGTCCATGGCTTGCCCTACGCATGTTGACCCTCCTGCTCCTCGCCCCCTACCAACATACGCCCAGGTCGTCTCCGCTGCTTCTCAGTATTGGGCAAGCGACACAGTTCGGGGCAGCTTTCTTCCGGGAAAGCTGCTCGCGTAGTGTCGGCCTTTCCTGAAGTATAACAACTCTTTCTTCCCTTTGTGACGCTTCTTCCCTGACGAGGGGAGTTCTTTACGGAAAAATTAGTATCGCCCAGCATCGTGTCGGAACTGTCATGCGAACGGAAATCGTTGTTCGAAATACACGTTCAGTTTGCGTTCAGATTTGTCTTTACGCGATTGGCCAAGGCCGCGCCGAGTCGTCAGATGCCGGGCGTGGCTGACGACTCGGACGACTCAGCTCCGGTAGCATCTGTTCTATCCCTGTTGATCAAGTCCGCACATAAAAAAAAATCATAGGGTTTTACGTGCCAAAACCACTTTCTGATTATGAGGCACGCCGTAGTGGAGGACTCCAGAAATTGTGATCACCTGAGGTTCTTTAACGTGCACCTAAAGCTAAGTACACGTGTGTTTTCTCATTTCGCCCCCATCGAAATGCAGCCGCCGTGGCCGGGATTCGATCCCTCGACCTCGTGCTCAGCAGCCCAACACCATAGCCTCTGAGAGTCCACACATTCCTTTGAACTTCTGTGTTGTTTGAATTGATTCTCTTGATGCAGCTCAAGTTTTGACTGCTCATCGATTTATTTGCGATCACTTCGCTTGTCGTCACGACACTACTATATTTGGTGCCTCTGCGAGGACTGCTATCTATTTAGGTTATCTGTGGCAGATAACACCTTTTCTGTGCTGGAGCTTGATTCCTCAAAGAGGGGGCCATCACTTACATGAGAAATCAAAATACGTCATTCACTATTAATTTGAATTCCTCAACTAAGTTCTCAATTATTTTATGGCACAAACGGCAATTGAAAAAATTCCGCCTCTATTCCACCCTGGGAAAGTACATGTACAGCGAAGTTGGTGAGGACGCTAGACAAGTACCACCATTCCAACTGGCGTTAGACGACGTTACACAAACACAACCACCACAAGCGACGTAGGTCACGCGCGCACGCACGTGTACGGAAGTGCAGAATACATCCTCATTATTCTTGCCGCCCACCAAGCGCAAGTGCATTGAGCTAAATTAATGTTTAAAGGTGAATTGCCTTAGAAAATTCGTAACATACGACTTACACACAAGCTGGAGACATGATATCTTCGTATTTCTATTCGAAGGTACAAGAAAGCAAAAATCTGTTACACGGGAACAGAAAGACAAAGCCCTTTTCCAGCTTACGTTTGAGGTCTGTTTTTGTGGCCTTCCAGCTGCCGCTTGTTTTTGGATCTTCCGCCTCGCCTAAGAAGGAAGAAGTATTTTAATGACTGGAAAATGTAGAGAGGTCGGCCGGATAATGGAGCATCTGGCCTGCTACTCTACGTAAGGGAAGGGGAAGAGGGGAAGAAAAAGGGTCACAATGGGGGATGATAATGGGAGGAACGAGGTGAAGGATTCATTACACAACTGGTATCACAGGCGTGAGTCCAGGCCCGTGTCACTTAGAAAACGTGAAAGAGCACGCATTGTCTCTGTCGTCTGCCAACTCTGTGGCCATGCGCCTAGCAGGACGCCCTCCGCCAGTGGTCCATTGCGTAAATGTCTCAAGGTATCTGCCATTGTCAGTCTTTCGCGCGCATACTCAGGGCACACCACGAGCACATGTTCTACAGCGCCGCACACTGAGCAGTCCGGGGAGTCTGTCCGTCCAATATTGTGCTAAGTGTGCTATTAAACTAAGTGAATTTCTCAAAGTAAAATGTGTCAGAAAATTTGTAAAGTACGACTTACACGCAACCAACAGAAATGATAGCATCGGAATGTAATTTGAATATACGAGAAAAAATATTTCTGTTAGGTGGAAACTATAACACAAATTCATTTTCCAGCTGCTCCGTTTTTGACTGAGCACCCCATGAAAACTCCCAAACAACTAGAACATAACACAGATTGTAGCCGTTGATACTGCAAAGTACATATACTTGGAAAGAATTTTGTCGATGACAACATTTTTTAGATATGCGTCGTCAAACTAGCGTAAAGATGCACTATCCTTCCATTTATCTTTATTAGACAAAACACAGTTCCATGCAATGAAGCGCAAAGGGAATTTAATCGCCAATGTATTTCTTTAGGATATCTCGCAACTGGCGTGGATCGCAAGGTGGATCCACCTTGCGAGCTCTCCGGCTACAATTTATAATTGCGACATGCGCCGTAACATAATTTGTTAAAAATGAATTCGTCAATTATGTGTTTTAATTTATCGTTCCAATTTTAGTTACCCAGGTCGTGGACGAGAATTACGATATCTGCCACAGGTGACCTTTGAAAATGTTTGTCACTGTTTGCAGAAAGACCAAGTATAAAATACAAACAATCAATCAAAGAGGCAGTCAATGGTGCGCATGCGGAGTCTAAAGAAATCGTAATTCCAATCAGACTCACAAATGTATAGTGTAAGCAATAACCACTTAGCATTTGCCACGTAAAACCATCAGAACGTGCATATCCTGCGTGGTCCATTGCCTTTATCTCATTTGAATCGTTCCTGACAAAGCTCCTCGCGCATTCTACCCCGTAGGTTACTAAAGGGAAAATCAGACATCCACCCGTTCGTAGCAATTGCTACAAAGGAAACCCATACGGATTCCTCGAAAGAAAAGCCGCAAAGTTGAAGAAAAATTCGTCCTGGTCCGGGACCACCCCCTTTCCGGGGCAGCCGCTCTACCATCTGAGCTAACCAGGCGGCTAGCAGATGGCAGGGCGAAGTCGACAAATTCGACTTCGCCCTGCCATCTGTTAGCCGCCTGGTTAGCTCAGATAGTAGAGCGGCTGCCCCGGAAAGGTCGTGGTCCCGGGTTCGAGTCCCGGACCAGGACGAATTTTTCTTCAACTCAGAGGCTTTTCTTTCGAGAAACCCGTATGGGGTTCCTTTGTAGCAATTGCTACGAACGAGTGGATGTCTGATTTTCCCTTTAGTAATTACTTCTCTCCACCTTGCGGGTTTCCGCAGAACTACTACGTCATGCCCCGTAGGTGTGAACGGTGTTTTATATGCAAAGTGCGACGTTTGTGCTCAGTGCCCTGGAGCCTAGCCTACGAAGGCTGGACCGGAATGGCTGCAGCTGTACTGATCTCAACAGTTTCGGTCACCTGCAGGTCAAGTCGCTATTGAAAACCGTATGTCTTGGCCCGGAGAAGACGAATGAGGGAGATGGTGTTGAGGGCAAAAAGACATGCCACCCGGTTTGGCGGCGCGACGCCGTAATTCATCAAGGGACTTTGTCCATTCCCAGGCGACGTAATTAGGAGCCAACGCACGTTGTATCCGGGCGAGGGCACCCCGAAACTGCTTTCTGCTTCATGAAGTGACTCGGCTTAATTGGGATCAGAATGGTAGAGATTCACTTGTCCTGTCTCTGCATTGTGGAAGTTGCCGCATCCCTGCATGCCACGTTGCGTGCGGGTAATGTAGTGCATGAGTCAGAGTTTACAATGCTTACGTTGTAAGGTAGGCTGCATCCTCGAAGCATACAGTCGAGCTTGCAGAAACAGTTACAATGATTTGTAGTCCATGTTTCGAAGTTCATGACATGCGAAGAGAAATTGGTTTCTCTCGTCGCGCAAACTAGGAGTGCTCTGACTAGAGAAAATGATCTCTGCTCACGAAACGAACTTGTAACCGTAAACTGGAAACCAAAATCACAGCTTTTCAGGGTCCTTTCAGAGTAGCGTTGAATCATGCATATAGAAAAAAGGAGATTGGGGCCTAACAGCATGCACGAAGGCCATCCTGCGGCAAGCGATGAACTTTCAACAACTTGAACGATCAGTGGGCAGCAACCACGACGCGGCAACTAGTCTGGTTCAGTATTGAAGATGAATGGCATTAATGATCGTCCAGTAGCAGTTTTGGAACTGTGACTGTGGAGAGAGTGAAGCATCCACGTCACTAGGGCGTAAGTACACACAGAATTTCACTGCTGGAATGCCACTGCAGGAGGGACGGATAATAGGCAAGCACGACCTTTAATATTCTTAAGTTTTCTGTGCCACAGCCATGATCTCATTATGAGGCATGCCGTAGCGACGGATGCAGGATAAATAGTCCGGACTACCTGGGGTGCTTCGACGCGCACCCAATGTACGGTTCATGGGCGTTTCTTGCAGTCCGTTTCCCATCGGAACTCGACCCTCGCAATCGCAATCGGCCCCGCGAGCTCGTTCTCAGCCGCGCATAGGCATGTCTTTTGAATAGAGTTGGTGGCAGGTGCACGAACGCGTCATCTTGTTACTGCGTCTTGTTTCTCTCATACAGACAATGGCTAAATGAAATGGGGGTGGAATTTGCTAGCTGTGTCTATAGGAGGTGCCAGCGATGTAACTACGTTTGGCTACCCAGAGACATCGCTTCGACACTGAGGAAGCACTACGGTAAAAAAATGTATGACTACGCACTTTTAGGTGTTACGTAAGCTGCTGTGGCTCATGCTCACACGTAATAAATACTTGCTACGCTACCACTATTTCGCACACAGTTAATTTTTCCATGAAGCACACACACTTCCACTTTTCTTTCTTACTGTAGCTAACGCACTACTTTCCGACTGCGAACGCCGGCAGTGTGCGAAGTTGCTTCCCCATTCACAGAATGGCATACCAAATTAGCAAAATTGTGCCATTAACTATACTTTTTCACTATTCTGAGTTAACAATTTTTTGTTGATTTAGGCATTCTGTTAATTTCAAAGAGGCAGATGTCGTATGACCGAGCATGCGAGTCGTAATTCTGAAAATGACACAGCCACTCGCTAGGTGGCTTCGAGGCACACAGTATCGTGGCTGTATATACTAGCAGCACTACTTCTTGTGTGTCTTGTGTGCGTTGGATATCTCAAAGTTCTGCATTCGGCATTTCTCAAATGTTTATGTGTATTATGGTTTGTGCTTTTATTGACTTATTTCGTTGAATTTGACGCGGTCTTGTGTGTATATTTCGAAATTTGGCCAGTATCCTCTACATATAAAGTCTTCACGCGGACTGACGCGATATCTATTTTTATATTACCGTTGCAACTCGAAAAAAATTCGTTAAGTGCGAAGTAAAAGAAATAAAAAAGACAAAAAAGAAAACTCCCGAGGCTCCATGTAAAAAGTCCCCTCGCACAGAGTAAAAATTCTACTCCAATCATACGGAGTATAATAAACTCCCAACCAGGGGGTAGCAAATGACAAGCATTATACTGTCACCGGAGATTGACGTAATAGTTCTGCGGAAACCCGCAAGGTGGAGAGAAGTAATTAATGAAGGCAAAAATCAGACATCCACCCGTTCGTAGCCATTGCTACAAAGGAAGCCGATACGGGTTCCTCGAAAGAAAAGCCTCACAGTTGAAGAAAAATTTGTCATGGTCCGGGACGAATTTTTCTTCAACTGTGAGGCTTTTCTTTCGAGGAACCCGTATGCGTTTCCTTTGTAGCAATGGCTATGAACAGGTGGATGTCCGATTTTTCCCTTCATTAATTCCCACCTGAGAGTTACATCTATTTACAGTGCAGCGGCGTGTGTTTTGGCTAGCTATGAGGGGCTTTCCACACGGAGTTCAGATTTGAAAATGCCCAGGTGGGGTTGGCAGATTATTCTTTCTCGGCGTGACCAGCAGTGTTCGAGCGAATCTGGATGCAACGTTTCGACGAGACTTCTCTTT
The DNA here is from genome assembly GCF_023375885.2 of Dermacentor andersoni. Classification (NCBI taxonomy): domain Eukaryota; kingdom Metazoa; phylum Arthropoda; class Arachnida; order Ixodida; family Ixodidae; genus Dermacentor; species Dermacentor andersoni. The sequence goes on along the minus strand of NC_092818.1, from coordinate 179,765,918 downwards.
GTTATACGTGACGGATACAAGTGCCCTTGCATAAACTTTGGCTCCGGTCACATCTGTTCTATCACTGTTGATCATTTCACGTCTCCACATTCCTCTGAACTTCTGCCTTATTTGAATGGATTCTCTCGATGCGGTTTAAGATTTGCTTGCTCATTGATTTATTTGCCATCACTTCGCGTGTCGTCACGACTCTATTATACTGGGTGCCTCTGCGAGCGCTGCCATTGTTTTAGATTATCTTTGGCAGATAGCACATTTCCTGTGCTGGAGTTTGATTACTCAAAGAGGGGGTCATCCTTTGCATGAAAAATCAAAATGCATTATTGACTAATATTGTGAATTTATTTACTAACGAACAAACTGTTCCTGTAGCTTTCTTTCTCCATTTGCTCTTTAATAGAAATTAAATATAGAAATAAAAAATCTCGTATAGTCGGTATTGTCACGTAGGGGTGGCGGTAAAGAAAGCAGTAAAATTGTGAATGACGGAACAGGTGTGTTATTGGGCGAACCTGTCCCCCCAAAACAGGCTACACTCAAAGAACAACGATAACGTAGAACGCAGTCGGCGATTGTCAAAAATTTGACCAGCGGTTCAAGTGCGTCAGCTTTTATGCATAGTCATGGAATGTTCCTGAGTAATCGCTGTCGCCCGCGTGTTTTCCAGAAAGTCCATGATAAAGTGTATAAGTGCGACAGAACGAGGATGTGGAAAGAAACAGATACACAGAGACCAGTGCTTCACTTTCAACTATAGGTTTTATTTTCGCACGCATCGATAAATATATACCGTACGAGCGGAAACAAACATGACAGCAAAAAATTACATTCAGTGGTGCATTTCGATGAACCGTACACGTGTGCAATGCATGGCGAAAAGATATACTGCAATGGTTACAAAGATAAACCGAGGAATCATATCTCCTTTCCAGATAACGACACTGAAGGCGTGCTCACGCACCTTTCCTCTAATTTTGCAATTTCGCAGGCCCCCACAATCTCCCTTGACACCCTGCTATGAGCCCTATACAGAACCGAAGTACCTTCAAACATGGGTTTGCAAGAACATTCTCGGCAATGAATACCCAAATGACCCGAGATTACCCTAGTGACGTTATATCGATGTTCTTTTAATCTCTCATTGATGCATCTGCCGGTTTGACCAACATACGTTCTGCCGCACTTTCTCTATTTCTTTTCCACGTCCCCGTTCTGTCGCGCTTATACACTCTATGATGGATTCTAACCAACTAGTCCGCCAACGTGTTTTAACCAAGTTCCAGAAAGTACTACACAATTCGCCTGGCTAATACATGCAGTCAGATTACACAAGGTTCGGTGACAACAGACAGCGGATAGAACCATTGATAACATTTCATAAACTTCAGATACATGCAGGCGCGTCCTGCGCTCCGCGATAACATTTGTTAGAAGTTGAAACACAGTCACTCGATAAACAAGTACACGTGTCAACAGACAGGGTGTCCCACGTAACTTGTGCCAAAATTTAAGAACATGTGAACGCCACATAGCTCGACAGAACTATGACGAAGTGGCCCTTGTGCGGAACCCCGTTTTCCATTGCTCTCGTTTTACGAGTATTCTTGCGTGTTTTCGGGAGGCACCGCTCTCGAGGCCTTCGGCGATGGAACCGGAGTCAGCTAGACGTCTGGATGAGACAGACGTCACAGCGTCAAGCTCTCTGAGGAAGCGCAATCACCTCATGAGCGACACAGGCAGCGAGGACACCCTGCTGTGCTACTCTGCTTCAGAAGATCTATCGGATGACGGTGATTACTTGACAGTTTGACAGTTGTACGGCAAAAAGGAAAGAGGAGAATCGTCACTGCTTCCTCGTCTTCAACAAAGACGACGGCGATGGCAAAGAACAATGACACGGCTCATACCATCCTCTTCTTGCCCGAGACGCTGACCGACGACCTGAATCGGTTAAACACGCAAGCCATATCTGTCACACTGGAGGCTGTTGTTCCGAATGAGATTGCGGATGTGAAAATCAACACCCTTAAGAACATTCTCGCGGTCGACGTATAGAACAGAGCAGCGCTGGATATCTGAGTACAGCCAAAATGCTGGGTAAGATAAATGTTCGCTCTATAATACCATAAGACAGCGATACTTCAGCAGGTGTGATTTATGATGTCGATGAGTCAATCAATGACAACGATCTCCCTCTTTTGGTAAAACCCACAATAGCACATCTAACTATTATTGAAATCCGTCGCCTAGGAGAATCATGTTGTGTGAAGATAACCTTCAAGGGAGGATGCTTGCCGTCACGTGGGAAAGTTGGATTTTTTAGCCATCCAGTGCAACCGTTCGTTCCAAGACCACTTCAGTGCCGTAACAGTTCGAAGTTCGGGCATATCAGCAACATATGCCAAAATTCGACCGAGTGCCCAAAATGCTCTTAGCAGCACAACGCTCGTACTTGCCGTAAGACTGATTTCAAGTGTGCCAAATGCGTTACGTTGTCGTATGCTCCTTTAACATCAAGAAACAGGGCAGCAGATAATCTTTTGCACGAATTCTGGTGTACGACGCACGTCACCAAGTCGATAACGTTGTCTATGGAGGAACAGCCACGCCTGAGACCGGCCATTGCATCTAGATATACCTGGCAATGTTCGAGGTACCATTCAAGCCGTGCTAGAACCATCCTCTGCATTAGTTTTCCGATGCAACTGGCAAGCGCAATTGGGCGGTATGATGCAATGTCTACTGGCGACTTGCCAGGCTTGAGCAGTGGAATTAGACCACTGGTCTTCTATTCCTGGGGAACGGTATCTGTTTGCCAGGGGCTGTTGAAGAAGAGCAGGAGCACTTTCCGAGCCCCTTCGCCAAGATTACATAGGACATTGTAAGTTATACCGTCGGGTCGTGGTGATGATGAATGCTTGCACAAGACAAGTGCATCTGCGAGTTTCTCCGTGCTGAAAGGACTGTCCATGCGGCGGTCGTGTGATATCAGTGAATGGTCGAGCGTCCATATTCCAGCGGATCTATTTTCGCCAGCAATCTTCCTGCAGAAATCGTCAGCGATGTCAATCTCACTTTATTGTTGGTGAAGGGCCAAAGACTTGAAAAGGTGGCGCTGCTGAGGGGTTCTACGGAAACCAATAACAGTTCTCCGTATGTAAGACAAAGGTTTTCATGTATCCAAAGAGTCGCAGAATGACATCCATTTTTGTTCATGCGACGCTGAATTTCCTTTTGAGTTCTTCTGGCCAACCTCAAGTCATGTACAGACTTTGTAGGCTTGTAACTTCGCTCTGCACTGCGACGAATTGCACGAAGCTTCTCGAGCTCAATGTATTCGGTGCTTGTAGGCGTTCTCGGAAGCGAATGCGTGGCAGCCTCTAGGGCACCCTTCACGATGTCCTCTAGGCTATAGGGCAAGTCATCACGACAGCCGTCTTCGACAATTGATTTGAACATCGACATAAGTTAGTCAAGAACGTAAGACCTGATTGAGTAATTTTAATGATTGAATAGTTCAGCAATATAACCCGCATGTGCAGCATCGTTAAGCACATAGCATAGACATACCTAAATGTTTGGGGAGCCCCACGATGACGCTGACAGCGGCGGTGATGACTACGGCAAAAATTCGCCTGAAGTGTCTATTTAATTGCTCTCGCAATAAAAAGCACCAACTATTTCAACTATGCGCTTTTCATGGACTGTTTGCATGTTGCTGCGGAGGACAAAAAAATGCTAACAGCGTGAGAACAAGTGGGTTCGTCATCGTAGCAAAAAAAGAAAGAATCACAGAAAAACGCTGATCAATTGTGGTCGTTCATTTCTTACTTTAGTCCACGTTCCTTGATTACAGTAAAAAGGTAGTGTCCTATCTTACAAGGGTATTCCAACACAACAATAATGCGTATGTTACACACGCCGGTAAATCGCGACAGCGGATGAGCTCGCGTATGCTGACGGGACGGCCTAATGACAAACACCTACGGATGCTGCGAATCAGGGTCCCCCTATACACGGGAGAAGTTTTGTTATTTTTGGCACGCGAAAGCGCAGCGAAAATCTGTGCAAGGAAGCATCTATTGGCCTTTTTCTCATTGCATGTCTGCAACGCAACTGCGCGCTGCCGCGTACAACGGCGAAATGATTGATGTGTCCGGCCAACGTTGCAAGCGAAACTAACGGTGTCTCTTCCTTGCGCAGTCCTAGGTGACATGTCCAAAGAAGGAGAAAAGATATATATAAGGTAAGCCTTCGTAAAGAGCCGGCTTTCATTACTACGTGTCTCGAAATTTTCCATGCATCATGTCACTGACTATGCGCGTCACCCATATCCTTCCCTTGTGTGATTTTCGTTTCGTCTTTCTTTTTTCTTTTCTTTTTGCCTTTACCTTTATACTTTAGACTTCCTTGGTTTGTTTAATTTTTTTTCCCGAGGAAGGGTGCGCCCAAGTGCGTCATCTGTCTTGCTATGTCACGCCATAAAGGCCGTACATGCAGTTTTACACAAAGGAAAAGACGAGGCGGCTGCGTGTGGAGAAGCATTCATACACAACGAAGATCGCCGCAGAAACAAGGCATCCGACTGGTAAAACTGCTCACGTTTTTCAATATTTTTTAAATTTTTCTTTAACCCGGGAGGATTATTGGCATCTTTGAAATGTATCTTGCAAAGGAAACAATGGGACGTTCCGATCAATCTTGCTAAACGTTGTAGCATTGTGGCTTTCGCTCCCGAAGCGTGTTTCGCAGATGCCTCTCTGCAGAACCCTGTATACGTCGTCGTAGTGGTGGTGCCGGAGAAAATTAAAGGGGCGGGAGGGGGGAGGGGGAGTGCCCTTCGTGGAGGGAGGAAATTCTTTTAAATGGTCAGAGCCAGAATGCTCGGCGATTACTTCGAATTACTGCGCATGTTAGTTACTAATTCTAGACAAAGAAAAGATAGGCTACATTAGAGACGGCTAAACAAAAATACATGGTGGAAATTAAGGCTACCCCTTTCTTCACATAACAAGGACACACATCACAAATGCATAAACAGAGTAAGTTTAAAAATCACGACTTAAATGTGAACAAGACTAAAAATAAAGCTAACTCGAAGAAGCATCGCATACGCACCCGCGTTAAGTAATAGAAGTTGGCATCTATTGTGCCATTTAAACGACTTATTCGTGCACACATATGTCATTCTTCAAGTAGGCTTGAAGGCGAACACTCAATGTTAGCATAGCTCACAAGAATCTGCAAATCAAATCAAGTTAATTAGCTTGCTATCCGCGAAGAAATCCCGTAGGTATGTCAACGTACATCTTTGTTTAGCAGCACATGACCATGGACCAAATGTGACCAAATGTACTGCGCGGTGGCGCGCAGAAACGAAGAATAATAAAACGTTACTCGAGCTAACCGAAATTCAATCATGGATCCATGTGGTATTATTGACGGGAAGGTTTCACGCATAAATTCGGCTAGGAATGATGAACGTCTAGTTGTGTTATGAGTTTACTTTGCGCCCATTACGTCCGTAATGGCGAGATTTGCAACAAAACCCAAATTGTCTAAACAATTCTGGCCATAAGAATGGTAACGCACAATCCAGGAAAAATATAGAACACGATTATTTTAATGACATATAGGCTTCCTGCTTCTTTGACGAACGTCCAAAAGATAACACAATACCGCTGATCTTAGAGCCATAACGTCGCACATGTGAACGGAAATAATATACAACCAAATATGCCACCAAGCAATAGAAAGCGCTTCCCACGTTTGTTTGTTTGCCTGTTTTTTAATGCTTCCTTGACAACGATGACGCAAATCTCATATACCGTAAAAACAATTAAACGAGGGCCCGTGGCCAGCCGGTAACCTCGATCTACTTTTCAACATGGCTATGATGTTCGTGCGGAAAGCAAAAACTGTTCTTCTAAATCACTTTTGTTGAAAATTTGGTCATCAGGGCTCCGGTGCGAGCCTCAACTTCGTATAATTAACTTTTTCATTTTTCGCCATCAGCTTGCGGACGCTGTTCGAGGATAAATGTAGCCTTCACTTTCTCTTAATTGTTAAGGCGACGTGTTTAACGTTACTCACCATTAAACTGAAACAGTATCGCCGGTCGGTGGTCTCACATTATAGCAGTTTGTCTATATTGTCTTACTCGTTCATCTTTATCATCCGATGGACAGGTGGGATCTTCGGTTGGTGAGACAAGTATATAGGCTTCTTTCCCTTTTCTTTCTTTTTTGCATTCAGTTCTTCAAGTAATATAAAAATTAAATACGATTTTACAACAAAGAATAGCTTTAACGTTTTTGACGTCGTAGCGGAACAAGTATGTAAGAATATCGCGCCTTCTTTTTTTTTTTTTCCTATTTTCAAGGCAAGACCACGTTGGGAGAATAAGTGTCGTTAGAAGCGTTCGCCCGACGATTCGGGAGAAGCTTAAAAATAAACCTACACTGTTCCACAGCGCGTAGCTTTGTTCAAGCTTAGAATTATCCAAAGCGACGTTGTTCCAACTCATCTGCGTCTGCTGGAGCTTCCTGATGAGATACACGGACACGGTGCTGCTTTTCAACATTATTCTTCGTGTCGTGCACCCGTATTTCCCAGGGCTTCCTTTCCTTTGATCCTATTCAGTTCCTTTAATTTCTACGGCCGAGTGGGCGAGCTTACCGATAGCAGTGGAGGGCGCTTTTCAAGATTAGGCCCCTGTACTGTTCTTTTGTTTTCGACGCGTTTGTTACGATGAAATTATTCATAGGCAGCTCTATCACAAATAGAGGCATTGCTCTCCCCAAGGGGAGGTGTGTGTGTGGGGGGGGGGGGGGGATGCAATAACATCTTAAGTTCATCTTCCCCGTAGACGTCGCTTCATTCTCACAAGGCTGTCCTGGCAACCATGTGCTGTTATAAAGCACTGAATTGTAACTTTTTAGCAAACATTAGTGATTTCTCTGGATCTAAACTCATTCACTGCGGCAGGAGCCAGCACTCACGGCGGACACCTCCACCTAGCTTGCTCTCTTGCCTCTAATGTAATTGTGCTATCTACGTTTTACTGCCGTTTTACTGAAGTGTGTAGACGGCTGCCACAGTGCTACAGGAACATATTGAAGACCAGTGGTGCATTCCGTAAGTAAAAGACACCAGAAAAATAGACAAAGAGTGCGGTGTGATCCCTTAACTCGGTGTCATGACTTCACGTTCTTTTCACTTAGTCTTCGCGGCTCGAGCTGTGTTGCAGGAGCCGGATATAATGCAGGACAAAGCAGAAAAATATCTACGAATCTGGGAGCATGAAGCAACACACTGCAGGTGATAGAGGAAGTTTCTGTGGTAGTGGTTTAGACCGGCTTGCAAGAGACATGCTGGTTCTGTTCTCGCACATCTCTGGACGGGAGAGCATACAGCAAAGGTGGAACATACTGATAATTATGACGATGCCTGGAGTGTGACGTCAAAGAAATACGGACTCAAATCCTTGCAGCCTACTTTACACACGGCAGGATTTTTCGCTTTTCCCCAAAGTTTTGATAGGTAACTAAGGCGTTGTATATTTGCCGACTACCATGGCCTATGGATGTCGTTAAGCAACCGGTTTCCCCGAAATTTCAAAGTAGAAGTCCTTGCTACGTTCCATTGAACCTATTGGTTCATTCAACGTTCCCGCGATTAGAGTTGTGAATTGATCCGCTTTCGCTCTGCCTTCAGCTAGCCTCCTGTTTAGCGCATTTGGTGGAGTAGAAAGGCAGCGGATCAAGGTTCGATTGTCCTGTTCATGATGAATTTTCTTAAGGTGCAAACTTTTATAAGCTACCAGTACGGGTTTTCTTTGTAATTTGATGCCAGTTTTTGTTGCGAGCAATGTTCTGTCTCTATGACTCGTTCTTGTCCGCTAAAATCAAACGGATATTCCAAATAAAAAACCGGAAATCTTTCGATGACTCTGTTTAGTTACTTGCCGCCCACCCCTACGCTCTCGAACTTCGACCCAGCGATCACCGTTGTCTCTCGTGTACAGCAGATCTTCAATTGTTTTTGAAAGAAAGGGGAGAGAATGAAATATTTTGGCGTGACCCATTGAAATACCACCCCACGCTTAAATCCTGTGAACGTATGCGACCAAAATAATCAGTCAATGAGACAGAAAAGCACATTCTGCGATAGAGATATCTGATATTAAATACTAAAAAGTATGGTCACTTAACAGGCCATGCATGACGCGCTGTATCAGGTCCATCACGAATTTGGAGGAAAAAGTGCACACGGTCAGCTTGCTATTATTATGGTTTTGTTGCTTTTGCAGCTAAAACTGTGGAAGCAATCAGCGTCGTTATTATTGATTAGGCGAACATTGGGGGGCGAAGTCTTCATTGTTTAAATATTGAGATAATTTTAGAAAGCCTCACGACATTAAAACATAACACACAACTTCCATACGGTTATCTGGCGAAGAGGGAGTCTGATTGGTGCGTCGCTCTTGCAAAAGGCGGTGCATAAAAAATGCCGTTGATAACGATCCTCGCATAAATTGGTTACTGATTTTTTGTTGAGAGTGTCTGCCACGATACATAAAAATTAAAAAGAGCAACGTCTGCTTTGTTTTCGTCCCCCCCGCGATAACTTGTTACCTCTACTTCATTATTTATCTTTGTCCACCATCAGAAAAAGTGCATTTCAAATTTGTAACGACAACGTGATGCCGATGCTGGAATGATGCCTATGGTGCGATGACGACGGCACGCCGAAGGAAATCGGGCAGTTGGAAAGAGAACGTCCTGTTGGCGACAAGAAGATGGTGATGATAAAATGATTACATACAATTGATAAAATGATAAGTGATTATAAAGACAACGGCATGACGATTCTAGAACGACAACCGTATGACGACGATGGCATGACGGCCATAAAATTCCTGCGACGGCATGATGACGACCGCATGACGATGTTGCAATAACTCCAATGGCAAGACGATAATGGAATGCCAACGACGATGTGGGGACAATGGCATGGAGACTATTGTATGAGGAACATGGCAGGGACGACGATTGTATGGCGACGGTGGTGTAATGACAATGGTATAATGGCACGAACCCGCCGTGGTTACTCAGTGGCTATGGTGTTGGGCTGCTGAGCACGAGGTCGCGGCAGCGAATCCCCGCCACGGCGGCCGCATTTAGATGGGGGCGAAATGCGAAAACACCCGTGTACTTAGATTTAGGTGCACGTTAAAGAACCCCAGGTTGGCGAAATTTCCGGGATCCCCCACTACGGCGTGCCTCATAAACAGAAAGTGGTTTTGGCACGTAAAACTGCATAATTAATTATAATGGCACTGGTATGATGATGCTGGAATGTCGACGACTGTATGACGACGACGGAATGTCAACAACGACGAAAAGACAATGGGATGACGAAGTTGCAATGGCAGTAACGCAATAGCGACGATGGTGTGACAACAAAATCAATGCAATGGGATGACGACGGTTGAATTGCTTCGACAAAATGGCGCTGATGGAACAATAACAGTGACATGATTGCGACTGTGTAGCGATGACGCACTGACAAAAGAGTGGTCTTACGCACAGGACCTTTGAACGCAGCGTTTTCCCCGGTCGGCCAGCGGAAATCGGGAAGAGTGTGCTACGACTGCTCATTGCCTTCCCCTGATGTCAACTCATAGGGGGCTGAGGAGGAACAGTTACCGGCTAGGTATGCCAGGTTAACCTCGTCCGCTGTAACACTACCGTCACCATCGACAACAACGACAATTGAGAGCATGATAACACTGCAAGGACGACAATTGCTTGAAAACAACGGCGCGATGGTGTTGAAAAAGCTTACGTCTCCGCTTACATGCATCACGTGATGACGCGGCTGTCTCGATTCGCTTTAAATCTGGTGCTTGCGCACTGTCCGGTGCTGGCCAATCGTGCAAGCCAGGAGCTCTCAGAGATGTCAATGGTACGATGAAAACAGCGTGATGACATTACTTTCAGTATGACCCATGTATTCGGCAAAAGGTATTCGGCATGACAGCAGCCAGCAACAGCAGCGGAAAAGCCGAAGAGGCAAAGAAATCTCCCCTTTAATACTGTGAAGGACTGTGTTAAAGCTGTTCATTCTCTTTCTTGATAAAAGAAAATTGTTCCTTCGTGCTCACCTGCAATATAATACCCACGCCCCACAGACACACGCACGCCAACACACCGCTTAAAATTTAATGAGCGAATGAATGATAAAACAATGCAACCTTCTTCTCAGCGTATCTAGTTTTCAAAGTGCCACCGCACGGGCTTTTGAAAAGCGTGTAAGAATTGCCGAAGGTACATAAAATAAAGAACAGTTAAAAGTTACGTGGTTACAATTATTAATTTGAGCCTACCTGGCAGTTTCAGGGTGGTTCATCTTTCCCCGCTTAACATCGTTAAACATCCTCGCATCAACGCAAAAGATACAACTCTGATATGATTACGGGTCAATTTGCACTAGGGCCAAATTAAACACTCTGCACACTGTTCTCGCCTTTCTGGTCACTGTAAAGAGGGAAAACGTTCCCAAATTTGAGAATGCCTTAGCTTGACTTTTTTGTTCAACGGCACGCCTCCTGCAAACATTATGGATACACAAAACCCACAATCGCGTGCTCGTTTATGAGCCAGAATAGGCAGAAGCAAGGGCAGATAGCGGACCAGACCACCCAGAAAATTCATTATAAGAAGAAAGTTCAATTTTCCCTCTCATTTTGCAAACATGAGAGACCGAGAAAAGCAAGCTAAGCATCCAAATAATGTTATTGGAAGAGCGACGTTAGGGTAATGAAAAATTCGGTTTCAAATTTAATTAATATGTGGTTTGGTGCAGCAAATTATGGATATGTAAAGAGTGGCCTCGCTGAAGTTCGAGCCCTTTGATTTTGTCGGTGTAGAACAGCAACTGTGCCTTGCTCTAATGTGTCTTGTCATCTGGAACAAGCTCTATCTGGAGCGTGTCGCCGTAGTTCTTCGAAAATATTTTTTTGTTTTTTGCTACAGAGTATTTCCCTTCCACAGCTATAGCACTGAAGTTATCAATATGCGCATATACTATTTAATATAAAAATGCTGCTGGGAAGTAACCAGAATAACTTGTTGTTAGGCACGAACACGTTGGGTTATTGGAAATGTGATTCCTTCTGTGAAGCCAGTGAATTCATTAGATTGGCCAGTGGAGGGTAACGTAACTGGGAAAAAATGACTCGCTCGACGTGGCCTTTGTTTTTAGGCAACAGTTCTTTATATACAATGCACTTGCGACTCGGAGATGTGAATTCTAAAGCACATCTCCAGTGGCCAATTTTTTTTAAAACGACAGCGGCTTTATCCCTTCAGCGACATACTGTGGTCGTTGCTTGGTGAGGACGCTTCTAATTTAAGACCAGATGATCGGCCGAGACATGTGTTGACGTTTTTGGCGGATGTGCGTTTCTCAACGAGCGACGACGGAATGGTCGCATGACGGACAAATAAGCTTTGCTGTACAGTCCACCTATACTGCCCCTGTATATGCGTTGGTGACCAGCTCCATTCGCTGCGATATGACAACGCGATGAAACAACAAATGGTACCTAAATATTCCCACAGCAACAACTACACGCCTTCGGGCGGGCAATTCCTTTGTTAAAACAACGTTTGCCTTTTTGTTCCTTCCCGGCAGTGGGTGCTTCTGCTGGGTCCGTTTCTTACCGAGCAAAGTCAGCGGATCATCCAAACGTGGCTAGATTGGCTAGATCCCAGAGGCCATGTAATCAAGAGTGGGCGTATCTCTGAGGGAATGTAAATCGCTGTCACGCGAGTCGCGCGTTGAGAGTCTCTGCGTCTTACGCTCTCGTCTGGCACGCATGTCATTCGCTTGGCTGCAAAACGTAGTGCAGAACAATAACAGATTCTTGGGTGAAGTTAGAAATGAAATAAAATTCCGCGCATCATGTCTGTCTTTGTATAGAATTTAATGGTACTGTTTCATAAAAGCCTTCCGTCTTGCTATCGCTGTCGATGCTTTGCCAGTTGAGCGAAACTGCGTTAATTTTCTGCAGCCTGTCCATTTCGTGTCGCGCTATTCTATGAACTTGGGTGTCCGATCAAACATGCTTTGCATTCGATCGAATTACCCGTCGTGTTTGCATAGCGGCTCGGGTGTTTGGCTGCTAAGCACAAGGTCTCGGGATGGAATCCCGGCCATGGCAGCCGCATTTCGATGGCGGCAAACTGCGAAAACACCGGTGCACTTAGCTTTAGGTGCACAATAAAGGGCCCAAGGTTGTCTAAATTTCCGGAGTCTCCCACAACGGCGTGCCCCATAATGAGAAAGTGGTTTTGGCACGTAAAACCCCATAATTTAATTTTTTTTTCGTTCGGAATTCTCAAAAATAATTATGATTTATTGACAGAACCGTGAAGTCTTCATGGGAGCCACGCACCGTTTTAAGTATTAGCCTAAATTATGGTTCTCTTATGGTATTAGCCTTATGGTCAGCTGCGAAGCAACTGACCACGGCGGCGGTCAGACCTGCGACGCTGCAGAGGGTGCTAAGAATCCCTGGCTCCGGACAGGCCACCATTGGAATTGGAATATGAACCTGGCAACGTTTAACGCTAGCACGTTATCTAGTGAGGCGAGTCTAGCAGTGCTATTGGAGGAATTAGAGGGCAGTAAATGGGATATAATAGGGCTCAGTGAAGTTAGGAGGCCAAAAGAAGCATATACAGTGCTAAAAAGCGGGCACGTCCTGTGCTACCGGGGCTTAGCAGAGAGACGAGAACTAGGAGTCGGATTCTTGATTAATAAGAACATAGCTGGTAACATACAGGAATTCTATAGCATTAACGAGAGGGTGGCATGTCTTGTTGTGAAACTTAGTAAGAGGTACAAAATGAAGGTTGTACAGGTCTACGCCCCTACATCTAGTCATGATGACCAGGAAGTCGAAAGCTTCTATGAAGACGTGGAATCGACGATGGGTAAAGTCAAAACAAAATACACTATACTGATGGGCGATTTCAATGCCAGGGTAGGCAATAAGCAGGCCGGAGACAAGTCAGTGGGGGAATATGGCATAGGCTCTAGGAATAGCAGAGGAGAGTTATTAGTAGAGTTTGCAGAACAGAATAATATGCGGATAATGAATACCTTTTTCCGCAAGCGGGTTAGCCGAAAGTGGACGTGGAGGAGCCCGAATGGTGAGACTAGAAATGAAATCGACTTTATACTCTGCGCGAACCCTGGCATCATACAAGATGTAGACGTGCTCGGCAAGGCGCCCTGCAGTGACCATAGGATGGTAAGAACTCAAATTAGCCTTGACTTGAGGAGGGAACGGAAGAAACTGGTACATAAGAAACCAATCAATGAGTTAGCGGTAAGAGGGAAACTAGAGTAATTCCGGATCAAGCTACAGAACAGGTATTCGGCTTTAACCCAGGAAGAGGACCATAGTGTTGAAGCAATGAACAACAATCTTATGGGCATCATTAAGGAGTGCGCAATAGAAGTAGGTGGTAACGCCGTTAAACAGGAAACCAGTAAGCTATCGCAGGAGACGAAAGATCTGATCAAGAAACGCCAATGTATGAAAGCCTCTAACCCTACAGCTAGAATAGAACTGGCAGAACTTTCTAAGTTAATCAACAAGCGTAAGACAGCGGACATAAGGAACTATAATATGGATAGAATTGAACAGGCTCTCAGGAACGGAGGAAGCCTAAAAGCAGTAAAGAAGAAACTAGGAATAGGCAAGAATCAGATGTGTGCGTTAAGAGACAAAGCCGGCAATATCGTTACTAATATGGATGAGATAGTTCAAGTGGCAGAAGAGTTTTATAGAGATTTTTACAGTACCAGTAACACCCACGACGATAAGGTGAGAGAGAATAGTCTAGAGGAACTTGAAATCCCACAAGTAACACCGGAAGAGGTAAAGAACGCCTTGGGAGCTATGCAAAGGGGGAAGGCAGCTGGGGAGGATCAGGTAACAGCAGATTTGTTGAAGGATGGTGGGAACACTGTCCTAGAAAGGTTGGCCGCCCTACATACACATTGCCTCATGACCTCGAACGTACCGGAATCTTGGAAGAACGCTAACATAATCCTAATCCATAAGAAAGGGGACGCCAAAGACTTGAAAAATTATAGACCGATCAGCTTACTGTCCGTTGCCTACAAAGTATTTACTAAGGTAATCGCAAATAGAATCAGAAATACCTTAGACTTCTGTCAACCAAAGGACCAGGCAGGATTCCGTAAAGGCTACTCAACAATAGACCATAATCACACTATCCATCAGGTGATAGAGAAATGTGTGGAATATAACCAACCCTTATATATAGCCTTCATTGATTACGAAAAAGCATTTGATCCAGTCGAAACCTCAGCAGTCATGAAGGCACTACGGAATCAGGGTGTATATGAGCCATATGTAAAGATACTGGAAGCTATCTATAGCGGTTCCACAGCTACCGTAATCCTCCACAAAGAAAGCAACAAAATCCCAATAAAGAAAGGCGTCAGACAGGGAGATACGATATCTTCAATGCTATTCACAGCATGTTTACAGGAGGTATTCAGAGACCTGGAGTGGGAAGAATTGGGGATAAAACTTGATGGAGAATACCTTAGCAACTTGCGATTCGCTGATGATATTGCCTTGCTTAGTAACTCAGGAGACCAATTGCAATGCATGCTCACTGACCTGGAGAGGCAAAGCAGAAGGGTGGGTCTGAAAATTAATCTACAGAAAACTAAAGTAATGTTTAACAGTCTCGGAAGAGAACAGCAGTTTAGGATAGGCATCGAGGCACTGGAAGTGGTAAGGGAATACATCTACTTAGGGCAGGTAGTGACCATGGATCCGGATCATGAGACTGAAATAACCAGAAGAATAAGAATGGGCTGGGGTGCGTTTGGCAGGCATTCTCAAATCATGAACAGCAGGTTGCCACTATCCCTCAAGAGGAAAGTGTATAACAGCTGTGTCTTACCAGTACTCACCTACGGGGCAGAAACCTGGAGGCTTACGAAAAGGGTTCTGCTGAAATTGAGGACGACGCAACGAGCCATGGAAAGAAGAATGATAGGTGTAACGTTAAGGGATAAGAAAAGAGCAGATTGGGTGAGGGAACAAACGCGGGTAAATGACATCTTAGTTGAAATCAAGAAAAAGAAATGGGCATGGGCCGGACATGTAATGAGGAGGGAAGATAACCGATGGTCATTTAGGGTTACGGACTGGATTCCAAGGGAAGGGAAGCGTAGTAGGGGGCGGCAGAAAGTTAGGTGGGCGGATGACATTAAGACGTTTGCAGCGACAACATGGCCACAATTAGTACATGACCGGGGTAGTTGGAGAAGTATGGGAGAGGCCTTTGCCCTGCAGTGGGCGTAACTAGGCTGATGATGATGATGATGGTTCTCTGTGATAACGTCGCGCCTGAGAGTGAAATAAACTGAAGAGAAGAAAGGCAGGGGGTACAACCAGACGCGCGTCCGATATGCTCCCTGCGCAGCTCGAAAGGTATATAGAAACTAAAAAAAAAAAGAGAGAGAGAGAGAGAGAGACAGAGAGGAAAGAAAGCACTAGTTACACATACGTCGAGAAGTGTATGCACTAGAAGAGCAAAAAGGCATGCCTTGGCTGTTCTTAGCTGCGTCATAATTAAGACATACAGAGCACAAACACATTATTTACTTAGAACCCGAAACAGAAATACATGAAGTCGACGCAAGCCATTTAATAATTACGGTACCGATTTGGAAGTGTCTCCCAATGATTTAAAGGGATTTTGCTAACGAACCGAAACTGATTTAGGTTCTCTTTGTAAATAACTGATTGAGTAACTGACGATTCCTTCCTCCAAAAGAAAAGCAAGAGAGAGAGAGATCAGAAGGCAAAGACAAAACGGTAAACCATGCCGATCTCAGTTGGCTACATTCTACTCGTAGAACATTATGTTCCCTAATACAATTGGCTTGCGCCTGCTCTGACAAAGAGCTCTATCGGAAGAAATTGTTTATGAATACGTGTGGGCGCTAGTTTTTAGGTAAGTATTGCACTCTTCCTAAAATGAAAAGCCGCATCTTTTTCTTTCTTCTTACTCATACGACATTAAAGGAGAAGCTTCTGCTCCTCTTCGGCAGCTCATCTTTGCAGAGCAAGTAAAACTATAAGCGCAAAAAAGAGGGAAAAGCACTGAAGACAGTTAATTCACACTAACATTTGGGAAGTTTGATGCACGAGTGAGGAAGGAACTGAAGTGAACGAAGTGACACCTAAGATCCGCACACAATTTTGTAACAAAGTCAAAGTATAAAACAGTCTGAAAACTGCCACCTAAGTTGAGAGCTTTACGAAGGAGACGACTGACGTATCTACACATATCAATATAAGAGAACAAATAACAACGTATCACAAAATCAGAGGTTAATCACATGTACACGACCTGTGGCATTAAAAACAGATTCTATGGCAGGATAAGTCAGAAATGTTTTTAGTATGAGCCGTAGTGCTTTGTATTTTCTCCAAAAGATATTATCTGTCGTAGAATTAGACGAAATAAAGTAACCGACCATGTAAACTCCTACAATACTTTCTCGGTCTTGTGTTGCTGACATGGAAATACCTTACTGCTACAATTATATTGCGAAAACATGATGCTCACGTTGCTGTTCATTCTATATAGGAACGGCTTTCCATCGTCAAAGAATAACGTAATTATTATGTCGCCTTTTTGCCTGAAACATAATCTCTAGATATCATCCACGTCTTACGAAACAGAAAATAAAGTCGCGACTCCCTCTTCGGCCGAATAGCTATGATCGCATTTTCCCATAAACCGCCAAGTTATTATAAAGACCTCTACGCTGGCGTCACAAACTTACGTATAATATATATTTATTTATGCTGGACTCTCATATCCACTTGTTCAGAATTTCTTGTGACAGAAAATTGAACCATTATAATCACACAAAGTTTCCTTTCAAAAGAAGAACTGAAACTTGAAATTTGAATAATCTCTCTACAATTTATCAAGTTTGCTTCCTGCTGGGCCGTCACATTGGCTCTTTGTCTGCAGAGCTTGCAACTGATTACATGGCTCATTAACTTCAAAAGTACTTCCCTGGAGGTTTGCTAAAATATTTCTTTTTAATAATTGTCTACTTCGTGGTAATCATAGTAAGGCGTTTCCTAAGGTTTGGGCGGGCCATGCTTACTTTTCAGACTAAACGCATCAATGAGTAACGCAAGCCATTCGTTAAATACTCTCATAGTGGAAGGCTTACTCATCCATATCGAGGCTCGTTAGGAGTTCGTTAATTTTAGGGCCGACATTTTACTGACAGATTTTTAGACCTACCTTCTAACGCTAAAAGAGACGAATAATAAACCCGCAATTCAAAAGCATCCAACAAAAGACCCAAAATTAGCGCATGGCAGCCCACATTCAGAAGTCGCCAGCTTGCATTTCTAAAAGAGCTTGCCGGAAAGTGTACAGGCCGCTGAGTGTGAAAAGCTTGAAACAGTGGTTCTTGAAGTTCGCGTTCACACTGCTATTACGAACGATTCCTGTGCCCCGAGAAAGAGCGGAGGAGCCAGGCGCCGATAACACTCGGGAACAGTAGAAGTTTGGCGCGTCCCATTAAATCACTGCATTGAGTTGAAACATTATATGCGCGCATTTACCAGACAGGCTGACCGTCCATAAAGGACCCCTTCCCGCCCTTCAAAGTCGGACCAGTTTGGTCGCCTGGTTGGATCGAATCCGCGCAGGTGCTTTCGAGGCATTCACAGGCAAACGATTTCGGATGAGAGGAAATCGATGCTCTGCCCGCGAGGAACAAAGAGGCCTCTAGAGACGGGGCACAGGTGCTCGGCAACCCAGGGCTACGCTGAACATCTCACTTTTCGATAGATGCAAATATTTCACATTGGCATGATATGTTCCAGCTGATTTGTTTGGCTGCCGCCTTGGGAGAGCTTAAATGTGCCGGACTTTTTTGTTGTCTTTCTTTAGTCCGGCTGTCCGCCACAGCATTCATTTACAAGTGTAAGGCGAAGAAACGTGAGGATTTTCTAACATTGGCATCTTCATCTCAATACGCCAGGCACGTGACAGCTGGTGGTATTTGCGTGCAGCCAGTATACTGACGTGCAAGATCTCATTCAGCTCACAGTGATAATTCTCAAACAAACTAAAAAGAAAAACTGGTTATATCCACGGGAGCTAAAGTGCATAAAAGCTATCGCTAAAAAACATGGATGTGAACGTGACATAATCCGGAAAGGACATTCACGCGTCAACTGCTAGCCAGCACGGCTTATGTTTGACGCCTGTACTAGACGACCAGCGTTAAGATTAACACATCAACCTATCGGCTGCGATATCCCCTTTTTAACGTGTTAAAATAGAGCTGACGCTTGGACGCTGCCCCTGCGACGTTTATTGCAGGAGTTCCGTTTACAAACCCAGGAGCGGTTTAAAGCCAAGTATAAATTGTGAAATACGCTCTGTCCGAGAATCCTATCACGTAAGTCAGTATTTGTATAGAAATAATATTTCTGCCAAGTAACTAAGTTGTAAGGTCGTTCATTCAAAACATTTTATATTTTTCTTTAGTTCCGGTTATTCTTGTCTATTGTACGATTCTTTGGGACAACAGTTAGATATTATTTTAAATGCGCCACATATTGTCCACTTGTTTCAGCAATTGTATACTGACGCCGGGATAGTATTTCCTCAGATTTCATTTTCTTTTTCTTTTCGCGCATCGGCTCAGGCATGACTCGCCCGCCGCCACGCCACCGCTGTCGCAGAAGTCGGTCATTCTGCGCAGCCGGTGACAAAAAAGATAAAAAAACCATAAAACGATATAGAAATTGAGAGTAAACGCTACAAAATATGGGCCCATTTCTCCAGTTTATGTAGTTTTAATTACTAATTCCGCAATTCATCGAGAACTGGAGTTGCTATAATTTAAATATATTTTACTCTAAACATGTTTATTAGTAGCACTCTCTGGCCACGCAAAGCCGTCCACGAGATAACAGCGCACTCTTGTATTTCTATATACAAGGCCTTACCTCACGATCATCTGCACATTATGTTTTTCTGCTAAGAGAGAGATAGAGCAAGGACAGGAAAAGTAGGGAGGTCAACCAGACCAGCCCTCGGTTTGCTACCCTACACTGGGGATGTGGGAAAGGGGAATAGAAAGATGAAAAGAGGGAGAGTGAGCACTGAGTGCGTGTAAGATTAGATAGATAGATAGATAGATAGATAGATAGATAGATAGATAGATAGATAGATAGATAGATAGATAGATAGATAGATAGATAGATAGATAGATAGATAGATAGATAGATAGATAGATAGATAGATAGATAGATAGATAGATAGATAGATAGATAGATAGATAGATAGATAGATAGATAGATAGATAGATAGCGAGGGCAGGTACACAATAGGTGCTCTATGGTTTCCTCGCACCTACAGGAGTCACACATCGGGTTCTCGGCCATTGTGATACGATAGGAGTAGGCGTTCGTGAAAGCCACTCCCAGCCACAAGCGGCACAGCAAGATTGTTTCTTGCGGAAAAGGCTAGATGCCGTAGCATTTTCCTGTGCGATAAGCAAGCAGGAACAGTTACAGGATTGCCTAATATGACGCAGCGCCGAGTTTATTATTACTTTCTTACAATCATGGTGAGCTTTTGCTTTCATTTTTCTTTTTTGACGAGAAAGTGGCATTGTGTGCTTGTTGCGAAATTTCTGCGACAACGTAACAACGTAACAAACACTCCTTAAACATACAGAAAAATGAACAGATGTACCGGATGTCCAAGTTAACTTTAGCCAGATCTTAAAGATATGCGAATGACCCGTAGCTAGACAGAACAAAGGTAATGTGTGCAATTGCTTGGAGACATTCGAATTTTTTTTCATTCCACCTAATTATTTCACTAGTCTTAAATAATCAACTTCTCAAAGATTATAATTAGATTAAAAGTGTCAACGAGGAAACTGTAGATATGGAAAACTCCCGATACAGCTTTCTGTTACTCAATATATGCTATATAAAAGTATTCTTCCGAGAATGAAAGAAGCCCGCAAACGCACGCACAATTGCCGCGCGACTGGCCGCTCGAGGCACTGTGTGTGTATATTCACGGGAGTCTTTCACGCTCGGAAGAACACTTTTATGTAGCACGTATTGAGGAACAGAAAGTTGTATCATGTCGCTCTAGAAGAAGAAGAAGAAGTTCGCGGGACGCTGGCCGTGCGTTGCATGGGCTCCGCATTTTTCGACCAATTCGGACCGCTACCCATCAACGAGCCATCAACCACTGGTTGTGTCTGATACCGCTCAAGTTTCCGACCACCTGGATACTGGTTTCAAGCCAATAGGCCCGTTTTTTGGGTTTTTATCGGACTTTTGAGGCCTCCCGCGTGGCCGAGCGGAGTGCAGGCGCTGGGCCTGATGTTAGGTCCAGCGCTTTGACGGCGCTTGCGGCCTGCAAGACCGACACCATGGCATCGACGCAGCCTGAAATCGGTCTCCGCCACACGAATTTGCCGAATTCTGAATCAACACTGAGCGGAGTCGCCGAAAATCCGCTCGAAGCTCAAGAAATGGAAGCCGACCACCTTGAGGACACCTCCGACCTAGAGGCAGCGGAAACCGAGGACTACGAAGGCGCCTTTATGCTTCATGAAGCAGCGGACCCAACAAATCATCAGAAGAGTGAGTACGATTGGACCCTCTTCCTGACCAAGCGCCAAATTAAGGCCCAAAAACGCGGTTTACGGAACGCCGCCATTTTGAAGAACGGAGAGCCCCAGGCAGGGGCAAACAATGGCAAGATGGCGCCGGCGAGTGCCGTCACAACGAGCGACGCAGCTGCCTGCGCGGAAAGCGCGAGCGCGCCAAACTCAATCAGAAGGAGAGCAACCCAGCGGCCTAGGCAAAGGGCGCCACCGCTCCCGAAAAATGACGCGCAGATTATTATTAGACCGAAGGATGGATTGCCGGTGAAGGCACTACAAGGAGCCGATGTAGCGAAAGCCATCGGTGCGGCCTGCGGAAACAAGATTAGAGGCGGCAAGGACTTTATCATCAGATTGCGACTAGGCTCCAACATCATAATAGCGAGCACACCAAGCGACGAGACCGCGAAGATAATTCGAGGAATCACCAGCTTGAGTTTCGGAGGACGCTCCTTTCAAGTCAACACCTACGTAGCGACACCTGAAGATTGCAAGCGTGCCGTGATCCACGGGATAGACGCCGGGACCACGGAAGAAGAATTGATGGAAAACCTGACACTGCGCACCCAGGGTGTAACCATACTGGGGGCCAGAATGCTGGGGAAGTCGAAGACAGCCCTCATTACCTTCGACGGACCCTTCATTCCCAGGATGGTCAACTGGTGGGGAGGCGAATACAAATGCCACCCATACCGACCGACGAGGCAAGTGTGCTACAACTGCGGACTGCAAGGCCACAGATCTGACGTATGTCCGACGCCGGATGCCAAGGCCTGCAGGCAGTGCGGAGCACGGAACCCGCCGGAAGGACATCAATGCCAGCCAAAGTGCCTGGTATGTGGAGGCGACCATGCCACCGGGTCCAGGGACTGCAAGGAGCGCCTGAAGCAGTTCAAGGAGCTTCGCGGGCCGGCCTATGGCGGGCGGCAAAGCCGCCAAAAGAGCCAGAGCGGGCAGCAGCAGCATCGGAAGAGATGGCTCAGCTCAGAGGGCGACCAGAGCCAATCCCGGAACCAGAGCCAGGAGCGGAGGGGGAGTTCGCGGAGCCGTTCACGGAACAGTTCGCGAAGCCGATCACGGACCAACGCTCCCCAGTCGTCCCAAGGCATCAAGGGAGGCAAGCAACAGCCGCAGCAGCAGCGGCACCAGAAGAAGCAGAAGCCCAACAACAACATTAACAACGGCAAGGTGAGCTGGGATGCAGGCCCTCCCACATCGCTTGTTCCGCACTCGGGTAACAATAGTCGAAATAACATCAGTACACACGAGACTCAGTTAGAAAAAGAAAATAAGGTCCTCAGACAGAAGGTAGAGGAGCAGGATAAAAAGATTGAAGAGCTAATGAGAGCAGTTAGGGACCTCCAATCGGGAGCCCCTCACAGGGCATCGCATCCACAAGAACAGGCATCAGAAGCACCCGAATACTTTGTCAAGTTCATGGCAGAGATGAGACAGAAATTCAACATAATAGAGCAACGAATAGAGATGCAAAACACAGACATACGCAACATGCGTAAACAAGAAAGAACACAAGGGGTCAAAGACAAATTTGACCAGCGACGTCCAACATTAGGCCTGTATTCAGATAACTAATCATGGCCAGACCCAATAAAGGAAAAGGCAAAAACGAAAAACTTGAAATCTGGCAGTGGAATTGCAGAGGCTACCGAAGAAAACAAGGACAATTACAACAGTTCATCAACAAGCAGTTAATTCCGCCCGACGTCATTGCTCTGCAAGAGACCTGGAGCTTCACGCCAAAATTACAGGGGTATACATGCCAAGCAAACGAGGTCACTGGTCGTACAGCCATTCTGATCAGCAACACCCTTGCCGCCATAGCACACGACAAGATTGCTGACACAGACATAGATCATGATATTACCGAAATTATACCGAAAAAGAAGAACGGGGGAAGTACTTTTATTGTAAACGTATACAGTCCTCCAAAGCAGAAGAAGGGCAAATTCACGCACCTCTTCCACGGTGTGAGCAGGTTGGCTAAAAACAACACGCTCGTAATCGTTGGAGACTTCAATGCCAAGGATCCTAGCTGGGGATACAAGACCACCGATAAAAAGGGTACGACAGTCAAGGAGGCGGCTGACAACATAAACTGCCAACTCTTAACGGACCCAGAGGTCCCCACCAGGATGGGAAACAGCGTCCAGGAGGACACCAGCCCTGACCTCACCTTCGTAAGAAGAGCGAGACAGGCGGTCTGGGAAAATATGCTCGAAAGCCTGGGTAGTGATCATTACATCATCAAGACGCAAATCGGAATGGCTCACGTAAAGCGTCGGATAGGTACAGCAAAAATAACGGATTGGGATGCCTTTAGACAAGCCTGTGATGAACATCCGCTGGGCGCGATACTGTCAATCGAGGAATGGGGGAATATGCTGAAGGAAAGGCAAAGCGAGTACACCAAGGAGATTGACCGCACAGAGCAAATACCGGAGGTTGACTCTAGACTGCTTCGTCTATGGGAGGCAAGACAGAGCCTGACCAAAAGGTGGAGGAGACAGAAGTTTAATAGGAAGCTAAAACTGAAGATTGCGGAAATTACGCAAAAGACAGAAGAGTATGCGGAACAATTGGCGACAGCAAATTGGCAGCAATTTAGCAATTCCTTAAGCGGAACCCTGAGTACCGCCCGAACGTGGAGCATACTCAAGGCACTCCTCGACCCGACTAAAACCAAGTCGGAGAACAACAAGGCCATACAGAGGTTGGTTCACCAGTTTCAGGGCTCAGAGTATGAGCTCATAGAAAGAGTAAGGCACAAGTGCTTCGGGGACGGTGACCCAGCAGCCTACACGGAGTGCTACAAGGGGAAAGACAATTCTGATCTGGACAGGCCTATAACCAAAGAGGAAGTATACGCAGCAATAAGAAATACCACTAGGAATACGGCTGCAGGCGCAGACAAGATAAAAAACGCGCTAATTCGCAACCTCAGTGATGAGCTGGTAGTCGAGCTTACTGACTATCTCAACAAGCACTGGGCGGAGCAGACAGTACCCGAGCAGTGGAAGCATTCGGAGGTAGTGATGATTCCAAAACCTGGCAAAAAACTGCAAGTAGAAAATCTTAGACCAATCTCTCTCACGTCATGCTTAGGCAAGCTGTACGAGCGGGTGGTTACAATGAGGCTACAAAATTATATGGAGGACAACGAGCTGTACCCCCCCAGCATGTTTGGATTCCGCGCTAAATTATCGACGCAAGACGTGCTCCTCCAGCTCAAGGAGGAGGTGCTCAGCAACGTCCCACGAAACAGCGAACACGTCATCATGGCACTGGACATTAAAGGAGCCTTCGACAATGTCAGCCACGAAGCACTACTCACAGGAATGGACAGCCTGAACTGTGGCAGAAGGATTCATGGCTACGTCAAGGCCTTCCTCTCTAACCGGACAGCAACAATCGGCCTGGGAGCAGTCAGATCAGAGAAGTCTCGCACCTGAAAAAAGGGAACTCCTCAAGGGTCGGTCATCTCCCCCATCCTCTTCAACGTCGCAATGATCGGGCTAGCAAGACAACTCGAACAACTTGAAGGCATACGGCACGCCATTTACGCTGACGACATAACGGTATGGGTGAACCGGGGATCGCTCAGCGAAAAAGAAGAGTGCCTGCAAAAAGCGGCCACCTGCGTAGAAACCTACGTTAGGGCCAGGGGCCTCACCTGCTCGACGGAGAAGTCCGAGCTCCTAAGGGTGTGGCGAGGCAAACAAAATCGAACGGTCCCTACAAGCGATGAGCTCAGCCTCAACGTATACCTCGCGGGACAACGCATTCCGGAGAAGACCACCATTCGGATCCTGGGGATGTGGCTTCAGTCCAATCAACGGTGCAATCATACTCTGACACTGCTGAAGACTGCCACCATGCAGGTAGCCCGTATGATCAACAGAGTATCTAGCAAGAGACACGGCATGAAGGAGAGCGACACACTTAGGCTAGTCACAAGCCTCGTGGTTAGCAGAGTGGTGTATAGCCTTCCCTACCACAAATGCATCAAGCAAGAAGAAGAACAAGCGGACGCCATACTGCGAAAGGCGTACAAAACTGCGCTTCACCTGCCGCAGCGCACATCGACCGAGAAACTGCTGGCCCTGGGACTGCACAATACCTTCAGTGAACTAAGAGAAGCACTACTATGCTCTCAGGCACGTAGGTTGATGCAGACACCCACGGGAAGGGTGCTCCTGCGAAGATATGGCGGCGGCAACATGATCCAAGAGATCGAGCGTACCGAGGCCATTCCGGACAAGTATCGCAGTACACTGCGAGTCGCACCGATACCCAAGAATATGGACCGGAACCTGCACAAGGCGCGTAGAGAAGCAAGAGCGGAGTACGTGCAGAGAACCTTGGCGAACAAAGACAACACAAGGTATACGGACGCGGCAACGTTCGTCAAAGACGGAAGACACAACAGCAGAGCAGTGGCGTCGGTGGTTAATTCGGACCTCAAGGAGATCACCAGCGCATCACTACAGGACTGCACGGTAGTCGAGGCCGAAGAGGCAGCTGTGGCTCTAGCAGCACTGGAGGGCTATCGATCTGGCAGGTCCCTAACAATAATAACAGACTCTCAAGCAGCATGCCGTAATTATACAAACGGCAGAATTGGGCGCAGAGCACGCCACAAACTCTGCTCATGCGACCCGGGAAACAAAGTTCAGCATACCATAATCTGGGTACCAGGGCACACTGGCATAATAGGGAACCAAGAGGCGGATAGGACAGCTCGAGGGCATACCAACCGGGCGTCCGAAACATCCAGCCTTGAGGAACCCGAGTCAGTACCCATGGGCTACTCAGATATCCTAAATTATTATAAAGGGGTCAGATTGAAGTACCCACCTCCGGATAACGATCTAAGCAGAGAGGATGCTGTTGCATGGCGACAACTGCAGACGGGTACTTTCCCGAATCTGAACCTTCTGAATAAAATTTTCCCGACGCAATATGAGGCTAAGTGCCCATGGTGCGGAGAGAAACCAGATCTGTACCACATATCATGGGCCTGTCAAAATATTGAGTCCCCAACTATCTATAAAATTAAAAACCCGAGTGCGGAACAGTGGGAGAGTATGCTTTCCAGCGTAAGCTTGAACGGCCAAAAGCGCCTAGTAGAGCGAGCTCGCGGGTTGGCCATACTCAGTGGAGCCTTGGACTAGGGCACCAACCCTGTGATTGCAGACTGAAGAATCCATCAGAAGATGGAAGAGGCCGTCTGAAGCCGCGAAGATCTCTTTTCTAGAGCCCAATAAATGTTTTCCGATCCGATCCGATGTCGCTCTACAATTTTCTCATTGACACTTTTCATCTAATTATAATATTTGAGAAGTTGCTAAATAATCAGGACTAATTATCTAGTTGAGCGGAATGAAAAAGATGGTTTGTGTATCTCCAAGCGACGGCAAACGATATTATCTTCGTTCTGTTCAACTACGTGGTATTCGGATATTTTTAAACTCTGGCTAAAATTAGCTGGGATACCCTGTATACACTGTAGAGCTATAGTGTATACATAGTGTATACATAGTGTATACACTATGTATACACTATAGTGTATACATAATAGTGTATACACTGTATACACTATTACACTGCAGAGCTACTAACAGGCGGTAGTGGCTTTCTACGTGCATCAGCCTTCGGTAGTTGGGCTTACCATTCAGCCAGCATAACGGTTCATTCGGACTCTTTGTATCTGTATATGTTTTGTCACTTCTGCAGAATAAGTGTATGAAACAGCACAAGGTGATTAAGTAATTTAGCTGACCTCGAAAAAAAATTTACTCGTCTATTCGACACCTGACCCTACATCAACAACAGATGTCGTACTACGTACACAAATGCTAAAATACAAACTGCCAACACTATTAAATTCAAGTGCGCAAACCAGCGACCAATATATATTTAGGCAATTAACCTCAAGAACTTGCGTCACTATTTCGGTCAATAGAGCAAATTAGTTTTTATTACTCTGAACAATGACCATCTTTCCTAATCACCCCAAATACTCAGTTTGCGTGCATCTTTTATGTGCTATATTTAGATATATTTCATTGCAATGTGTTGTCTTAAATTGCCAATATTATAGTCTTTTACTTTATTGTCATTTGTTTTGTTCGATATGAGGTAGCATATAATGTTTTTATATATCTAAATATGTATGCCTATATATTTGCAGCGTACGTAATCTTTGTTACTTATCGCCAGTGCTTGCACTTTAGATAACTAGGGACCTTCAAGCCCCTCAGCTTTCTTCCTGGTTTCCTTGAACAGTGTATATGCGCTATAGCGAAATAAAGTATTGTACTCTCGGCATTTGCGGTTTTTCGGGCGTGGCCGAATTTGACAAGGTAAGAATAACCGTCGTAGTTGCTGCCTCGTCCACTTCGACGACGCTGTACGGATAGATGTTGTGTCATGCTTAGTATCTGCTGTTAGGGACGCCAACCGTCTGTAAAGAGTTCGCAGTCGCTACGGTGGCATCGAACACGTAATTGAATTCTGGCTCCATTGAAAACAGCGGACGTCAATCGATGCGCGAGTATTTCTTTCGTCGGTATAATGCGGCGGTGGGCAGTCGAGAGGAATAATGCGTGGGGGAAAAAAAGAAGAGAAAAGCCCGGCGGCGGAAAACGATCAATGTTATAGAGAGCCCTCTGTCAAATCTCTTCCAAAATCTCTCTATCGACGTCTGAGTGAATTAAGATAAATGCCAGTGCCTTGCTTAGTGGATTCAAGATACTGTTTCGATAACAGTTGTTCCGTTCAGTCATAGTGATTTTTTTTGTCTTTTTATGTTGTTAATTTCAGCGTACAAAGGATCTACTAAACGTTCTTTAATATGTAATAATATAGAAACCTCCTCGTTTGCACCAGTTGCGGCTGAGGTGACCACTGCACGTAGCTACTCTATGCATCACGCATAGTTGCTGTGCCTAGGAATGGAAAGAGAGAAAAGTGTTGATGCAAAGGCAAGGAGGTTAACTAAGAACCTTAAAACGCACACGCACGCACACACGCACGCACGCACACACGCACGCACACACGCACGCACGCACGCGCGCACACACACACACACACACACACACACACACGCACACGCACACACACACACACACACACACACACACACACACACACACACACACAAGAATAAAAATTAGAAAAATGGACGTTCGAGCGCGATGTTCTATATCGATGCATTTGCCGACATTAATACCTTTTCGCCTTTTTCGCGCTTCGTCAATCGTCAAACCAACGCTCCATCCGCGTTATCAACCGGATCAGCCAGCCGTAAACGGTGAATGACAAGAATGACAAAATAAAGCATAAGACATCGTCACAAAATAGTGGCCTTGTGAATTTTTCGCCTATAATGCTGAATCCCACCGCTTTAACTGGTGTCTCTTGTTGTCTTTATTTTCTTTCGTTGCCACTATTACATGCACGTGCATTGAATTTAATTCTGGGGTTTTACGTGCCTAAGCCACGATCTAATTATGAGGCACGCCATAGAGGAGGACTGCTGGCATGGAGGAAGGAAACTGAGGAGAGGCCCTACACCCTCCACTCACTAGGAGAAAAGTCTGGAGGAAATGACGTAGTAGGTTCTCCTCTTTTTTGCTGATTTTTTATTTCTTTGCTGTAGCGGCCACGCCTTTCGGGCCACAATGGCGGCTTTGTTATGGTTCTGTGCGCTCACACGTGTTGCTCCGTAGGTTTCGTACCGTGGCGAAGGCGCCGTGCGGGCAGGTTTGCGTTGGTCTCCGTGTTTTGTTGCGCTGCGTTATCTGGACCGTGCTCTACCGGATGTTGCTATGGCCAGGTGGGACAGGAGGAACTAAAGTTCGTGAAATGAACGCGCATGCAACGCTGTACGCAATGTACCGCGCCACGGCAATGGCTACGGACGAAGGAATATCCGCGGGAAATTTTGCCCTCTTTCGCGGAATCATGCTAACGTGCTAACGATTGCTTAGTGTTGCTGCGGAGCGCGCGAGTCCGAGCAGCACGGTTGCGCGCAGCGCGGCGTGGTTTCGGGAGAAATGTAAACAAGAGAGGAGAGCTGGCCCGATAAGCGGAGCAACGCCATGAGCAACGCCAACTTCCGGCTTCACTTTAGCTTCGTAAAGAGTGACGTCAGGGCCTCTCCTTAGTTTCCTTCTTCCGTGACTCCTGGTCATTTCTGACCACCCCGGTTTATCTAACGAGCCACGCACATGCTGTAACACAAGGCTAAAAGATGTGTTAAAGTACAGGTGGCTGAGATAGAGAGAAAAAAAGGAGTGAGAAAGAAAATATCATAGTTGATCCATCTTTCCCAGGAATCAGTAGAGCACAAAAGGGAAACGTGTCTTCATAGAAGCTGTTCGATGTTTGCTTCGTGAACTCACGGGCCGCTGCAGCGAAAGGCTCATGATTGCGGGCTGGCGACCGTGTTGCAGCTTTGCTTGGCGCACGACGTCCTGTTGGCGACCGGCGTCCTACTACCGAGTCACTTCGGCGATGGTACGAGCATTTTAGTCCGGCTTTAGGGTGTCTCAATACAGACAAAAAATGAATGGAGTCTCGGGAAGCCATCTTAGTTGCGACGCGCCCAGCTTCAGGAATGTGAGTGGCAGAGTTCGCAGCGTGCGCCTTGAACGCGCGAAGGCGTTCTGCTTCACGTTGGCGTGTCTCTCGCCGGACCAAGGCGAGATTCGCCCGTCGAAGTCGTTGCCTTTCTGCGCCGGTTAGTGCAGCAGCTTTCTTGGTGCGATCGCAGGCGAAGCGGTAGGTGGCGTGTAAGCACTGCTAATTCATGTTGAAGCTGCACTCCGTAGGCGATGAAGCGTCACAGGCTAATGGAATACGAAAGAAGAACCATGTGTAGAAACTGTGTCATCGCCTCAGGCTCAGCAGGATTACAACGCTTACACCATAGAGTTTCTTACAAAAATTACTAGAGGGAACTCTGGCGCTAGTGTCTACGGGAGCTGCAATGGGAGCGGTTGTCCCAGCATGGAAATTGTGGGAAGTACATGGATTTGCCTAAACTTCGTCCTTTTGGCTTCAAACGGCTTTGTGACTTTGTAAACTCGTCATTTTCAACAGTGTATTACGTAATGAATGATTGAATAAACATCTTTAAAATTGCCCGACGGCAGGATTCAAACACAGGGACTCTAGCACAGAAGCCCGATATTGAAACCATTAAGCCACGGACGCATGTATCGACAAGCGAATGAAACGCCCTTATGAATTTATCGCGGGCATGCCAGTGCCTTGAGACGCTTGGCGCGTTTCGATTTGGCCACCTGGACAAGCTCAATCGTTGCACTTAATAGCAATTGTACACGTTCCCGGCGTCTTCTGCACTTCGAAGAATATAGATTGCGCTGAAATATACGACAATAAGATTTGTATAGCGTAATATACAATGCCACAATAACGTCTGACTCCACAAGCACGAAGATCAGACAAATCCATGTACTTCCCATCATTCCTATGGTAGGACAACGACTGCAGCGCCAGAGTTCCCTGTAGTAATTTTTGTAGGAAACTCTATGGCTTACACCAGGCTACACCGCGTTGGAGACTCCGCTGCGCTGAGACTACCGAATGGCTCACATACACTCACTGTCGGCGTTCGTTAGTGGGATAATGCAGCGCTTCGCCACACCGCTCCTAGATGGCGGCGCCATCCCTGTCAAGATAACATATTTTACGCATTCGCGCCGACCTCATATGCGTTACAGGAAGTTGATAGTGGACCCCGGCATAAAACATTTTCGTGTTAAAAGCAAGGAGTTTAATCATGCAGCGTCTGGTTGACTACTCTGCATTGGGAAAAGGAGGAAAGGGAGTCATAGATGAGAAGGTGGAGAGGCAAAAAGATCACAATAGGCATGCATACACATGCACAAGCTTTTATCGTGCTGTCTGTCACAGGCGGGCCTACAGGCCGAAATCGTAGCAGCGCCTTTGAGGCTCCGCGCGTCGCTAATGCACGACGCCGCAGCACCAGAGAGAGATAGAAACAACTTTATTTACGGCAGAACGAGGTCGTTAAATTAGCGTGCCGGTGGCCTGAAAGGTGTTGGCCAATTGCTTGCCACGACCGTTTCGGCCCAGTTGGTTACTTCCGCCTGAATCTAGTAGTCAGTCATCGACAGGAGTGACTGCCATGTCTCGTGGGAGGGCGTTGGCAATATTTACTGTAGAGGAGGGTTCCCTCGCATTCCCAATGAAGGTGATTTTGGGCAGCCTTAATGCAGTTACAGTGTTGGCAGTTTGATTGGATTTCATCTTGGTATATTCTGGATATCCGATGGGAGCTTGGGATAGAATCGGTCTGGAGTTGTCTCCAGATCGTAGCCTGTTCCCTTCGTATATTTATATTTGAGTTCAGGCATGTTTTGCGATTCGCTTAATAATAAGCGGTACTTTCCTTATATGCGGTAATCCTTTCCTGCGGGAAGTTCAGGGTTGAGGGGTCAACCTTCCGGTTGATTAAACCTAGGGCTGCCAGGTGGGCCGCCTCATTCCCCGGATTCCCCGCGTGAGCGGGTACCCATAAAAGTTGTATCCTATTGTTAGATTTGCTAATTTTTAGGATATTGGCCATGATCGGCCCAGCACAGCCCATCATGAAGTTCGTAAGTGTCGCTTTAGGGTCGCTCAATATGTAATTAGTTGCAATATGTAAAAGCCGCCAGCGCGCTGGCCATCTCAGCCTATATATAGGCTGAGATGGCCAGCGCGCTGGCGGCTTTTTCTGCCTCTAAGGCAGAGACTGTTTTTACTCGGGCTGCGGTAATCAGCGCACCGTGGCTGGTCCCCGCGGATGTGGTTTGACAGTCTCTCGTCTGTCTAGCAGCTTCAACATACACTACGTTTGGGCGATCCTGATATATTTGTGCAAGAGTTTCTGCCCTGGCCTTTCACCTTTCCTCGCGTATCTCTGCCAGCATATTTTTGGCAAGGGTTTAATTGTGAGGTGTGCACGAGTTGATGCTGTTGACTGAACCCTGTTATTGAGTGTGGAACTGGCGCGTCGACCGAGGCGGCTGAATATCTGCAAGCCTGCCTTACTGCATGAAAGCCTTTCCTCTTGGGCCGTAAGGTGCCCTCGATAAATTCCTCCACTGCGTTCTGCATTCCAAAACGTAGCAGTTTATCCATGCTTGCATACCTGGGGAGCCCCAGAGCACGTTTATGTGTTTGTCTAATGAAAGAGTTTAGTTTTTCCACATCCGGCTTTCTTAGGTGGTAGTAGGGGAATGAGTAGATGACTCGACTGATACGAAAGTATGGATTAATCTGCGCAAGTCTGGTTCATTCATCCCATTGTATTTAGTTGCCACTGTCCTGTGAAGTCTTGCTTGTTGTACGGTGTCCTGTAGTTTGGTTAAAGCTTCTGTGTGGCGGGGGTTATGCTGGATGAGCTTTGCTAAAACAATTATTGTGTGAACACTAGGGACGACGTTTCCGTCTACTGTGATTTTATTGTGGAGTGCATTTCCTTGTACGAGTATTCCTCCTTCTTTATCTTGTTTCTGACTACTAGCAGCTCGCATTTTTTTCGTGAACAACTAAGGCTCATTTTCTGTGCGTATTCCTGTACAGTGTGAGCTGCCGTTTGCAATGTGTCACATATTTGCCCATCTGAGCTTGTCTAGGTCCATATGGTAATATCATTTGCCTATAGTGAGTGCCTGATGTGTGCGATGTGGTCCAATAGCGCGGGTAGGGCACGCATGGTGATGCTAAAGAGGAATGAGGATAATACGGCGCCTGTGGTGTGTCCCGTGTCCGCAGGGTGATCTTGTCGCTTTTGACGTCACCGAGGTTAAGCTCGGCTGTGCGTTCATGCAGAAAAGTTCGGATATATTTCTATGTGCGACTCGTCAAAGCACCAGGATCTTCTCTTCTGTGCAAAGACCGTCGTCTAATTGACTTTAGCTTTCCCGTAGTTATGCCAGCGACTCTTACTATTTAGCAGCAGCGTACGTTACCTGGTAATAATGGAGTCGAGGGTTCCCCTAAGTCTATTCATACTTTCTTTGAGTTGAGAGCTGATCGATGAGGAAAAGGTTATACGATATTTCAAATTGTCTCAGTAATTCACTTGCAAAACATAATTAGTTGGGTGATTATCAAGGAACATGAAAAATTTGATGAATATTTTTATTAAACGAAGAGGCAATAAGTGAAATTGAGGCAATACACTAATGGCCTAAACCTTTCTTTCATTCATGCGAAAACCCGGGTCTATGGCAGTAGGCAATATCTTTATATGAGTGAGAACTTACAGGCACAGCAGTCTTGGTTTTATTTGCACATCATTAATCAGGTATT
Organism: Dermacentor andersoni; assembly: GCF_023375885.2. NCBI lineage: Eukaryota > Metazoa > Arthropoda > Arachnida > Ixodida > Ixodidae > Dermacentor > Dermacentor andersoni. Next base: position 179,732,744 of record NC_092818.1, on the reverse strand, counting down.
GTAAATAACTATATTATTGTGTCGCGTCAATGAGGCACAAAGAACAATTTCGCACCGATATGCGTTTCCAGTTTTGAAAGTATCGCTGCCTACAAAAATAAACTGCAACTTGTCTTTTTTGTGCACGTATAAAAAATTACGACTGATTTCTTGGAAGAGCGCTCCACTATGACAGAACATTGCGCTTATATATGCTCAGCGTCGTTATAGTATACAGGAGGGCTTTCACACTGCTTTAGCTTTCTCAGCACTGGAGGCATCGCACGCGAGCCTATAGCGGAAGGATCACGCAAGAACTATCGCATATATAACTTTACCTGTTTGCGTAGTCTCTCTAGGTGCTGTAAATGTTCAGCCACGAACACATCCCTGCTGATGCTAATCTTTCTCACTACGTCGTCATGGCTATATAGTGACCGGTTACTGGGAAGAATTTATTTATTTATTTTATTTATTCAATACTGTCAATCCCGTCAGGGATTGTAACAGAAAGGGCATTCAAAAAAGTACACTGACATACAAACATGACAATAATAACGGTTTGGAAATACACATTAATACACAGAATAAACTTATACATCAGTAGCAGTAAGAAAATATACAATCAGGTTCGCGCTGCAAGATTTGGGTTGGACAGATAAATGTGTTAAAATGCAAAACAAAGGTAGTAACCATGTGATACTGACAGTAAACAAAATAATTACTGAGATGTGAGTAGATCGTTTTCAACAAGCGTGATAAAAGCAGTTAGTGAGGAACTATTAACAGAGCCCACGTTCAAAGCGTTCCAATCGCGTGTAGTCTGTGGAAAGAATGAGTACCTGAAAGTGTCAGTGCGGAATGAATACTCGTTTAGTGTGTGTGGGGGGTTATGACGTGTTTTCCTCGTTTGAGATTTCGTTATGTATCGTGAGGTATCCAGATTTAATTGATTATTTATGAGTTGGTAAATGGTTTTAAGGCGCGCTAGTTTTGCTCTGTTTTGGAGGGTTAGCATCCCGGCTTGTTTGAGTAGCTCTGTCGGTGAGTCTGCTAGTCTATGTTTGTTAAATATGTATCTGAGCGCCTTTCTCTGAACGCCTTCAAGTTTTTTGATCAGCTTGTTAGTGAAAGGAAACCAAACTACGTTTGCATACTCTAGTACCGGTCTGACAAATGTTTTATATGCTAGTAACTTTATATCAGATGGTGCTAGTCTGAGGCGTCTATTAATGAAGAATAACTGTTTTAGTGCGGTTTCCGTGACTTTGTTAACGTGAGCATCCCATCTGAGGTCAGAGGTTAGTAATATGCCTAAGTATTTGTATTCACAGACAGAAACGAGAGGGATGCTGTTAAGTGTGTACTGAAAGAGTGATCTATGTTTTTTCCTAGTTACAGATAATACAACAGATTTATTAACGTTAATAGTCATCTGCCAATCTTCACACCATTTGGTTACTGATGCTATGGCGTTATTTAAAGCTATATGGTCGGCGACAGAGTTAATTTCCTGATATAGCACGCAGTCATCGGCAAAAAGTCTAATGTTGTTAAAGATGTTAGCAGGAAGGTCGTTTATAAAAATTAGGAATAACACTGAGGCTAAGACGCTTCCTTGTGGTACACCTGATGTGACATCAGCTGTTACGGATTTCTCGTTGTTAATTTCGGCATACTCAGTACGGTTAGTAAGGTAATCAGTAATCCAGTCTAAAATTGGGCCAGTTCCTAAAGTTAGTTCAAGCTTCCTAATAAGTTTTGGGTGTGACACACGGTCGAAGGCTCTCGAAAAGTCTAGGAAAATAAGGTCAATTTGTTTTTGGTGATCAATAGAGGTGGTTACGTCATGCACGAGTTCAATTAGTTGAGTAACGGTAGAAAGTCCCTTTCGAAAGCCATGCTGGAAAGGCGTTAGAATTTGGTTATCTTCTAGATAGGTTGTTATGTGCTTTAAGATGATGTGTTCAAGTAGCTTGCATATTGTGCTGGTTAGTGAGATTGGTCTGAAGTTTGAAGGATCTGATTTGCTACCTGATTTATGTATTGGTGTTATTTTCGCTGTTTTCCATTCTTTAGGAAGGGTGCAGGATGACAGGGATTTGTTAAAGAGTATTACTAAAAACTTCGCAATCCACTCGGCATATCTGCGCAGGAATGTGTTAGAAATGTTATCAGGCCCCGATCCTTTTTTAGTGTCTAAATTTAGTAGTAGGTTTAAGACTCCAGTTTCAGTCACAGTAAGGGGCCCTAGTTGCTTGCCGGTGCAGGGGCTATTGCGGGGTGCGTTTCCATCGTCTGTAGTAAAAATGGAACAAAAGTAGTTATTCAGTGTGGTTGCAGTATTTCGATTTTCCTCCGAGGACGGGTGACTGTCATTATGTACTTTAGGATTTAAGTAACGCCAGAACTTCTGGGGAGAATCTTTTAGGAAATTTGTTAGCGTATTTGAAAAATAGAATGCTTTAGCTATTTTGATTTTAGATTTTAAATCGTTAGTGGCTAATGCTAATTTTTCGGCTGTTCGTTCTGATGGGCGGCGTCGTTGCGTTTTTTTCAGTCGCCGGACCTTCCGTTTGGCATGAATTACAGTTCGAGTAATCCAAGGATTATTCTTTCGCGTTATCTTAGTCTTAGTAGGAACGAAATTAGTAATACAATATGATAGAATATTTTTAAACCTATGCCATGGAATTTCCATATCGGTATTAGTGTCATCTGAGAGTTGCCGGAACAATGATAGCTCCTCAGATAATGTGTCAAGTATGCTAGTGTCGTCAGCTCGGCTGTAGTCAGGAAATGTTATTGTTCGGGATGAGGGTGTAGTGTAATGAAACGGGACGGAACACATTATTAGTTTGTGGTCAGACAGACCTTCAAGTACTTCTACATTCGCGTCATGATAAGGGAAATGATTGCTCAAAAACACTAAATCCAATATGTTAGAGCTAGTTCCTTGTACACGGGTAGGTTCTGTTACGATCTGCGTGAGGTTGAAGGAAAGCATCATATCGAAAACAACTTCCGCGCAAGGTGAATGATGTTGCAGTGTACTCCAGTCGATATCAGGAAGATTGAAGTCACCTAGAAGTATTAGTCTGGTGCTCTTAACATGACGTTGTATATAAGTACATAATAATTGAAATATGTCTGAATCAGAACAAGGGCTGAGATAAACGCATCCAACTATGATATCGCCACTAGAAAAACGGAGTTTGCAAAAAATCGCTTCCACCCCTTCAACTTCAGGCATTGTAAGGAAAGGGACTTTATCTTTTATTAACAAAGCCACGCCTCCACCACGTGTCGGTCTGTCCTTACGAATTATAGCGTAGTTTGGGGGAGTTATTTCAAAATTGTTAATGTCTTTTGTTAGCCAGGTTTCCGTAATGGCTAGGAAGTCCGGCTCGAAACCCACTAGTAATGTTTCAAGGTGACCGAGCTTGTTGACAATGCTACGCGCATTTATGTTCATGAACGTTATTTGGGACGTTGCTGGCGGCGTGGGCGAAGGGTTCGTGCTTCTGTGTCCTGGTTTTTTGTTTGGTTTGAAGCACTTGTAAAAAGGCACACGTCTTTTTACATCGTCCCAAAAATATAGCTCCCCGTTTATCTTTAGTTTGTCGTAAACCAGAGAGACTTTATCGCCGGAATTTTTTTTTGGTTTGCCGTATTTCCACAAGTTTCTTCTAATGTCGCGAACGCGGGGTGAAAAATCTTCACTGATGGCAAACGCAGTCCCCTTTAGTTTGTGACAGTTTCGCAAAACTTTTGCTTTGTCCCTGAAATCTAGAAGCTTCAGAATTATTGGCCTTGTTTTGTTTTCTTCCGGCCTACCTAACCTGTGAATCCGTTCGATAGCGACTTCATCCAATTTCAAGGAATCTTTGACAACCTTTTTATTCACAGAGCGCTCCAGGGACTCGTTATTTTCATCTTCTTCTTCTGACATGCCATAGACTATGAGATTCGACCTTCTGGAGCGATTCTCGAGGTCGTCTAGCCTTAGTTCCAAGGATGACACCACCTGCTGTAAATTGGTTACCTGTTCCGTACATGAGGAAAGCTTGTCTTCTAGGAAACTTAAGTGCTCTAATTTGTTGTCGATTGCTGTTAGTCGTTCTTCTTTTATTTCTTTTATATCCTCTGCAATCTGTTTCAGCTGTCGTGAAAGTTCCGCCATATCGGGTCCAGGGTTAGTTTCAACATCGCCGGCAAGCAATAGTAACTTCGTTATGTACACTACGTCAGACATTGTATCGAGAAGTACCGCAGGGCACGGCAGCACGACAAGACAACGCTCGCTAGAACGAAAGCATTTTCCAAAACGCTTTCTTACCTGCACGAGGAAAACAAGCGGATTATTCATCTGTGCGCAAGCCCAGCTGCCGTGCCCTTTGGGTTGCGATGCCTCGTTGACAGCCTTTATAGCCCAGGTGGCCCGCAGCGCCGCTTCACACGACTGGTAAGGCCCGTTTATAGTCCGACGTTATCGGCGCGCGGGCGAGCGTCGTTCGCGGTCAGTCACGCTACGTCGGTTGCGCTGCGCCAGCCGAGATGCCATCCCCTCTATACTTCAACGCGTCCGCCGTCGGCTATTATCTTCGGAGCATGCGCAGAACGTTCGCCAAGTCGCGCGCCGTCCGCAAAAGCCGTCTGCGGAGTCGCGTTGGCGCCTTTTCTTCGCGCGCAATGCATTGTGGTGCGAGAGTTCCGCTGACTCCGACGCGCAAATGGCTCAGGAGCCATATCGGCGCCGGGCCCGTCGGGGCGCGTCGGAAGCCGCCGGTTACGTTGGCTGCGCCGGTGCGCCCGACTATAGAGGGGTCGTTTTCGCCGACGTGACGTAGCGTGCGCGCGCGCATGCGTTACGTCGGACTATAAACGGCCCTGTAGACTGCACTGTTGCTGCCGCTAGGAGTTGACGATGGTACTTCACGGAAACCATCCGAAGATAGTAATATCGTAGGCGCCGAACAACTGTCATTCTGGCGCAGAAGCAAATGGGCGGATTGGAAGTGTTGACATGGTTGTTGGTTTCCCGCCGGTATCACCAGCAGGCTGGCGATGAACTGCACGAGGAAGACAAGCGGATTATTCATCTGTGCGCAAGCCCAGCTGCCGTGCCCTTTGGGTTGCGATGCCTCGTTGACAGCCTTTATAGTCCAGGTGGCCCGCAGCGCCGCTTCACACGACTGGTAGACTGCACTGTTGCTGCCGCTAGGAGTTGACGATGACGAGTATTACAATAAGTGCGTGTTCACTTCGCCCCCTGGCGGGCACACTTCGTTTCCTAACAAGTGAAATAAAAAAATGGCCCAGTTTCGCCGAAACATTGATTACGATAGCAAATTAGTAGACAGCTGTGCGAAGTAAGGATAGTAGTTTTATTGGCCGCGTAAACATGGAAACATTCGCTTGCTAACTGAAATAACAAGGTTGGTGTCAGCGCGCACAAGCAAGCATGAACACATCACACTCGATGAGCCCAGACACTCGCTGGAAAAACGCTGGTGTGAGCAAGCCCGACAGCAGCAGCGAGCGAAGTAATGTTCGGGCGGTCTATCGCTTCAACGCAAGAGTGGCTAGAAAACAGCCCGCACAAAGGTACGAGCCGTCTGCAGATTTCTTCCAAGATGCGGCACATGCGACCGCGCGAGGCCGTGCAAAGTACGCACTTGTTGGCGGAGTCTAGGTGCACCTCCTCTTCCCTCCCGCGCTGCCTATACCCGCTTTCTTCCGTATATGGCGCGCGAGATTGAGCCGCGATAAAATAGGGATAGCACGGTCGATCCCCTTGCCAGATCCCCTTTCATCCGGTATAGAAATGCGCAGTTGCTGCCGGAGCACCACGCCGCCGCCTTCCCTCTCCCTCTCTCCCCCCCCCCCCAACCTCCCCACGGCCTTTCGCGCGATGGAACACGGCGCATTTGCACGCCGCTTTCTTCGTTCGCGCACGCCAGATGAACCGCGACCGTCGGCTTCCCTCCACGTGCGTTTACTCCCACATACAGCATAGGACGCGTGACGACGGTGTTATTGCCATTGGACTTTATATACGAAGTATCATGGCTACGGTGACAGCAAAAATGCGCTTGTAGTATCCATATAATTTATATCGCAATAAAAAGAAACACTGTCATGTTACGCTATAGAGACCATAATTGAATGAAAGAAACTACTTTCGATGTGAGCCATTCGAACAGACATGCACATTGAAACAGTCATTGCAGGGGCAAAGGCCGGCCAAGAGGCGTGCCGAGTCCACAGGCAAAACTACAGGTTGAGTCGCCATTGTGCGGGCCATACGGTGTATGACAATAGGTAATGCTGTTCAGCGATTCTGCCCGACTTCCTCACATCGTAATTTTTTTTATTAAATATGTGTGCACGTTAGACCAAAGTTCTACAATTTAAATGCGCGAAAGAAAAGTAGCTTCGCGAGGCCGCCTGCACGTCGCGAAACGACTGGCGTGGTGGGCTTCTCTGCCCTTAAGACAAATTTCCCCTTCAGGAAATTCCCAGACGTCAATCCACGTGTGCCTTACAAGATCTGATGACCATCTCCGCAATACACATGATTGTTGCTTTTATGACCAAATATGCGAAGTTTCCAGGTGTTTGCTTCCTTGTTTTTCTACGTACGCGATCTCAGCCTATTGTTTCCCAGCAACACCGTGTCACGCGTAACAAATGTTGCGCACCAAAATACGCCGCACGGCATTCACAGTACGCTGTCCGACGCCTAGGACTACGTAGAAACCGTTGAGGAGACCTTAGGGCGCAATTCGACGACTTTTTCCCTTCCTTCTCTTTCTTTTTACGACGGTTTAAATTTTAGATGCCACAGAAGGCCCTGTACAGACATTCGGAGCATGTAGAAAAATAAATCTCCCATTATGCGGTATGTTGTCCTTTTTATAACATCGTTCTACCAACAATAAGCAGAATTCCAAAGCTTTATATGAATGAAAGTTGTTTACAACGGTTGACAAAGTCTAAGGCAGACACGTAATATCCATTACTTTTATATCTTGGCGGAAAGTTTCTTTTTGGTACGAAGAAATTGCGACACTGCTCCTGTGTTGCAAGATGCTGCGTTGTAAACTTAGCGATTGCGCAAAGTGTAACTCAGACGTGCCGCTCTCTGACTTGTGGTACCTTTATCAAAAGGAACAAAACGCCGACGGTGCATGCCTTCTATCGCGGCGAAGGAATAGGACGTGTTTAAATTTTGAACACCCGTATATGTCAAAAACACGTGTCTTGTTGCTACGCAGCGCAAGGGTGTCGAACAGCAATAGAAACAAATATAAGTGATAATAACTTGCGTACCTTTTGTCAGCGCACGAAGTATGTCTTTTGCCGTCAAAGTATAGTACATCATCTTTCGAGGACATTTTCTCTTGCCAGCTTATCAGATATGGTTGAAGGTATGCGTAGACGGCGGACGCCACTCGACCTTTAATTGTGCCATGAAAAGTGTGCAAGCAGGTTGTACAGATACTACAAGCAAGAAGGATGAAAATACAACAAACTTTGTCGCCAAGCTCCACAACATACAAACGTCCCTAAGCAGACGCAAACTGTCTATGAGTGCCACATGCATCACGAACACAACACACCCATTTCGGTAACGAAATGGCGATGTCCTTGCGCTGTTAAGCCGAGGGCGCGGGATCAAATCCCGGCCTCGGGTACCGAAAGTGTGATAGGGGCGAAATGCGAAAACACCCATGTATCATGCGATGGGTGCACGTTAAAGGAAATCCAGGTGGTTAACTTTAAACCGGAGTCCCCCACCACGTCGTGTCTCTTATTGATACTGGCGTTTCGCAATGTAAAACCCCCGAATTTTATTATAAACACAATATTCGCAAAGTAGAAGTGTGATCATCATGTGCGTCACCCTAGACTCGTCACCTACGCTCTAAATACAGTTGCACCCTTTGGAGTGTGTATTTGACACACAAAAATTATGGCCATCTGTGTTGCTTGCGTTTCCTTTCTTGAGAACGCTGCACTTGTTACTCTCCTGTCGAGAATGATCTGTCATAATGATAAAGCGCATGCTGTTGGTGACTTGGAAGTAGCAGGCTCGCAGCGTTAAAGGAAGGAAATGCGGGCAAAACAGATTACGATTATTGTTGCGTGGCAAATACACATCCCAAAGAGTGCAACCGTTTTAAGAGTGTACGCACACAGAAACGAGACCCGAAGTTTAAAACTGGGAAGTTGTCTTTGTGTCGCGGTTGTGGAAAAGACGCGAAAACATATAAGGAAACCACTGGACAGGAAGCAAGACATATGATTGTTGTAGCCCAGCAGCAAGTAGTTAAGCCTTGTGGTTTGCTCAGTACCGTGTAATGCTGGGCCTCTTAGATTGGAGCGTAAGAAAATAGCTATATATAAAGCCAGCTCAAGAACAACTACAGGGACGCAGCACGGAACAGAAAAAAAGCTTGATTTACAACTAGTTCACTCGAAAGAAATTCGCAAGGTGCCAATGTCATACAAATGCGAGACGACTAGAAATGTATTTTACTTAAAAGATTGTGCAGGAGTTCGAGCAATTTGTGTAGTCTTTAATAGTCAACATAACAGACGGTCATTACACATTTCGTCCGTGCCATGATCAACTATTTGCAAGTTTCGAAAATTTCATTTTGAAATGCCGCCCTTCCCACCCCGAACGCGTGCAGAAAAAAAATTACATGTCCTGTACAGAAATAAATCTCTTGTATAGCGCTCATGGGGAAATCTTCTGGTCTCGTGTCCCTTCTACGTTTTTCACTGTGGACATCAGGATGGAAAACCAACAAGCCCAAACTGCTGTTTTAGCGAAATACATTCCTTGTACAGTGCTCGTGGTGTCGTCTTCTCGTCTCGTGCCCCTTCTACGTTTTGCGCTGTTAGCACCAGGATGGAAAACCAACAAGCTCCAAGCTATTGTTCTAGCGAAATACATTTCTGGTACAGCGCTCGTGGTGTCGTCTTCTCACCTCGTGTCCCTTATATATTTTTCGTTGTTAACACCAGGTGTTCCGAGTAAGAATAGCCAGATAAAGCCAACTGGTACTAATCAGCACTTATAGGTTCATTATTCACCGCGAGAAAAAAAAATACAAGCAAATGAACATTGCACCCGGGGCACGAATTCTATATATTGAGCGGTCGCAGAAAACAATCAATGCTGGCATGTTTATGCTGACCCGTTTTAGGGCCCTGTTAATATTACTGACAGCGATAATATATACGTGTCCGCACAATGTTTTTTTCTGTACCCAGTAGTACCAAAATACAAACGTGCTTCTTCTGACTGGCACAATAACAAATACTGATAAACAAGGTGAACAGATTCTATGGTTCTTAAGTAAACAAGCAAGCATAACAAATAGAATTAATTAATGAAACAATGAATAATAAGTTGTTAACTAATTATTTAATTAAATGTTTGATTAGTTAATAACCGCTGCTTCGCTAGCCCGAAGACAAACAGGCTCAAACGTATTACAGCGCACTCAAAATTAAACGGAAATACTACAGCAAGCAGAAGGTATCGTACACGTCAGGCTTGAAATGCATGGTGTCAGTCATGTCGACTATGGAAGCTGTAAGGCGGTTCCATTGGATGCAGGTTTTAGAGATGAAAAAGACATTGCATATGTTGGTTCGCTATGATGGCACTCTGGCGTTAAGCGCCTTGAGCGAGCAGGAGGAGACCTGTATCAGTCGAAGCAGCAGCTACAGCTTAATGATGCTGAAGTACAAAAGGAGTCGTAACGTTATTACCCGTTATAAACTTCACCGATTCTTATCACTGTTTCCCGAACCATTGGAAAAAATAAAACAAAACTCTTAATTTGAGAAACATCAAACGCCTTGGTGCATCTGGTAGGTGTATGTATACAGGGCGTTTCAGCGAACACTCAAAATTTTTAAAGGTGGCCTGTGGCAGATGATAGCTCAATTCTTGTTCATGAGCTGGCCTACTCGAAGCGGCGGACACTACTTGCACAAAAAATTGAAATGAGAAATCAACTAATAATTCACCAACTGTATTTTTATCTAATTATCTTATGACCCATATTGCAATCTACAAATTCTAGCAGTGGTCTTCGCAAGGCGGATACACTTGGACCGTATTCTCAGTACGACACCAGTTTCGAGATATAAATTCCTGAACGTTGCGGAGAAAGGCATTGGCGCTTCAGTTACTTGTGTGCTTCAGTACATGAAACGACGTATTGTTAACAAATTGACTATAATGCCAATATCTTTCTCCGCAAAGTTCGGGAATTCGTATCTCGAAACTACTGTCGTCCTGAGAATTCTTTCCAAGTGGATCCGCCTTGCGACGTCCACTGCTGTAATTTTTAAGTTGGAATGTGGGCCAGAAGATAATGGGCTAAAAAGTTAATTAGTGAATTTTTATTGATTAGTCGATTTGGCAACTCAATTTTTGCAAGTATCGTCCGCTGCTGCGAGTAGACCAGCTCATCAACTAGTATTGTGATGTGTGCCATAGGTAACTTTTAAAGACTTTTGAAAGTGTTCCCTGACACACCGTGTATATATATATATATATATATATATATATATATATATATATAGCACCTCTTAAAACAACTCTTCATTTTGTCGAACCTTCGGCGTCGACGTCATAGACAGTTCTCTTTAAGTGCTTGAACATTTCAGTTATAAACGTGCAGTAAGCCAAGGTATTTCTTCAACCTTCAACTGCAATATATATTCATTATCTTTATCAACAGAAAAAGAAGGTAGTCCTAAATTTTCTTTACCGATCATTCTTTCCTTAAAGTGGGAAACCTAAGCCAATACCCATCTTATGCTTCTTTACGAGAGTTACAACTGGAAACTGAAATAGCACAATCACTTCCCGCGATAATTTAGCCCTTTTAACTTGTGCGGCCAAAATTCAGCGTTGACTGCTGACCGAACTTAATCGGTGTACCTGTTCGCAACAAAGCTTCTTTTTTTTCCCTTTTTTTTCTGCTGATTCCTTTACAGACTCATTGCTTCAATTAACATACGCTTTCTAATGGTTAATGTATCTGTCATCCCTGTTCTCGTATGTAACAATGGTACTGATGACAGAAAGGTCACAAACAGCACCGTTTAACAAACATGAAGTTAAGGATGCAGGTTTTATACATCACTAGGAGCCGGGAAGGGCTACTCTGCGCAGCTGCAGGTTTGAAGGCTAAAATTAAGGCATGACGACACTCCGGTGTTAAGTGTGTTTTCCGACCGAGAGGGCACGTAGGATCCCTCGTTGTTGGTGGGATCTATAGTGCCCGAGAAAGGGCGATTGTCCTTCGGCACCGAGGAATAAGAGCAGGTTATTTGCTGTGCAATGACTGAGTCGAGTTCGTTTTTCAGGCTTCACTCCTCGAAATGCGACCTACAAAAAAAAAAAAAAAAAACCGAGGGGCTTATTTGGAAGAATGTTATGTATACGGCGTCGTTGCCATTACGCTTTGCTCCAGATATTGTATTCATGTTTTTTTTTTAAATTTTAGGTTAAGTGTAGTTGTTTTTCCACTCTTTGGTGGTGTTCCGCTGTACGAGTAGTGGCGACCTTCTTCGGTCAGTGACAGTAAGTGAGCCCACAAGCGAAAAACAAACATCAGCTATCTTGCTCCCTTTCAACCGCTCCTTTTGCAGGCGCTTATAAATGTGTGGCCCTTCACCTATTGTGGTTAGTTGTAACACTTTACCTAGCCGGCAGCGGGAATGGAACGGCCAATGAAAATCATTACACAAATCATCCCGACCCTGCGCTTGTCTGAAAACATTGTCTCAAACAAGTGTGTGCGTGTGTGTGCGTGTGTGCGTGTGCGTGTGCGTGTGCGTGTGCCTGTGTGTACGTGTGTGAGTGTGTGAGTGTGTGAGTGCGTGCGTGCGTGCGTGCATGCGCGCGCGCGTGTGTGTACGTGTGCGTGCGTGCGTGCGAACATATTTTTAACGGCTTTGCAAATTTTCATGGAAGCATGCGAATGAGTTGAGAGATCAAACTTGCTTTATTAAGTTTTTCCATTTTACGATCTGTACCGTCAAGATGCTTTCAGAATGATCGCCGCTTCTTAGAACACCATTATATATCTAAGGGATCTAAAGGCACCTTTAGGCGTGCGATATCTCACGCTCTCCAGGGCCTTTAGCGAGAGTGCGTTATTTATGAAACGTAGCTTGCCGTGCCTCTTGCCTGCTTTCAGGCGTATGGCCGAGGTCATCTTCCATGATTTATAGTCTGGATCGTGCAGTGACGCGATAAGGTCTATTAGGCTCCCGCGCGCCATTATTGTAGACCTGAATGACACACTTCTCTAGTTGTTTACTTCAATTCTTTCGATATTTGACGCCTTCATGTTAAAGGGAGCATAAAAGGCAAGCGTTCAGAAAATGTGGAACTCTGCGTTTGACGTTGTCAAAGAAACCACGTTTAAAGATCGTGCTTACTTTCACCTTCGGCATGCGCAAATAAAGGCTGAACATGAAGTAAGGAGCAAGCGTCCATGCTTGGGCCACGGCGGCCGCATTTCGATGGGAACGAAATACAAAAACGCCCGTGTCCCTCGCTTTGGCAGCACGTTAAAAATCCCCAGGTGGTCAAAGTTAATCCCGGGCCCCAACTACGGCGTGCCTCTTAATCAGATCGTGGTTCTGGCGGGTAAAACCCCTGAATTTAATTTTTTTAACGTATACAACGAACTAAATACGAGGATAGAGAGAGAGACAACTTTATTTATCCCATCTTAAAGGGGAAGGGGCTTCGAGAAGAAGGCGAGGGAGGTTATCCTACTCGCGGTAAGCCTCCTCTGCCACCTAAGCCTACTTCAGGATATCTTCCTGAAGTTCGGGGTTGTAGCTGCGCATGGCAGCCTCCCACAGCTCCCTACTACTTAAAGCTCTACAAAGGTTAGGGGGAGGGGAGTGGTTCTAGCATTGCCACATAATGTGGTTAAGGTCCGCTCTGCTAGCAGGACAAAACTTGCAGGCTGAAGTAGGGTATATTCGCGGGTGAATTTTTGTGACGTAAGGCAGGAGATCGAAAAGTGCGAGTCTAGTTTACGCCATAGTACCTCGTGTATGCGTGACGACCAAATCATTCAAGGAAGGAGGGTTAGGCGACCTAGGCGGTAATGCTCGCAAATGTCGTGCTATGTAAGTAATCTGTCTTTGGAGGTGAATGCTGGAGGGACATTATTGGCGTCTGAACCATCCCCTAGTCTAGCCTGGGCTCGGTTCGTGAAAGCTCGAGAACTTAGGTGGGACGCTTCATTGCTGATTAGGCATGCGTGAGCAGGTGTCCAGATTAAACTCAGAAGTTGGGCTGGCAGATTCTGAGATATAATGGCTAGGGCTGTCCTGCAAACCCTACCCGCTCCGAAGTTGTGCACGGCAGTTGTTGAGTGAGTCACTAACTATGACAGAGTAATTGGGTATTGTTGCGGCGAGTGCCACCGCCGCCACCTCTGCCTCCTCCTCCGAAAAGGCTATAATGGATGCTCCCGTCACAATGCTGCCAGTGGAGTCAACGACTGATATAGCGAATTTGTGTCCACACGGATACTCTGCGGCATCGACATAGACTACTTCTTTGTAGTTAAATAACTTTTTCTTCGAGGCTTTAGCTCGTTGTTGCCTTCTATGTTCGTGATTAAAAGGGTGCATATTCTTAGGGAGAGGAGGGATATGAAAGTGATCATGTATTGTGTGGGGAATATTGAATTTCTCATTGGTCATGGGTGCTGGGGCAATACTTAGGGAGTTTAGTATGTGCCTACCAGTGTGGATATTCCACAAGCACTGGTATTGAGTGGTCAGGTAAGCTTCTGCGAGCTCACAAAAAGTATTCAAGGTACCTGTAGCTAGTAGTATCTCAGTGGAAGCTCTATTTGGCACTCCAAGGGCAAATTTGTAGCGTCTACGTATCAGTGAGTTAGCTTTATCTTCCTCGTTCCTAGTTAAGTGGAGATAAGGAAGGGAGAATGTGATTTTACTGACAGAAAACACCTGTACCACTCCTAGCATTTTTGCCTCGCGGAGACCTCCGTGCTTATTGTACATCCTTCCTATAAGCCGTGTGGTATGACCTACGGTGGCAGTAATCATTTGAAGTGTATACGTATTGAGTCGGTTAGATTGAATGTGCATGACAAGTACACGAATTTTGTCTACCACGGGAACTTGCTTCCCGTTAATGTTAATCTGAATGTTGGGCATAACGCGTTTATTTGCGGATAGAAGCAACAGCTGAGATTGGGCGGGCGAGCACTCGAGGTTCATGAACCCGGCTCTTGTAGCCACTGCATCTGCAGCCTCTTGCAAGGTATCTTGAATGTAGCCATCCGAGCCACCCTTAATCCATAGGGTAATGTCGTCTGCATATTAAGAATATTGGAGATCCGGTATTTGTGCCAGCTTCCTAGCAGTAGACCTCATAGCTAGGTCAAATAGATACGGTGCGAGCACAGATCCCTGAGGAGTGCCAAAGCTGTCTAGGGTGATTGGGGGAGAAGTTTGATCATTGAGAATAATGACAGCTTTGTGATTGGTAAGAAATTCGCGGATGTAGTCTTGCATTTTTCTACCACAGTTAATAACATTAAATTCACGTAAGATAGATCCATGATCTATGTTGTTGAATGCACCGCGAAGGTTGAGTCCTAAGATGGCTTGGGTGTTTTTAATAATGTAGGAGTAACAAGGTCACGCTTGAGCCTTAGCATGGCATCCTGGCAAGAAAGCGACTGGCGAAAGCCAATCATCTCTGGTGGGAATAACTGATTGTCTTCCGTGTATTTATTGAAGCGATTAAGCATGAAATGTTCGAACGTTTTGCCCAAGCATGACGTGAGGGAAATAGGTCTAAGGTTAGCTATGTCAGAGGGTTTATTGGGTTTGGGAATAAAGATTACTTTAGCAGTTTTCCATGCGTTCAGAAGGGAGCTGTTATCGAAGCAACGATTATAGTATTCTGTGAGGGCAGATATAGATTTGTCGTCCAGATTTTGGAGTGGTGTATTATTTACATTATGTATACCCGGAGCAGATGTAGTTTTAAGGGAAGCTAAGGCATGTCGAACTTTTGTCTCCGTTATTGGGGCGTCGAGAAGTTCATCAACCTCGCCTGTATAATCTGAATTCTCATGAGTTGTGGTAGGAGGGAGGTGTAATCATGCAAGCGCCTGAAAAAATGGGGAATATTAACCTTGTGTTTGTGCAATAATTGAGTGATGTAGTGACTGTGTTGCGTGTGCGAGGTCGAGGGACAAGCGAATGTCTCAGCAGTTGCCCAGTCTTTTTACTATGAGATTACCATGCATGCCGTCCTATACTTGGCCAAATTGTTGATTAACTAGTTGGGTCGCATATGCTTGGATGTCATCATCAAGTCTAGCTACACGGATGCAAAGCCTGCGGTTATGGCGGTGTCTTTTCCACCGCTTTAATAGTGATTGCTTCGCTTGCGACATGTGTAGTAGTTTGGCATCAGCTGTTTGAAAGGGAGCATCAGGTGGCATAGTTGCAGAATGTTTGTCCGCGTCCGTTTGGAGTTGGCTGATCCATTGCTGTAGATCAAGTCTGGAATTGGGAGCCTTGTTTGCGCGAGTTTTCCGAAATTCGTCCCAATCCGTAAGTTTGGGAGGCAGAGTGTGAAAGGGGTTGGTGAGAGAAAGTAACAGAAATCTGTATGACGTAGTGATCGCTACCAAAATTGATCTGAAGGTTTTCCCATTTATTTAAGTTAACCCGAGAGGTGAGGGTGAGATCTGGTGATGTACCATTGGAGACACTATTTCCTAAGCGAGTGGGTGTGTCGAAGTCCATGTGGAGGGTGAGTTGATGATCCTCGATGTGAGTCCATAAAGCTCGTCCTTTAGATGCGGAAGTAGTGTGACCCCATAGCTGATTTGGAGAGTTAAAATCGCCAACAATGAGGAGCGGGTTTCTCCGAGCTTCCTCTTTAGCACGAGCAAAAATGGTCGTACAACGGTGGTGTTTAGAGCTGGGACTGCTGTAAACGCTAAGGATGTAAATAGGAGCCGACCTGGTCTTTTTAGGAAGCATTTCTACGAAGTCGTGATCAATGTCGATACCTTCGAAATGGGAGCCAGTAACAGTCAAATGCTTTTGTGCTAGGATCGCGCAATTGGGACGTTCGAATCTTCAGCATGGGAATGTGTTTTATCCGGGGAATTTAACGTAACCATTCGTTTCTTGTAAAGCAATAACTGCGGGTCGTTGTGTGAGGTTGGCTATGTGTTGTTGCAGACTGGCCTTCTTTTTCGAAAAGCCCCTACAGTTTCACTGCCACCCAACTAGGTTGGAGAGCTTGGGGGACGCGGCCTTGCAGTCGATCGAGTCTTTCAATAATTTGATCGAATCGTTCATCAGTTTGGGTAAGTCGCGCGTCATCCTGGCTAAATGTAGCATTTATATGGGTACTGAGGTTATGGCCGTTAGTAGTGAGGGACTCAAGCTTGGTTTCTACGGCATCAATGCGTTTTTCAAGGGCCTCAAAGCGATTGTTACAGTTTCTAGTGTGTGCGGCGAGTTTACGACTTAGCTTATTGTGTTCCTCCCAAGTATCTCCCCCATCATCAATAGATTTGTGCTTTCTGGCGGTTATGGTAGTGGGTGGAGGAGAAGTGTCCATGGTTAGAGTATGATCGCCATTCTCACTGACAGGGGCAGGAGTTACAGCGGGTTCGATCGAGTGCTAGGTCGAGTGCTAGTAGTCGTACATAGAGAAGGGATTTGGAGGTCAAGAATTTGTTTACGCAGAAGACGATTTTCTTCCTGAAACTGCTGTGGGAGGGCATAGATTGGGGCATCAGGTCGCTTAAGTTTAGGTAAGCTGCGGGAAGCTACCGATGCCCAGCTTACCTGAAAAAAGCTTGATTTGTTGTTAGAGGGAGCAGCGCATAGAAGAGGCCAACCTTCATCTTGTTTTTTCTTAGGAAGAGGTCCCTGCTTCTTGGGAGAAGGAGAAGACTTGGTCTTGGATTAAGGAGGAGTCTTGTCAGTCCTGGGGAGGGAAATTTTGGGCTTATACCGTAGTGCACACTAATGAATCCAGTCTCATGACCTCCACTACATAGTACACACTTGGGAATGCACACATGATCAGTCGGAGGATTGACAGTTCCGCATTTATGGCAAGTATCCTCAGTGTGCGTAGGGCACACGTCTGGTCGATGTCCAACTTTCCAACAGAGTGTGCAGGCCTCCATTCTTTGTCGAAAAGGCTTGCACCGGAGCATCGCCATTTCATATTGGACCCAAAAAAGAACTTTCGTTCCCAAGAAAGTCACGAGGACTGCGTCGGCAGTTTTTCCCATTCTTCTGGCTTCTAAAAAGTGCATTTGTGGGTTGCACTCACGAAGCATAGGTAGAATGCCTTTTTCGTAGATAACTTCTTCCAGGCATACTCTGTTGATGTAGATAATGCCTTTGCACGTCTCGGAGTTTGGAACGCTGTAGGAGGTGACTTCGTGCTCTTGGCCGTCGGCCGTGAGCGACTTGATGGTGAGATATTTCTTCAAGCGATCGCAGCTTTCCGCGCTGAGGGTAACTGTGTTGGTGGTAGGGTTGATGGTAACGACGTCTTGCGCGCCTCCGCAGTGGCTAGAAAGCCGGCTGCCGTAGAGAGAAGCTTGGTGAGTTGGAAGTGGCTGAAGCGGGAGTCGTCGAAACCTCCGCAAATGCAAAAAATTGCCTTGTGTGAGCGTTCGGGTAACTTGGGAGGCCTCACTTGGTTATTCGCGGAGATCATCTGTTTCCATACAGCAGCCTTGGCCATGGCAGCGATGTCGCCCTTCTGGAGTGAGTCTTGATATGTGGCGTCGTATATGTGCGTTCGTCGCCACTTCAGCCTCTTCTCCGGGAAAAGATCTTCCCCTTCTACTACCTCAACCTGGTTCATTACGCCCGCACGAGGCGTGTCAACGCCTACGGCCTCGGAGAGCCACCAAACTCTTGTAGGCGAGGAACCACAAAAGTCACAAGAAAAGGCGTTCTAATGAACGGACCTCTTCAAAAATAGTCTCAGATCGTGGCGGAAATTTTCATACAAGTCGCCTGAGAGAGCCATTAGGATATAACAAAAAGGACGGGCGTTACACCTTAAAACTCACGGAGCCGATGAGACACGTCCACACGCGGCGACGCCACCTCAGTACGAGGACACCTTAGCACTTCTTATGAATAGTGAATGCGAAACATTATTGTCCATGTCAACTCCGCTGAGCGGTCCTTCGAGTTAGGAATTCCTCGCGAGCGAGCGAGCGCGTTAAAACGCTTGGAGCGTTTATATTTCGCATCGCCGAGGCGCAGTTAAAACGCAGGCGAGAGCTTGCGCGTACAAGGAAAGCGCTGAGAACACAGGCTTCCGAGAGCGAGTGTGACTTGCCGTCGCGGCGATGCCCTCTCCGCTCGAGCAACACCTGGCGCGCTAGCGCTGCAACAGGTGTAACCTTTCAGCCGTTCTGCTCCGTCGAGGAGCGCTCGTGTTGTGGAGTCGCAGCCAATGGTAATTTAAGTGCCGTTTCTCTGCAACAGGGGCCGAACACCGGCTTCTTTTCTGAATGAGAAATTTGATGCTTTCGTATCAAAACCCTGACCCATTTGATGGTCTCGGCACGCTCACACACACATCGCGTACGTCCCGACTCCCGCACGGACACACGTACAGGCACGCGCACCTGAGCCTAATATTGTTCAAGTAGCCATGGAGAAAACACTCATTGCAAGTATAGTTAGCAATAGAAGACCTTAGCGGGCCCATCTGTCATCTTCAAGTTATACTGGAAACCATATATTCGATATCTTGTTAACACCGCAGCTGGACTTTCGAATTATTAAGCCGCCAGCACTTTCTCCGTACTATACATCCAAACAGATAGACATGCGTACGCCGCCAGATCCCGGAAACGTCGCGCACAACTGTGTCATAAGTTCAAAATATCTTATTTTCTCCTTCCTTGTGGAGGTACTCATGTAGTAATTGATCGAAAGCTCGAGTATTGCACGCCCTCGCAGTTGACAGTTAGGGCCTTGTAATTTTCTAAGCAACCACGCGCAATAAATAAATAAATAAATAAATAAATAAATAAATAAATAAATAAAATTGTCTACTACGCCAGCGGCGTAGTAGAAAGGACCTGAAGCATCTCATGACGTGCTAAGGGGAAGTATAGAGGCTGACGACTTCGCACTTGTCATCTTACCATACCCTGAAGTACTCCTGATTCGGTGGTAACAATTAGCTGTGCTTTCTCAGTTTTGTTTACCCAGAGTGCACGCGGAAGCCAACGGCATAAGCCTTGGCATGCTGGCATAAT
Source organism: Dermacentor andersoni (assembly GCF_023375885.2). Lineage (NCBI taxonomy): Eukaryota > Metazoa > Arthropoda > Arachnida > Ixodida > Ixodidae > Dermacentor > Dermacentor andersoni. The sequence continues at coordinate 179,713,392 of NC_092818.1, read as the reverse complement.
TTGCTCAGCACAGATCCGGTTACCATTCGAATAACCTTAGTATGAAGCTTATCCAAAGGCAGCGTTCACGAATGCGTGACTGGTTAGCCAGCCTTTGCTAATTTAACAGATTATAGCTTTTCTTCTTCTTTCCCGAAGTTGTTGCTTTTCTACTCATGTCTTGCCTACTACTTTTTAATTATCGGGCATTTACATATCGAGTATGAGAACAACGGCACTCTGTAGCACCCGCTGAGAGGTAAGCAAAATAGCTTGATGAACGCCAACTGACGACGTGTCTCGCAGTTGAAGAAAGATATTGCGCAAACTTAGTAGCTTTGCTTCGGCCTAATACGCTAGCCGATAGTACAGCTTATGAATAAATGGAGAAAAATTAAGGATGCATAAACAAGAATAAACAGTTGATAAAATTCGCTGAACACCAGGCATAAGATTTACTGGCAAAATTTTCGTTGTGGTAGGGGGGTAGTAAATTTCCTAATGAGGAAAATTGAACACAATCGAATCAAACAAATTTACAATACAGAGCTTAGAAATTGTGTTTAAAAAGTGAAGTCACTCCGAATTAATTTTGGCTACTGAATTTTTGTGCGGCGTCACACTGAAAACTTTATCAGCTGTGATGCAATTACATTGTCATTCACAGAAGATCTAATTAATATCACCCAACAAGCATTACCATGGCGTAAGAAGAGAAACATTGTCTTTTCTTTACTTCAACCAAAACTGAACGACTACTTGAGCAGGCGTTATATATTATTTTGACCAACAGGTATAATTATCCCTTCGAACACGATGTTTCAATAGTGGTATGAATAGATTTTGATCCCTTCAGAGAACAGACTCAAGAGAAAGGTAAAGCTCATAAAATATGCACTCTCTTGCCCAACTTGCGTCATAAAGTGCAATAATTTTTGTGGCAAATATTCTACCTTTACTACCATCTAATCACTTCTAAGCTTACAAATCTAAAAGTATTGTATAAGTTAACTGCAAGGACTAGACATCACGCCACTTTTTTAAGGCGTAGAGGTAATGATTCTGCCTGCAAATGCTCCACTAGCGGTAAGTGAAATCGTCCAGCAGGCATAGTAGTCAGCGTAAATTGTAGCTCGGTGATCAGCTCGAAATGCAGAAAGGAAAGAAAAAAGGTAGCTTTGTCAGTGCGCTTGATCCAATTGAGAACGTCGGATTAGGGCGTTTGCAAGGCCGGTGCGAACAATCTTGAGGCAGAAGCGAAACAGTGAGTGCCACCGCACGGCAAGTCCACCGTATAACAAGATTACGGTAAGCTCTGTGTACAGAGGCTGACGAAAAGACGGTGCCGTCAGGCATTTCCATCTGATGGGCATGAGAGAAGCCAAACCAAGAAACGGGGTAGAAGACGCGCAACATCTCGAACGTCTTTCGCAGTGTTGCCTAAGAGTTCAGACATTTTTCTTTGTGGCCTTGCTTCTGGGCCGCTTTATTTACCAACACTCGCGATGTATTGGTCTGTGGCGCTTTATATTTGGTTGAATCTTGTTTTTTTCAATTCTTTTGGTTCGGCTTTGTGTTTACAGACCTGCAAACCAGGAATCAGACCTGCCGACATACGGGGAACACCTTCCGCGGTACTTCTTCTTCCTAGAAGATGTTGCTAAATAATGCTCCTTAATTTTATTACCACTTCATGCCGAATCTGCTAGAATTTCACTGTCTTGATTTCCCCACACAATACAGAACAAACAAACAAATATCCTGGTACAGGCTGATGCTCTTTATTTCTTATGCTATTTATTTTTGATGCTCGTTTACATAAAATATTTAATCACACCGCACTTCACGACGATTTCATCCTACGGCCTCAGTACATTTCAAACTGCATCGATCATCGCAGTAAGGTAGGGATTAATTCACGTCCCACAAAGTCTTTCTTTCAGTCTTTCATCCCCCCTACATGTCAGGAATAGAATCACCTTCCCTCAAGTATCATTGCCATCACAGATAACAAACTTCTCCACGAAACAATAGCTAACATTGTATAATCAGGAGAATCATTGTATTAACAGAACTGACTGCACTTGTTTGTTTGCTTTACAGTACTGCTCTGTAACCACTGCCCTCTTTAATGCCATTTGGCCGAGGGTATATTAAATAAATAAATAAATAAATAAATAAATAAATAAATAAATAAGTAAACAAATAAATAAATAAATAAATAAATAAATAAATAAATAAATAAATAAATAAATAAATAAGGGTGTTGCTTTCCAGCATAGGCACATAGGAAATGAATTGCTCACATTTTATTTCGTTCACAAAAATTTATTCACCCTACAAAAGCGTTTGGTCAATGCTGTCGGAAACAGCACGACAAACATAATGTTGAACAGGCGGACCTATATAAGTGGTGTGCGATGGGAAAATTTGCCGAGACAACAACGCGGCCAGACGTCTCAGCCTGCACTGAATCTTAGAGAAAGCCCACATAAAGCCTTCGAGGTCTCCAGAGAGAACTTGAGAAGTCCATAATCTATTTATTTCTTGTAGCGAGACCTTCGCGTTTAGTGGTGAGGCTGTCGGAATTAAACATCCCTTCACTCGTACTTTTGACCAGCTAAATCCCATCTGCGCTAACCCTTCTTCAGACTACAAGCTCTTCAGGCTTCATGCAACGTGTTCGCTCGGTGCACAATTCATTTATTTCTTTTCTAGGTAGTCGTTATAGCCACGACACGTCTTGCTTTCTTTTTCAGTGTCGCCGAGGTGTCTTCGCACCGCCCGTTTATTGGATTTAAATTTAACGGAAGGGAACATTTCCAGAATCCATACCTCGTACGAACCAATCACCCAGACTATAGGGCTGGTTAGAATGTTGAACGCAGTGTAGAAGTATGCGCAATGGTGTGAGGGTTTCCGCGTTCCAGGGCTCGCGCCAAGAGCTTCCGCATATACATTATACCGGCTGCTTTTCTGGCTTTGCACGATCATTCACTGGATGGTACATTTCCAAATTAAATAAGTGGTATTGAACGTTGTCGTAACCAGGCCACTGACACTTCCATTAAAAAAAAGATCTGAAAGTAGCGCACGGCGGGAAATGGGTCGTGTTTGAAAATTCACCGCGTGCGCGGATCAACAACAAAATGCGTTTGCAAGCCGGAGCGGCAAAATGTAATTTCATTCTCAAAAAAGAAAATGAGTACTTAAGATACCTAATATAACAAAACAAAAGAATAATATACATCGGAGTACGGCATTGCAGTTTTCGAAACTTGTGCTTCTGCGCTCTCTGAGAAAGACGGGTTGGTGTAATGCCCCTAGATTACATTACGCTATTCGCGTGCGTGCAATTACTCACCGTATACCTACTTTTTTATCACTCTTACCTTTCTATTCGCTGTTGCTCTGTCCGCTCATGCTCTTTTGAGTGAAATGTTGGTCCCCGCCTTCGTTCTCTCTACTTTCTTGCAAGTGTCAGGTTTGTGGAGACCTAGTGCTGCCGTAGAAAGTTGGCGCCATTAGGTCCCAGTGCGCTGACATTGTTCACCAAGTAGTGGTTAGAAACGTAGTGGGCGACAGATAATAGTTCCTGCAAATGTCTTTTAACGGAGTCATGGGTCGACGCGCGTTTGCTGCCTCAGATGCAAAGTGTCGCTAGCATAGCGTCAGTTACAATGGTCGCGCTCTTTAGGTTCATAATCAGTAAGCGCTCATTGCGATGACCCTATTCGGCGGGAACTAAATTGCTCCAATTACAGTAGAAAAAGTGAGAGGATGAATTGGCAGGAGGCTGCAACGTCAAGAGCTATACAAAGGCTTTAGGAAACGACGAAAGAGCACGTTAATTATCCGATCACCAGTTGTTGTTGCTGCTGCTGCTTTCGTTGTTGTTGTTGTTGTTGTTGTTGTTGTTGTTATTGCTGCTGCTGTTGTTGCTGCTGTTGCTGTTATGTTGTTGCTGTTGCTGCTGCTGTTGTTGCTGCTGCTGTTGTTGCTGCTGCTGCTGTTCCTGCTGCTGTTGCTGTTTTTATGGTTGTCGTTGTTGTTGCTGCTGTTCTTGTGGTTGTCGTTGTTGTTATTCTCTGAGATTATGGCTTATCTATGGGTTATTGTCCAAGAATCAGGAGGAAAAGGATTAATGAATGACTTTACCTGAATTGGCATGTATTAAAAATGATAATGATAAATAAACCAGGTTTAAACGTGCAATCGGCTTCGCATCAACAATGAATTCATGCATGGCGACGCAATTACCCTGGCTGACTGTACCCGAGAGTCGAAGCTCCGAATTGAAAGGATAAGAGTAACTGTCAGATCCAGGCCAGTTATTTCCTATCACCAACGATTTAATGCACCAGCTAGCATATGCTGCATGTCCCATGCTCATGTTTCTAGTTTCTTCCTCCTCTTCTTCACCGCCCAATGTAGCAGGCGACACTGCCTTGAACCACGTGTCTGTACTGTCACTACAACGTGACAATATGAAGCGCAGAGGTGCTGAAAAGCGCTCGGCTGTCAGCCCTGCTGCGCTGGTTAGGCAGATGGGTAGCGCTAGTGCAACTACTAAGATGAAGAGTCATGTTGTGCCGTCAGTGCACCGCAGGACACTCGAGAACGATCACACATGCCCGAGTGATCCGCCTGAAGTTACGTGGCGTCGTGCAACCAGGCTGTATTTGCACGATTGGGTTCGTAGCTTGGGTTCGATCGAGCATCCCGCACGTCTGTGGCGGGGATTCTGCGTCGATGTCGCTCTATAATTGCTCTTGCTGCACTATCCCCCCAAAAACGTCAATGCCGGCTCGGCACGCAGTTGCGCACCGTGCTACGCATTCCCGAGGAAAATTAGGTCGCACGTCTGCGTGCGCAGCAAGCTTATCATTCTGCGCGTTCCAGCACGCAGCGCGTATCCTTATATCTTTATCTGAAAGGATTCCTTTTGTATTCCAGCGATGACATCGATGCTTCCAGTGACATAGTCGGCGTCCCTTGCCGAGGCCGCTATTTGATCGTTCTCTTGTGGCGTTAACGATCAGCTCGACACGGAACGTAGCTGTAAGTACCACGCGGAAAATGTACAAATGTTCTTTTTCTTTTTTTGTTCTTTTTATGTGCACAACACCATTTCCCAGTGGACATTCCTGAAAGTTCCGAAGCTTCGGTCGTAACGTTCTTATTGCTCGCGCTGATCTCCTCGTGTGCGCAAAACTAGCCCTAGGGATCCTGTCTGCTGCCCGTTAACTCATCAGCGTGGGACCAGTACTTCAACCTAGGGCCCAGATATACTTGTTCTGATTGCTTTTGGCAGTTATGCTAAGCTTACACATTTTTTTCTGCTAATTCTGCCAAGCTTCTCATTGCATGCTTTCGTCGTGCTATACTATTCATACTTTTGTCGGGCGATAAACATCGCAGCACATAACTAAAGTTTCTTTATGCATTAGAACATTCTTCAAAATTTCTTGCCTTTTCAGTGAGCGCGTCTTGGCTGAGGCAGTTGTTATGCACATCACATTAAAATGTATATGAATATAATTTTGTAGGTGCGCGCCTTATGAGATCCTTTAAAGTGCCTTATGCAATTATTTCGCCTTCTTTCAGTTCTACAATAGTCTCCATGCATCAACATTCGTTATTATTGTCATCATGATTGCAATAACCAACATCACTCATTGTGCCACATATCGCCCTATTGAACGCCTAGTATCGCGGAAAGCCGCGGTGGGGCTTGTACTCAGCGCTGAACAGTATACAACGGCAAATTAAGTAGGATTAGATGCTGGCAACGCCTGCCAGCATGCTTCATTTTTATTATTCATAGTGAATCACACTCCGTTCACACCCAATCAAGAGTCACCTTTCGCCTCCATCACAGTTCATCTCACTCAGACAAACGCAAGACTGCGAGGATTTTCTTTCGAGGAATCCGTGTAGGTTTGCTTTGTAGCAAATACTACTACTGAGTGGATGCCTCATTTTTCCTTTATTAAAATTCACCGATGTAGAGAACATAATAAAAAAATCATGGCCTAGCTATAGCATTTCCCAAAGGAGCACGCCAAAGAAAGTAGTGATCGATGACGCTAATTGATGTAAAGAGAGCCAGATATTTCATTTATAGAGAACATAGAGGTAACCCGGAGCATCGGCGTTCTAGCCTACTATTCCGCACAGGCGCAGAAAGAAGGAAGGGAAGCATGCGTAGCGATTAATTATATAAAAGTACAGTAAACGCCAACCATCACCCTGGAAGCAACCGATGAGGAGACGAACAGGGGGAAAAATAATTGCCCCTGTTTATCTGTGCTTATGGAGTTTACAAACATGTCCTGGTGTTATAGATGTCAGTGGTGATGATCATCGCTATGCGCGACTACGATGATTGAGACACTGGTTCGGAAAACAACACCTGCGCTCCCCTCGGCGCAGCTTCACATTAGCCTCAGCCAGCGAAAGCACTGCGATCGATGTGCGCAGAAAAAAAATGAATTGCAACCGCGGAAACGTTGACCTTTCGTTAGCGGGCTGGAGCTAAGAGCAAGTAACTGGAAGGACAGAATGATTACGAGATAAGTAGGGGGAAAAGGGGGGAGGGGTGTTCTGACGTAGCAGTGCTTCACAATCCTGCATCCGTGCAATTGCGCATCCAGTAAAACTGAGAAGTCATAAAACGCTACTGGCCACGAGCCCAAAGTTTCGCACTACATAGCAAAATTCTGCAGCATCTGTTTGGCTGCTGTTTCTCGGGAGACATCATAACGACTCTGCACTTCCGAGTGCCTCCGACGTGCGTTCGTTTAGTTTGTTCTGGTTTGCATCGTTTTTATTAATTTCTGGTTTTCAGTAACGTCTGACCCGTTATCCAGTCTCGTCCCGAAGATGGTAAGCTGTACGGGAGGAAGGAAGGTAGAAGGATCACTTCCGCGTCTTCATTGTTTCTGCTTGCCGCTGTAGGTCACTGTGCGTTTTCAGTTTGGAAAGTTAATTTAAGATGAGAGGCCACCAAACAAACAACGGAATGGAGTAGGAAACAAAAAAATACGAAGTGAAGTGTCTGCCGCACTTGCCGGAAATGAAATACGGTGGGACGCTCGATAAAGCCGCGCATTGCAGTAGCGAAAACAGCCTTTTCGCGGCTTTCTTGGCGCTCTTTCCGAGCTCAGCTCTTTTTCTGCGCTGCTGTGATCTCGGCTGCTATCTGTGCCGCCTGCCGTCTATCTTTAAACTTCTGTTTCTCCAGCTTTGCCGAAGTATGGTAATGACGTACTTAACGCCTTCTGCCGGTTTTGTACGCAACAAATTTCATCTCGTTTTATCTCGCAGTTTACAAGATTCACAATCTGTTTTTACGCACCCTTATCTTCGAATCATATACAGATCAAAGGCTTTTCTTTGTCGTGAGACATTCTGGCTTAAAACACTGCACGTTGTTTTTATACTGTTCTTAAAAGAGGAAAATCAACGTCCCAGAGCAGGCAACATTCTTTTATTTGCTGCTTTTGACTTAGCTAGCTTTGGCCGATATCTTGCTGCCTCTGTTACGGCAAAGCAAGCGGCTTAGCTTTGACACAGCACTGTCGCCATTTGTCTCCGTTAAGCGCTGCCCTGCTCTATCAAGCCTGCAGAACCATTCATAGCAAAGTCACTAATGAGAAATTGATGCCTCGAATTATCCGGAGTGATCTCGTCAACTTAACCAGGCAGAAAGTGGTACGAACGCGGCTCAAATCCACTAAATCTAAGCTGACTGCCCAGCCAGCGTAGTCATATTTTTGAGCAGTTAAGTTTACAAGTTTATTATTGATAATTAGTTATCGTGATTAACTTATTTAAACCCGCTGCAATACGAATACCTCTCCCTGGGATATCCACTTATCTCTGTCTTGCGTCAGCTGGCTGGAAACTGTCTGCGAAAGCCTTAAATTCATTGCTCTATTTAACCTTATTTCGCCCTTGTCGGACGCTTCCTTCAATTCGCACACCCTCTGTTACTCTATTAGATTACAACATAGCTGTTCTACGCGTTGCATGATCAGCCCAACGCTGATACCTTACTGTAACTCAACATCACTAACTCGTTTTTGTTGTGTGATTCATGCCGCGGCCATTTACTCTCCTAATGTGTCGCTTATCTTCCATGCCGCCGAGCGTTGCGTGAACGCCTCCTTTCTTTTTTCATGTGTCTTTGCTGTTGTTCGATTTCAAGCTCGGACCGTCTCAGTAGCGATGCTTTCTTTTGAGTCGAGTTCCGCTTTGTGACTGAAAGAAAATTAATACAAACATTAATACACACGATGGTAGCCTCCAAAATATTGTGCGTACGCTGCGTTCAAGTGTTGGTAAAAAACAGCGTCATGTCAGGGCATCTTCTCTATGGCAACTCTATCAATTAGCGCTGACGACATTTTTTTTTCTTATAAACCTGATCATTCTGAGAGACGCGATTACCGCTAAAGCCGCGTATTTATGGGCTTCAGATAAAGCACACTCAAGTGCCAAATTTCATGTGTATCCCAGTCTGTATTACACAATGTCAAACGCCCACGCATAGGAATGACTGTGGAATAGTTTAAGCATGTAATAACATACGAACGTGATGAGGGTCGATGCCTGGACGAGAAAACATCACCCTAGACATCATAGGGAGCAAACGATTCCACTCTTCCGGTATCCCTGACGAGTTGGGCCTCATTTCACGCTTAGAGGCTGCGCCCCTAGTTTCATGAACGAGCTAGGTGACCGAAGCCTTGGTTTGCTTTCGTTGGGCAATCAGCGATAACAGCTGCTATGCCCACGGCCTTTGACGAGTGGATACATGCAGTAGCGCGTGTTGATTGAGGTAAAGGAAAATGAAAAGAAAATTGAAAGGCCTAGTAATGAGGGTGGGGAACTTCCACGAAAAATCTACGTCAACGAAGTAGTAAGTGAGGGGCGTACAAGAGAAGCAAAGAAAGTAAGGGCATTGAAGGGCACAGAAATAGACAGTACGTTTGCAAACATACAGCTTATGCTTTATTGAGCAGTACACCCAAACGTGGGGATGGCGTGCATGCGCTTGTGGCGCGTGAATGTTCAGTTGAAATTGAAATCTGGATTTGGACTCTATAAAACCTTGGCAGGATTGTAGCCCATAAGAAGACATCAGTCCACCAAAAGGGGCTGGGAAGAGACGGGTAAGGAAAAACCAGGTAAGACTGAAGCATGCGCATCACCACTACGTTTTAACGCTGGGGTTTTCGACAAAGCATTAGATCATCAGAGGTATTCCTTAGCCAGATAAGCAGTGTAGTGGCTAGAGGAGTAGGTGTGCCGACCAACCCGTCTCGAGCGCAGTTCTATACGTCTCCGCATCATGACGCAGAAGTCGTGCTGCGCTCAGAACAACGGTCCTCAGGGGCCCATGTCCTCTAGTACTTGTGGCATACGGCACGCCCCAAATAAAGCACACAGGGTAAAAAAACTGTCATCCGTAGCCATCAGTTTGTGCAGTGAGGAGATACAGGTCTCTGTTATTTCGTGTTTGCAAGTTGCTAAAATATGTAGAAGCTTCTACGATGAAAATATGAGCAGCTTGGTTAGCGGAAGGTCATCTCCGATGGCAAATAACCAGAGTCCACACCAAATAGTGCCAGTATTTCTGCTTCAGAGAAGATCAACAAGCGCACCTACTTCTTCGCTCTGAACTGTAAATTACGATAGCCTAAAGCAGCGGCGGAGACCGCTTGTGGGTGTAGGACGCGTTTAGGAACAGATCCTCAAGTACGATTTCACCCATGTTGTCGAATTAAAGTTTTACCAAAGATGTAATAATATGATGCTTCCGCTCATCTCTATCATATGATGTCCGAGGAAATAAGAGTGAACATTAGTTGGGACTCTGATCACACGAGGTGATTATGACCGCAAATCCTCGGAGAGATCAGAGCAACAAGCTCAGAAAGAAGCCTGCGCAAATTACGACATCAATGTTTCTTTGCCGGCGCTTGGGAAGCTTGTCATCGCGTACGTGTTGTATCATGCTCGGTCACTGGATCTGGAAGTGTCAGATTCCATGGCTGCCGTATTTCTTCATTGAGCAAAATTAGGCTCTGTGCATGCAGTGGTGGTGGTGGTAACAACTTTATTGAGACTCTGCTCAGCTATGATCTGGCAGGCCCGAGTCCTACAACGGCCCCTCACGAGGAGCGACCCTTTCGGCCCAGGCAACGAGGGCTTTTTGTAGTTTTTCATCCGGCGTTCTGAGCAGCTCCTCCCACGTGTGTTGTGAGGGAGCTGGCAGGAGCGACCTGGAAGGGGGTAAGCCCTCGCACCCCCAAAGAATGTGCATGCAGTGATATTTTTTTGGGGAACAAACTCGAAAGAGAACGTAATATCTCTTTAATTCAGATATAACCTATGGGTATTTAGAATAACACTGTAATATCATCACATTCCTCTGCTTGGTTGCAGAGAAAAGATACATCAAATAATTAAACACCTGAAATTTTAGGAGTGGGCCACAGGAAAAGCAAATCATCTACACACAAACAAAGTGTATCATGTTGTATCCAAGAGCATGTTCTGTATGCGCGCGAAATTTGATGCGAACATCTACAGCCGTTTCTAAAATATTTTGTTAAAACTAATATGTACCATTTACCCTACCATACCTCATTAAGGAAACAGCAGAAAGTTGTGCAGTATCAGCAACACTGTTTGCATTTCCACAATACGTTGGCCCGCTAAAGAGGGCGGGGCATTGCCCTAAACAACTGGCCACCGCGGACAACATCGCAAGGCATGTGCTCACAGAAATAACGAATATATGGTTTCTAGGCAGTTCAATGACATGCTTAAGAAAGTGTTTTCGCTATAGCAGAACGCGAACCGTGGCCTGCGGCACGAAACCAAAAATAACGTCACCAACACTTTCGTCGAAGCTGTTTACTCTAACTTAGAAAATAACGTTAAATGGCGTCTTCATACATTTATGCACCCATTCTCAGGAGCTATTTTCCGCGCACTTACGTTCCTCCAGTGGGCATTGTGGCTGGTGGAAAAGGTCAGGGAGGCGTGATCTTGAACTTTGGGTACTACGAAATCCTTTTTTTTTTTCGACCATGTTTTGCACGCGGTTCTGAAAGCATCTGCTCGCCTGTTGGAGACACCTAAAGCTGGCGTTTGCACAATAAGAACCCGCCTGCGGGGAAGCCTGCTTTTACAAACACTTTTGTTGACAGGTGATAGTAGAGTGTATGAGAATTATAAATTTAATGTCTACATAGCTGAGAACCATACCATCACAACTCTAAATGTCGTTACAGACACATATAAAGTGAGGACCCACTATTTTTACTGCAGAGTTGTCCCCGTATATTGTGATGCTGGCACTGAAAGAATCTGACAATCAGGATATTTCATAGTTGCATAAGTTTAAGACTATAATGTCTCCTTCCGTGACTTTTCGCGCTCTCGGTGCATACTCAACCGGGATAATTGCTACGGCAGGTAGAAGGCCATTATGGTTGGAAACAGGCAAACAAGCATCAGAGTCAGTGAGGTCAACAAATGCATACGGCAATGTGGAAGGAGCGTGAGATGCATATTCAACTTAAATATGGAACTTGTTGCCCGCAACTCGAGAGCTCCTACTTTAGTCTGCCTGAGGCCTCCTTTCGCCTTGCGTGATACGGTGTTATATGGAAGTGACCTGGTCTTCCGAAGACCTTAGATGAGTGATCTGCGTGAATGCGAGTCCCAAGGTCCTTGGAAAGGTGAAAACGTGCGTTGAGCACATCCGAAGCAAAGTGCTGGTTCTCAAACACGGGTCGAATCATTTTCAAGTATTGGTGAAATCAGCTAATAAACCAATAATATGTCATTGAAAGAATCGAAACGAAGCGGTGGCGGAACCGCAATGCTTCGAAAAGTTCAGGACGAATTGGTGGGCTAGTTGGTTAGACATGTCTATTTGATCACATCGCACAATCAAGCTACGGGGACCAACAGAGTAAAGTACAGGGCTTTGTAGTTTCTGCACTCTGTCAGTCCACGTCGATTTGTTGTGCGCTGTCATCCCACAGATTCGAAAAGCTACTTCTCTTGTCCATTCAACTTCTGGCACCGCAGTGTGAAGTCGCAGCAATTCTTGCGTTTCTGGCACCCACATTGACCCAAATACGCAAGCTTGGGCTTGACTGACATTCGCGACGTTTTATGGATAATACAAGCTAACACAGGACGAAGCACGATGGCATGCTCAACTGCGCACACCTAGACGGCAAGCTGCTCTTTCTCCCTCCTTTTGTGCTGTCTATACTTTCGCGATTACCCTCGTAGCGTGTAATGAAATTAATTGAATTATAGGGTATAACGCGACAATGCCACGGCAAAGCAACGAATTAGTATGCATTCGGACGATCTCATTACCTGCGTGAGAATGCATACTAATTCGCCTCTTGCTCCGGAGCTGTCGCATCGTGTTAGTTTTAGGTGCAATTGGAACGAACATATTCTTCGCGCGAGCATCTCAGGCAGTGTATAGTCGCGCGTTCGCTTTCTTATATGGCCTACCGGCGGCCTAACCAGCGCGGCTCTTATCCAGCACCCGAGCAAGCGAGTACTTTTCTTCTTTCTACCGTAGTTTCTCGGTAAGCCACTAATTCCTCACTAAGATACGCCGCAACCACGGACCATTAACCCGCACAGGAAGAGTTGTTCCTTTTTACTTCGGCTCGCACGAAATAACGTAAGAAAGAGGAATCTTTCCTTCGTGAAAGAGCAGGTGTTTTTTCGCGATGCTAGCCTACCTTGTTCGGCGTGCGATTTCACTGAACATTTTCTTTTTTTTAATGCCTTGAAAGGAAGCTATACTGTTCCCCGAGAGAACTTCACTGGAGCAGGCCACTTCCGCCTACTATGTTAATTCGGCATGCCACTCGTCGCACAAATAGCAGCTATTCTAACAATTTAACATACTATATGAAGACAGTTTTTCTCTGATGGCGCGCGCGCTATTGAAGAATTCCTGATTAGAAAAACATTGCCAGTGTAGAGATCCTACACAGCATCACGTGCTTATGCAGTGGCATAGCTGCAAGTCAGGTATAGATTGTATATGTCTCGTAAGCCATGTTTTTTTTACATTTATTTTCTCACTGTCCAAGAAAGAAAAGTTAACAGAGCTTCGCCATCAGGACGAATCAATGAATGTGATAGAAATATGCTAGAATATCACACGTACTGCAAGGCTGGTAGCTGTAGTAGCAGTTTGAATTGAGGTAAGCGTAAGCCGAGTATGTAAAAACAAGCTGTTGTGCTATTGTTCCGGTTTCTGAATCCTGGCATTGGATGATTTCATTTATGTTTATTAGTTAAAGGCAACGTTTTTCTTCAGCGACCTTACCATGATTTTTCTGCATCAGGTATGTTTCGAACTTTTCCTAAGCCGATCCCGGCGCTAGTGCACAGCAAATAAAATTGCACCATATTCAGGTTTCATCTCTGTTGTTATTTCACACTTTTAATATTCAAATCCAAGGAGATTGAAGATAAAAGGCATGCGCAGTCGGTGTTTTGTTTCATGGATTTGTTTGTGGGCTCTCATTCTTTATATTTTGTCAAGACTACGATCTGGTATGAGCAAAATTAGTGATAGAACGGGTTCGCAATATAACCCGCATATAGAACATGTCATATAGCATATATATACCTAGATACATACAGGACCTCACGGTGACGCGCACGGTGACGACGACGGCAAAAATTCGCTTGGAGTATTATTATCACAAAAAAATTTATCCGCAATATTGCCGCGTCTCTTCTATTTCGACGACAAAGACAATGATGGGGGTTTTAGTAGGCTTCGTCTAGTTCATCGGCCAAGCGGAGATTAGAAGAAGAAGTCCTCTCTAGGCTCGACCACTGAAACAAGCTGTTACAGCGAAAGCTGTAACAGCTTTGTGCCAGTACTGCGCCAATACCGTGACTGCTGGCATCAGTACGGACTTCGGTAGGCGCAGAAGGATCGAAATGGGCCAGAACGGGAGGCGTTGTGAGAAGGTCGATTAGAAGCGAGAATGCAGAGGCCTCGTTATCGCCCCACTGGAAAGGGGCGTCTTTCTTCAAAAGCTCGGTTAGTGGTCGTGCTATGGCCGCGAAATTTTTCACGAAACGGCGGAAGTACGAGCAAAGGCCGATGAAGCTGCGCACATCCTTGACACACTTTGGAACAGGGAAGTGCGTAACAGCATGGATCTTGCCTGGGTCCGGTTGCGCTCCGTTCGCGTCAACGAGATGTCCAAGGACCGTAATCTGGCGACAGCCGAATTGGCACTTCGATGCGTTGATTTGCAGACCGGCTCGCCGAAAAACGTCCAGGACTGCTGAGAGGCGCTCGAGGTGCGTAGCGAATGTTGGGGAGAATACTATAACGTCGTCCAAGTAGCACAGGCACGTGGACCATTTGAAACCATGAAGAAGAGAGTCCATCATGCGTTCAAAGTGGCAATTGCTCGACAACTGAAAAGGAATGCCTTGCCGTGGTATGGGCGGTTGTGAAATTTCGCCCATATTTCTACGGCCACCCTTTCAAAGTTATCAGTGATCATCGTTCACTGTGCTGGCTGACAAACCTGAAAGATAATTCCGGGCGAATAGCCCGCTGGAGCCTCAGAGTGTAAGATCTCGAAAAACACGGTCATCTTCAAGTTGGGGAAAAGGCATACCAACGCTGATTACCTGTCGCGGTCACCGATAGAGTATTTCTTCATCCCATGAAAACTAAATGCCATTCCTCGGTGTTGATACGGCCGCCATTGCACACCAACAACATGATGACCCTGAGTTACTTGCCCTCATTAATTTTTTTAGACGGAAGAACTCCCAAGGCTCGTAGAATTTTTTCAAGAGAACTGTCGTCGTTTTGTTTACGCAGCGATGTTCTCTACAAAAGGAACTTTTCCCCCATCGTATGAAGCTATTTACTGGTTGTTCCTACACTCCTTCGGACGGAAATACTTCAAACATGTCACAATGAGGTAACTTCTGGCCACTTAGGCCACACGCTGACACTAAACAGGGTACGACAAAGGTACCACAGGCCAAGACTCGCCATGGCCGTGAAACATCACGTACGGACTGGCCTCGATTGCTAGAGGCCAAATTCGCGCCCAAGAAAACCAGCCAACCTGCTAAAACCATGCACACGCACACCATTTGACCAGATCGGAATGGACTTTTGGGGCCTATTTCCTGCGTCCAGTGCAGGAGACAATTGGGTTATTGTCGCGAATGATTATCTGACTCTGTACGCCGAAACAAAAGCTCTCCTGCGAGGCACAGCAGCAGAGGAGGCGCGATTTTTCATCGAGAATGTTGTGTTGAGAAATGGTGCACCAATCATCGTAATCACAGACAGAGGAACCGCATTCATGGCAGCGCTTTCAGATAATGTCCTGATACTCAGTGGAACGACTCACCGCAAGACAACAACCTACATTCCGCAAACCAACGGACTCACAGAGCGAATAAACAAAACTCTAGAAGACATACTTTCCATGTATGTGGATGTCGAACACAAAAATTGGGACGAGATCTTGTCTTGTATAACTTTCGTGTATAACACGGCTAAGCAAGAAACAACACGGATGACTCAGTTCAGACATGTTCACGGACGAGAAGTACCGCGATGTTGGATTCAATGCTCCCACACAAATGCGATGATGCTGAAACGGATGCAGATGCGTTTACACAACGCGCCGAAGAAGCTAGACTTCTCGCACGCGTACGCATCTGTCAACAGCAGGACTACAACGCAGGCCGCTACAATGCTCGCCGTGGACCAGTAACTTACGGAACCGGCGACAGAGTGTGGGCTTGGACCCCCACCCGAAAACGGGGACTATGCGAGAGGCTATTAAGGCGATACTTCGGACCGTATCGAGTGCTACGACGCCTAAGTGACGTCACCTACGAGGTAGCCGCAGATAGCCCCTATTGCACGAAGCGAGCCAGCCCCAGCCTGAAATTGTGCACATAGTACGCATAAAACCGTACATCAGCAAGTGACAGTGTGAGGAACTTCATAACAGTGACCCCCTCTAGCGTCGGGCGATGCTTCTTTTTAGAGGGAGGCAACGACCGCGTCTCTTCTATGTTGACGACAATGATGGAAGTTTTCGTAGGCTTCGTCTTACGTATCGGTCTAGCGCAGATTAGAAGATGATGAAGTCCTCTCTAGGCTCGACTGCTAAAACAAAGTGTCTTTGTTATACGTGCCCTCATCTCCTGTCTTTGTTGCACCGCCACAATATAGAATACCCCAATATCTCACAGCAACTCATTTAGAACAAAACTGGACAGAACGCGGTTGTTTTCACTACTCTTATTTCAGTCTTTCTGTAAATTACAATATTCCCGACATGCTAGGCATTTTCTGAGGGCTGAAAGAAATTGTTTAAACTCTCTTTAGAACTCAACAGCCAAAACACAAAGTGGCGACAGAGTGCTTACAGTGGTCTGCCCTTCCCGTGCTTAATGGGCCTGCGTTTGCGCTGCTGAGTTCTAAAGATGTTTTGCAAACGACGGTGACCTAAACAGTAGTTATCGTGTATCGTTAAAGGAAAATAATTATACCACGGGACAGTGTCCACTATTACTGTCTTAACATTCATCATCATCATCATCATCATCATCATCATCATCATCATCATCATCATCATCATCAGCCTGGTTACGCCCACTGCAGGGCAAAGGCCTCTCCCATACTTCTCCAACAACCCCGGTCATGTACTAATTGTGGCCATGTTGTCCCTGCAAACTTCTTAATCTCATCCGCCCACCTAACTTTCTGCCGCTCTCTGCTACGCTTTCCTTCCCTTGGAATCCATTCTGTAACTCTTAATGACCATCGGTTATCTTCCCTCCTCATTACGTGTCCTGCCCATGCCCATTTCTTTTTCGTGATTTCAATTAAGATATCGTTAACTCGCGTTTGTTCACTCACCCAATCTGCTCTTTTCTTATCCCTTAACGTTACACCTATCATTCTTCTTTCCATAGCTCGTTGCGTCGTCCTCAATTTAAGTAGAACTCTTTTCGTAAGCCTCCAGGTTTCTGCCCCGTACGTGAGTACTGGTAAGACACAGCTGTTATAAACTTTTCTCTTGAGGGATAATGGCAACCTGCTGTTCATGATCTGAGAATGCCTGCCAAGCGCAACCCAGCCCATTCTTATTCTTCTGATTATTTCCGTCTCATGATCCGGATCCGCAGTCACTACCTGTCCTAAGTAGATGTATTCCCTTACCACTTCCAGTGCCTCACTACCTATTATAAACTGCTGTTCCCTTCCGAGACTGTTAAACATTACTTTAGTTTTCTGCAGATTAATTTTTAGACCCACCCTTCGGCTTTGCCTCTCAAGGTCAGTGAGCGTGCATTGCAGTTGGTCCCCTGAGTTACAAGGCAAGGCAATATCATCAGCGAATCGCAAGTTACTAAGGTATACTCCATTAACTCTTATCCCCAGTTCTTCCCAATCCAGGTCTCTGAATACCTCCTGTAAACACGCTGTGAATAGCATTGGAGAGATCGCATCTCCCTGCCTGACGCCTTTCTTTATTGGGATTTTGTTGCTTTCTTTAAGGAGGACTACGGTGGCTGTGGAGCCGCTATAGATATCCTTCAGTATTTTTACGTACGGCTCGTCTACACCCTGATTCTGCAATGCCTCCATGACTGCTGAGGTTTCGACTGAATCAAACGCTTTCTCGTAATCAATGAAAGCTATATATAAAGGTTGGTTATATTCCGCACATTTTTCTAGCACCTGATTGATAGTGTGAATATGGTCTATTGTTGAGTAGCCTTTACGGAATCCTGCCTGGTCCTTTGGTTGACTGAAGTCTAAGGTGTTCCTGATTCTATTTGCAATTACCTTAGTAAATACTTTGTAGGCAACGGACAGTAAACTGATCGGTCTATAATTTTTGAAGTCTTTGGCGTCCCCTTTCTTATGGATTAGGATTATGTTAGCGTTTTTCCAAGATTCCGGTACGCTCGAAGTCCTGAGGCATTGCGTATACAGGGTGGCCAGTTTCTCTAGAACAATCTGCCCACCATCCTTCAACAAATCTGCTGTTACCTGATCCTCCCCAGCTGCCTTCCCCCTTTGCATAGCTCCCAAGGCTTTCTTTATTTCTTCCGGTGTTACCTGTGGGATTTCGAATTCCTCTAGACTATTCTCTCTTCCATTATCGTCATGGGTGCCACTGGTACTGTATAAATCTCTATAGAACTCCTCAGCCGCTTGAACTATCTCATCCATATTAGTAATGATATTGCCGGCTTTGTCTCTTAACGCATACATCTGATTCTTGCCAATTCCTAGTTTCTTCTTCACTGCTTTTAGGCTTCCTCCGTTCCTGAGAGCATGTTCAATTCTATCCATATTATACTTCCTTATGTCAGCTGTCTTACGCTTGTTGATTAACTTCGAAAGTTCTGCCAGTTCTATTGTAGCTGTAGGGTTAGAGGCTTTTATACATTGGCGTTTCTTGATCAGATCTTTCGTCTCCTGCGATAGCTTACTGGTATCCTGTCTAACGGAGTTACTTAACATTATTTCTATTTAAATAACTGCTTTCACTAAATTCCAGACTCTTGATTGAAATATACGAGCATTCCGTAAGCATTTTATTCCTTTAATGAGACGCCTTCAATGACTTCCGCTCTGGCTACATGCTGCTTCTTCCCGTGCCAAGCTGCTAGTACAATTTTCAGGTGCTAATAAAGCAGTTCCAAGATTTAGCATTTACTTTAATGCGCCAATACTAAGCTTACTATAACTTGCCCATAACTGGGAACAGTAATTATTGGAAAAAAAAACATAAATTTGTTGTAGTAATTTCACAACCGATTAAATATTTATCCGTGCCCCAATCAGAAAAACCGAGCATTGTTTTCAAGTTCCCCATCCGTGCAGTAAAAGTTTCTGCGCATCCACAACTCAGGCACCGCTTATATTTTTTTAGTAATTTTAATTTTTGTGCTCATGTTAACACAACTTATATTAGTATTTTCTTTAATTTCTCTATTTATCAATTGATCTTTGTTGCTGGCCTCAGCACCAGATTTTCTGTAAAGTACCAGGTTTATGGGAAAAGTCTCTCGCTGAAAGTCATAGAGATTGCATCTGGAACATTGCGCAATCAATGTCCTGAATATAAATTTGTGGAGCTCTTGTCGTACGGATTGAGGTGCAGCTTACCGATGTCGTTTTGCGAATAAATAGCGTAAGACTTCACACTACGAAAACTTTCTCAGGCTGTCAATTTCTGGGAAACCTTGCTTATATTCCACATGCAATATCTAGTTTTCGCGTAATTCGCGAGTTAAAGCACGAATGTTACCTAGGAGTAACTAAATACCACCACTAGAAAATTGCTGGTGGCTTGTCCGCTCTACTATAAATAATATGTGCCTAAATTCGTTCGTGCAAAATGGCTCATCATTTCTTGAGATCCGTTCATCTTAGTTGGAACATCGTGTACATTCATGTTCATGTACGTTGGTTGGTACATGTCTTAGGCAAAACAAGAAAAAAGATGCATGAATAGGGCACGCTGAGCAAAGAAATACAGTCAACTCTATGTGCGTGCATATGTGGTGTTGCACATGTCAGCTAACTCGCGTTTTCTTTAATCGTTTTCTTCTTTGCTTCTTTGGATTCGTTTTCGTACGCAACACACAACATTGCAAGCTTTAAAGCTTCTCAAGTTAAGAAAATGTTATTTAAGGAACACTGCGGATGTGACGCCAGATACTCGTCGGTGCACGCCATCAAGCGGCACCCTAGAGACTGCTAAGCTGCAGCGTTTCTCTCTCTGTGCAGTGCCGAACAAACACTGTGTCACAAGCACAAGTCGAAGAAGGCCCCTCCGACGAAAGCCAATATAAGGGAACCAGGAGTTGCGAAATTAAATTTGTTCGCCCATCGGTCGCGCACCATCGCAAGTGCCACTGTTGATGGTACGTTAGATGCAATTTCTCTGCAATGCGCCCGAGTGGGCAACAAGAGAAATAAAAGACGCTACGAAGGCTGTTTAGTAGCAGCTTAAGCGCTATAACAGGTTTGAAGCAACGGTATTTATAGTTGTAAATCGAAATCAAGAATAGAAACACCACGAGTCGCAGCGCTCCCTCGCCTCACACTGATTCCCATTCTGCAAGAGCACGCTGAGCTTAACACCATCTCAGAGGTGGCTACACAAAATGAAGAAAATTGAGTAATAAAAGATCGTCACATCGCCGTGGTTGTGGCACTTAAGTCCCTTTTCTCTGGTAGGCTTCTGAGACTGCAGCTAAAGTTGACTTTCCCGCGTGATGTGATACATTGATCACCACAAACAAAAACCACAAGGCTTCACCGACTTGACCATCGAATTACAACTTGTGAGAGTATCATCCCTGCGGAGTCCCGTGTGCGCACAAAGACGAGGGCTTTATCGCAGGGAGAACGAGTCGCCTTCGTTATGTTATCCCACGATTCAATCTTCCTTCATCTACAAAACAAAAACACTCTACTGGTTAATACTTGAATTCCAAGCCATACACGATGACATAAATCCACCAGTACAGTGCGAAACATCATAACACTGAAAATTTACACAAATTCGCTGAGTATAATGAAGCTCCTCAAGCAAGTTACAAAAACGCTACAAATCTTTCAGGCCATCCACAGACTCCACAAGCCCTCACACCTTAGTACTGAAGTGCAGTGGGTACAGAGGAATTGTGGGAATCACTTCAGCCACACGGCAGACCAATTGGATCGTTCGTCTACCTCATCTGGGACACCTGAATCCCTCTCATCGAATGCACGAGCTCTCCACCGAGCGCTGAAACCAAATCTCCGATGAAACACACCCGCCTTATTTCCCATCCGTGTGTCTACTTTCTTCCCTCGTAATGTTACCAGGACATCTTTTCTAATGCTTAGCGCATGAATTTGAGACAACTCCAAGATAAGTGGAGACACGCACAAGCACCTGTGTGCGTCTCCACTACTGTCCGCTTTGTCATGTTTCTGCGCTGAGCAATAGAGAAAAGACCTCGTACCGACAAGGCCGAAAGTTAGCCCTTAACCGGGCGCAGGAAGTACGTCTCCGGAGGTTTCGGGTAGGAAGGGTCCTTACACCATTCGTTATCTGGGCTTGAGGATCGACAAAATTGGACCAAGGAACGTGCCCCATGTGTCCGACTCCTGTTCCGACGTGAGATGCTCACCACAATCTTTGGCCGGGCACTGGAACGCAGGCGACGAGACCTAAGATCATAAGAAGCGCAGGGCTAAATAGATAGAAACTTTATTGCAATGGAAAAGATTTGAAGGAGGAGTGGTCGGAGCCTCTCAGTCCAGGGCCCCACGGGCCTCTGCCGCCTGCCTGACCTGGCTAATTAAGGACTTTTGTCCTGCCAGGTCGGAGCGGGCGAGCTATACCTCCCACTGCTCCATTGTGTTACTGGTATTTTGCCTATGACGGTGCTTAGTGCACTCCAAGGTTATATGTATTAGGGTAGGTATGCCACCGCTAAGGACAGTTGGCCCTATAACGAGTGGGATACATGGCGTTTAGCAATTTTAAATGGGGGAATACCTCGGTCTGTATTTTACGCCAATCGGCGGCCTCTTCCCCGGTAAGTTGTGGGTGAGGCGGCGGGTATTTTCTGCGGACTCCACGCTGATAAGCAAGGATGTCTTTGGCATTTAAATTGGTGAAATTTTGTGAGGGATAGTGCGGATGGTTGGGGTTAGAAGAGGACGCGGTCGCTCGGTTAGTGGACCCTCGAGCTAACGCGTTAGCCTTTTCGTTCACCTGTAGCCCCGCGTGGCCCGGGCACCAGAGTAGGGGATGATTGTGGTTGAAGGATTCGCTAAAGCTAGGTGTAGCTGAAAACTGCACCCGTTCAGTGACGATGATTTGCAGAGATATTGCTGAAGTACCGGCACAATGCAATGTTAAATTATTTTGTTTGATTTTCTTTTATTGCATATATGCCTTGCGGCAAATCCTTCCGAAAAAGAGAAAGGAAAATCTACGCCACCGGTGTGTGACGCGTAAACTTAAGAAAGCATATGCAAGTTTCGAGGTGTTGTCAGCCCTGGAAACCACTTGTTGCCGTGAATATTGTGTGTTTAGTAATGAGTCGAATGATTAGACTAAAAGAACACACCTGCATGTTCGATTAATCATAAGGACAAGCATTGTAAAGCTCAAAAACTGGGGGCAATGCATCAAGGCATCTTTTTTGAGTATAAGGAAATCGAGCTGATATCTCAGCATAAAAAAAGAAAAGTTATATGAACGAGCTAGACGCACACAAACAAAAAAGCAAGAAAGAGCATGCCTGAGCCAGGGAGCCAATATCAATGGAATAGCTCCGATGTGCCAGTGCTCCATGGGGAAGGAGTGATGTTTCCGAGCACCACAAGTCAAGCAAGCGTCTCCTAGCTCCGACGCAAATCGATTGTATCTAGCCTGTTTCAGGCAAACCGACAGAACTACTACCTGGTAACTCATTGCTGCTTCACACGTAATTCGTAACGCCGTTTATTTGTCAAAGTTGGTGACAGCAGCCTAAATGACCCGATGTGAAACAGACAACACGACCTCCTTATTTACATTCGGAGGGTATGTAGCTGGCATAAATATTATAATAAAAGTACAATTTTTAAGGTGATTGTGTATAAACCCAATTTAGCCCCACGAATAAATAGTTGAGCCTTATTGAACTTCAAAATATCACTATGAGAACTTCGCAAACACAGGGAAACACGGCGTAACTACTGAAAGACTAACCTTTTTTTCTTACAGATTTAATGCAGACTGCGCCGCAACTACTGGCGAAAATTATAACTGATGTGAAAGTGCAGCCTGAATATTTCTACTTATAGGTGAATGGTGAGAGAGGATGATCAAAACCTAGCACTTCGAGCCTTGCGGAATACCGGCGGCTTTCTGTAAACCTCGGAAGCTTTATTCTCTACATTTTCAATTTAAACTGGACATGTTTTGTACGCAGCTTCCGGAAGCTACAACATAGAGCTAGAAATCACAACATTATGCAGCCTGCGTATTGGTGCGCTGTTGCAAATTTCTGTGAACGAGTGAAATTTGCGCACTATGTACTAGTCTTTAATAATGCCAATATGGCCGTTTATAAATGTCCCATCGCTAAGGTGCGTGAGCATTGCTTATCCGTTCACGCATATCACTAGTCTCCTTAAACGACTCTACGTGCATCGTTATGTTAGTGGCTTAGTGGTTTGTTCTTGAAGAAGCCGGTTAGGTTAATGACTCCCAATGCACGAATCGATGCGTTGTGGATTAAGCTGCAAACATTTACTGCGCCGGTTTCCGAGATTGCATCCGTAATTCGCTTAGTGCCCCACGTGCATGTCCCTCGCTCGTATTCCATCCGGTGCTCTAGCGAGCGCGTTCCGTCGTGGATAACTCCACGTAATGGTCTTTGCCATTACGGGCAGGCGCCTTGCGGATTGCGTTGGAGCGTCGGAAATGTTTGACTTTCGAAGAGACTCAGCTGGCTCATAATTAACATTTAGCGAAGCAGTGAGGCTACAGTTTAGAACGGTTAGTTGTAGTTGCCCGAAAGGTGACGCTTACCACAAGAGCACTTTTTTTTTGTATGGCCAGAACCCAATTAATAGCATACCGCTCTTGCCTTCTGAGAATCACATTGAGACGTAGATAGATCAGAGTAACTAAACTACATCGTATTGTGGAACAGAGGCTGCTCTTTGGAGCTCTGGCACATGTTTGAGAACAGTTTTCACGAATTGTATTCTTCTGTATATTTATCAGTTTGCTCATTATTGCTTAGCAACGAGAAAGCGCTTTACATATATGCATAATCAACTTGTCTGTTTGAGAAACCCTGAAGCCTGAAATAAGCATCATCCGCGGTGCATCAAGTTAATAAACCAGCAAAGAGGATATTGTAGGCACAACGTCGTCAACCGAGGTTTGGTTGCGACAGCACATAAGTGCTCGAAATTGAGTTTGTTTTGTCCGTCCGTCCATCCCGCCAGACTAATCTGTTAAGCTGACGGCGACTGTTGTCGTCATCGAAAATACACGCCGACGACTTTCATCATCGTTCGGCAACGTTGTCATCCCCACCCTCGCTATTTACACAGGCTGGCGAACACAAAAACTTATCTACAACTACGGCCTCCACGGGGATTTAAGCCCTTGTCGCCGAAGCAATGTGCACTTGAGAGTCGAGTGCGCTGACCACTGAGCTATCGCACAACTTTTTGTTTCTCTATTGAGTGCAAATAATGTCGCTAATGCTTCAGTGGTTCTCAATTAGTCCAAGGCTTTGCACTGCACGCAGGTGCTAAGAGCAGTGGCGTCTGTACACGTATTTCGGAGGCTAGAACGAGCAGTACTGTAGTGAATGAAGATTACGCGCAGCGCATAGAAATTGCCCTTGACAAGATGGCGATGTGTTTGCCTGCAATTCTTCGTTGTTGTGCTCATGACAGCAGCATCGGCGGCACAAAGGAAGCGTGCATGACAGCCACGACGATAAGCTAAAGCATGGTGCACACCCCTATAGAAGAAGAACCAAGAATAAGTTTGTTGGTAGAAAACAACGTCGAAATAATCGACAACGTCAATGCTAAGAATGACGCCGCCAAATGCCACCAAGTCACCAAGCCTGAAAAGCAAGAAGTAACTGCCTCCTGTACGGCATTAGCCCTAAAATGCCCAACGCGTCGGTTATTCTATGGAGAGTTTGATGCCTCAACAAGCTGACTTAAGTCGGGAAAAGGTAACGCAAACTCCGCAATTGCGATTCTTACTTGCTGGAAGGAAGTTTCCACTGTGAATAACTCAACGGACCAATTACTAATAAATAAAGAGGCTGCTCCTTGGAGCTCTAGCACATGTTTGAGAATAGTTTTCACGAACTGTATTCTTTATATTTAGCAGTTTGCTCACTATTGCTTAGCAACGAGAAACTGGGTTCTAACTTAAATAACATTGTATTCTTATTTGTAGAAATATATTCTTGATGAATGAAATGAGTGTGAAAAAGTTGTTCCAATATTACTTGATGTAGAACTGTGTCAGGACAATACAGACTTAAGAGTACAGACAGACAACAACTAAATGAAATACAGACACAATAACTGAATCTAAAAGTGGTGTAAGGAGACCTCAAATAAATTTGAAGGTTTTTTCAAGTACCACGCTGTCGTCACGTCGGGCAGGTATTTACTTGCATGTTATCCTGGCAGAACGATGGAAAAAGAGAGTTACGGTTTTACACAAGTTTTAAAAAGTTACACTGATCAACAATGCCACCTCACCTTGATAACAAAAGAACAACGAAAAATGATGCACTAAGAGATCCTGAATTAAATATATTCAAACAGAAAAATATTGAACTCTGTCGAACAAGAACAAACACAAATGCTTAGCATAAGCCTTTGGCCACACAGCCGTGAAGAAAGTGTTCCATAAAAGTGAATATATTAACTTAATGAATCTACCTTAATTAAGCAGGGGGATACTGAGAGAGTGGTTGCCCGCCCAATTGTGTAATTTGAATTCCATAACATGAGTTACTAAGTTGTGAACGTCACAATAAAGAAAGCGTCAAAATTTATTAATTCTTTCTGTACTATCCCACAATAATAATTACGTTTAAATATTGTAAAAAATATCTTTTCTAACTATTGCTTGAAAACATACGTTTTTATACGACCCCATCTCTCTCCTTTAACAATGAGCTATATAATCACTGTTTTTTTTTGTCCTAGTCACAGTAGCGGCTGAGCGCAATCATTTGAGGGAAAAAAGGGTAAGCGCAAGTATGATCGTGGTCTTCACTGTGGCAAAATAGTGCTGTCGCAGTAAATGACTTGAGAGCCGAAGGAATCAGTGAAGTCTGTTTTTTGCTTATTATTTACCTTTTTACTGTGCCTATTAATGAATACTTCTTTTTTTTTTCTTACTTTTCGAACGGCTGTAGAAACTTCGTACATTTCAGAATCTTCGCTCGGGTCCAGGCAACATGACCTTTGGTGGCAAAGAGCTTTTAGAGGTGTTAACACTTCGCTTGTCGTGTTTAGTTTCAAGATTAAAATGTACTGATTGATTTTCCGAGTATAACTTTCAGAAGCAGCTGATGCGAAATCATAAACGGCATAGTGGAGGGATGCGAATTAATTTTTACTCCATGTGGTTATCTAACGTGCGCGAAGTTCTTTGTACACGAGGCCTTCTTTCTTTTCATTTTTTTGCATACCACGCGGACTCGAACCCGTGGCTATGTGGTCTACTGCACAGCGCCATAGTCCATATGACACCGGTTAGCATTCGATTGTGCGCTTCTTAAATGTAACCAATATTAGCTTGCTCTGGGCACCTCAGTACCCTATGCAGGATGCTGCTTCTGGCATTATTCTTACTAATCCTATCGTACTTTCCCAGCCCTTCTTGAGGATTCATTGAAGCTGTCACTTACCGCCGCAAACAGTTCAACTCATTTAAGCTCGTTCGAGGCCTCCGTTCTCTGGGTGCATCACGTTCCCTTTGCTTGCCGGTAGGAGGATGACAGAAAGAGAGAGGGCAGGAATGTTGACCAAAAATGCGTCTGGTTGGCTACCGTACCCAGTGAGATGCGAAAGGAGGGAATAAAAAGATGAGATAGGGAGAGGAGTAGGGGCAAGGAAATACGCGGTTTCGCGCACGCACGCGGAGGACTTTGCCAAGTCAAAGGCGTTCACACAGGGCAGTCGCCTTCAAGAAAGCCAAACTGCCTTCACAGCTGTGTGGGCCGACGAGCGATGAGGATGGTCTTCAAGTGTCGCCTGCACGGACAACGGCCGAACGTCCAGTCGTAAATTGCTACGGTCGCATTGGCGCACGATTAAATTCTTCAAGGTGGAACTTTGAAGGAATTGATTGTACCTTGTGGAGATATCGTGAATCATGAAGAGTATGTAGTAACATTATGAAATAACGCAGTGAATTATCATATTTGAAGTAAATGACCGTAGCCTTTGCCTGCGGGAGAAATTCAAACGATCGTCGGAGGCAGAGGGCATAATGTACGCAGGTGAAATATTGCGAGAGCCATGTAATTCATGTGTACATATTTGTGAATGATCTGAAGCGTGTGTTTTAAGAAGTTAAAAACAGTAAGTAATTAGCGAACTTGAAAAAAAAAAGCTGTGGCAGACTGGGCGGGCATTGGGTGGACGGTGGAAAAACTTGTTAAATATTCCAATGCTCTTGATGTAAACTTCTCATTGAGATCACTCATGTCTTCAGGACAACATGAGCCTAACATTGCATAAGAAAACCCTGGCGGGTCTGAAGGCATTAATTCTGACTTCCTCGCAGCTGACAGTGTCCCCGAGAAGTGCCTGCGAAAAGAACTCCTGTCAAAGATTTATTTCGTGTTCCTCAGCTTTTTCTGTTTATTATTGGTGACATGTTTATTACTTTCTTATACTTTACTAACAAGAACAGTAAAAATATAACAACAAAAGAAAAGCGACAAAGGAGACAAATGACGACGATGATGACAGTGGCAATAGCATGTTGCGGAAAACGAATACGTACATTATCCTCACAAAGTGTTCTATAACTCTACCCGGCATGTACGCCTTGAATTTTACCCTGCTGTTATATAGGCCCACGTTGGAAACAAAATCCCAGCAAATAGCGACACTTGCTTGCCTCCAACGTTTTTCCCTCGGCTGTACCAACCGTCTCTGCTGAGGGAGTTCCAAAAAGACGAACGGAAAGTGGTAGAAAAGGACACAAAGAACAAGCTCTGGAACATAGCATTAGATTTAGGGCAGGAAAGGAAGTCGCTCGCGTCCGTGCCGTACCTCTCCGTTAAAACCACGACATCCTTAAACTCGCTACCGGAACTGTGCACATGTATGTTGGTGGGCGCCCTCTGAGTCGCCGGCCACTTGAATGGCGTTTCTCGTTGTGAATAAATGAATCTCACTAGAACAGTGTGCGCGATCGCGAATAATAATATGAAAGGAAATTGTTCTTGCTGTCTCCATTACGCACGAGCTCACCGTCTGAAGCAAATGACGGGCTTTTACTAAGCCGCTCTCTGGAGCCAGAGAAACGTACACGCCTGCAACCAAGACTTGGAAAGAGGGATTCATGAAACGAAAGGTTAGGTTAGGCAGCTCAAAAGTTCGGTTACGAGACTGGCGGCGAAGGTCCGCCTAACGGCTACAAAGTAATCGTCCGAGATGGCGTAGAGCCCAGTGTCAGGAAATTTTGTGTAGCCCAAGGAATGGAAGTAACACTAGCGCTGAGGGCTTTTATAGGCAAACTGCATGACGGACATATTCGTAGATCTTTCTCTCTCCTCTTCGGCTTTGCATCAGCGCTTACGATTGCTCGTGCGTGCGAAAATTCCATGTCCGCATTCCACATCGTTGCCTCCGCGGCAGAAAGCGAAGTAACGTGAGCTTTTCTGAGGCGGAGTCATCTTCACGTCCCATCACACCGAGACTAACACGAGAATTTACAGAAATAAGAGGGGTGGGGCGCAGGTGCCATTGTTTCTTTTTGTGTGTTTTATCCTCTTGAACACTTTGCCCTATAGTGTAGTGTAGCCTCTAACCTTGCGCAATTTTGCAGATGTTTGAATTTGAGCGGATTGTATTATGTACACAGAAAACTTGCCCAAGCAAGAATATATTTGAAGTGACGGATAATATGAGCTGGTGATTCGTAAATTGCCCTCTGTCCTCTCCTTTTTACTTTGTACCGGTATCTTCCATCCCCAGTAAATACCAAACCACTGTGCACTCAAGTTCAATCAGGCGAAACTAAGCTCCCTATAGCAGTATTAGTGGAGTTCGAATATGCAGAATGTTCCACTGCTCATTGGAACACCAATCAGTAATAAAGTCAGTGTAATTGTAACATACATCTCTGTGGCACTAAAGGAATTGAGTGGCAAATATAGTCAGTAATACATAGATATTCTATGTACATACATATTAGTGCAAGAATCATTCTGGCTCCGGTGCCATAATTGTTGTGTCAGGTTGTAGTGACGGTGAAGACGATGCAGTGTCAAAACGGTGAGTTACAAATTTAACTGTTTATTGGGTGAACTTGTGCCCCTGTAGCAAAGCAAGTAACACTCAAGCACAACGATAGCGGCGGGCAAAGTTCGGCGATTGTCGAAAATCTGATGAGCGGGTAAAGCGCATTGGCATTTATACATGAGTCGTCAAGAGTTCCAGAGTAATTGCTTGTGCCCATTTGTCTTCTAGAAAGTAATATAGAATTCGCCTCGCGCACACAATCAAGGTCCGGGGACAACAGACAACGGATAGAACTTTCGACAACATTCGAGAAACTTCGGTTAGATGCAGCCACGTTCTGCGCTGAGCGATAACGCTGAAAAGCGATCATGCGAGAAAGATAAACACGTTCACGCGTCAAATTTTATATATATAACATTCAAGAAAAGAAGCAAAGACGAACGTTAAGGCATATGTGTGTACTGACGTTTCGGGCGAAGGACAGGCCTTCGTCGAAGTGCACGCAGGTGTATTCACTTGCATTCACTCCGACAAAGGCCGGTCCTCCGGCTGAACCGTCAGTAAAAACATGTGTCTTAATGTCCGTCTTTTTTTTTTTTGCTTTTATGTTATACCCACGGGTCTGGCGCGAAACTCTTGGTCTTGTATGCTTATATATATATATATATATATATATATATATATATATTAAATATTGGAATAGTGTAGTAGTGTAGTATAGGAATCATGCCGGCCCCGGTGTTATAATTTTGGAGAAATGGTCATGATGATCATTTGAAGCCACAATACGCACCGACAACTGCACGGAAGTGGACGCATGTGCCGTAGCTCTCGCCATCAGCGCCAAACCCCCAAATAATATATATTCTTACAGACTCCCAGCAAGCATGTCGAAACTACGCACAAGGCTGCATTTCCCCGATGGCTCATAAATTGCTACACAAGAGTCAACATATCCTACTAGTTCACCTAGTTTGGACAAATGGGCATGCATCTCTCCCTGGCAATGAGTGTGTTCATGCGACATCCCGAGGCCTCACCCTCCGGGCACCGGTGGAAGGCCAGTCCAACCCAGACAAGGTGGAAAGGAGACCACTTACATACACGCATATGGCACTTTTATTCCGTTTTCTTCAGTTTGAACAGTATTCTTAGCCAAGTAGCTTTCTGGCAGCGGGGGCAACGTCAGTTAACCTTGCCTCTCGAGTAGTTCACGTCAGTGGAGACCATTTACTTAGTTTTTTTTTGCATGTAAAATGTTAAGGCAGTGCAGCCACGTCTTCGCCGCGTCATGCGCTGCCACTTGATGTCTAGGTATAATCAGGAGTAGGGACCAACGAGAAATCGGAACGCTGTCAGTAGCCGCTTTCACATGAATACGAATGTAGGCCATCACATTTCGTAGCGCATCAAGATAATACTATGCGAAAGCTTTACTTGTTGAGCCCCCTTTTATTATAAACCAGCTCGAACATCAGGAGAACGGACTGTTGGGCTAGTTGGTCTTGCACTCTGCCTATGCTAGCTTCGTTCTCCTTCCTGACTTCGCTCTTCTCTTGACCTCTGTTTTTACACGTGTGTGTCCCTGTGTGAATTCGTGTGCGTGAGCATAATCATGCTGGTTGCGTGCGTGACATATACATTGTGCCGCCTGCATTTTAAAACTAGCACCGCTCTATTAGGAGCGGCCGGTGTGGCTTTTGGCGTCTGGTATGAGAAGTGAGGTGAGACACTGTGTGGCGTCGTGAATTTTCGCTCATGCTTACTTGGGAAAGCAAATCTCCAAAACTGAGGCAGTCAAGGAGCACGCAACAAAAATACGTGTTCGCTCTCCGCAAAATTATACCCTTAAACGGAACTCAATAAGGAACATCGATTCAGAATACAGGGAAATTGACGTATTCGAACCTAAGCGAAGGTGTCTGCTGCATGCTTTCAATTGTGTGCGCGAAGAACTGTGCTGTCGCCCGAGTTAGGGTTTAGACATATGCAAAAACTTCAAAATGATGCACAATGTTTCGATGCCATTACGCTCCTTTAATTAAAGATGAGCTTTACTGGCGCGAGATCCTCGCACTTGCATTGTTTTCACACTCCTGGTTACACCAAGTATGACCTTATGGAGGTCTTGAC
The DNA here is from genome assembly GCF_023375885.2 of Dermacentor andersoni. Taxonomy (NCBI): domain Eukaryota; kingdom Metazoa; phylum Arthropoda; class Arachnida; order Ixodida; family Ixodidae; genus Dermacentor; species Dermacentor andersoni. The sequence goes on along the minus strand of NC_092818.1, from coordinate 179,682,164 downwards.
ATAAGGGACAGCCATGGATTGGTGTCAAAGCCAGAGGAAGCCAATAAATGAAGGAAAAACTTGTCAGGCCACGTTGCCGGGTTAGTTGGATTGGGTTCACAGTAGAGACGGAGAAGCGCGATACGACAGCGACCAAGAATGATACCAAAGCGTAGCCAAGCCCTTGGCGGGCGTTTGAATCACACTGAGGTTGTTGTTGTGCTTAGATTCATAGAATACTATTAAATTGTGACCAATAACGAAGCTGACAATGTTGAGTCGGTTGTTTCTGAAGCGCTAGCCATGTTTACGTCGGAGTTATCTTCTCTGACGCTGACGCATGAAGTGTTTAAAGGCAACTTCATAAGATTTTTCGACTTAGGGTTGTATTTCTCGTCAGGACATGTGTGCTTGAGTTACGAACCTAGAGGCAATGCGCCTGTACTTCCATTTGCTTCTGACCACTCGAAACTGGCAGAACGTGCCGTGATAAGTTCGTGTTTGCAAAATTCATTGATGAAGTCTTGTCAGCATAAGCTTGAAACAAGCTTGTGGGCTAAACCAGGCTAAACGTCTGACTCAGGCTATCCTCTGAGCCTGTTGACCACCGTAGCTGAAAATGCGAGTATATATAGGTCTAACAGGGCGGGGCCTTAATGAAAGACTAAAAGAACACCAGTACAACGTGGAAAAAGCGGTGTCAGGCCATCTAAGGATCCACAGCTAGGATTGCGGCTGCATCCCAGTCTACAAAGGCACAGTTATTCTAATTAGGGCCCGTGGCAAATTGACATGCGAGCTAACTGAAGCGCATGAAATCAACAAAATGAATAAAAAAATGTTTGAGCTTTGCATCTTTGGCATTACCGGACAAAAAAATAGAGGTACCTAGAATCACCACCTTGAAAATTACCGGGTGCGATGTTATTACAGCGTCGGCATGTGTGGGTTCAGTACTGTATATTCATGTTTGTTTTCTTGTTTTATTTTCGATCCCCTGACATTGTATAAATAACGCGTGCGATCGAATAAAACCATTATTTAAAAGTTAGTGCTGTGTATGTGTCTTATCATTCTTGGTCCCTGTCGTATCGTGCTGCTCCGTGTCTACTATGAAAAACTTGTCACTTGTAGGGTAAGAAGCAAAGAAAGAAATTCTATCAGAGTTGGCTAATATTAACAGCAAATTTCTGCAACTCCGATTCATTTGAAACCATAATTCTAAGGTGATGAAACTGGTTAAGAACTTAAGAATTCTTAGACAAAGGACTGCCGGCGAGAACCCTGCAATCGCCATTAAGGCACGTACTCCATGCCATAATGGCACCAGACTCCTGAACTATCTACGAACACTTGAGGCCACTTATAGTTGGAAAGTAAGACAATAATTTCTTCTGAATACACTCTGCTTCTAGAGCTTTAGATTTTGGGGATTTCTAACATGTGTGCCAAGAGAGAGACCGGATCACTGATATTGCTCTTATGTTTGGCGCCACTACAGGCATCTAGGCGCGAAGTGAGCTTGACGCAACATGCAATAGCAAAGAACACTGCAGAACGCCCTCTCACACAATAAATAAATACAGATAGAATGTACAAAAATTACGTTCGAGCTTCTACGTTCGGAAACTTTCATGTAGTACTGATGCGAATAACGCTCGAAAGGTGAGTTTTGAATGCCATATTTTGATAGGCCGGATGAGAACGATGCCAAATCGTACTTTCAAGTTATATCCAGTTATAAATTTTACGTAATGAGGTTGTTTCTGCCATTCCCAATGCTTTTCTTCTAGACCGCACATGTCATTGGGGCTTGACGTGGCATTCAAGCGAAGACTAATTTTGATCATTGCTCATTTAATCATTTGTACGGTTGTATGACTGTGGTGCCTGGTCATCCCTGTGGCTAGATCCCAGGGAAGTCGCCACAAAAGAAAGAATTGTTGGCGAGGTTAGCGATAGCCCAAGTTCGATAAATGAGTATTCTAATAGTTTTCTTCGTCTTAGAAAGCGGCGGCACGACAGAAAATAATGTTCGATAGCTTCAGATGCACTGCAAAAAGAACAAAGAGGGTACATAGCGAGACCAAACCTCTGTAAGTAAAAATTTAAGAGGTATACGACATCTCCATTTTGTAAAAGAAACTTCCAATTGCCTTGAAGGGCACCAATTATTATTCCATGAGAAGCCAAGATGGAAGAATTCAGAAGACGGTGTTAGCATGGATATTGCAGAGTTTCGAGCAGCTCTTCTAGCTGCCTCGTCGTTATCGTCGTCGTCTCTTTGTTCCTAGGTGCGTCATTGTGATGGGACTAGTAGGCATACTGTGCGCATCATCGCACCGAACAAATGACGTACCCCGGCACGAGGAACCGGCTAATCCAGTCAAGCACAACCGATCAATAGGAGCCACTGGAACTAGGGATAGCACTCGTGTCTTCGGAAATCTGTAAGCATGAGCAGTCCTTGCGCACAGAAGTCTAGTGCCTAAGTATTTGTTTGATAATATGGGCTCGAAACTCGTATTCCGAAGATAAAACACATTGTACAATGACCTAAAGAGGCCTACATTCCAATTCTTCTACATTTAATAATAAATACTGCCTGCGTTTCTTTTAGGCATACAGAATTTTTAAAAACAGCCTGTCGCAGATTGCGTGATTTCGTCTTTCAGCTGGATACCTCAAAGAGGAGGACAGTAGTTGCACAAGAAATCCAAATGCCTAATGTGCTAATTAATAGAATGGTTAGTAATTAACTTTTATTTAGCTACTTTACGTTACGTATTGTAATTTGCGAATTGTAGCTAGTGAGCTCGCAAGGCGTATACACTTCGAAATAATTTTCAGTGCGTACCCAGTTTCGAGATATTCAGTCGCAAAACTCGCGAAGAAGTGCATGTGCGCTCAAGTTACCATTGTGCTTCACTGCCAAAAGTGGTGGTTTGAGAAAACAGTAAGTGGTAACAACCGTGAGTTTTTACCGGAAGTTTCACGGGACACATCTATAAACCTGTGCAATTTTTAGAAGTCGTTCCAAGCCAATGTACCTTGCAATCTCACTCCCTACAATTAGTAAATTGCAATATGTGCCGTAAAGTAATTAATGAGAAAGTTATTTAGAGAATTTTTGTTAAATGTAGATTATACACTTTGATTATGCGAGGAATGTCCGCCGCTTCCAGTAATACAGCTCAAAAACTATAAGTACGCTATCTGCCACAGGCATTTTTTAAAATTTCTGTATAGTCTACAAGAACCATATAAGTAAATATCACTTTGTGCACAATGAAATGACTCGTCAGTATTCCGTATTTCTAAAACCAGCATACCCCTGAAACTCGCATGATTCAAGGTGTTTGATGCTCGCTTGATAAACGTGATAAACGTGATAAACGTTTTTTTTGGGTGCTCTAAGCAAATGTATTAGTTCCATTGCAATTTCCATAATACTTCGAATAAAATACAAAGAAAACGTGAAAGCGAGGACGATAGTAGCAAAGCTGCAGGGCGAGTCGCCGGCAAACGCTCTTTACTAGGTAAAGCGTCTTCAGTTTAGATTTCTTTGAATATCGCGAAATCTTTCTAATACTAAGTTCCAAAAGCCTGCGAAAGACAATTTGCATAACGCCTTGCGCATGTCTTCAAACCTCCCTCAAACCGCACCCTCGCGACGCCTGTGCATACCGGCCAGGTCGTGCTGTATGCAGTGCGCGCACTCAGCGATCCCTTTGGCGACGATTATATCTCTTTACTTGCAGCTATTTTAATTCCTCGCCATTGGGAGTGTCAGAGCGCAAAAAAAAGGGGGTATATGTGTATGAAGTGTGGGAAGCATGTCCCGTGGTAGAGGTAGAGAGTGGATGGTAGAGCTTAGAAGAGCGTATTATGCAGTGCAACTGACGTTGGGCCTGAGCATGCCAGCGTCAGTAGCACTTCGCTCTTTGCAGAGGCCGGACATGTGTCGCGTGAGCTCCTTAACAACACTTGGCAACCTGGTTTAAATAATAGATCCGGGGCCTCAAAGATGTGCGACGTACTGCTAGCGCATTTCTCTCGCATTTACCGCTATACTGTCACTGAATTTTGTTTCTTCGCGCCTACGCAAGCGAATGTCACCACGAAAAACGGGTATCGTGGCGCGGCGCTTGAGAGTAGCTTCAGTTGGCAGGCTGAACTTGATCCGACCGACGCAGAATAACAACTCATCGGGCTTTGGATGCCACGATGCGCTTCACACGCATTGGTCACACTGTGACGCATGCCGTTCGCGCATATAGCAGAGAGAACTGCACGTGGAGTCATCTTTATGAACCTTTATGGTTTAAGCGATGGCTACATGAACAAGAGGATGGCAAGTCGAGCGAGTTTGTATAACTGATCAACGAACACCGGAGTAAAACGACAAGGCTTAAAGACACAAGAGAGCGCTTGTCCCGGGGCCTCGTTCGTCTTTGTGCCTTGTCATTTTGAGCTGCCCTTACAAATGGCTACATATATAAGGACTTTTTTTGACCACGAGTGTGTCGTTGTCCTGTGTATAATATAGTCTCTGTTGAAGTGCGTCTGCGAACATTTTTCTTGCTTTTCCGTTTCATCTTCGGCCAAGAACTTCTTCCCAGGGTTGTTAAGCAGAGTTTCCTTTCTTTGCTGAGGTGTTTGTTTGAACAGTGGGATGCTGTAGTCTACTAAAGCACGTTCGCCGGTTACCAGTGCTCTCTGGCTCACCAGTGCGAACGAGTTTCTATCAATAGCCCGCTAAAGTTAGAAAGGGCTACGATAACTTTGTGGGATTCAAACAGGAAGGCAGGAGGTCAGCGCTAGTCTCGGCGCGTTTGGCGTGGTTGCACTTCCAGGCCGTTCGCCGCCTGCACCGTGACACCACCGACTCGCACCGGGGGGTCGCGCGGGCTGAGTTGACAGAATGCCAGGAGTGCTTCTTCGCTGTCTGGAGCGTGGCACCTAGCTGATGCCTGTCATGCGAACATGTGATCCGTTTCTCTCAATCTCTATCTCTTTTCCTTTTTATCTTGTTCTCTATCTCTCAAAAACATACACACACACTCCCTGACTCTCTCTTTCTTTTTTATTTTGCACCTATTATTTTTTTGACGCAACTCGTGCCTCATTAGTGGGTGTGCTCCTCTTGCAACTTTTGCAGTTGACACGTGTTTCTGTCGCTGCCCTCATGCTGAACTGCCACCTTCGTTTCCGAATACCATTCCTGCTGCCACTCCTCTGTTCATTCGCCGACCTCCCACAGGACAGTTGCTTACCCTCATGAAACGGAAAGTAAAAAGTTGTAATAAGCCACTTAAACGACTGCCTTACGTCCATCCGAAACAGTTGTGGCTGACTTGGCGACAATGGCGTCTGCAACGACGATAGCAGCCACGAAGGTAACCATGGGAACGTGTACGACAAACATGGCATTCGAAGAATTGGGTATTATACTTTAACTACTCAGGTTAAGCTCCCATTCGGAGGTTCTTCATCGGGCTTTAGCCACAGGAACATTTGCGTAGCCAGTTGCGACTATCTCTGTGACACGGGAAGGCTACTATATATGTTAATTCTCGAAATCAATAATTGGATAGCTCCTTAAATCAATGATTGAGTTTTCGAAGTTTTTCTAATACCACACACAAAAAATTGCTCTTTATATATATATATATATATATATATATATATATATATATATATATATATATATATATATATTACATTATATCATAATATATTATATTATAATATATTATAATATATTATATATATCTATATAGCGGAGGCGGTGCTATTCAGACAATTGCAAACTGGTTCTTTACCCACCCCAGTGTTAATGACTCATCTATGCCCTAAATTATACGTGAGTGATGTGTGCCGCGTGTGCCAGCGGGAGAGGGCCACCCTGACGCACATCCTATGGGATTGCACCAAGTTCCCCAATGAGGCTATGACAAGTACAACGATTCCTCCGCGACTCGCGGCTGCGGCGGAATGCTACGACCACGAAAGCCAAACCTGGGCCGTCCAGCAGGTCTCGGCGGCTCTTGAAAGACAAAGGCCGAGCGAAACCGACGGAACGTTGCCCCTCAGGGCGACCGACCGCGGGAGTAACACGCGCTGGAGTTGAGTAGAGACCACCCGCTGAGAAGACGTCAGGGCCCGCGTCACGGCGCCATTAAGTCATGGTGTCGTTCTGCAGGCGACTACATGAAGTTGTCTCTCTCTCTCTCTCTTTATATATAATTACAGGTATATTGATCTTGTATCTGCCAGTTAAATCTATTTTCTAATTATCATAAACGTTATACGTCATCCTGTTGATCTTGTATCTGCCAGTTAAATCTATTTTCTAATTATCATAAACGTTATACGTCATCCTGACTTACTTTTTCATTTAGGTGTTTCTCTCCCACCCTTTGTTTTAACCCTTAACCGCCGTCTTCTCGGCCGATCACCCGTACTGGGTAAGCGCCACGAGTGAGCAACAACCAAGCAAGCAAACGGCATGGCTACGGTTATGACAACAATGACTGGACAATGGCAACAACTGCGATATGACGGTAACTCCGAAGGCGGCATGATGGCCCAAAGAGGGTAGGAGGGAGTAGATAACAGGGCGGTGTCAAATAGAATTCTTTCATGGCGTCGCCTTCTGCCAAGGTAGGGTAATTATCAATGTGATGACAATCATGGTGCCTGCGACGGATAGAGTAAGAATTGGCTGAAGTATCTCTAATATTTATAAGTATATATCTCTTTAATAAAGTGGAGCACTTGTGCTGATGAATAAAAATGTGGCGATTGATGGCCCATTTCTAGGCACGATTCCATTAATGTGGTACTATTTATACTGTCGAGTGGCCGACCCGGTAATTGCATTCGCACAGGTTTGTGCGACAAGCAAAAATAACAGTTTTAAAAATAAATCTCGTAGATCTGCTAAAGCAAGATTCCTAGAAAGCGGAGAAATGAATCCGCACGGGAAAAGATGAGAGCAGCGTAGTAACAACACTGAAATACAGCAATATTTTTCTTCATTGTTGACTATGCATGCATTGTGCCGCATAACTAGATCTCCCCACTTTCACCGCAGCGAAATTATTGCTACCAGATGAGCCGCATATAAGGTAGCACTCGGGCGCTGAGCATTGCTCCCAAGCCTTTGCAAGGTTAGATTGGCTCGCAGCTCTGAACTTCCTCCTCCTCTTCTTCCTCCTCCTTCTCCTCCATTCACACCCCGCATATGGAGTTGACGCAATAGCGTGATTCAAGTAAACCTTTTCTTGCCCCGCACCGCTCTTCGGAGGCGAAGTGAAAAAAAGAAAGAAAAAAAAACAAGCAATAATTGCGTCTTTCCGTTCAAGTTTCACTTGCCGCGTTCGCGTTTCACTCGTTCCCAACAGCCCATCCCCTAATGCTCTTTCGATTGCTTCTCCTGCGGCAAAGATAATCTTCGTTTTAAGCGAACTGAGAAAGAAGGCTTGAATTTTTTAATCATGTTCCCACAATTCTGCGCAAGCAGATTATGAAACGTGGGGAACATGTCGCAGGAAGCGCTCTTCTCATCTCAGCACTACTGAACGTTGCTGTTCGTGCAGTTTGTTTGGATGCATCTGCCTGAACCCACAATGTTCGTATTTTCCCATGCGTGGGCACTAGGCAGCTTCAGTGCTGGATGGCGTAAGAGCGTGAGTACAGCGCAGATGGGTATTCTAAAGCAGCAGCTCAGCTCCTAAATTAGATTTTACTACTTGAGGTTTGCACCGAGTATGTAGCTCTGAAATTTTAACATGCGCGTCGGGCCACGATTACGGCATCAGGGAGGCTTCGTTTTCGCCGAAGCAGCACGTCCATAATTACACCTGCTAGGCATTGAAGTTTTCGTGCCAAAAAGAAAAGAAAAATACTGCTACTTGGTTTAGTCTCGAAAAAGCTGCACTAGCTTCAGAGGTTCATTGCGAGCTTGGGGGCGACTACCTCGCCAGCTCTGTAGCGTACTTATTTATTTATTTATTCACATGTGTCATACCTTGGTCATTTAACCACCTTCGCCTGCAACAAATGGTGAACAGAAATCTACTTTCCAAACCTGATTCTATTATCCCTTGCTCCTCCCTCGGCCATTTTTATTGTATTGTTACTGCGCAACCAAGAGTGGCGCCAGTCAGAAGAAGATGACTTAACGTGTCTAGGTGGAATCGGTCTCGGCAGCCATCTTGTTTATGAAACATTGTCTCTCTTGCAAATATTGTAAATACATCGTTATATGTGACTTCTCCAATGTAACAAACTGGTGAGAGGTGCGGGGTAGCCACGAGAAAAAACAAGGGAGCTCTGCAGTGGTCGTCCCCTCGGACTAGACAATGACGCATAAACTAGATGGCCGTCGATGTAGACGTAGATCCTTGTGATCTAGTGGCACACACCCACCCTGGGGGATCGGCCAAGAATGGGGTAGGTTATAGTAAAGTGTAAAATAAGCCAAATTGTTTAGTAGGTAAGCTGCAAACTAAAGGTTTGTAGAGTCAGATTGTAGAGCCAGCATGATCTTAAGAAACTGAAAATTATACCATACCATAAAGTAAAAACAATTCAAGTTCAGTTTTGGTGAAAGAAAAGGAGGCTAAAAGAAAGTTGTATTCCGAGTTCAATCTCATTGATCCTAAAAGGAAAATCTTGGATGGCAGCGTTAACCTTCCCGTCGCTATGCCGAAGCGTAGAGGCACCAAAAGAAAGCACATTTTGAACAGTTAAATTTAATCCAAGTAGGTGCAGTGCTCTTTCTAGGGTTCGTTTTCTTAAACTAATACATTGTCTAAAAGAAATTAAAAATATGTTCTATGGTCTCATGTTCCCTAGACGCATCACAAATCGGTGACGGTGCCAGCCCAGCCCTGTATAAGTGAATAAACAAGGTATGCGACAAGCCTACTAATAGTTACTTCCATTTTCCTAGAATGGCAAAGAGTGCTTTTCTAGGGGTACAACAAATGTTTAAAACACGAGGAATTTGTTATAGATGGCACAGTGAATTCTCGCATCATTATTTGCCTCTGAAATCTTGCTGCTTTGATTAAGGCAGCTGTAGGGAGAATTTGAATGGCTGGGCGAGCTAGCGACGCTTTCGCCCATAAATTAGCCGTTTCATTTAGAACGAGACCTGTATACCCAGGTACACAGACTAGGTGGATATTAGTTAAATGTTGAGGTACTAAGGATCTAAACACTCGCATAACCCAAGATCCATTAGGTGCTGTGAGTGAAGCACACAAGGACAAAGAATCAGTAACAATGGATACATACTTTATTGTTGGGCTCAATTTACGAAAGGCCAGTACTACTGCTAAAAATTGTGCAAGAAATATTGGTAAACAATATGGAAGCCGCCGGGAAAATGACCAAACCAGAATAGGGCTGCATATACCAATATCGCATTTTTCTTGGTTCTGCGTGGCATCAGTCGTTATGAGTACACTTGTTTGTGATGTTAATAAATAAACCTGTAAAACACCAATTAACATTCGGTAAGGTAGGTGTTTTGCGTTCCTTGGAAAAATATCGGCATATGGTATGTTAAGATTATTCCCCGTCACAAATGGGCTTTACCACTCTGATCCTAACATTCAACATATCGAGAAGAGTTTGTACAAAATTAGCTTGAGTGTAGAATCGAGGCTAATGTGCATCGAAAAACATACCAGGCTGAGAAATGAACGCTGTTTCGCAACGTCTTATTGGTGATTCGTACGCCCCGAAGAATGTTTGTACCGCGAGGACACGAAACTGAGTTACAAGAGAACAAAAACTTTCTTCTAGATAAAGAATATTTCCTACAAATTTAGGCAGCCCTAAACACAGTCTTAATGCCTGCTTTTCTAGCAGAACAAAGAGCGAAGTTTATATGCAGGCGCCCCAGAGTATAGTACACAGCCGAATTCCAGGACAGGACATACATACATACGGTAGATTGATAACAAGATGGCCCTGCGCATCCCTGATCGACTGTTTCTCAGTCTACGTAACAAACCCATCGCTCAAACGCCCTTAGTTGCAATATAATCTATGTGCGCACGCCATGAAAGAGAGCTGTCGTATATAACATCAAGACACTGAACAGCATCCACTTACGGAATCAATTCGAGCTGGTACGACAGAGATATATCTGCATCAAAGGAAATGCGAGCAATGAGCACTTGTCCACGTTTAGAGCCAGGCGAATGGAATTTAGCCAAGCTTCCAGAACAGATAAATAGCATTGCAGGTTTTCGTAGAGTGTTTGAATATCCTTTGCTGATGAGAAGACTCCAATGTTATCCGTATACACTTAAGTGTACCCGTCCACTTGGGATGGAAAGGAGCACAGTAAAATATTGAAAAAAACTGGATATAGCACTGAGCCCTGTGGAACTCCCTTTTGCCTGTCTATATGTACTCGATGAAAAGCCGTTCTGGAAGCAATAAAATTTTCTGCCACTTAAAAATTGCGCAATCCATGCTTGCAAATATTTGGAGAACTTAAGTTCTCCCAGCCGGTTTACCAATATCTCGTGTTCGACGCTATCGTATGACTTGGTGATATCAAGCGTAACCAATGCCGAACACTGACGTTGGCGCTGTGCAAGTTGTATATGATTTTCCAGGTCAATATGCGCCTGCCACATGGAGCACCCCGACCTGAATCCAATTTGACATGAACTTAAGTAGATTTCTTGTATTAATATTATTCGTAACGCGAACATGTAAGGCTCTTTATATCAACTTTACAAAATTTGATGTAAGAGCGATTGGTCTAATGTTGTCTAGGGTATAACCTTCTCCTGGTTTTTTAGTTAATGCTAAAATCTTTATAATCTTCCATTCTAGTGGAATCCAAGCTCCTCTGACTGAACAATTTATGATGCTTAGTAGATCGTTTTGCGACTCTTTATATAGGATTTTTAGCATGACCGAGGTGACTTCATCAGGGCCTGGAGCAGCAGTCGGAATTTTCTTTAAGGCATATGACAATTCATCCACCGATATGTTTGTAAAATCCTCATCAATATGGGAAATCAATGTAGGGGGACGAACATTTGCTCCAGCCCATTAGCTAGAACTTCCAATGATTCTATCATGTCAGGTGGGGATAAAACACCATATTCGAAGTTTACCGGCAACGGAATCATTTTTTTGCATGTAAGAAAGCCGAATAGCGCTCAGTTGTTACTGGGTTTGGCAAAAAAATCAAAATGCTTTATGTCGTATTCATTTTTCGCTTTTGATACAGTACGTTTAAACGTAGCTGCCACAAATTTATAGTCTAACCAATCTTCGGGCATTGGTTATGTAACAATTCCTTCCAGGTGGCTTTTGTTCTTCTATAATCCCGCGAGCAGTCATCATTCCACCAGCGTGAAGAGGATTTGTCTTTAACTGAATGAACCTCAAATTAAGTTTTTCTATGGAAGTCCAGTGAAAATATGCTTAATGCTTTCTGTTTATAATTCGCTTCAGATAGAGCAGCCAATGATGATCGCAAATGACTTTGAAATTTACTATATTTTATGTATGTTAGGGCCTGAGACACTAAGAATGTTACTGGGCACATAATCTCAAAAATCACCAGAATGTGGCCACTATTTGTAGCATAGTCAACAGTCGACCAAGAGGACACGCTAAGACCTGAACTTGAGAAAGTCAAATCTAGAGCAGAAGTAGCTAAACCTCTAACAAAAGTAGGGTGACATGAATTTTGACATAGGAGATTACTGTCCTGAGACCAATGCCAGAATTCAATACCAGACGCATCTATTTTTAAGCCCCATGTGAGATGACGAGAGTTGAAATAACCCGCCAATATGACATCATATTCGATAATAGAAATCACGCTATCCAGAGGCCGTGTGTCATGAACCTCTGAAGGATAGTATACATTCGCGATGAAAGATGACTGCCATAAAGGTAGATTTAAGGCTACACTAGAATTTCGAATTCAGAGGAGATTAATTTCAGTGCGATATTTGCTATGTGGCAAATTCTCGATGAAACTACTGTAAGTAATCCACCATCTCGTTAGACCGATCTAGACGAAAAGAGTGATAATTTCCTAGATGAAAATTTTTATCTGGGGCTAGCCAACTTTCTTATAAGATGATTATATCACGATCTAATAGAACAGTAATACAAAATAAATCTGTAGAAGCTGCAAAAATGGAAAGAGTTCTACTGTAATGCTTTAAAGGAACCTAAGGTGGAGATAGTATTGAAATAGCAACAACCTTCTCCAAGATACTCTCCTTGAGGAGTTTATTAAGGGGAGACTTTTTATTCTTGTTCTGGGGCGACAAGGAGGAAGCATGGTTTAATGGTGACCGGCTGCGTTTTTGAGCTCGAGCATTGAGTTGAACATCAGTAGAGATGTTCATGTCCAACGTGTGAGTTTCTTCAGAACTCCTTGAAGATTTATGTCTCTCACCGCTGTCATCTGAAGGTAGGTTTGTTAATGTTGTTTACTTCTGTTGGAGTTGGTAGGTTCTTAGCTACAGGAGGATGAGAAGGAGGGATACTTAGCAGGTTAGTCATCTGAGTAATTATTAGCTGGCATAAACGTTCTGAGAGGCTGCCGACTAATCGATCCATCGCTTTTGTCATTACCTTTTCCACTGCGGCTTCAACTGTCTGCGCAAAGGTCGTATCCGTGAATGAAGATTGAAGTGTGATAACTCCAGCGTATCCGTGTGACCGCTGCTTGACAATCGCCATAACATCTCTCCTAGAGCACCTCCTCTTGTCAATAACGTCTAGCACTTGTTTTTCTTGCACACGAACTGCACAATCCACATAGTTCACCATGTGGGCGCCTTCAGAGAGGCAACACCTCTCACTTTGGACAATGCCGTCGGTATTAGAGTGGCCCTCTCCACATATGCAATAGCGCAATCCAGATTTGCATTCACTTGCACTATGTCCAAATCTCCAGCAATTTCGGCATTGTAGGGGACATGAAGCGAGGCCTTCAACCCGCCGTGGTTGCTCAGTGGCTGTGGTGTTGGGCTGCTGAGCACGAGGTCGCGGGATCGAATCCCAGCCACGGTTGCCGCATTTCGGTGGGGGCGAAATGCGAAAACACCCGTGTACTTAGATTTAGGTGCACGTTAAAGAACCCCAGGTGGTCGAAATTTCCGGAGTCCACTACGGCGTGCATCATAATCAGAAAGTGGTTTTGGCACGTAAAACCACATAATTTAATTTAATTTAATTCAACCCTAAAGACAACAGGCCATGCTTGGATTGCTGATGGCCGCGGTGCACCAGCAAATATTACCATAACCGATTCAGTGGGGACCCTCACATTATCCACAATGCGATTACAGCAGTAAATTGCAACAACTTCGGCCATGGCTAGCTTCTCCAGGATTTCGGATTGGGTTAGTCGAAAGTGAACTCCACGCACGAGTCCCTTGGTGCATGCAAGATGGAGTGGTATAAATGAACTCACCGAGACATAGGCAGACAACGAGCACTTCAGTAGATCCGCTACGCAAGTCTCGTCTGGTGACCTTTACACTGTGCCACCACGGCCAAACTGCCGGACATCGGTGATATTCTGGTAGTGAGGAGTCACAGCATGAAGCTTTTTGGCGATTTAATCTGATTGAGCCATTACCCAAAGGCACCAGCGCGACAGGAATGGTGCTAATGCACCTGCGGAGAATGTTTATTCATCAGGTTGGAGAGAGGCTGTCCAGGCGGAACGGCCCTGCCTAGGAGAGTTTCTGGTCATCACTGCGGCCTCTAATGTATCACTGTAAATAAAACTGATTAAGGCTTAAATTGGAAAGGAATAAAACCAGTAACCAAAATTAACTAAATACTACCCGATACTTAGCGAATCCCGCGCAGAGAAAGGCGAAAAAGAACAGAAACTTGCAGCCAAATGAAAATGGCGTCTCGCTCTTGGGCGTCCTCTTCAGGCGGCCCAGTGACTTATTTGCAGAGCGATTCCACCTAGACACGTTAAATCGTCTTCTTCTGACTGTTGCCACTCTTGGTTCCGTCGTAACAATATTGCTGTTTTTAAGGTTTCTTTCTCGTATCTAACATCTAATATGTATTTTACATGGGACAGCTAATATAAACTTACACTTTGTGCAGCTATTTGTTAACCACCAAATCTACATGAATGCCTAAACAAAATTTTGTCGCCAATTATTGCTGCTTCATTTTTTTCTTTTATGCGGATGGACCAGTTTCTGCTACATTTCTTCACATCGCTTGCCTTCTAGAAATTGCGTAGATATGTGAAGAAACCGTGCTGTGTCGCTTAACGCCTGGGCGTTTCATCCAGAAATGTATACTCATTCTTCATTAGGATGACCAATAATGCCGAATACAAAGCCTGGGGTGCCGAAGAAATTATAGAACATGCTCTGTATTACTACCCGACCTTCGAAAATGAAAGGCGTCAACTCTGAACAGCTCAAAACTAGAACTTGTTTTCTCACTGGAAAAGATTTTAGGACCATGGTTTCGCATATATTACAGTCGCAGAAGGCCCCATAAGCACTTCTGCGATTTGTGAAGGATATCGGCGCAGACCATCTGTTACACAGAGCAGATAACTTTCACTACGTCAGAGACATCATTACTAGACAGCTTCTTCCATCTTTAATCTTATCCTCCCATTTGCCCATCTTCCTTGTAAATAATCCCTTTTATGGTGTGAAAACAATCGCAAAAATAAAGTCAAGGAAATGCACTCTGGGTAGCCATTGCAGATAGCCAACAGGGCTGGATGCTGCGTAACCTCCCTGTCGTTCATTTATCTCTATTTATATCGTAAATATGCGCTAACCATGAAAAAAAATCTTTATTGTCAAACGGACTGCAAGGTCAGACAGTCTTCAAGCACTTGAGGTGCAGTGTATACAGGGCAATGCCAGTATGCCATCTTAGTTTGTGCTTTTCATAAAGAAAGAAGCCGTCTACAAATTATGTTAAATCGAGGTAAAGCGTCGTCAATGTGTGTTCGTGAAAATAATGATTCAAAGAACAATAAAGGAAATGCTCTCGACGTAACAGGCACGAATGCGCTATCACTGATCATTCATTCATTGCATATGCGCTCAAGCACTAATGTATTGCTGAATGGACTGGTTTGCAAATCGATTCGAGCAAGGAAAACAGATCATACGGCCGCTTAAGGAGTTTTAAACCGGTAGGGAAACTGTGAACGTATATGGACACAGCCAACAAAAAGTAGTTCGAGGTAACAAGGGAAGCTTGAATGGGGTCACGTTGCGGAGAAAATAAATCGAAAAGCAGTGAAAGTGTGAAAAAAAGGAACATAAAGATACAAAAAATACATTTCAATGGAAGGATTGTACAGTCATGTGGCACAGTCAAAGCAGAAATACGAGAATAAATATTGCCGGAACAATGACTAAACATTTACATGTACACACTATTGAGAAGAAATGGTTCCAGTCTCCTGAAGTTTCTGTTTCGGAGCTCTGACCAGTGCTGATGTTTGTTACTCTGCAATGTATTAGTATATATTTTGTTTTACTCTTTTGCATATCGCACTTCAACCAACACAGAATTCTTCTTTCAGCAATGCGCAAACATGGTGTCATGGAAAGGCGATGGTGCTGTAGTCCGTTCTTTATGTAGGCAGCACGGTAAGCTTTCTCCAATGCAGCGAATGTTCAAATAAGCTTTTGAACTTGATTTTTTATAATAGAAAGGGGCTCTACAGGCTGGAGTTTTTATTGTCAAAGCGCCTAAACTCTTCCGCAGGTCAGGCCTTCGAACTTTTTCTGCCAAATATGTCCATTAAAAGGCGGATGTTATAGACATGGAAATTGAGAAAGCTGTTACAATCGTCTCCTGCTTAGCCTGAGCTCTATAGACAACCTGTTTCACAGATGTGGTACTCCTTTGTTCGAAAATGCGCTGGCTTGTTTACACATATGCTGCTCTAACTGTCGTTTTGAAATGTGCCGTGTTCCATAGCAGAACTACCATTACTTCTCGTCTATGAGTTTGCAGCGGTGTTCAGGCGGAGATAGTGATGGCTCATAATGCCTGTGTAGCAACCACACTGCAACACTGTTTGCTCGCCCCATTCATATCCTCTGAAGTGTGTCGATATTAGAGACCAGAGTGTTCCCAGCCTGTGGGCATCGAGTCCGATGCCATATAAAGCTATGACGCACTTCCTAAATATGCGCTTGCTGAATACCACTAAGCGTACAACTTTTTCTAGCACGAAATCGCGCCGCGCGACCTGTAGATTCCGTGCCGTCGAATCCAGCGAAGTCTGCATACACAAAACAGGTGATGAAGTGTGATCCTAAGGCAACGGCCGAAGCATGCGCGGTTATTGCACCACATGACACAAATCAAACTGAATCGTAATTACCGTCAAAAAACTTTACAGCATAGACCTTTTCTGTCGACCAGTTTGACCGAATTCGATTACGTTATAAGACAAATTGCAATGCGTCGTATGAATGGATGGAAACAACGTTATTTTAAATCCGGCGAAGTTTGACGACCCGGGCTCAGGTAATGCGTCGTAGAAACTTTGGTTGCCAGACCACAAACACATCAAGGGATGCCTTGTTGCATACTGCAAATGGCGCGGAACTTAAATGCTTTTAGTGCGCAGGATACAAATCTTATCATTTTATCGCAGTCATTAAAACGCCGACGCAGTTATTAGTGAAGTATACCGGTTGAGACGCGAGGGGCAATCATTTACCTGTGTAGCCTTTGAGGATCAGGATTTTGTGATTCGTTCACAATCGCGACAATGAAGCACCAGATACAAATATTAATGCGCGCGTTACCAGGTAATAGTCTAAAGTGATTCCTTGGAACACAAAATGAATTCGGTAATAAAAAGAAGCATACCGCTCCAATTATGCAGGGCTGCCAACAGGCAGCTGGGCGTATTCATTATATAGGCACGTCTGGGTTATCTAAATGTGTCAGCCACGACCTCGCATCTGAAACAACATGACCGTTGTAGTTTAATTTCGGAGAGGAACGACGCCTTTGCAAGAAAGCAGTGCCGATGGCACCTGGGCCCGAATTCACACAGCTTTTTGTTCGTAAATGCTATTTGCCATATGGCAGGTCGCCTTCGCTAATATTACGTTCAGCTCCAGGGTAGGCTCGTATCTGCTTTTACGATATGTTGTAGCGTAACCACTTGTTTGAGAATACGGGTCCTGGTTTGCAGGGAATAATATGCCTCCTTCTGTTCGCCAAGAATGTAAATAATAATCACAACTTCACACGACGGCGTAAGTATATTACTCAAATCAGCAGGCTCAGCGTGGTGTTTCTGCGTAACAGCCGGGGAATTATTCGCAACTCGTGTGCCGAAGTCATTGCTTGTTCTTCGTTTGACTGCATTTGTGGAAGTTCTCGTAGCCTCATCACCGTTTTTTTTTTTCAATTGCTTCAGAATGCGATCGCTCTGACTGGTAAAAGGGTGCATCCCCATTTCATTTATTAGTGGGACGAATAGCCGATTGAAGGGGTTTTACGCGTCAAACTACACATTTGGCTACCGGTGATGTCGTGGCAATTTCTCTGGAGTAATGTTGAACACATTGTTAACGTGCGCCTAAATAGTACCGGAAAACATATTAGCTTTCCGACACCTCATAGTAGGGCCTGCACGATGTCACAAGGAGCTACACCTGCATGAAGTCGTTTGAGTTGTTCAAACGTATTCGCAATGTATTCAAACATATTCGCAATTCTCCCCTCTTTACTATTGTCATGAGGAATTGACGAGGTTTGGGGAGTCCTGGCATCTTAGAGCTGGGTCTTCACTTTTCAAGGAATTTTCTTGAGTGGGGAAGCTTTGCACTCTAGTGCACTAACTTATACAGTACACCAGGCATAAGAATAGCGTATACTTGCGACTTAACTCGGCAAGCACGTACACAACAGATTGCCTCTTGCACTTCCTCTGCCCGCCACACTTCTAAGAAAAAGGAAGAAAAATCGCCGACGTGACTGAAGCGCCCGAGTGGCTTCGTGAAGTATTCTCCTCTCAGCTCTTCTTCCCTCTTTCTTTACTCAACCGCCTTCTTGGGCACTTGCGAGATGGGTGCAATGGCCTTCAAACAGCCGCGCGTTGGTTTGCTGCTGAAAGTAGTGCGGTTATGCGGACGCGTGTTTTTCTTTCTTTTTCATTGTTCTCTTTCAACGCTCAACGATTTGCCACCGTGGCTTGCCCAGCCATGCAGATGGTCGTGAGAAAGAGTGGGATTACGGGCTTCGCCCCAACGAGAGGACGCGCCTAGATGCGAATCGCACGAGCTCGGTCGGGTTGGAAGAAAGCTGACACCAAGTTCCAGCCAAGGTCCGGGTCGACTCGGCTTTCCCAGCAGACAGAGAAAGGAGCGGACGAACCGGGGGGGGGGGGGGGGGGGATGCTTTGCGCGCTCTGAGTTAAAGTTAAGCAGAAAGAGAGTTTGCAGAACGAATAGGGAGGAAAATAGACGAGGAATTCGCATAACTTGTATAAACAACGACGAGGTACCTTTACCATGAGCCTTCCTTTTTCCTCGTTTTAGTCAGTTTAGTCGAATCTAGAGCTTTCGTGGCGCACGTTATCGGAAGGTTGCGTTCCATACCGAAGAAATGTCCAGCTGGAACCAGCTGTCACGTTAGCAGTAAACAAAATTGAAATGGCAGCGGAGTAAGAAAGAAAGAAAGAAAGAAAAGCAGAACAAAGGAAGAAAGAAAAGACATGGCCAGCACGGAGCTAAGGCTGCAGTGCAGTGCCATCAAGGATCGGTAGGTTCCTGGGTAACTGATGAATACGCAACAAAATCTGTCCTTTCTGTGCATTCTATTCAGCGAAAAAGTGTCTGGCGGGAAGGTTACCCATGGGCGTAATCTCAGGTTGTAAAAATAAATGCGACATCTTTACTACCTCGGCATCTCGTCTAACGTTTTTGGAATACCCAGGTAAGATCATGACAACAATGAACAGGAAAGCGGGTGCTGAAAGAGCTTATTGACTTATGGGAAGGCTTATATTTTTCTGTGTGTGTCCTACGATTGTTAACGGGCATGCTCCTCACAAGGTGCTAACAAATATAAGATGACCGCGAACAATATCAAAATCTCTATCTTTAGTTCTCGCAGCGCTCACAAAGACGGGGGTAAGGGGAAGTACACTGCACATGCACCAAAACTTTCATAGAGCTACCATATGACTTCCTGCCAACAGATACGTTGTTGCAGCATCCATGAATCGAAACCACAAGCTTGTTCTCAAAAGTAGAATAACAAAGCATTTCACCAGTATCCACAGGTTCTTTATCGAATAATCTCTACAAATATTCTACAAAGGGACCGTTCGGAAGTCTTTGCACCACAATAGGCCGTAGGAATTAGATTAGTTTATGTACTTCGTTTATCGACAGCACGGATTTTATATGAGCTTAGAGACAAGTGCATAAGAATATAAGTCCAAGATATGGCCTGCAACAAGTGTACAGAAAGCCTAGGACCAATATACATTAATTTTGTTCCGAGTTGCCACTCTATAGGACCTCTCTGATGCGTCACTGGCGCATAAGCCTGTATATCGGCGTATGTCTGCTAGACTGCTGAAAACTGCCTTGAACGAAACTGCGCTTGGAGCACCACCAGTGTAATGCCGCAGGCCTCAAGCCCACTCGCACAAATTCACATATTTGACACGCGAATGCAGTAGCCAGCGTACCACTGTGTGAGGTCCCTGCGGCGGTGTTTTCTCGGCACCTAGAAGCAAAACGGGAAGGCCACGTGCGTGGGAAGCGCCAGGTGGCCGCGTCAGCTCGGGGATCTTTTATTATCGGGTCGAGCGTTGGCGCAGTGGAGCACTTTCTGTCCTCCATCGCCAATCGTATACGCCAAAGCCGGCTTCCATTTGCGTGGTGCGCTATGAAAGGGACGCCGTTCGGAAGCAGAGTGGCAGTATACCTGTGAGGCACCGCCGTTACACCCCTCCCTCACTGCCGTCCTTGCGTTCGGCATACAGGAGCTCACAGAAAACACGGCGCTCTGTGGGGGAGATAGGTGAAGCCAGAGAATAATTTATTGCCAAAAGAGTATATGAGAAGGGAGGGCCGATAAAAAGCTACGGAAGGCAGGGCAGGTGGCATCGGCGTCGTGACAACGAAGCAGTTTCGGCGCTCTTTGGGCAGGATGCCGGCCAGGTTTAGGCAGTGCGGCAGTGTACGCTTCTTTTCCCCGATCACGCTGCTGTTAGGTATTTGCTGTTTATTTCGTCGTGACTCCAGTCACTTTTCTCCGAATTTAGAATCCGCAAGTATTTTTATTCTGGAAGACGGTGCTTACGTAACGGGTGCAAGTGATGTTACGTAAAGTGCCGTCAAGTGTAAATGGTTACTGTTAAGCCGGTTTGATGTGTGTGTGCGTGCTTTCGGGCATGCATGGGCGCGTGTGCCTACGCGACTATAGAAGCGCTTGAAAATGCCATATATTAGTTTCCGCGGTGTCGTGGCGTAACTATAGACAATTTATGGAGTTTATATCTAAAGCCAATGTTGGGAATGCTAGGGGTGCTGAGCGGGAAAAACCTTCAGAGAAAAGGTAAGCAAGGGCAGGCTTTGTCCACTTTGCTGTCCCTGCCCCTCGGGGAGGTTATGAGGGCGCGAAAGAAAGGGAAGGGGCGAGAACAGGTTAGTCTGGCCTGTTCACACGCACTTAACAAGGTGCCGCGTATCTACAGCCGGGCACTAAAGTCTGTTGTCTTCATGTACTGCAGAACAACTCGTGCAGTTTCCTGGGCTGATAAGCTGTGAGGCCAGGCTTCCAGAATCGATGCTTCTGTAAAAGGTCAATCATCCAGTCTATACTCAAGGCACATTGGAGAGTCTGGCGTTGTTTGTCGAAGCGGTAACAGGCGTGCATGAAATTGTCAATGTTTTCTTCACATCTGCACTTAGCGCACATGAATTATCTAAGTTGGGGGGAGGGCTGTGATTAGGCATTAAATGAAAATTGCTATACCTCTGCTTATGCCTGTTTGCAGTCACTTTATGAAACGCTTACATAATTTTCCTGCTGCCCTTGAAGAAGCAAGTGCGGCAGCACTTTTAACTCCGAAAAAGAATGTTGGCCATTTCATAGGTGGCGTGTATCGAACGGTTGAAATCTTTAGGGTAATTACAGATTAGGTAGAAAATTACTTATACAAGCATTCCAGCGCATCGAAAGTTCATTTTACGAAGCGTCCAGGAAGTTCGCCCACTGTCGAGAAAGAAGTGAACTTGCCACAGTGTTGACATTCTGTATGAATAGGAGGCATATTATGCGTTACGCATGAGCAGAATTTCAAGAGCATTAATTGTTACAGCCTTCGAAAATAAATCCTCAATCAAGCAAGCAAAAGCGCATACGGACGTTATTACCTAAATTTCAATACGTCACACAGAGTATACATTTAGTATAAATGGGGTGCATGTTAAGTGTAAGGAACGGGGAGATTTTAATGTTTGTTTCTAACTGTGGCCTTTGCATGCAAACAGAAAACCCTCATAATGTTCCAATTTTAAGCACTATACGAGGATCGTGGTAGGTTTCGCCGGATTTATCGGTGAGCAAGATGCGGCACCTTGTTTTTATTTGGTGAAAATAAGAGGAAACTTAAGGGTAATGTGTACATAAAGTACAAAGTTTGCAGGTGATGACAACATTTGCAGTAAATAATATGCGCAATTGCTCCGGGGCATTATAAGCAAGTTTTGCGAAAGACGCAGGATTTAGTCCGCCACCTTGAGAATAATAATTGCGATTGATGCCAAATTTCATCAAAATTGGGGTAATAGTATAGTCAATGCACATGTGATATTAAAAGCATGTGCATAAATTACAGCTTCTGTGGAGATCTTGTTCATCAAGAGCTCGAAAACGTTATATAATGTTATATAAGCGTTATATACGGCCAATAGCCGCTATGTTTATTCCAATGGCTTGAGAGTATTCAACTTCGCATCAAGTTCACTTTGGGGAAAATTGGGAGCACGTTATGTGTGGTGCGGAGAAAGTTTTTAACAATTCTGGAATAATTAGGAGCTCTGCAGATAATTACTAAATTTTGTAATTAAGCTAAGTAAACGATTAACCTTGGTTATATTTCCTCAAGATACGGGACAGCTTACGGGTGATGTGTAGACAAAGTTAAAGGTCTGTGGCCTAATTACAGTATTTGCTATATATTACGTATGCAAGAAAGGTGGACTGTTATAATCGTGTTTTACGAGCAGCGAAAAATTTTGCCCGCTGCCGTGGGAGAACTGCCATTGTCACAGAGATCAAATTGAATAAAAACAGAGGAAAGAATGTCGCCAACAAGCAGATATGAAACACGCACAGTTTATAATGGGTGAATAAATTACACCCTTTGGACAAAAAGAAATTTTATAAGTGCTCAATAGTGTTCTACGACCATTAACATCAATATTTGAAGTAGTAGTTTAGCGCAAAAAAACCACAGACACAAGGAAGACAGACAAGGACAAGCGCTGTCTGTCTTCCTTGTGTCTGTGGTTTTTTTGCGCTAAACTACTACTTCAAATATGGACGACCAACTAGCCCAACAGTCAACTCTTCTAGAATACATTAACATCAATGTTTATCAGTGCCCTACAAAATGCATGTATCATCGAGTTCACATTCTGTGGAAACAAAAGCGTTGTCTGTAGTGGCGTTTGGGTAAAGTTTACCATTCCTACCTTAATTATAAACGTTGAAAATAATTACTGAACCGTTCATTTTTCCGTATATTCATAAATTACACGAGATACCCGATATGTCCTAGGAGAACTAAAGGCGTGAACTTGCTTCTATTTTGCTGAAGTGTAGGAGGAGGCTACGCGTGATGTGTATGATAAGTTAAAGATGTGTGGTTCCCTTACAGTGAAGAATTTAACCCGCTGTCATGCGAGAACTATAAATCACCTAGATAAAATATGGCGAAAATGGCGGGGGGAAATTATGGCTGATGTACATGTGAGGCTATGTATGTATTAGTAAATTATGACTTTGGATAAAAATACCTAATCAAGTGCTTGAAAGCATTATGCAAGAAAAGTTCAAGATTACTGAAATGTTTATATTAACTGCTCGAAAGAAACAACTTCACTTTCTGTTTCAGTGCACAATTCATTCATAATACAATCCGTTATATTCGTATAAATATGCATCAATTGTCGGAAAGCAAATTTACAGAATTTCGCAGGAAATTGGGCGGTGATATTGCAAGGCCACACAAATGTGCTGTCCTTTATTTCTCATAGCCATTGAGTTGGTTTTCAAAGCCATTCTGAAAGTATTTGTTGTGCAAACAGTTGTTCCTTTAAATATTCCCCGAAACTCCATGACATATATTTTATATATATATATATATATATATATATATATATCGCGGGGTTTCGGGCGTTCGCGGTGGTTGTGTGGAGCCATTGCGTTGCGTTTCCGGGGGCTCCGTGTCCCTGTCCTCCCTGCCTGGACGGGTTTCTACAATTTCTAGTAGGTACAGCGGGGCGTGGCGTTCCTGCGCAGGCGCGAGTAAGATCGGGTGTGAGAGAGAAAATCTGGGGGCCTTTGCTTCTTGAATATGTGAGTCTGCCTAGGCACAGCGCAGGAGGTTTCTTAACGCATGTTGTATGCGTTCGTCCCCTATTCACGCCGGCATTGCAGAGTGCGGTCCAGTTTGTTTACGGTCCGCCGCTGGCTGCCTGCGTGGTGGGGCAGTGGGCACGGACGCCCCATTTGGTGTTCGCTGTCTCTGAAGGGGCAAGCTTCTGACTGGTGTTCTATAAGTCGCGGGTCGCTGTTTTAGTTGCGACGATATATTGCATTTTTAACAAGCACTGCTCAAGGAGGGCACATGTAACCGGCAAACGGAGGCCTCAGGAGAGCACTTGAGGTTATACTAAAGTAGGCGGCGCAGGATCTCCGAGGCACCCAAGCGGTAGCGGGGCGATCCAAGCTAAAACAGGGTGGCCCGTAGGTTGGGGTCGCAGGCCACCCTGGCCCACCCTGGTTCTAGCTTCGATGTTCCCGTTGCCGCTTTGGTGTCCTGGAGGCGCCGCCAATAATGCAAAATAATGACACGTTGTTTTAATTAGTAAAAACATGATTGAACAAATATAATTGCGTAGAGCCGCCAACTTGCGATGCTAAGTTGAGCACTACCACGCCCCGCGACTTTTCCCGGCATGCCTAGGGACAAGCGCATAGAACGCGCCCCAAGAAACTCCTCCGTAGTGCCTAGGCAGAGTCGTATATTCAAGGAGCAAAAGTCTCCACATTTCCTCTCTCGCACCCGCTCTTACTCGCGAATGCGTGCAAACGACCCACGTCTCCGCAAGTGCCACGCCCCGCTGTACCTACTAGCAATTGGAAATACGCTGCCCGGACGGGGTGGCATCGGGTCATAAAACACTGCCACTCAGCTGTCATCGCGCCCACGGGAAGGTCAACGGGCTTCACCCATCGGCCGACATTCTGGCGGGATGCGGGTCCGTCTTGCATGTGCTCCGGCTCCTCGTACGCAAGAGGGGGCCCGAGGAGACCACATCGAGGCGTCGGAAGGTGCGTGGGTGTTCCTCTCTGTCGGCGGTGGCCCGCTTGGTCTGCCGCCAGCCGATGGCTACTTCGACTCGGCAGGGTGCCGGCCTCGGCGGGCGGGCGGGCGCACTCTTCTGCGCGCGCGGTCTCGCCTTTCCCTAGCTGAGATTGGCGGGGTACGCGCGCCCACAGTGACGCTGATTGGTGTAGCAAGACGGGTATATTATATATATATATATATATATATATATATATATATACGATTCTACGGAACAGCCGCCACAGTGAGGCTGCACTGAGGAGAAAGAAGGCGACATGGGCCCGCTTGATATAGCGTCGCCATTTTGGCCTTCCGTTAGCTTCCCTTCCCTGTAAATGAATTGTATATAGTATTGGGCTTCAGCTACACGTAACATTAATTTGGTGGAGGTGCGGGGTATATTATATATATATATATATATATATATATATATATATATATATATATATATTATCAAGACGCGTTATAGTTCAGTTGAGTAAACGGTCAGATAGCAGAGCACGTAGCGAGAGGACACAGAGATTCGGCAGCACTGGCACAAGGCTTCCAACCACACGTTGTCGTCGTCTTTCTCGAAGCAGTGCCTGCTGCTCGTTCTTCTGCAGTACAATTACCTCCCCGGAGAAGAGGAGGCGTCTCGGTGACCTACAGGCAAGATAGCACAGGTGGATCAAAGTACGGTTTGAGCCGCTGAACGTGCACGATTTCGCGCCCTCGGCGGCGCTTATCGGAAGGCGGCTCAAGGAGTTCTCCCAAATAGTTCACAGGAGACGTTTGACTGACTACACGGTAGGGACCCTCGCACTTGGAAACAAGCTTGGGTGAAAGTCCAGGGCTAGTAGCGGGAACCCAAAGCCAGACTAGTGGGTCAGGGGCATAGGGTGCCGGAGAGATGGGAATATCCCGAAGGTGCTCCTGTCGCTGCTGATCTTCCGAAGTAAATGTGCGGGCGAGCTTTCGGCACTCTTCCGCGTGTGCAGCAGCTTCGGACAGGGTAGTAGCCTCCGTTGTGTCAGGGCGATACGAAAGAATGGTGTCATTTTGTGTAGGAAGGCTCACGTCCGTAAAGAAGGAAGAACGGGGAAAATCCTGTAGTGGTCTGTGTGGCGGTATAAGCGTACGTCACGAAGGGTAGGATTCGGTCCCAATTGGTTTGGTCACATGCGACGTACATGGCTGACATATCGCCAAGAGTGCGGTTAAAGCACTCAGTCATGCCATTAGTTTGCGGGTTGTATGCAATAGTAGTAGTGTAAATTACGTTGCATTCCTTGAGCAGGGCTTCTATAACATCAGATAGAAAGACGCGGCCTCTGTCGCTCAGCAACTCTCTGGGGGCTCCATGGCGAAGTATGATGTTACGCAGAAGGAACCCGGCAACATCCCGCGCGAAGCGTTGGGCAGAGGCGAAGTTTCCGCGTAACGCGTGAGATGGTCTATCGCCACTATCACCCAGCGGTTGCCCTCTGAAGTACTCTGAAGGGGCCCATAAAGATCATCTCCGACCCGGTCAAAGGCCTGTCCTGGACAAGGCAATGGTTGCAGTGGAGCAGCTAAGGCATGAGGGGTATTCCTGCAGCGTTGGCAAGCGAGGCTGGAGCGGACATATTGGCGGACGAATCGGTACATTCCGCGCCAGTAATAACGAATTCGCAGCGCGCGTATGTTTTTAGTACTCCTGCATGTGCGCATTCCGGGTCATCGTGAAACGCTGTACATATGTCCGAAGGTAGATGCCGAGGAACCACGAGTAACGATTTGTGCCCGTCCGAGAGGTAATTACGGCGGTACAGGAGCCCGTCACAAACGGCGAAGTGGTGTGCTTGGCGACGCACACGGCCAGTAGAAGGCGCTGATGGGTCTGACAGAAAAGCCAGCATAGCAACAATCCATGAATCCTTCTGCTGTTTCGAAAGCATATCAATGGCGGTGAGAGAGGACTCGCATGTTCGTACTTTCTGATAATTGGGCTGGCCTGACACTGGGGAGCGACACAAGGCATCCGCGTCCGAATATTTACGGCCTGAGCGGTACAGCACTCGAATTCGTACCCTTGGAGGCGAAGCGCAAATCGAGCGAGGCGACCTAAAGGATCTCTCAAGGACGAGAGCCAGCAGAATGCATGGTGGTCCGTGATGACGTCGAACGGGCGGCCGTAGAGGTAAGGACGAATCTTAGTTATGGCCCAAGTGATAGCCAGGCATTCTTTTTCTGTAACGGAATAGTTAGCTTCCGCTTTCGTGAGTGCGCGGCTAGCGAAGGCAACAACGTATTCATCTAAACCAATCTTTCGTTGTGCAAGAACAGCGTCAATGCCGACGCCACTGGCATCCGTGTGTATTTCTGTCGGTGCGCTAGGGTCAAAATGTCGAAGTATGAGGGGTGAGGTTAGAAGACGGCGCAGTGTCGTAAATGCGGCCAAGCCAAGAGGTCGTGGTTACCCGCGAGAAGCTGCGTCAAAGGCGCTATTATGGTGGCGAAGTTGCGGATGAAACGACGAAAATAGGAGCATAATCCGATGAAGCTGAGGATTTCTTTTGTGGTCTTTCGTCGAGGAAATTCGGCAACGGCTTGGAGTTTGGTTGGATCTGGTAGCACACAATCTTTCGAAACAACGTGCCCAAGGATGACTAGCTGCCGGGCGGCGAAGCGACACTTCAAGTTGAGCTGGAGTCCAGCATTGGCAAGGCAAGTGAGCACGCGTTTGAGTTGGAACAGGTGAGAAGAAATGTCCGGGGTGCAGAAGAAACCGAGATAACAAAGGCATGTCTGCCATTTGAGGCCCCGGAGGATGTTATCCATCATTCTTTCAAAAGTTGCAGGTGCATTACAGAGGCCAAAGGACATCACGGTAAACTTAACAAATGCCGTTTTCGGATGGTCTGCATCAGCCACCGGGACCTGCCAATAACCGGATCGTAGGTCTAAGGACGAAAAGAATTCAGTGCCTTGGAGGCAGTTCAGTTCGCCGTCAATACGGGGATGGACATCTTTCCTGGTTATCCTGGAATAGACATCTTTCCTGGTTATCTTATTGAATCGTCGATAGTCCACGAAAAAACGAATTGTCCCATTTTTCTTTTTGACCGGCACTACCGGAGAAGCCCAAGGACTGTGTGATGGCTGTATCACGCCGCGTCGGAGCATGTCTCCTACGTGCTCATCGGTGATACGGCGCTCCGTCGCGGACACACGGTATGGCCGTTGGCGTAGCGGCGCGTGGTCGCCAGCGTCGATGTGATGAACGACTGCGGAGGTACGGCCTAAAAATTGTTTTTGGAGGTCGAAAGAAGTTCGAAATCGGTTAAGGAGGTCGACGATCTGCGTGCGCTGAGTGGAGTGAGATTGGGATCGATAGACGGAGCAAACTCTCGGTCACATGCAGGCGGAGGCGCAGAGGCAGGGAGATTCATGGCGTCAACGTGAAGAGAAGTCGAGTCATCAGGCACATCGTAGACAGAGCTCGTGTCGAATTCATCAGCAAAACCGAGGCACTCGCCATGATGTAAGCTTGATGGACACGAAAACGGATTCGAAACGTAAACTGCACTGGAGCCGTGGCGAAAGGGAAAGATGGCAAAGGGAAGCAAGAAGGGATCACGGCTTGTAGCTAGATGAGATGGCGTGAAAAGAACTGTGGAATCGTAGAAAGCAGCACAGGAAACGGGTATAAGGGTGGAAGAGAAAGGAGGGATATCAGTGGCAGTGGCGACGAACGCTCGAGCAGGAGGTGGAGGCAAATCTTCAGAAAGACTGCCGCAAAATGGAGTCAGTGCAAGTTCTGCGCGGGCATAATCAATAATAGCGTGATGAGATGAGAGGAAGCCCCATCCTAGAATGATGGCATGAGAGCAGCGGGGAAGAACAAGAAATTCAATGTGGTATAAACTGTCTTGTATGGCGACACGAATGGTATATGTTCCTAAGGGCTCAATTGGCTCTGCGCTTGCTGTGCGTAGCGAAATGGCAGAAAACGGCGTCGCCGCTTTTCGGGGCGTACGGCGAAGCTGGTCGGCAATCGCGGACGCTGCGGTACCCATGTCGACAAACGCGTGAACGGCGATACCTTCGACAAAAACTTCAATGAGGTTCGTAGGGAATAAACGAGGGTTTGAGCAGTTCGAAGAGATCGCAGTTCTTGCCTCAGGAACTGCGCCTTTTTCGTTTTCCTCCACAGCTGGAGGGCGGCGGGCGATGGGGGATAGGGAACGTCGACGGGGAGATGGAGACCGACGAGTGTTGAAGCTTTGGGTAACAGGAGATGAAGGGGCGAAGTGCGGAACTGGTGGTGAATAGCTGGACTGGGAGTCAGGAGCATTCCCTCGAAGTCTCGCAGTACCGAGAGGATACCAACCTCGCCAGTAGCAGAACCGTGCCACGTGGCGAGCAAAGCGACACGCGAAGCAGATCGACCGGTTGTCTTGGGCACGCCACGGATTATCAACAGGGGGCCTAGGAAGCAGTGCACAGTTCGGAGCTGGGCGTAGGGGCTGTGGAGGCGCGCAGAAGCCGCTTCTGGGCAAGTAGTTCGCCGCTGCAGAAGGGGAGGCGTAGAAGCCGCTTGTGGGCGTGTAATGCGCAACTTGAGGCGGAGGTCTTGGTCTGGCGACGACGGCAGCGCACGTGAGTGGAACCGTCGCTGAAGGTGGCTGATTAGCGAAAGGTAGTGCGTCGCTGACTTGTTCATGGATGACGCGTTGCAGTTCCGGGGACAAAGAAGACTCAGACGACTGGTTAGCAGGCAGCAGTGACAGTTGGCGCGCCACTTTGCGAACTAATTGCTTGGTTTGCCCGAGGAACGAAGAGTGTGCGGGCGA
The DNA here is from genome assembly GCF_023375885.2 of Dermacentor andersoni. NCBI lineage: Eukaryota > Metazoa > Arthropoda > Arachnida > Ixodida > Ixodidae > Dermacentor > Dermacentor andersoni. The sequence continues at coordinate 179,652,728 of NC_092818.1, read as the reverse complement.
AGCACTGGAACTGTCGGTTAGGGCCGAAACCGTGTCGTCTCGCGCGACAGCTCGGCGCGTAGTAAGGCGTTGTTTGCGGAGCTCATCGTAGCTCTGGCACAGTGTAATGACCTCGTCAATCGTTTGAGGATTTTTCGCCAAGAGCATTTGGAAGGCGTCATCCTCTATGCCCTTCATGACATTCTTGATCTTTTCAGAGTCGGGAATGGCGGGATTAATGCACCGGCAAAGGCAACTACGTCTCTGATGTAGCTGATGTAGTTTTCACCCTTTTGCTGAGCGCTACCACGCAAGCGTTGTTCTGCGCGAAGATCGGCCACCAAGAACACGGCGGCGGGAGCGGACAGAGTCCGGAATTCCCTCATACGCAACCTGAGTGATGGAACGATAGACCAGCTCGTCAAGTACCTAAACACGCTGTGGCAAGAAGGGAAAGTTCCGCTGGAGTGGAAGCACGCCGTCGTCGTAAGGATCCCAAAGCCCGGAAAGAAAATCCAGATTGAGAACCTGAGGCCCATCTCGCTGACGTCGTGCCTAGGAAAACTCTACGAGAAAATCGTCACCAAACGCATACAGCGGCACCTAGAAAACGGAAGATACTATCCAAGCTCGATGTTTGGGTTCAGGGCCAACCTCTCGACGCAAGACGTTCTGCTGCAGCTCGAGAAGGAAGTCCTGACTACAATGCCGAGAAAGGGCGAGAACGTCGTCATAGCCCTCGACGTCAAAGGGGCCTTTGACAACGTCAGCCACGAGGCCATCATGGAGGGCCTCAACAATACAAACTGCGGCAGGAAGACCCACGACTACGTCAGGGACTTCCTCTCGGGCAGAACGGCGACGGTCGGCCTGGGCGAGCTGAAGAGCGATATCTTTGCAACGCCTAGCAGAGGTACGCCCCAAGGCTCGGTAATCTCGCCCGTACTGTTTAACGTGGCGATGCTGGGCCTAGCGAAGAGACTCGAAAAGATCCAGGAAATCCGGCACGCCATGTATGCGGACGACATCACGGTCTGGACCACCTGCGGAACCTTGGAAGAAAAGCGAGCGGCGCTGCAAGATGTGGCCAAGTGCGTCGAAGACTACGTGAAGGAGAGGGGCCTCAGGTGCTCCACCGAAAAGTCCGAACTGCTAAGAGTCGGCAGACAACCCACCAAGGCGAAACTGGAGGTCAGCCTCGAAGGACAACTCATCCCCGAACGCAACATGATACGCGTCCTCGGCATGTGGCTGCAAGGCAGCAGAAAGTGCAACCACACCATCGGCCTCCTCAAGAAGTCGACCGAGAACGTGAGCAGAATGATAAGCAGGGTCTCCCAGAAGAGGCACGGCATGAGAGAAGAAGACACTCTCAAGCTCGTCAACAGCCTGATCGTCAGCAGAGTCATGTACTCGCTACCCTACCAAGTGAGGACTAAAACGACCAACGAAGAGATTAAAGTCGTCCTGAGGAAAGCCTACAAGATGGCGCTGCACCTGCCGAGAAACACCTCCAACGAAAAGTTGATGCAACTAGGGGTGAGCAACACCTTCGTCGAAATGGCGGAAGCACAGCGGAAAGCGCAAATGAAAAGACTAACGGGGACCTACACGGGGCGAAACCTGATCGGTAGGCTAGCCTTCGAAATAGGAGACGTCGACCGGTACGAGGACGTACCAGCGGGAATTAGGAAAACCTTTAACGTAAAGCCTATACCGAAGAACATGGATCCCAGGCTCCACGAAGGCAGAAGGAAAGCTAGGGCCGAATACATAGAAAAGACAGTGGCTAGAGAAGAGAACACTCTCTTCACGGACGCGAGCATAAGTGTAATAGGAAGCGAGGCAAAGGCCATCGCGGTAGTAATAAACAAGGAGGAAAAGCTTGTCTCGTGCGTCTCGGCCGAGATATGGAGCGTAGCTGAAGCCGAGGAAATCGCCGTGGCGCTGGCGGCGATGCAAGGATATAGGGAGAATAAATCGCTAAATATTCTCACAGACTCGAAAGAGACCTGTCGCAACTACATGAGGGGCAGAATATGCAAAACTGCCCTTAGGATCCTCAGAGGTGGTAACCCCTCGGAGGAGGCAAAAATCAAACACAATCTGATCTGGATACCTGGACACGAGGGCATAAGGGGTAACGAGGCGGCAGACGGTCTAGCTCGAGCTAATAGATTCCGGGCTGGGCAGCAGCAGGAGTACCGCGCTAGTTACGCCGGGATCCTCAGTGACAGTTATTCGGAATTACTGCAACACTACAGGGGGACTAGATTCAAGTATCCACCGCCCCGTAAAGCGCTGACGAAGGAGGAAGCAACGGGCTGGCGTAGGCTCCAGACAAACACCTTCCCCAACCTTTTCATATTCAACAAGATGTTCCCAACGCAGTATAGGGACACCTGCCCCTGGTGCGGGGCTACACCCACACTCTATCACATAACTTGGGAGTGCGAACGAAACAACGCATTCCGCGATCATAAACCCCCGAGTGCGGAGCATTGGGAGAGCCGGCTCGTCAGGTGCGAGCTCGCCGTCCAAAGAAGGATGGTGGAGCACGCTAGGGACGCGGCCAAACTCAGTGGAGCCCTGGACTGAGGAACCACCCGTGCTGAAGAGGCTTCCCTTCGACGAGAAGACAGCGTGAAGAAGAGAAGACCTCGATCCGCGAGAATTCCATTTTATGATTCAATAAATGTTTTTTTCTCTCTCTCTCTCTCTTGAAACAATGGGTAAGTGCTGTCCAGGTGGAAAGGTTGGATTCATGATTCCGGAACCAGAGATTAGCGACTCCAGAAAGATAGAAAATGACGTTAGTCCGTTTAGCTTTGCCATCCGACTTGTTATGCGCGATCCCACTCACGTGATCGTATGACGAGAGCCAATCCTGCACGTCATGGTCGTCGTTGCCGCTGAAGACCGAATGATCTCGTTGGCGTAGAGCACCGGAGCAGACGACAGGCGATGCCAGGGAAGGATCGGGCTGCGCGGCGTCCTGAGGCATGGCAGAAGCGGTAGGGAGCGTTCAGCTGCGGAGTTTCAGGTTTGGGAAGGGCCCAGCACCTCCACCAGATGTCAAGAGGCACTATAGTTCAATCGATTAAACGGTCAGATAGCAGAGCACGTAGCGAGAGGACACAGAGCGTCGGCAACACAGGCACAAGGCTTCCAACCACACGTTGTCGTCGTCTTTTTCGCAGGAGTGCCTGCTGCTCGTTCTTCTCCAGTACAATATATATATATATATATATATATATATATATATATATATATATATATATATATATATATATATATATATATATAGATATATATAGATTACTTATGCCTCTAGCCACACCAATCAGCTTCATTCCGCTGCTCGTTGAGTTTGAACATGACAGAGAAAAAGGGTTCACTGGCCCGAGTCTTCCCGTCTCCCCACAATAACATTTTCTTTTATTTTTTATTTGCGTAATGCTGGCTGTAGGTGGGACGACGACTGGCGCAAACATTCATTTTCCTAGCTACCTAAGCTTTGGAATAAAAGATGCCTATGTGGCGTTTCACGCAGCGAGCAAATCGTAGACGCACCATACGCAGCTACCAGTGCCGGACAACCAGTCGCGACTTCTATACTGTAGTTCGTGGCTTTTATACTATACATGCTGCTGGTGCTTATTTATTTTCGCTTTGTTTCAGGATCATGTATGTATGTATGTATGTATGTATGTATGTATGTATGTATGTATGTATGTATGTATGTATGTATGCATGCATGCATGCATGCATGTATGTAGGCAGAGAGAGTGAGGGTGCTTTAATGGTGCAAAGAGGCTTCTCAACATTATAAGAAAGAAAGAGCATATGAATACATTATGGAAACAATCCACCTAAATTAAGTCAATAACAACCAATAGCGCAGGTAGGAAAATGAGTGACAGCTTTCAAAGCTATCACTCCAATTTCAAAAATATGAACCAATGGGCCCTGCGACGTGTTCTACCGCAGTGATAGCTTTTTTTTTTTTAATTCGAAAGCATGCCCTTAGGCATAATACAAAAGATGTTAGAAATACACGAATAGGAATTAGAATACACGATAGCTTTTATTTCTCATGTTTTCATGACGCGGTAAAGCACCACGCCGCCTACTTTTCGCTTTTCTATAACTGAGACCACGTGCTGGATTTATCCCAAATAATGTCACAATCTCTTTTTCTTTCGTTTGGTTTTGTCTTTGTTACCTACAATTTCTCGGAGCTAGCATAATGACCGGATTAGAAATGCCGTTCCCATCACCATTCCTTAGATATTCGAAGGCCCTGCTCGTTGGCCATAAACAGCAGGCTCCGAAATGCTAAATACGTAACATTAATCAAACGGTTTCTTCTACTTTTTGGTGAGTGATTCGTTTCCATGTAAGAGAGAGGGAGAGAGAGACGAAAAAGTAAGCAATGGGATGGAGATTAACCAACGTCATACTCGGTAAGCTACCCGCGCTTGGTGTAGGGGAAAATGGGAAAACATAGATAAGAAAAAAAGGAAGAAAAAAAAACGCAAAGCTAAGCAAACTAGTAAAAATGCCAGTGTGAACAAACCAGCAAATATATGGCCGCTAAGAATTGCAGGCTTCCATAGCGTCCTCGTTCATAGCCTTCAAAAAGCGCAATGGGGTTTTCGTGGCCTCGTTCACGCAAGTGTTCTTAGTTGAAGCCATTGTAGCGGAAATAAAAACGAACACAAATAACACAAGAGCAGACAGCTCTTGCGCTACGTAACGTTCGTGGTGTCCATTCTTGTGTTCTCTGTGTGCTGTTTTAGTTGCGCAAATTCGGCTTCATCAAGTCTCAACCAACCAGCCGAAGAACAAGTTATCGAAATTTCTTAGATGTAGGTCCCACAATCTATTCCTTTATGAGCGGCTGGCATCCAAGTCGCCAACGTAATCTCACGGAGCTAGCCTTATCAAACAATTCCACAGATAAGCGTGGAATGATGCGCACTGACACATGTGGTGCTCTTTTGTCTCGCTACACCAGCACAAATTGCATGCGGTGCTATTGAATAAGCATTCGTAAATGCGACACCCTGCCACATGCGACACAATAACGTTGTTTTCCAACGGGAGAGTCCGGATGGCAGGCCAAGTTATTCAGTAAGTGCCGTGAAACAAGTAAAAGCTTACCGTTTGACTTTTCTTTATCACTCTAAAGCAGTTGAACAGTTCTGTTTATGACATTTGATAATGAGGATTATTCTGGCCTCAGATACTGCCTAAAATATCTTGCCCAAGTAATCCGTAGGCCGAATGGAGCTTGCCAGCCTGTATCGTAATTGGATTACCTGAAGCCGCGATTACGGGAACCTTCCCGCTTGACTAATGAACTAGCCGAGGGACTTAGCGAATAATTTAGGATGCCATTCACTTTGAGCGCCAGGTTGTTGCCTTGCCGAGCAGAATGGCTACGTTAATTATTAAACAGTCTATGCACACTCAGAACTTCTGTCACAGCAAGGATGAATTTGAGTGTTCTGGCAGTCCTTTAGAAACGCAAATCATCTTATAATATGGCATATGCAACGAAATGGAGTAGGCCTCCCTGCTCTGTCTATCTTCCTGTACTTTCACGGTGCATTTCCCTCCAAAGCAGTCCAAATTAGCATAGTCTACCTGCAGAATAACAGATTAGACTCGCACCATAGTCATACGTGGTCAGTGCCGCAACCACGCGATTACGCCTTTCTTTTCGGTCTAATTAAAGATTCGCTGTACAAGTGATTAGCTCTAATGTCAAACACATGTACTCCATGTGCACAGGTTTCCCAACTTGGACATGTTAAAGGGCCGTAAGAGTTACTGTAGCTTCGGGTATTCCTAAATAGGAAAGTATTTACCTACGCGTAATGGAAGGACGCGCTTACATCTGTCTCCATGGGTATGGTAGCTAGAGAAGTAGGTGTGCCGATGTTAAAGGGCCGTAAGAGTTACTGTAGCTTCGGGTATTCCTAAATAGCAATTTACCTACGTGTAATGGAAGGACGCGCTTACATCTGTCTCCATGGGTACGGTAGCTAGAGAAGTAGGTGTGCCGACCGACCCGTCTGGAGCGCAGTTATATACTTCTCCGCATCATGACGTAAAAGTGGTGCTGCGTGCAGTACAACGGTTCTCAGCGGCGCATTCCGTTTGGTAGTTGTGGCAGACAGCACGCAGAGTGAAAACTGTCACCTCTAGCACTCACATTGTGCGATGTGGAGATACCGGTCTTTCATATTACGTGTTTGCAAGTTGCTAAAATATGTTGAAGCTTCTACAACGAAAAGGTGACCGGCGTGGTTAGCGAAAGCTCATGTCCGATGGCGACTAAACGGAATCCGTACCCAATGGTGGCGGTATTTCTGGTTCACAGAAGATCACAGATCACAGAAGATCAACAAGCACACCTACCTGTTCGCTCTGAACTATAAATCACGGCGCCTAAAGCAGCAACAGGCACCGCTTCTCGGCCAAGGACGCTTTTAGGAAGAGTTCCTCTAACGCGATTTCACCCATATTGTAGACTAAGAAAAGTTTACCAAAGATGCAGTGATATAGTGTTTTTGCTCATCTCTATTTTATGATGACAAAATAATAAGAGCTAATATTATTTGGAACTGTAATCACACAACGTGATTGTGACCGCAAATTCTCGGAGAGGTCAGCGCATCAAGCTGCGAACGAACCCTGTGCCAATTACGACGTCGTGATTTCTGTGTCGGCTCTTGCGAAGCTTATCATCTTGTCATAGCGAAGCTTATCAGCTTATCATTATCGTGTTGTCCACTTCTCTACTCTTGTGTCCTGTCTGCACACCTCATCTCTTTTTGCATAATTATCATCACGTACGTGTTGCATCATGCTCGGTCACTGGACTTGGAAGCAAAAGGTTCCACGGCTGGCGCATTTCCTCTTTCAGCGAAATTAGTTTTTTAATATCACACTCAATAAAGCTCGATTGGAAGCGTGTGAAGTTCTGTGCAAGGAACCGATGGTTGCACCCCTAACTCTGCAGGAAAAGTAAGTTCGCTTGTTCATGAAATATACAAAATATTGCCAGCTCCGGCGTAAGCGGTTGAAAGCATATCATATTCAGCTTTAGGATAGACGAACGACAACAAGACTTAATTACACGGGAGCTGTAAGTTCAGCACCAAGTGTAGCATCCTTGTTCCAAACGGAGTTCTTACCTGCCGTGATGTTTCGGTGGATATCGTTGTGTTGTTGATTATGAGGTAGTGGGTTCGTTTATCTTTCACAGCTGCCGCGTTATGATTACGTCGGAATACAAAACGCTCGTGTATTAAGGTTTAGGCCCACGTTAACGGCTCTCAGCAGCGGGGAAGAAGACGAAGTGATTCTTGTACAGACCACTGTTCCTTCGTGCTGCAGTATTTTCGGCTTTTCCCTGTGTTTTACTTAGAGACGCCACTCCCATCGCCACGACAATGGAAGTGGAGTCAGCAGAACGCCGACGCGACGTGACTACTTCGGCAGAAACCGGCCCGAGGAAGAGAAATCGCCCTCCAAGTCAAGCTGACAGCGAGGATACTGTGTTGTGCTCCTGCTCAAGCGATGACGCCTTAGATGACAAAGGCTTCGAAAGAATAGTACACCGAAAGGCCAAGAGAAGAAACATCAGAGGACGGTCTTCGTGAACTAAGTCTACCGTCAGCCGCTGCGAAGGCCATCGGCGCACAAAGTTGTTTTTGTTCCGGACACACCTGCCGACAACCTCATCCGCCTTAATCGACAAGCGATTTCCGTTTCTTTGGAGGTTCTTGTCCCAGGCGAAATCAGAGATAACACAATTATTAATCGAAAGAACGTCTTGGGTACTGATGTCAACAACTGAAGCGCAATCAACGCTTTGATGGCAGTGAAGCACCTGGACAACATAAATGTCCACTACCTCATTCCGCAGGACGACGAAACCACGGCTGGTCTTGTTTATGATATTGACACATCGATTATCCACAGCGACCTCCCAATTTTAATCAAACCTGCGACAGATGGTGCTGCCTTACTGCAAGCTCGGCGCCTTGGCAATTTGACCTGTGTAAGGCTCGTGTTTAAAGGTGGCTGCCTCCCATCACATATAAAGGTCGGCCACTTTCGGCATGTGGTACGGCCTTTCGTATGCAAACCACTTCAGTGCAGAAGGTGTCAAAGAATTTGACACGTGAGTGCTGTATGCCGAAATACAACGATATGCCCACGATGTTCCGAACAGCACGACACTGACACTTGCCGTGTAACGAAGCTCAAGGGCTGAAATTGTCAAGGCTCGTACGCTGCATCCTCAAAAGTCTGTCCGCGCCTAAAGGAAGAGCAGAAAATCTTGAGAAAAATGACCAGAGACGGATCATCACACAGTGATGCTTCTGCTGCGATAAGGCGAGATCGCTCCCGGTAACGAAAGTCTACGAAATCCTCTTCCGGTTCAAGGGAGATGTCTCGTTCCGCAACGTCGCCTCCTGTTCCATCTGTCTCCAGTGAGAGCAGGAATGTCAACGAAAAAGGCACCATGCTATTCATGCTCATCAAGTGAGGTGTGGCCAGCACTGCCGAAGACATGCCGCGCACCAGAGGCACAGCACACGACTCGCCACTTGAAGTCCAATGTCGCTTCAGTTGATCAAATGTGGGGCAAGGATTCACAAGTGATTGCAAAGCTAAAGTCACACACGAATGGCATGCGTCTACTATTGACAAACTTGGACACTGCGGCTGCTCGTAGCACACTGCAAGTATACTGGACGCGCTGACTCCAGTGCTTGAAAGCATCGCATAGCACCATAGCCCGCCCCTCGCTGCCCTTTCACAAGGAACTCAAGAAAGCATCTCTATTACAGTGGAATGTCTGCGGCCTCAAGTCGAGAACTTCAGATTTTAGACGCTTTGTCTTCGAAAACCGTTTTCTCAACCCTGTAATTTGCGAATTGAACGTGCAGAATGTCATACGCGTTTCTGGCTATGAGGCATTCATGTCCTCTACCTCTGGTGATGTGAGCAAGGTAATTGCGTATATTAGATGAGATCTAACATACTTGTTGCACCCAGTTCCGCCTCACGACGACAACCAGTACGTTTGTTTATTTGTAAAAACGAAGAAGCTTACGTTAACTCTCGTCGCGGTTTACATTGCTCCTTCAAGTGGCTTCAACTCTAAACAACTGCACGACGTGCTGTCAGCGACACCCGGCCTTACGATTCTCACCGGAGATTTTAATACTCACCACCCACTTTGGGGGAGTTTGAAGACGGACTCCATGGGAAGAAGACTAGCATCCTTTGCCACACAGCACTGCTTTTACTGCCTCAACGATGGTAGTGCGGCATATTTACGAGGGCTTACATAAAGCAGCTGTCTAGGCTTGACCCTGGTTTCTCGGCGTCTTGAAAGAAACGTGCAATGATTCCCAGATATCGAATCACATGGAAGCGACCATATTCGCACATGCGTACAGATCAACGGACTATAACTACTACTCTACGACGCTTCGGTGAATTTACTGGTCGGCGTTTCTGTCCCACGTGTAAAAAGTATGTCAGCAAGGGAAGAATTCAAGCCCGGAACCCGAAATTCAAAAAGCCATGCAAGAGGCTACGCGCGGTTTTCAACCTTTCCCGAAATATGAAGAATTGTAAGCCAAACTGCAGCGACTACGAGCCATTCGCCGGCGGGCTGAAAGAAGATACAGGAGAACTAAATAAATAAATAAATAAATAAATAAATAAATTTTATTTACCAGTAAACGAAAGAAACTGGAGGGACACCTGGGCAAAAAGCTGTCGCAGCAGCTTGACGGAGGCCCAGAGTCCCTTACATGGCAGTAGCACTCACATGATCTATAAACTGAAGGCTTTATACACAAAATCATCACACATCGCACGTATCCATAAAAATGACATTTTACACTTTAATGCAATATACTAAAGTGTCACTATAAAGAAAGAAAGTAGTCACGCAAACCATTTTTATTTAGCGTAGCTGTGCGCTTATATTTGTTTAGTACAGTGGGTATATTTTGTGTTAAGGACTGTAGGCTGTAATTGTTTCGAAACCATGGTACCTTCCACACCTCGGGGTTTCGTGTAGTATGCTTCGTGTGAGTGCAGAGTTATAGCTGAGCAAGTGGTGTAAAATAATTCTTAACATATTGGGATGAGAAGTAAATCGTTTCTAGTAACCTATGTTCGTATAATATATCTACGTGGTGTAGTCTATATTTGAAACATAATAATTGTTGTTGAAATCCGATTAACGTTCACTATATACCGAACGATTTTCTTTTGAAGTATTATCAGCTTTTGCAAGTTAGATTTAGATGTTGTAGCCCAGACAAGGTAAGATTAATTTATATACGATAAGAACAGACCATAGTATATTTGAAGTTTTGCTCTCGTAGGTAGAAATGTGCGGCAACATGCCATATCACCGGTAACCGCAGAGTTTGCCGCAGAGATGTTTGATATGGGCATCCCAACGTAAATGAGAAGAAAAATATACTCCAAGAATTTTAAGTTCTTCAACCAGTTCAATGCGTTGGTTCTTAAAATAAATAGCATGATTAATGTTAAGCGGTTTATTTGTCGCGCGAAATATTAGAACACTTGCTTTCTTTGAATTTACTTTAAGCTCATTTGTCTGTGTCCAATCGGACAAACTTTCCATGATTTTATTACATTTTTGCACAAGTTCATTCGCATCAGGACCTGAGACACACAATGTGCAATCATCCGCGTACATAATGAATTGAACCTCACTGGTTATGGTTACGATGTCATTTATAAAAACGGTAAACAAAAGTGGCCCGAGAATACTTCCTTGAGGCACACCACATGCAATACTTAAGAGGGACGAGTTATGTTTATTAATAGAGAGAGAGAGGGCTCTTTATTAGAAAAACAGAGAATTTTGCCGGCGCGTATATAACCGCTGGCATGCTACTCTGTATAGGGATGGGGAATGGGATGAAAAGATTCCAGAAAAGAGTGGGAGAAAAAAAGGATAAAAGTAAATATGAAATGTCCGAGTGGACCTGATACTAATATTTACAGGTGACATTGCGGGTAAATTTAGGCTTTTGTATAGGAAGGATGCAATTTTTAAAGCTTTCCTATTTGACCAATTTCTGTCAGGTATTTGAACAATAAATCCAAAACCCGTCGCTGTTTCGAAGGGCCGGGCATTGGACCTAAGATGCTCGGTAACGTTAACGGTTCGTGGCAAATCATGTCCATTTGGTGCTCTAAAAATTGTCTCTCGTCGCGGTACGCGGGACATTCTAGTAATATGTGCTCAATTGTCTCTAAGTGGCGACAGTTATCACAGTATGGGTTAGTGGTTAATCCTGTGCGGTACAGATAATTGTTCGTGTATGCCACGTTCAGTCGAAGACGATGGTACAATGTCTCTAAGTGTCGAGGAAGTGGTCGTGGAATTTTTGGTCTCATATCTGGGTCAATGTAACGTAGGAAGTTATCTTGGTGAAGCGGCAGATTCAAGATGCGGTCTTTTTCTTGATAGGCATATTTTTTTGCCATGTTTATTAATAGAAACGTACTGAGGTCGGTGTTTCAGATATGATTTGAGTAATTATAGCGGTTTCCCACGAATTCCATACAAACAAAGCTTCCGAATAAGGATCTCCTATTTGAGGCTGTCAAAAGCTTTACTGAAGTCAATAAATTGCCGACTGTGTAGTAGTTATTTTCAAAGCTGTGCAAAACGTATTCTTTTAGCGTAAGAAGAGCCATTTCTGTGGACCTGTTTTTCCGAAATCCATATTGTGAATCAGTAAGCACACTCTTTCTATTAAAAAATTCCGTCATTCGAGCTAAAATAAGCTTTTCCATTCCTTTTGAAAAAATTGGGAGCACCGATATCGGTCGATAGACGCAGTATTTCGATCACCACCTTTATAAATAACCGAAACTTTCGCGTGTTTCATTGCATCTGAAAAAACTGCAGTCTCGAAAATTAAGTTGTAAATGTGCTCAAGCGGAAGTGCAATAAATTGCAAAACATGTTTTATAGGTTTAATCGGCAAATTATTTACATCTAAAGCTTTACTGCTTTTCAGCCCCATGTACACACTGTATACTTCATATTCATCAGTAGTCACAAAGAATGTGCTTTCGCGAACAGCATCGCTATGACCACCCATGATCTCCATAATCTATCGATGATCTCAGGGCGGCAACGCGGATGCAAAAGAAGATTCAACGTCGCATTGATGCTCTACAATCTTAAAGACGGAAACGTTTCTGTGAGTCGTTGGATCCACGTCAGCGCTTATCTCGGATGTGGAGAACCGTGCGTGGACTTCGCGTATCACCGCAACAAATCCTTCAAATCTCTCGCTTGGAAGTTCCTTTCAAATCTCTCGCTTTGAACCAAGGCCGCAGAGAACTTGACATCGCTGAAGAATTTTGCTCAAGACTTGCCCGCAGCACCAACGCGCACTTACACCATATGCCACTCCTGTGCCTCAAGATTCCCACATGGATGTAATGTTTTCCGTGGAGGAGCTTTAAGCGGCACTGGCGACTTGCAGGCGCTCTTAGTCACCTGGGCCGGAGGCCGCTACCTATGCGGCGGTCAGCAATCTTGGGCAGAAAGTACGACTCATGCTACTAAACCATTACAACGAGTCTTGGCGCCACGGTTTGGTTCCACGTGAATGGAAGTGCAGCCGCTTGGTTCCACTTCTTAAACCTGGTAATTCACCGTTATATTTGTCATGATACAGTCCCATCGCTCTCGACAGTTGCACAGGGAAAATAATGGAAAGAATGATTTTGACGCGCCTGCTATGGTACCTGCAAAATTACAACTTGTACCCAGATGCTATGGCTGGCTTCCGGCGTGGGCCCTCATTCATAGATAATGCCATCGATTTAGTGACGTTTTTGCAGCATAAAAAAACGTCTGAAACGACTCACTGCAGCATTATTCTTTGACATAAAAGGTACCTATGATAATATAACACATTATGGCATTATAGAGGGTCTGACTGAAGCCGAAATCGGTGGAAGCACTTTTTAGTGGCTGTGCAATTATTTGACCAACATAGATCTCTTCGCGATGACCGAGGATGGCGCCACCGACTCAACACCAAACATTAATTTCTTGGAGTACCGCAAGGCGGAGTGTTGGAACCCGACGCTATTCAACCTAATGCTAGTTGGCCTAGTCATATGCTTGCCCAACACAGTTCAAGTATCAATCTATGCTGACATCTGCATTTGGGCATCTGCTGCAACACGACTGCAGGTACGAGCAAGGCTACAAAAGGCAGTTACGTTAACATCACTGTACTTGCGAAAACAGAACTTAGAGCTGTCTTCAGAGAAATGCTGCCTTGTTACAATCACTCGGAAGGCAATGAAGCGTTACTCTAAGTGTCAATGGGCAAGCAATTGCAAACGCACGGAAACACCACTTTTTAGTAGTAATTATTGACCGCGACCTATCATGTATCCCGCACGTTTCATACCTAAAGAAGGGGTTAGTAACAATAATACATCTCAAATTTCTCGGTGGAAAGTCATGGGGCACATTGGTGCTGTCAATGCTGCAGCTTTATAACGCCTTGTTCTTCGGTTTCGAAAGATAGAGCCTCCCTTTGCTTGGTAACACCTGCAAAACAAACCTGCGTGCACGGTCATGTCTCGGTCTTCCGAGGTGTGCGTCTACAGCGGCAACGATTGTCATAGCTCGAGATAACCCAATATCAACTTACTTGGCAACCGACGCTCTCAGGGCGCATATTCGGCACACTGCCTGACTACCTTCACACCATCTTGCCGCTTTACCCGCAGAAAGGCCCCGCACAACTTTCAGTCACATAATTTTTGCCAATCGTACTTCGTTACCATCGAACTATATGCCTGCAACAAGACCATCGTCACCTTGATGGTGTCCGCCTCACCATCCCAGGAATAACGAAGAAAGCTAACATGCCGTCGTCTGCCCTGAAGCAGGCCATATTAGGACTTTTACATAAGGTGCACAGTGGCCACGTATATGTTTACATCGATGGCTCAGTCATACCGGCAAGTTCAGTTGCCGCTGTGGTGATACCAAAAAGAGGTGCTGAACTGGTAGCCCTGCGTGTGGTTCTTCATTTCATTCAGGAGGAACCACTCCATGCATGGTCAATCTTCTGTGATTCCAAGGCAGCCCTACAGAGTATGCTATCAGTGCTGCGCCATGGATCACATGAACAGCTCGTCGCGGAGATCAGACAAGCCCACCATCGCATAGTTGACGAAGAACACAATATATCAGTGGTCGCCTAGTCATTGTGGCATACATGGCAATGATCGAGCAGACGCAGCTGCCCGATCTGCCCGTGATGGCGTCAATTGCGTAGCCATAGAGCCGACGCAGCGAAAAACCTTTCCGCACTTGCACGTGACCTAACATTAGTTCACTGGAATTGATCCGAGTTCGGAAGTGCACGCCTTTATACCCTGGATCCTAATTTACAGCACCGTATTCCGTCCTACCTTCCACGACGTAACTGCACCCTTCTATTCCATCTATGGATTGGAGTAGCATTTTCAAATGCGTACTCCTTTCTTATCGGAATGGCCAACAGCCAACTTTGTGTAATGAAACAGTCGTGCACCTTCTCGGTGAGTGCCCTCGTTTAAACCCTCAAGGAGCAGGCCTCTTAGCCACCCTAGACAAACTGGACAAGCGCCCAATAACAGATAACAACATCCTTGGAAACTGGCCTACGCGAACACCAGCTCGATCCGATATGAAGGCGCTGCTGCGCTATTTAAAGGACACGGGACTTTCTGTGAAATTGTGGCTGTACACCGTGTGGTGTAGGATCGGACGGTGATACTGTGTAACACTGGGCACGCCTTCGCAGACTGTGTGACAGTGCCCACAGAAACAGTTCGTGCGTATCCTGTGTACGTGTGTGTTTGTGTTATTTCTTTCATTTTTTCTTCATTTTTTGTCCTTTTCTCTCTCACCTATCGCATGCCTGTGCCCCTCCTCCAGTACATGGTAGCCAACAGGAAATAATCCCTGGTTAACCTCCCTGTCTTTCCTTTGCCTTTCTCTCTCAATCTCCTAGGTTGCGCAACATAGTATTCCGGAATGCCCAACTGCGGCGTCTCTCAAACCTATTCTGCGTGTTTCTGGAAGTTGAACTTACGAAAAAAAACTACTCACTAGTTCCAGCCTACAGCTATAACAGTCTAAAGCTAAAGCTATAAATTCCAGCCTGAAGCTATAAAAGCTGTAGTGCGAGGTTCTTGCAGAGAAGCTAAATAAATAGCTCCAGCACTTCGGGTTCTCGGACTACAGCAACATTACCTATTTTGCTTTGCTTGCACTTCATGAAATGACATTTGAAGCGTGCATCATAGTTGAAATCAGTGGTCACGATATCCTCATACGCGCAGTTTTTCTTCTCTGCGTACACAAACTCTTCCCTGCGTACGGTCGACGACGCGCGCAGGACAACCGTTCTACTGGCTGCTGCGCTATTTTTGTGTCATGATGCGGAGAAGAGGTGAACTACGCTCGGTTGACACACCTACCGCTCTCTGGCCACCATACTATTACGGTGAAAACTGTAGCACTGCAGGTGAACAGAGTATGAAGCAGCTCGGATATATATCTGCCAGATTATACCAAAAAATGCTGCTATGAAAAGAGGTATGATTATGGTAACTGCAGCGTGCCTGACAAGGAAAACTCTCCATATTTTACTAACAACACTAAAAAGAATAGTTAGAAATGCAAAAAGGCAGTCACTTCTAAAAAAAAATGTGACAGTGTCGCCCGAATGGCGTACACTTAAAAAAAATTACATTATGGGGTTTTACGTGCCAAAACCACTTTTTGATTATAAGGCACGCCGTAGTGGAGTACTCCGGAAATTTCTATCCCCTGCGGTTCTTTAACGTGCACCTAAATCTAAGTACACCGGTGTTTTCGCATTTCGCCCTCATCGAAATGCGGCCGCCATGGCCGGGATTCGATCCCGCTACCTCGTGCTCAGCAGCCCAACATCATAGCCACTGAGCAACCACGGTGGGTGGCGGACACTTGACAGTGACCCGGCCACGGCGGCCGCATTTCGATGGGGGCGAAATGCGAAAACACCCGTGTGCTTAGATTTAGGTGCACGTTAAAGAACCCCAGGTGGTCGAAATTTCCGGAGTCCTCCACTACGGCGTGCCTCATAATCAGAAAGTGGTTTTGGCACGTAAAACCCCATAATTTAATTTTAATTAATTAACTTGACAGTGACATCATTAATTACACGTACAAAATTAATGGCACAGCTATTAGTCTTGTAAACGAATACAAATACTTGGGGGTTGTATTTGACAGTAGCGTAACTTGGAGCTCACATAACGGGCACATAGTCGCTAGTCACGATGCAGTCCACCTTGTTCACCCAACGCACGCTTGAGAGCACCACGATACCACTGCGCAACCGCTCCGCCACGTGGCTTTTTTTATATTTCGCGGGCTTTCTTTGCAACCAGGAAAGAAGGACTACGTGAGTTCCTGAAGGTGCTCTACAAATATGCGCATCATAGTTGGGGTCCTAAGCCAATAATTAAAAAGTTAGGTAATTAAACATAATTGATTGGTGAGTTACGAGGAAAACTAAACATTACTTGAGTTACTATAGGCCAGTGCTAATAGTATGCGTTCAGTTCAATTCGCTTCCGACGCACCTATCATGTTTAAAATCTTGGCTCAAGTTACGTAGGACACTCTGTATATGACGCGCGTTCAATTCCGCCCAGCACCAAAGAAATTTCAAATGATTTAAGATACATCTTGTTTCAGTGGCTGCCGCGCCATTGCGGTATCTTCGGCAATGACTTCACCAATGAAGCTGCTATAGAAAGCACATACAGGGACGAGCTTCATTTCTATAGGTTTATCGAGCTAGCAAATCGTGTGGCACTGCAGAAGTGGCACACAACTGAATTCACGCACCATCGGTTGCATTATCTCGACCCATCTATGCAACTACGGCTGTTACCTGGTCTCCACCAATGGTGAACAAGCAGTGGTGTGTAGCTTAGGCCTGGGCGTTGCATTATCCAATGCATATTCAATTTTTTATTAGAACGCCCAATAGCGTCAAGCGCAATGCTTGAGGTGTCGAGCAGGCTATGGAACATCTTCTAAGCTACTGCCCGTTTTTCTAAAATGAAAGGCATGACGTCCGCACATGTCAAAATCAGCCTGATCAAGAGCCCGATGGAAAACATTTCACATTGAACAATTTCTTAATACCATGGCCTCATATATCGCAGCTACGAAAGGTCCCAAAAGTGGTGCTGCAATTTCTGAAGGCTACTGGACTGAGTGACCGTCTATGACTTATAGAAGAGAGCTGTCACTACGTCGGAGATATCAACAGTGGACTTTCTCTTATTATCTTAATCCTTTGCTCCCATTTCCTCCTCCTACATTGCAGGGTTCCAACCGGACTGAGTCCCGGTTAGCCTCCCTGCCTTTAATTTATGCTTTTTCCTTTAATTTATGCTATTTCCTCTCTCTCAAATAATGTTTATGCGTCATTGAAGAGCGCCTTATACCTAGTGGCACATACAGAGTGACGAAAGTTGGACTGAAAGAGGTTCATTGAAAAGCGGCACGTACCCTGAGTCACATACTCCAGTAACCCAAGTTGATCCGACGCTTAGTCGTACATGGTTCGTTCAGCGCAGCAGCAAGATGCTCTACTTATAAGGCCATGGACTACCCAGTGACCCAAGTTGACGGGAAAAAGGTTAGGCATGCACAAATATACAAACAAACATAGCAAGCTGGCTAAAGTTCCCAAAGAATGCTAATCGCATTAAAGTCATGCTGACCCCATGCACTGCGAGAGGTCTAAACGAAACTGTGATGAATTGGCAAGACGAAATAGTGCATCTCGATGAAAGAGGTCGGTGAGGAACGCTCTCCACAACCATCAACCAAGGCGGCGGCGAAGCGTGACACAGCGTCACCACCGACCACCACATTTACACCCTCGGATGCCACAAAGCTCTTGAATGAGAGCACCTGCATCACAAAGAGCTAGTGTGCGCTGGTAGGAGAAAAGCATGCGTGCGATTGAGGCCACATGCTTCTGTCGTGAAGAAAACAGGAAGAAAATGCGAAGGAAGTCCATTGGGTTTATTATAAGAAATGGTTCACTCGAAGCCATATGTTTGTTCCAGTGCGGACACGTAGGCTATCCCAGCTAACGTGAGCGAAGCTCTTAAGAGAAATGGATTTAAGAAACGCGGTGCAAGGAACGATTTTGAGACATACGGTGTTAAGTTGTCAGAACTCTCACAAACGAACACCGTAAGCCTTATAGCCATATCTTGCACTGTGCATAATTTAGTTAATCTATTCTTGCCATAAGCAGTTCGGTTAACGTTGGCTGAGACACATGGTATAGGCAACGTTTGTTGTTTCATTGAGTGATTTCACAGAGAATATACCCGGTGACCAGCACATCTGCAGCGACCGTGTGTGTTGTCCTGTGTTTATTTATTCGGTAAAACAGGAGCAGCCACGGTCAGCAAAGCCTGGAGGGTTCGCAAAGAAATCGTCAATTTAAAAGAGTTGCTAATACTTCTTTTGCTTATAGAGTGCCCAAAGAGTGCACTGTAGCGCAGCTCGCAGACATTCTGTCGTAACATCCTTCTGTTCCTGCAGTCTTGCAGTTGTCGGCTATCTTGCACAATGTCAAACACTGTCAAGTAGAAGATGAGTTCATTGTGTACATTTGGGGAATTGCGCTTTAGACATTTCCATGGCCAGTCTTGCGCTGTACTGTCTCAGAGGAAGCCTCATCGGTGTAAACGTGGCTTCGAAGTAGCTTTTGCGTGCATAACGGCCCTGGCTTCGAACTGAGAAGTGAGAGTCGACAGCTGGAGGCACATCTGAAGTAAAAATCGGTGGAGTCAGTTTCATCGTGCGGCCAAGTATTGCATTCGTACCCACTGGGCAAAGCACTGGTGCACGTAGGTGTTTCAAGAATGCTGACATTTAGGCGCAGCGTGAGGCCTAATTGAAGCTCAGGACCACAGGGAAACGCAGAAAGGCCGACATATACAAAGAGTTAACTTTTTCACTGTCAAGACGAAAAAAAAGGTACAATCTATGGAAGGCCACATAAGGCATAGACCGTTAATAGAGAGGTTTAGGTTGTAGGGTATTCCGGTAAACGCCAGTGGACGGGGCAACCCTCCGTTGGTGCGGAGACGTAAACGTGAGCGGTCTGCATGGTGCAGCCACCTGGTGGCTAGAGCTGAAAGAAGCAAAATCAGCTAATATTGCATTAGCCGAGCGTATTCTAAGTCGCTGCTGGTGTAAATTTTCTGCACTGGCGTAATAGTGTTGCTGCCAAAAATGTACACCCGAAGCAAAGTAAACTACACTTAGTTACCGCAATATTAGCTGTTTCTGTGTGTTTGAGCTTTGCCTCACCAGCTGGTTGCACCATGCAGGACACTCCCGTTTACGCCTTCGCCACAACGCCCCGTCCGGCTGCGTTTACCCGAATATCGGACATGCTAAACCTCTCTAATAACATACGTTTTCTACGATGCGTTTCAACATTCACCAGTATTTGTAAGAACCGGCAAGTCGTGTTGAATATGCTACACCTATACTCCGTTCCATAGATGGCAGTCAATGCTGTGGAGGCTAGAAAGACTTCTTGCAGTGACTTCGTTCGCACTTGGATGTTTTTTGACCGCAATTGTGCCCAACTATTTTTGACATAGGCTCAGTGTTAAATGAAACAAGTTTTAATCCTTAGAAACAAATACACTGTGGTATACGGGTGCTAATGCGTTGTTTTTGATCAGCTTTATTTTTGTTCTTTTCGGGCTTGTTCTTTTCAACCCGTCACGAGCAGCCTCACGTGCATTGCTCGCGTGAGCAAACGCTTTAGGCAATCAGCGAAGAATGGACTCAGTTGATAGATCAGCAATCAGGTGATAGAGAAATGTGCGGAATATAACCAACCCTCATATATAGCTTTCATTAATTACGAGAAAGTGTGCGATTCAGTCGAAACCTCAGCAGTGATGGAGGCATTACGGAATCAGGGTGTAGACGAGCCGTATGTGAAAATACTGAAAGATATCTATAGCGGCTCGACAGCCACCGTAGTCCTACATAAAGAAAGCAACAAAATCGCAATAAAGAACGGCATCAGGCAGGGAGAGACGATCTCTCCATTGCTATTCACAGCGTGTTTACAGGAGGTATTCAGAGACCTGGATTGGGAAGCATTTGGGATAAGAGTTAATGGAGAATACCTTAATAACTTGCGATTCGCTGATGATATTGCCTTGCTTAGTAACTCAGGGGACCAATTGCAATGCACGCTCACTGACCTGGAGAGGCAAAATCGAAGGGTGCGTCTAAAAATTAATCTACAGAAAACTAAAGTAATGTTTAACAGTCTCGGAAGAGAACAGCAGTTTACGATTGGTAGTGAGGCACTGGAAGCGGTAAGGGAATAGATCTACTTAGGGCAGGTAGTGACCGCGGATCCGGATCATGAGACTGAAATAATCAGAAGAATAGGAATGGGCTGGGGCGCGTTTGTCAGGCATTCTCAGATCATGAACAGCAGATTGCCATTATGCCTCAAGAGAAAAGTGTATAACAGATGTGCCTTACCAGTACTCACTTACGGGGCAGAAACCTGGAGGCTTACGAAAAGGGCTCTACTTAAATTGAGGACAACTCAACGAGGTATGGAAAGAAGAATGATGGGTGTAACGTTAAGGGATAAGAAAAGAGCAGATTGGGTGAGGGAGCAAACGCGAGTTAATGACATCTTAGTTGAAATCAAGAAAAATAAATGGGCATGGGCAGGACATGTAATGAGGAGAGAAGATAACCGATGGTCATTAAGGGTTACGGACTGGATTCCAAGTGAAGGGAAGCGTAGCAGGGGGTGGCCGAACGTTAGGTGGGCGGATGAGATTAAGAAGTTTGCAGAGACAACATGGCCACAATTAGTACATGACCGGGGTAGTTGGAGAAGTACGGGAGAGGCCTTTGCCCTGCAGTAGGCGTAACCAGGATGATGATGATGATGGTGATGATGGTGATGCAGCATGGATGGAACGTGCGTTGTGATAAATTTTCTTTACCCAACTTATTGCGTAGCTTCCACAGCGTTGACTGCTATGCATGAAAACAGAGTATAGTTACGTAACCTGAGGGAGAATAAGTAAGAACACTTCGTGCTCACAGGTTCTTCCTCCTAAGTCATTCTCTTTGGCAGTTTATTTACCACGAAGAATTCTGCATCCTTTGTACATGAAACCTTTTGTTTTCCTGAGCACAAATGGGCAATAAACTAGTACAGGTATGCAGATATGACAGAGAGTGGCACTGGTTCTAGAATGACCTTCACAGGTGCTGCTCGTAGCAGGAAGTTATTTATACTCCATGGAAAACTCGCCGTGGAAAACGAGCCCGTAAGAAACAAAGTTGGAAAGAACGAGAGGACATAGTACGGACTCCCACATGTGCAGACTTTCGCTTTGGACGCTGACAGGGAAGGCCACGTTTTTTGGTGTTCCCGAGAAGAGGCCTTTAACCCCATGGCTCCAGCCCGCATTCTTCGTCAACGCTCCTACCAGTTTGAGGACTTCTTCCAAACAAGTTAGCGTAGTTTCGCTCCGTTTTGAGCTTGTCAGGACATTTTTCGGCAATTTGTTTGCAACGTCGGAAACGATCGCTAAGCCGGACGTTATAGGCTCAGCTTCGTTACAGGCATCCGAACCCGGTGTTATGGCAGCACCATCTAGTGCCATCATTGTGCATTCTGGCAGTTCATGCCTTCCCTACGCGGCACCAGGTGGAGAGAAGCTTATGGATGTAGCTTCCGCAGCTGCGTCTGTGTCTGTAGGCATGGACCACGCCACCCCCTCAGTTAGACGCCCGGCGAAGTATCAACTCTGAATGGGAGTTTATGCGCGAAGCCGGCTTGGCCGGAAGGTCATGAACGTGTAGCGTTTTGTTTGTTTTACAGCGAACGCTGTATATCACCAACCTTCCATAGGTTTTCCGGCGTCCGGCCACAGAAAAGATCATCATGTGGGCCGACCTTGGGAGGGAGGGAAAGAGATAAGTAGAAGGCAATGAGGTTAACCAGAATAACGTCCGGTTGGCTACCCTACACCGGGGGAATGGGAAAGAGGAACAAACAGGGAGAGAGAGAAAAGAGGGAAGGAAATAAGGAAATTACGGTGAATTCGCTGACGTGTGTAGTCCAACAGAAATTGCATTAAAAGTCACAGATGGTCGCACAAGCCCGTCGTCCTTAAGAAGCACAAAAGCGCCTTCACCGCTTTATGGGCCGACGGGCGATGGGGCCGCTGTTCCAGCAGCACCTGCACAAAACGCGCTCTATTGTCCAGTTTTTGGAAAGCTTTGGCAAGTTCTTGTCTCTCTGGGGTGTATCGTGCACAGTGGCACAGCAGGTGGTCGATGTTTTCTTCGGTGCCACAGGCCTCGCATGCTGCACTGTCAGTCATTCCAATTAATGTAGAGTATGCCTTTGTGAAGGCAACTCCTAACCAAAGGCGACAGAGAAGCGTAGCTTCACGTCGAGGAGGTGCGATTGGAGGTCGGAGTTGCAGGGAAGGGTTTAGTCGATGCAGTCGTGTAAGTCGTAAGTTTGGTGAGTTCCACTCGGTCACTGTGAGACTGCGTGCCAGGTGTCGAAGCTGCTTTGCAGCGTCAGTCCTCGAAAGCGGAATTGAAACGCTGTGCTCTCCTTGATGTGCTGTGCGAGCAGCGTTATCGGCGGAATCATTGCCACTGATTCCACAATGGCCAGGTACCCATTGAAAAACGAACTCGTGACCTTTTTGTTGGACGTGATGGTAAAGTTTCACGACTTCGTATGTCAATTGGTCATGGCATCCGTGTCGGAGAACTGACTGCGTGCACTGTAATGCCGGTTTTGAATCACAGAACACAGCCCATCTTGTAGGTCTTTCAGAATCAATGAATTCCAGTGCTCGACGCAGGGCTGTTAGTTCCAGAACAAGATATACCCAGAGAGATATAAGAACACATGTCCTCACTGCAATGCATTAGGCACCCTTCGGCACGTCATAGGAGAGTGCAATTTTTCCATACACCACCCCCCCCCTATACCCATAACTAACCCCCCTGCTATCCCCACCCTTTACGAGCGATGGGAGATCATGCTGTCCAGCCCCGCCCTGGAAGACCAGCTCCGACTGATCCACAGGGGCCAGGCGGCCCTGGAAGCATATGGAGCCCGCGAAGAGGGAGCCACCCCATCAGACGCTTAACGCGTTTCATTTCATAATGGACCAGTAAAGTTGTTTCTCTCTCTCTCTCTCTTGAGGCCGATCTTGGGGATAGCGCAGAAGGGGTCCAAGCTGAATGGCACACACCCCTGTGGGCTCTGGAAACTGTAACGCACGTTTCACCATGCAAACAAAAACAGGACAGGGACAGAGCTTTGCAAGACGAGTTCAGGCGTTTGGAAAATCACCACCTGCCTATGATAGTGAAGACTTGTCAAGCACTACTGCAGGAAACACATATGATTGCAGTTGCGGCATTGAACATTCGTTGACTGAATCTGCATGCGGAAGATCTCAATCACGATTCAATCCTGAACGAGATACCCGTCCTGTGTCTTTCGGAAACGTAGTCAGACCCGTTCGCCCAGCTCAACGGCTACACCAAAGTTGTGTGGGATCACCAGGCGGAGTCGCCCGCTGCAGGTGTTGCTATATACGTAAAGAACTACATTCAAGTGCAACCGTTCGATCTTGGGATGAACAGAATCATCACAGACTGTGCGGATGTTTGTGCCATACAAACGGAAGCAGGAATCTTGATCTCGACAGTGTACATCTCGCCCGCTACTTCCAAGTCAGAAATAAAGGAGTTTAAAACCACGTATTTGTAGTGGGTTAGAAAGAATGATACCACACCTGTGACCATCAGCGGAGACTTCAACGTGGACATTTCCAAGCCAGAGAAGAAATGGTTCATGCAATACATATTGGTAGAGTTTGGTCTGCAATGTTACTCTAACTCCATGGTACCTACCACGCATCACCGGACGTGCATTGACTAGATTCTAGCCAAGAACCTCTTTTGGGCGGCAGTCGAACCCCTGAATGTACATCATGGTGATCATAAAGCAATCGTGACCACCATGAAGAAATAAAGAGTCTGAATCGAACATCAGCCACTGTCTTTACTAAATCATCCATTCTACCACATCAACTTCCATCATCAAGCATTTCAACCAAATGACAGCCATTCCGCTCTGTGAAGATGGAATGGCAGCGGAAGCTGGCGACAGCCAAAGGTCTCAAACGAAAAGCAAAGTGCTTTCGCTGCCATCTTCACAGAGTGGAATGATAGTCATTTTCTGTTTTTCTTTTGTTTTTCTTGTGCTTTTTTGTATTTATTTGTTTTATGATCCCCGTCACTGACCCTCACCCATGCTTAGGCCACTGAGCCATCATTTTCATTAAAGTTTATTCTCTTTCTCTCACATGTGCCTCGGAAGATGGGGGGTGGGGCGTGCGGGGCAAGAATAGCGACAAGCAGCGAGAGTGATAGTGCGCCGATCGAAGATTGTTGTTGCGTCGGGGAAAAAGGGTGAGGGGGAGGAGACTTGGGGGAGCGCTGAAGGGCTGAGCTACACGTCGCTGAGCGGAGGCGTTCGGCACATTTCATTTCCCGCTACTGCGGTTGTCGCGCCTATACAGACCAATATTCCCGTCAGCTTTCACATTTTTCTTTGCTGCTAGCTCATTGATTTTGCTGTTGGTGGAGTTGCTTTTAATGTTGTGGTTTTTCTCTTGTTGATATAGTTGTTAGTGTTGTTGACATTGCTCGTTGTTTGCCCCTTCAGCTGTCGCATTGGATGGGTAGCAGGCGACGACGATGTTGTTGATGTGGCCTGTAACCTCCTTAATGCTTTTTATTGGACGCAAGAGGCCCATCACGACCACACAAGACAGTAAAACATCGCGAAAATTGCACGGAAACTAGAGAGAAAAATATATGCGAAAAGCAGAAATACTGAAAACGTTTCCAGTGCTTTGCTAAAAAAAGAGAGCCAGAGATAACATGGAAGGAGCGGGCAATTTCAGGACAGCGTCGCTGCGTGGTGCAGCACAAAGCCAACAAAAAGCACAAGTCATGAAAAATAGCTTGCGTTAAGCGCATGCCAACGACTCTGCACACTTACATGGTAATACAGTTATAGCTTAGCGGGTTTACGGGCCAGCGGGCCCAGCGGACGAGCGGAGACACCAGCGGAGAGCTGCACGAGAGGTGCAGTTTTAGCTCAGCGATTCCTAGCTCTTTCGGACAGAGTAGAGTTCCCTGATGTCAGCGCCGCCTCCCGCTGTGCAGGGTGGTGACACCCTATTACCATGCCCACGCCGCACCACCGCCATGTTGTGTCGGAACTGTTGACGTGGCCGTACATGCGCGTGCATTATTCAGTGCGGCGCTGTCGTGTTATTTGGTGTTTGTATAATTTCCATGGTGCTGCGGGCGTGTTCGCTAAGTTTGTGTTTCGGGCTCTCGATCTAAGATGAAAAGTGCGTGACAGTTTTATAGTTAAAGACACTCCGTCATGCCCGTTTGCTGCACACCTTTTTGCGGCAAATAAACGGAAAAACGACACTATGACTTAGTTTCCCCGCTACGGAGGAAGCAGGAAAAATAACGCAATAAGATTGCGTTACGAAGTTATTATGATTAAATTTATCTCTTCGTGTGAAATGGCCTGCAGGAAATTTTCCGAAGCACTAGCCGTTTTCCGTCGTAATCATTTATTCAAGGTGATGAGAAGCCTGCTTGGACCTTATGAGTAATTTCCAACCATCACATGAACTGGGCACCGAAATTTTAGGAAAATGTTCTTAGGGAGTTTAGTGTTGCAGCTCAGCATTTATACTTGCTTGGTGAGTCAGAGCTAACGATGGGATGAAACATGGAAGTAAAACCGTTGCGGCTGTAATCTTTGGCTGATCGGTTTGCACGTTTATAAGCAGCATATAGCATGAACTTTGTTTTTTTCAGTGCTCTCAAGCTTATGTGCACGGCATCCTGTGGTTTCCGGCAGATGAACGTGTCAGTGAGCTGCCTTGGACCAGATGTCAGTTATTTCAAAGCTGTCTTCTTCTGGTTTTGCTCAAGTGACAGCTATATATTTTGGCAATAAACTATCACTTTCGTTTTACAATTTTCACAAGCCGAACGCATGGACTTGTACTATAAGCTGTAGATATCTGCAACAACAGTGTTGATTTATCAGTGTTTAAAGGTCCTACGACTGAGATCGCGTACGTTGATGTTGCTTTTCACTTAGAAAAATAATTCTGTGGCTTTACGCGCCAAAATCACGACATGATTTTTGAGCATATAGTTGGGGGCTTCAAAATAATATTGATCAGCTAGGATGTGAGACTGTTTTCGGCCACGCGCTCTTTATCATTCTTACCATTCAAACGCACGACTTGTATTTCGATAACTACAGTACCACCAGTTATTGGCAACGCTGCCGTATTTATTAGCCTCATTTTGTCCTATACCTTTCATGGCATTACTAAGCTATAGTTCTAGGAAAAATTGCGTCAGCTTTCTTGAAGGACAGCATTTAAGTGTACGCCATACATGTCAACATTGCATTCGAAACAAATTTGTGAGCGTAAGCGAAAGCGGGGCAAAAATGACTAGTTAGTGCTGGGCTCGAAACTCATTCCAGTATTGTTTTACTGCAAGCGTTCCACCTGTTTTTAAGGTGAGATGTAAATGTTGCAATGCATGTAAGTGCTCAACTGCGAGAATTAAAAATTTTTGCTCTGTTCGCGAGCCAACAACCCAAATTCCCGCTGTTTGTCATAGCGCGCCTTTACGTGTTCCAACATAATATGGAGGTGCAAGCGGAGGTAACACCACCCCGTAAGGATAGAATGTACTAGTGCACAGAGAAGCGTGGTATCGAGGCGCCCTAGGGCAGAGTAGAGTCACTGGAAAAAATTTCAGAGTACTGCAAAGGTCGCGATTTGACTGGCAACACTGAGCGGCCACCGCCATATACCTTCCAAGCCGACTGCGTCGCGGGAAGGCCTCCGTGTTGGAAGAGCTTGATATTCGGTGACACATCGTGTTGAGTGTTTACTGAAGTACAAATACTTTGTGCCCGGAGATAAGGGTTGCTAAGAACGAAAATAAAATGTTATTTTGTGCGAAGTAATGCAGCCGGTGGTTGTTTAGCACGCCGATCGTGTTTACTGCTGGAACTGTGCTATGATTGTGGGCAGCAGCTTAGCGCTGCTATTGGGAGCTTATGCGCGCGTTTTTTTTTTCCTTCCGCGGAGCGAGTTACGAAGGATACATTTCGTCACTTCGAGCCGGAATGAGGCAAGCTTGTGCTGTTGGGCATGAACATCGTATACCGCCGTCGGCTTCTATTGAATTTTTACCAAGCAGAACGGAACTAACACCTCACATTGTCACAAGCACGCACGTTCATTGTATAATTTCACAAGCTTAATCGGATACATTTAATTTAGTTTGTAAACGGATACCGCGTGTTCTCGATTCTGCCGGGCGACTTCGTCGGCCGTACACGCACGACACACTGCGACTGCCATGTGCGCACCGGTGTTTAGCCGTGATATCGTGAGAAGATATGTGCACAGCAGGCGTACAAACCAACTTCAATGACCATTTTGAGCTCTAAATCTTGTGGAAGGCCAATATGAGCCATTATCGTGATTACAGCAACGTATATGTACTTCTGTGCACTGATAATGAGCGAGAGTTTGCTACATTGCGATTTATGAACGCGGCTGTCTAGTGAGTTCATGAGCAGCAACTCTTCTCAACTTATTTATGACTGTTTTCTTAGACTGTCAAGATTTGCTACTTGTGTAAAAAAAAAAGCAGGAACGCCCACTGGTGACGCAGCACTTCTTTTCTAAGTTACATAGGCGATGTATAAAATTCTTGTGCTTTTAGAGCGGTTGATGTAACATGCATAGTGACAGAGTAAAACTAAGGCTACTGGGCGTTCTGTTTTTTATTTCTTGTTATGCCTCAAGCACAACATTATTTGGGTATGCACCGTAGCATTTCAACATAAAACATAATATGTATGCTGACTTCAGTTCATTGCATGTGCACGGTATACAAGCTCAAAATTTGAAGCATGTGTTGTGAATATCACCTGGCCATTGGTTTCAAGCTCGAAATGCGTATGTATAAATGAGCAAAGGATAAGTGGAAAAAAGGAAGTATCATGGGCCTCGTATTGACCATGTTTTTATTGACTGCGATCGTCACCATCTGCGAAAAACAAGTGCCACATGGGTCGAGTGACTCGAGGCGAGAGCGCGCTCACGTGCACGGAGAAATCATGCGAGTACCTGGTGCACATGAGGACGCGGAATTCTCGCGTGACAGGTGTGCCTTCGCGTGCCACGAGCACGGAATAACCGCGTGTGTTTAGCAACAAACGCGTACACGTGTACCCGCGTCAAGCGTGCAAGACGCGAACGATCCCTGCAATGAACTCCTATTCTCGTAGCATATCGCTAACACCGCGTGCACATCGCTTGAACATCTTCTAAAACAGTGCCGAAAAGCACAATCAAGGTGTACTTATACCTCGCACACGCGGGTGTTTTTTGTAGGCTTGAAGTTCTCCCGGCCGATTCTGTGTAACCACGCAGAACGACGCTCTCGGTGATTTTTCCCGGTCGGAATCTAGAAAAACATCTTTCCAGTCTCAGTTCGGTTGCTGCATCCGAAGGCGCAGTAGTCAGGCATGATTTCCTCGCAGTCAAACGCGAGCGCGACAATCGGAACACAAAAAACGTAGGGAACCTGCGCGGCCTGCACTCTAACTCAGCCGGCCCGCCCGGCGCTTGGAAGGTATATGGCACCCCAAAGTCACGTGGTACGATTGGGCCAATGAACGCGTCGGCGGCGCGGGGAAAACGAATGCGGTACTCTGAAATTTTTTGCCAGTGACTCTAGGGCAGAGCGCTTTCCTGCGCCACCTGTCGAGCAAGGGTGGAGTTACTATGAAAATATCAGTACGCTCGCTTCAGCTTCTCGATCGCGGTCACCAACTTCACATCGTCGCCAAACGGCCTCGTTGCTGAAACCCCTTGCAGGACACAGAGGTCTTCTTCAGTGGTGAAACACTTCTGAGGCTTTTCCATCTGCCGGCTAGCCAGCGCCGCGTTTAAGACGACGCCGACGAAGTGCCGCTGTTCGTGCGAGTGGTCGCCATGTTTGTTTCGCAAAAACGCTGGTGCGCTGCGCGCACTCCGCTGGGGAAAGGATACCGGCGATCGAGCGTCCTGCTCTATAAGCACGCTGGCGACCCAGCGCACCGCACATGCGCAGTGGCGTATCCGCTCGCCCGCTGGGCCTGCTGGTCCGTAAGCCCGCTGAGCTATAACTCTTAATTATGGGGTTTTACGTGCCAAAACCACTTTCTGATTATGAGGCACGCCGTAGTGGAGGACTCCGGAAATTTCGACCACCTGGGGATCCTTAACGTGGACCTAAATCTAAGTACACGGGTGTTTTCGCATTTCGCCCCATCGAATTGCGGCCGCCGTGGCCGGGATTCGATCCCGCGACCTCGTGCTCAGCAGCCCAACACCATAGCCACTGAGCAACCACGGCGGGTAGCTATAACTCTCTGCTATGCTTTGTTCATTCAATGTGAAAACATTATGAAATGTTTATTTATATGGAGACGGCATAGAAACAAGGAACCACCACAGAAATAGGACGGAACAAAGTTTTGTACATGATATTACGCTGTAGTTTGGTCATTAGCAGTTACTATAGGGAAGTGTAATAAAACAAAAATAGTAGTTGCTTTTGTGTCCAACTCTCAACGCAATCATAGGTCAGATACGAAAAAAATATACATTTGGCAATATTCAATTATATAAAGAGACACACGGAAAAGTCATAATACCTAGTCTAGTTACTAAAGGAGCCACTAATTAAATAATGAGGTTCTTGCATATCTATATATAATCTTTTCATTGATTCACGGAGTCTGAAAGGGGCAATAGCATTCTCAACGCGCTAATATGTGAGCACGCTTAGAAGTCACGCGCTTCTCTTCTTTCACGCTCAATTTTCGTGGTTTTTCATGTGCTCACAACGAATAAATGAAGCAATGTCTCACGCTTATTCCTATACCTGCGCAGTCGGGCAGTCATATTCAGCGTGAGGTACTGCTTTGTTTAATCAATCCGAGCATACGTCTAACAACACGCAGTTGTAATGGGAACATGGCAATAAGAATGCTAGCGCAGCAATACGTCATCCCACTTATTTAAAGATAGCCTGTTTTACTAGATGGTGTGGTAATCTGTGCGTGATTAATCTGTCTCTTTAACTTTTACATAGAGTGCAGCTGTCATCAGCCTGGTTAAACATTGTGCTTTTCTACCTGTTCATGTTTTGCCTACCTTTTCCTGCCTGATGCTATGTGTAGCATTGTTTAAACATATATTCCTTTTTTTGTATTTATTGAGAATTCACTTGCGAATCAGCGTTCGGGTGCTTTCTTACTTTCGTCGTATGTCGTCGTCACAGAATTGCTTTCCAGACAATTAATACAGCCACTAAGCTGCACGAACACACTGGCTGTGTGTCTGTGATGTTCACGGGCCATTGTTAGGCGGCAAGTAAAATAAATAAGCTGCAGTATATCGGAAAGTAACGGTATTTACCGAAAGTCACGAAGAAAAGAACCGGCCTTCCGTTTAGGTTTCCAGGAGTGGCGACTCCCGTTAAATAAAGCGGTGCAGAGACGATGAAAGCGGAGTGCGGATAGCTCACGAAGAACGTTTCGGAAAGTACGAGATGAAAATAAAAAAAAATGTACAAACCGTCTGAGATAGTGGCGTAATGAAAAAGAGACGACCGCAGTGATGACAGCTAGAATATTTCTAGCAATACAATGCCGTAAGATAAATAAGGATAGCTCGCCAAAACTGCAAGAGGGCTTCCAATCAAACGCAATTGCTCCGCGCCCGCATCAGCCACGCTAACGATCTCTTTCGACAGGCGCTCAACAACAGTGGCGGATAAATAACGACATACAGGAACGGCAGAATGCGGACGGGTGGCAAGAAGAGGGGGTATGGAACAGAAATCACTGGTGATGTCTGTGCGCCCTGCCGTCTCGCAATAAAGGCCACTACAGTACCTTGCAGCTGTTTATCCACTCTCCTAATCAGAGGTTCTCCAAGGGACACTTAGTAAAGGAGAAAGCTGGGCTAGTTTGAACTGGGACGTTTTTGCGATTGATAGCATTACTCGACGATCGCAGAAATGCATTGCGAGCGTCCGAGTAACTAAAACACGCGTCTGCCATGAAAAATTTGTGGCATTAACCTAGAAAATTCGTTATTGCGAAGGTATATAGTTTATGCTGCCATCTGTGAGACTAAACTTTATATACCTTGTACGGCGGCTAATAATGCTTTCATCAACCAAATGAATAGCCATTTCTCCGTCTAAATGTTAACAGTGGGAAGGTTAGCTTGTCGTCTACCCACATACAATGGTCCCAGACAGGAGCGAGTGTTTCACAGATCATCGCCATACTCTCATCGGATTTACAAGTTCGCGTCACCTAACGCGCCTCCTCGCACTGCTTCTTCGCGTAGCGTGCTAGGGGCCATCTGCTGACCGTGCAGACTGCCACCAAGTCATTAATTGATGAAATAATTATTAAAATAATTTTTACGCTTGTACTTTCTTCACTGACGACTAGTACTGTTCTTTATCCGCTTATATACCGAGATTTGCCGCTTCGGGAGTGCAGTGTCATGGGTTCGGTAATACAGAAGGAAAAAAAAACAGCCACGAACCTCACCAAGCAATTATACTCGACACTTACGCGATAGTACAACCAACAATATCAACACGTGTAAGAATGTCCCAGAAGATTTCAATTTTGCGCTTCCATTCAGCTACAGACAACATAGGACATGTCCCGGCTATATGCTGTCTTTGTCACTGGGCCCGCTTGTTTGTCTTTCTTGTTACCTGTTGTATAAGTAACGGTAACAATACAAAGTAACGCGTGGAAGGTAAATAGCAGAGAAGGTAAACAGGCTCGAATGAACAACAGCCTAGCTTTGTTCTTATAGAAAGAGTTGAAAAATTCACCGACGATTACGATACTCCCTAACGCAAAATTTTAGCGCAACTCTATACGTGTTTTCATATCGCGCTATATTAGCTGGCGTGGACAATCTGTCTCGTGCGGCAAGTTGCAAAGTGAGCGAAGTGTGGCGCAACTGCCTCGCTAATCAGGAGATCACGAGAGGCAGCGCGTGGGTAACGCGTGGTGTGCTTCACAGCAGCCACCGCAGACATACCTCCGCTCATGCAGCTTTGTTTCCATATATGGTATCGGTGGCGTCATCGGTGAACTGACGCGTCGTCTGTTCACCGATGACGCCACCGATACCATATACGGAAAGAAAGACCTGCATGAGTGGACGTATGTCTGCGGTGGCTGCTGTGAAGCACACCATGCGTTACCCACTCGCTGCATCTCGTGATCTCCCGATCATGAGGAACCATGAGGCGAATACGACCTTCCTCCTCGCTTTCTCTTCGTTATTGCCGTCTTGCATCCTCTGCTGCTCTCCGCGTTCGCTCTTTCATCCTTCGCCGTGTTCGTTCGCTCGGTTACGAGCGACGCCGACGCTCGACGCAGGAACGGCCACGTAAGAGCTGCGCTCTAAAAAGAACATCTTTTCCTAGCGGTCTTCCAGCTAAAATCTTTACAGTCGCTCACCCGTAGGTTACAGTTTTTCCGGGCATGTCTGAACGGCTCCTCCCAAGCAAACAGCCGGCAAACTTGGGAGTGAAAGCAACTCTATTGTGCTTGAGATTGCCTCCTTTTCCATACTCGTTTCGTTCAAGTGACAGTAGTGGTTTACTTCATGTGCCTCGTGCCGAAGAACTGGACTACCTTATTTGCTATGCGCTGAGAGAGAACGTAATCAAGAGACATAGACAGGACTCTTACCTGAACCATTATCCCTAGGTACTTCCTGCTGCACAGATTCTGGCCGGTAACCACGGCTGCACATCACGTGTCGAGCGTGAGAGCGGCGTCGTTAGACTTCCCGGCACCTGTGAACATGGATGGTGGAAAAAAAGAGAGGGCGGGGAAAGAGAGAAATGACTACGTGATACAGCATGGAAAACAGACAGAATCGCGATCATTTCGAACTCATTGATTGTGCGGATGGGAGTGGAGTACCAACAGAAATAGAGTACAGTACTCACGATATGACGTTGCAATTCTAATACAGTTTCTTACTTTTCCTCTTAATTGTCGTCGATTCTCACGCAGCAGCGTCACCTGTACATCGCCCGAAAAGTAACTTACCTACTGGTATTTTATTTCCTTGGGTTATTTCACAGTGTACCACTCTGTGTTTAAAAACAATAAAGTACTCAAATATATTTCTCTTTTCTATATTTGTATTGAGCATTTCCCATGTTCGCACACACCTCTACGCACGGACTAAAGTGATTCCCCAATACGGCCACCGATGCAGTAATGCTGCGCTTGCCAGAATAGCTACAAGTTTGATAAGCATTAGGATCGACAGCAACATAGCTTTCTTTGACTATAATATACACATTTCCTTTTTGTCACGTAATGAAAATTTCCGCACTTTGGCGTGGCACTGGAAAACAGAGAACGCAAACGCACTTTTGTATTCGATTTCAATCGTTAGACAAATAGCGCTCAAAGGACTACACTAGTGAACTCGGATATTGCCAGGAGGGGATCAAAACATTTCGTATCTCTTAATACATCTACTTTGATACTTTTCCGAAAAACTCGGTTTCTTTGAGAAGGTTACTCTCCCCCAAACACTTTTCTAAAGCAAACACCTATGCCTCAGCAAACAAGCCTTCTCGTTTCTGGGAAGCCACAATACAGAAAATTTTCGCCATGAACAAGCGTAAAAAGGACCAATGAAAGAGAAAGCACGTTGCAGGTTATATCTTTTCGCTCTCTGCCACCACGGATGAACCAGTACTAAAGAAGCGAGGCAAAAAAAGAGCATTAAAAAAGAAGAAACGGAACACTCACTCAACAGCGAGCCAGCCGTCGCTATAGGAGTACCGATTCGAAAGATTGCGTTCTAAACTTCTATCTTCCGGACCGCTTGTTTTTCGTACGCGGCTCCTGAAGCGCGAGCCTCTGCGTATGCTTTTGTTATCTTCGCGGCGAAAACGACACGCCGCCGCTTTCCTTTCTCCGGGAGCAAACGTTCTTTTGACCGTGCTTGCCACACACTGGCAACGCAGCGTGGGACGCGCTGTCCC
This sequence comes from Dermacentor andersoni, assembly GCF_023375885.2. Classification (NCBI taxonomy): domain Eukaryota; kingdom Metazoa; phylum Arthropoda; class Arachnida; order Ixodida; family Ixodidae; genus Dermacentor; species Dermacentor andersoni. The sequence continues at coordinate 179,618,275 of NC_092818.1, read as the reverse complement.
GTAAGAATGCCCTCCTTTTTTTCTTTTTGTTTTTTCGAGGTTCAGACCAAATCGCGTGTCAAAGGCAACATCCCTACAGAAAAGAAATCGCTTCACTTACCCGCAATGTTTGCGCGAAGTTCAAAACTGCTTTTTCCTCGCTTGCTTTTGCCGTTGGAAAGATTTCTTCTTTCCCACGCAGTGCACTGACACATGAATCTGAACTAGACAACCTGCCCTAAATATACACGGCATCGCATGCCATGGTTACATAACTGCGATGGTAACGATATGCATTTGCTTCATTGCGTCAACTTGAACTTGACATACCGCCACTTACTTCTACAAAGCATGCAGAATCGTACGAAAACAGGCGAGCCGACCACGCATGATGTGCTGATATCAAATGCCAACAACACTGAAATCTTTTCATCTCCTTGAAATGCGAAGCCGCAGAGGTTTAAAAAACCTTCGCTGAACCGTGCCCTTTATTCTGCGCTTGTTTGGCGCATGGGGCTTCCTTAAGGTATTCGCCCAGATAACTTGCACACGACGCGCTAGAAAGTTGTGAGACACACCAACGACGCACTCATTGTCACCCTATCACATCACCGAACTAGTTACATTCCTATTCGACCCTGGTCAACGAAAATAAAATAACAGAAGCCATCGGAACATGAGTGTCTAATTCAAGCGATAGCCGCAGTATTTAAAGCCACGAGGTGATGTTAAGTTGTGTATAGTGTGAGTGTATGAGGGTGACAACGGTAGGGGACGATGATTGCGGAAGGTTCGTTTCTTTTAATACCTGAGCAATACAAGTGTCAAAGTAGAAACCAGTATACTTGCGGGAAGCCGGTTGTATATATATATATATAGCAGGTAAAGAGGAATTATTCAGGCTACCTTTCAAACGTAAAGAACTTGAGCGGTGCTACAAGGTAAACAGAACAAGTATTTAATTTCAACAGTTTTAATCGGTAGACCGATCTTCATCATTGTTTACAAAAAATGGCAGTTCGGCCCTGATAGTGAAGACACCAGATCGGGTGCCCGGTCGTTCTCAAATACATCGAACCGAGAGGGACAGTTGTGACAGTGATTGACTTTCTCTCGGCGCTTTGGCAGATATACAGCTGCTTTATTGGCCACTACGCAGGGCAAGAGGAAGGCAGAGTCCCATCTATGTAGAGCAAGCAGGTCAGTGGAAAAAAAATATAAATAATAAGAAGAACAGAAAAAGAAGAAAGCACACAGGAGGAGGGAGACAAGTCGGAGAGTGAAGGGGTCGGGAAGTAGCGGCAGCTAGGTTCCCTTTGACATGAGGCAAGGAGGGAGAAAGCGGTCGCTGCGCAGCACCAGTGCGCGTGCTGCCGTTGTAGCGGGAGAGAGGGCAAGTTGAATCGGGCGGCGGGCGGCACAATAGAGAAGGGGCCCAGAAGGAAGACAGAAGAGCGGCAACTTGTGGAAAGAAACACAGTGCCACAATACGCATATACAGGTCACTGCCCGTTTCGGCAACTCTGTGGTCCAGCTACGATGCGAAAAAAATATATAGTTCCAAACAGAATATATGCGTGGGATTCGCAAAGTAAGTGCGCCCCTGGGCTTAGCTTTAGGGAGCCGAGTTAAAGAGCCTCCTTCTGGTCCAGTTTTCGAACGTTTAACCGATAACTGACATCACGTCAGGCCGTGCGGACTCCAAGAAGAGGGCAATAGGTCACTCAGAATGACCACTTATATTATATATATATATATATATATATATATATATATATATATATATAATCAAAACGTTTATTTAAAAAAAAATAAAAGGTGCAGAAGAAAGCGAGTGGGTGGAGCCCCTAGTCCAGGGCCCTACTGGATTGAGCGGTCCGCCGTGCTTGGTCGAGAAGCACTAGTTGCATCTCTCGATCCTTGCTGGCGAGCCAAGACTCCTACTGCTCCCTTCTGCAAAGTTTGCCGGCTATTTTTGGTGTATTAATTTTGGGTGGCCTGTTCTGGCAATCCCACGTAATGTGGGCGAGAGCTGGCCGGCCTCCGCACCAAGGACAGCGAACGCTGTACAGCGTTGGGTGAATGGCAGCTTTCAAATAAAGGTTTGAAAACGTGTGCGTCTGTATTCGGCGCCAGTCATACGAGTCCCGCCTGGTTAGTTCAGGGTGTGGGGGACTCTACTTTCTTCGATCGCGCCGTTGGTGCTGAAGGATGTCTCGTAGTAAGTGTGGTCGGCCACTCGGTTGACAAAAGCACGAGCTGCGCCGTCCGCTCTCTCATTGCCTTCGAGTCCTACGTGAGCCGGGCACCAGATGATCATGTGTTTCTGCGTTACGTTGGATCCTAATAGGTGAGTGGTGCTGTCTGGCAGCCTCCCGGTGAGGAAGAGTCTACTTGCGACTTGGGAATATGTAAGAGTTATCGGCACACACACTCACATAATATATATATTAGAGAGAGAGAGAGAGAGAGGGCAATTGATGGTGCCCTGCTCCGGACCACCATCAGTTGCTCCTGGAAGAGGTAGCACGTGGGTCGATTGAGCCCCTAAACGTAATGCTAACATATTTATCTCGCATTTACCGGTGAATCGCCCCTGACTGTGTTCATATATATATATTTTTTTCATTCTCCGCGCTGCTTTGGTTTTAAATCAAACTTCGTTCGGAGGTTTGACGTACCAAAAGCGCGGCCTGATTTTGAGGCATGCCGAGGTGGAGGATCCGCATTAATTTCGATCCCCTGATGCTCCTTAATGTGCACCTAATGCTATATACACGAGCGTTTTTTGCACTTACCCTCCATCATAAAAGTGGCTCGTATCAAACCCGATAACTCGTTCTTAGCACCGAAAGGTCATAGCCACCGAGCTACCAACCTTGGAGCTACCGCGGCGGGCTGTCTTGGTTTCGACGCGTTGATGCTCGCACCACCTGCGTGCTTGAGGCGGCGCTACGAGGGCAGAGCCCACCCAAGAAAACTGAGGATGTGTGCGAACAACGCAAAAGCGGCACAAGAACGAGACCGAGACGAGGACAGGTGCTGAACAATGTTCCGCTTCTTCCGCAAGAATCACATCAAATATTTCTTGCATAAGGAAATCGCGCATGCCCAACACAATATCGCAATGCGAATGACGCGAAGTTTATGGAGTTAGCGAAGCAGGTGCGGTGGCGGGTGACACGGCCTCGTTGACTGCAGCTGTTGGGTGTCCGTGTGAGAAGAACGATAGAGATGAATTATGTTTGTCAAGCGACGAATGATGATCATAAGTATATGTACAAGGAAGTATTGCACATACATACGTAAGCATATTTACCCCACTGGCGACCCCGTGTCACTGAAACACATATGTGCCACTAATGCTTCTTATCATAAGAAGCCAATAAACAAGCGCACCAAGGACAACATAGGGGAAATAACTTGTACCTACTAATTTAATTAATGAAATGATAAATTAAAGAAAATGAAAATGGATGAAAAAGACAACTGGCCGCGGGTGTGGAATGGTAGCACGTCTTCACGTTGCGCTTGCGATGCCAGCTGGCGAAGGGCGTGGAGCGGGCCGGCCTTTATGCGAAACGAACATGGCGACCACCCTCCCTAACAGCAGTAGCATGTCTTCAAATGCGGCTCTGACTCGCCTGCAGGCAAAAATCCTTGGAAGGGTTTCATGACTGAAAAGTACCTCTGTATTCTGCGAGTGTTTCAGCAACGAGGCCGTTTGGCGACCATTTGAAGTGGATGACCATGGTCGAGAACCTGAAGCGAGCGCTTGGCCGCTGTTGGGGACTCGGTGCTGACGCCCGTTATTGCCAATGGGTCGCAAGCCCCAAGGGTAGCGTTGGCCTGGCGGCCTGGGGCACTGGAAGCATCCGAAGGTCCCGGCAAAGCAAGAGAAGACTGGTAACAGAACAACTTGTTTATTCTAACATAGCAAAAGAGCGGCCGGTCAGGTCGACCGAAGTGGAGAGACGGGAGAGCACGTAACTCAACAGTACAAATCGGAGCCTCTCTCCTGGCGTCCGGGGGCAGCTGCTCTTATACTCTCGGCGTCGCGGGCCAGAAGGAAGGTCACGGGATGAGCCTACGCGACGGCGGAGCATGAGCCCACGCGACGGCGCGCACGGTCGAGCCGAGAGACATGTTGAGCCGAGTGTAGTGACGCATCGCCAACCCGCCGACGGACAGACCTCCTGGCACCTCACTTGGGGAGCTCCGCTCCCCGGCTGCCGCGCTTTGACAAGCGTGGGCACACACACACACACGCACGCACGAAGACACGTGGCACTGAAACACGCCTGGACACGCTTGGCGGGGAGGCGTTGCGGCGGCGTCGAACGGCCCAAAATGTCCGCCGCTTTGAACGAAGCCCCGGCGTCCGTTGCATCCGCGCCGGCATTACCGCGCGTTGTAGGCGAAACGTAACAGACCGCCCCGCCGGGGGAAGGAGATCCCGATGGTCAGGGGACTGCATCCGCTGTCCGGAGGGATGTCGCTCGATGATGCTCATAACCGAAGTCGGGCGTCCGTTGGCGTTTCTTGAGCGCAGCGCACAGAGAAGGCCTCGTTCTCACGTTCAGGTTCACACAGGACACTGCAAAGTGACTTGAGAGTTGACATTTTTGTTCTCGTTTCCGGCAAGCGTTAGAACCACGCCTGAAAGTCAACCGCTCAGTCAGCAAGCACGGCACAACCCTCACTAAGCCCTGCCAGGCTCTTTCCCCTTTTATACTGCTGCCTAGTTCCTTACAGTAGTTTAGCAGCACTCAGAACGCGTCCACAAATCGGAAAATTGCACTAGAAAGCACATCATCACTTTGAAACACTACACAAAAGCAATAAGTTAAAAAAATCCTGCCTCAGGAAGAAAAACATCCGTAACAAGCAATTTTGAGGCTGATTCTCACGTTAGGGGCTTCGACTTAAGCCATCGGCGTTACCGTTGAGACTCCCCTTTTTGTAACGCACCTCAAAGGAATATTGTTGCAAAGCGAGGCTCCAGCGCAGGAGGCGGCCATTTTTGGGAGAGATGGTCTGCAGCCATTGGAGAGGGCAGTGATCCGTTTCAATGATAAACCTCGAGCCGGCTAGGTAACATGACAATTTCTGAACGGCCCACACGATACACGCACACTCTTTTTCTCGGTGGCGCTGTACGCCTGCTCACGACTCGTCAGCTTACGACTAGCATACAGGACGGGGTGTTCTACTTCTCCATTTTCCCGTTGGCACAGTACAACGCCCATGCCTCGCTCACTAGCATCACACTGAACAACGAACCCTTTTGTGTAGTCGGGCGATCGTAGCACAGGCTGGCTTGTTAGGGCGCTCTTTAGGGCGCTAAAAGCTCTTTCCTTTGTCTCGTCCCAGACGACTGTTTGCGGCTCTGTCTTTCTTAGAGCATCCGTTAGGGGAGCCGCGATATCAGAGTACCTGGGGATGTACCTCTGATAGTAGCCGGCGACACCTAAGAACGACCGAATATCGGTCTTCGTGCGCGGTTGCGGGAAGTCTCGCACAGCGGCCACCTTTATTTCAGAGGGGCGGCGACGACCCCGACCAATCACGTGTCCGAGGTAGACAACCTCGGCCTGTGCTAACTGGCACTTGGGAGCCTTGACTGTCAAGCCCGCATCGCGCAGGCGGGTTAGCACTGCCCGCAAGTGCGCCATATGCTCAGGCCAGGATGCGGAGAATATCGCTACGTCGTCTAGATACGGTAAAGCGAATTCTTGCTGTCCCCGCAACACTTTATCCATGAGGCTTGAAAAGCAGTATGGCGCGTTCTTCAAACCAAAACTCAAAACTTTAGGACGGAATGTCCCCATTGGTGAAATGAACGCCGCATACCTACTAGCCTCTTCTGTAAGTGGAACCTGCCAATAACCCCTGACAAGATCTAGGGTGGAAATAAACTGAGCGCTACTCACTCTCTCAAGGCGCTCCTCGATGTTAGGGATCGGATAAATTTGATCCTTAGTGATGGAATTAAGCCTGCGGTAGTCGACGCAAGGACGAGGTTCCTTGCCCGGTACCTCAACTAAAATCAAAGGGGAGGTATAATCACTCTCACCCGCCTCAATAACACCGAGCTGTAGCATTTTCTTTACCTCAGCCTCCATAATATCGCTCTGGCGGGGTGACACCCGGTACGCCTTGGATCGTACTGGCTCTGGGGAGGTAAGTTCTATGTCATGAGTAAGGACAGAAGTCCTACCAGGCCTCTCAGAGAACAGACCTTGAAACTCTTGTAAGAGCTGGTGTAGTTCGGTTTTCTGCTCAGGCGACAGCGATGCTTTACTTATTAAGTCACTAATGACTTGATCGGTGTCTTTCCTGTTCGTCACTGAGCCTAGTCCCGGAAGCTCGACCGGAAGCTCTTCTAACTTTCCCGTGTCGGGATTTTCCTCTCCAGTATCTGGTGCCTTTAACGCTACAGGCCCAATATTATTCAGTTCGGACGTGCTCTGAATATCAGCTTGCTGCGCCTCCGACCCTTTCTCATTGTTCGACAACGTCGGCTCCGCAACTACCGCCTTTGCAGCGAGCTCCCGAACTCTCGATCTGGTTAAGGCCTGAACGCTAGCCTCACCAAACAAAAGTCCCTTCTCGCGCAGGAGGTGATCGGACCTGTTCGAAAATAGGTACGGGTACTGGGGGGGCAGCATAGATGACACTGCGGCCTCCGTCTCAAGTGCTCCGCAAGGTCCTTCAATAAGCACTTTTGCTACCGGCAGACACACGCTATGAGCTTCCACTGCTTGCTTGATCCATGCGCACTCGCCCGTGAACATATCGGGTTCTACGTAAGAGGGGTGAACTACATCCATTGTAGCTGCGGAATCGCGAAGCACTCGGCACTCTTTCCCGTTCACGAGGAGGTCTCGCATGTAAGGCTCGAGAAGCTTCATGTTCTCGTCAGTGCTGCATAAAGACAAAAACACGACTTTTGTTTTTGTTTCTGGACACTGCGCCGAAAAGTGACCCGGCTTCTGGCACGTATAACAAACGCGCGCTTGCCTCGTCTCGAACCGCTTTCTGCGTTCGGCTTCGGTTGCCGCCGTCTCCTTACGTTCGGTCGGACTGCTTTCACTCGCATCCGCACTACGTGTGTCCCCCTTTGCTCTCATGGGCGTGAACTTTGGCCTCTCAAACTTGGAGCCAAATTCACCCTTTTGACCGTCCTTAGCTCCACGAACCCGACGCGTCACAAACTCCTCGGCTAGCTCAGCGGCTCTAGCCACCGTACTAACGTCTGGCCTATCCAAGACCCAGTACCGCACGTTCTCAGGTAACCGACTATAAAACTGTTCTAGCCCGAAACACTGCAGAACTTTCTCGTGGTCACCAAACGCTTTCTCTTCTTTGAGCCACTCCTGCATGTTTGACATAAGCCTGTACGCAGACTCTGTATATGACTCACTTTTGCCTTTCTCATTTTCCCGAAACTTCCGACGGAACGCCTCCGCTGACAGCCGGTACTTTTTTAGCAGACTCGATTTCACTTTGTCGAAATCCTCTGCCTCCTCTCTCTCCAAGCGAGCGACTACGTCGGCCGCCTCGCCGGGTAGCAAAGTGAGCAAGCGCTGTGGCCACGTTTCCCGAGAGAACCCCTGCTACTCGCACGTTCGCTCAAAGTTAACCAGGAACAAACCAATGTCCTCTCCAAGCTTAAACGGCCGCATCAGGTCAGTCATTTTGAACAATACTCGTTCTCCTGCACCGTGTGCCTGACTTCCATTACGAGCGCGTTCCATCTCTAACTCGAGACGCTTCATTTCCAAAGCATGTTGACGGTCGCGCTCTTCTTTTTCTTTCTCTTTTTGTTCTTTTAGTTCGCGCTCCTGTTTCTCTTTTTGTTCTTTAAGTTCACGCTCCCTCTCCTCAATGGTCTCAAGGCATTCCGACAGCTCGTCATCCTCAGCTTCTAACTCAAGAATAGCCCTTAGCAGTTCTGGTTTTCTGAGTTTGTCTGAGACATCCAGACCCAACTCTCTTGCAAGCTCCAGCAATTTCGGTTTGCGCAACGACTTCAAATCCATGGCTGCTCTGAATGCTGCTTTCTCTACTGCCTACTATTGTCTTGCCGCAAACTAACCCGGCAGCAACGACAACCACAATTACCAGCTCTGTTTCTGACACTAACAAAAGCCTGGCAAAACTCAGAAGAAGAAAGTCCCGCACTCAACAAACCTCGCAGCCAAGAATTCAGCGCAGTCGTTCCGCTGCAGGCAACCAGTCATCACACAGGGCTCGTTGCACTGCTCCCGGATGGTCGTTGTGCTGCTCAGCATACATTCAACCGCATCTCTTCGCTGCTGGCCTCCGTTGTCGCGATCCCACCGCTGCCACCAGTTGTTGGGGACTCGGTGCTGACGCCCGTTATTGCAAATGGGTCGCAAGCCCCAAGGGTAGCGTTGGCCTGGCGGCCTGGGGCACTGGAAGCATCCGAAGGTCCCGGCAAAGCAAGAGAAGACTGGTAACAGAACAACTTGTTTATTCTAACATAGCAAAAGAGCGGCCGGTCAGGTCGACCGAAGTGGAGAGACGGGAGAGCACGTAACTCAACAGTACAAATCGGAGCCTCTCTCCTGGCGTCCGGGGGCAGCTGCTCTTATACTCTCGGCGTCGCGGGCCAGAAGGAAGGTCACGGGATGAGCCCACGCGACGGCGGAGCATGAGCCCACGCGACGGCGCGCACGGTCGAGCCGAGAGACATGTTGAGCCGAGTGTAGTGACGCATCGCCAACCCGCCGACGGACAGACCTCCTGGCACCTCACTTGGGGAGCTCCGCTCCCCGGCTGCCGCGCTTTGACAAGCGTGGGCACACACACACACACGCACGCACGAAGACACGTGGCACTGAAACACGCCTGGACACGCTTGGCGGGGAGGCGTTGCGGCGGCGTCGAACGGCCCAAAATGTCCGCCGCTTTGAACGAAGCCCCGGCGTCCGTTGCATCCGCGCCGGCATTACCGCGCGTTGTAGGCGAAACGTAACACCGCGAGCTGAGGCTTCGTAACAGTCATTCCAACCGTGTTCGACAGGTCGCGCGACGAAGCGCACCGCTCTACACCGCCCTGCTCCGCTCGGCCGAGCGAGAGATCACTAACACTCTTCCGTTGCCGTCTCCGCTCCACCCTCGTATTGCTGGCTCGTAAACCCGCTCAGCTCTATCGTTGCGCACGCGCGAGGTCGCGCTCTGATTATACGTGACATAATGCCTGCGCCAATCGTATCGGAAAGCTAGCTGCCGCTGGCATGCGAGAAGCATATGTGCGATCGTGGCCAAACGATTAGGGCTGAGCTTCGATCCCACCATCACCTACGTGCCTACTTGCATATAGCTACCTCAAAGTGCCTTGGATTTTCCAAAGAATGCTTCGCCATAAGAAAAAAAAAAAAGCCCATGTATACGGTTTGCATTTGAGCAGCGACCGTTATAATTACCACATTGCGTGGCATCGACGTGGTAAACAAAATAGATATATTAAATGCGTGAAAGCCGGTTAATGGAGTTAATTAGGAAGTGAAAAGGCAGGAATTGGCTCGTGAAGAAATATTAAGTAAGGCTTCACTAACTTCAGTTCTCTGCACTTTTTTACGCGTGCTTAGCTGTGACTTCAGACACATTTAATAATAAATGCTGACCAGATTCGACATGTGCCTTTGAAAAAACTGTTGTTGCATATTTGTTTCGCTTACTTGTCGAAGCTCAATAAAGCGCGTGAACTAGCTATGACATCTACGCAACTGATGAATAGGGCGATAATTGTCCCATTCTTACTCATGTGAGGCGCCTGAAAAAGCGTACAAAGAATGAAAGCGAAATTGGTCCATACATGTGTAAGCCAGCTAACCAAGCCGATAGAAAGAACAGCACTGCACAGTCATGACGTGCTAATGCTCTGTAGTGCACAAGGACGGAAGTCCATTGGAGATGCGTGTTTCGATTTGCTATCCAATTAGTACGGGGATTACTATTGTATAATAATGGATGATGAAGACTACGAAGTGTATGTAGTAACTACGAATTGTGTATATTATTCGGTTAGCGGCATCAACAGCCGTCAAGTGAACTCTCCGCTTCGGCGTATCTTTATTAGATTAACCGCCATTTCTATAGAGATTTACTATTTCATTATTTTCATTTATTCCTTTATTTTTGCTTTATAACACACAGAAATAGCGTTGTTGAGGTACTCTTCATAGATCAATCTCTCCACAGCAACCCATGTATAACAGAACAAAACACTTGGCGCTACCCGTGCCATGCGCACTATCCCATGTCAGCCCTAGTTCGTGTTCCAACTTTCTTCTCCGTCCTGACCGTGTACATTTAAGAGAGTCCTTAAAAGCCCATACGGATACAACACCCTGCACCCCTTGGGAAATCACCACACGGCACCTCCACCGGCGTACGCCCCAAATTCACCAGGCCATTTCCCGATACTTTGTAGGCAATCTGAACCCAGTGTTCTATTTTGCTTCTTTTCCCCGTACTCTGTCGCAGCGTCATGCTGATGCTTAGCTCGGCAGAGACAGGTGCTGAAAAAAAACACAAGTAAACGAAAATGTACGCAGGCAAGCAGGCTGAGCGGTGGCTATCGCGCCGGTACGATGTTGCGTCGCCTCGCAGTGTCCCCAAGGGTGTGCTTTCAGTTGCAGTATAGTGGCACCGTTACTGATGACCGTTGGCTAAGCTGACGTCCGGCAATGCTTGCAAGTGTTAGATTGTATGTCACGCGATGTACAAAAGCTAAATTTAGTGTTCGTACAGTAAGTGACATCGACGAATGATAGACAATAGCAACCGCGTGGCCAAAGGAAGTGTAACTTTTAAAGCGAATAACTTTCTTTGCCGCTTTCTCCCGTTTTCGTGCTTTGTTAGCGGTTGTTGGTTGGTTGGCGGTCGTGGGGGCTCGATGGTTGGTCTGACTAGTTCGTGCGTTCGTTCTTTAGTCAGTTATAGAACAATTGGTAAAGTTCGAAAAGTTCACAGCTGCCTTGGGCAATAATTGCAGTGTCGACTTTCCAAATTACCGAAGAAAGATGCTGTGAGATCTTTAACCCTTATGAGCATTTGATAGCAAATTACTAAAAGGAAGACTATGGCTGGCAGCAATAAATTGCAGATGATATCAAATTAGCTTTCCTTGGCATTATTATTCTAATTTATCAAGATGTGAAATATCCGTGGACTTCTGGAAGCTGCAATCTTTATAACTTCCATTATTACATATTAGTACCCGCAAAACGAGCAGACCGGTGCCGCTCAGTAGTGGTCGGTATGTATCTCCTGCGTTGTTTATGTTGGCGCAGTACTACACTTCGGAATAGGCACCATCTATTCCGACAATATCGCAATGGACAAAGACAACATGTAACTCGGCCCCTACAGTCGGCCACAAACGGGACTGACATCCGCATCTATTTCAAAACAGCCACGTTTCTTCACTTCTCCATTATAAAAACGCCCGACCACTTTCTTGATTCGCGGGGAAACAACTTCGTATTGTCACGTGGTAGTGACTGAAGAAAGCAGCCAAACTGAGAAAGACGAAACTAGCGTTTTATTGGGAGAACTTGTGCCCTCAAAGACACGCTACACTCAAAGCAGGGAAGAAGTTTGGGCGTGTTGGTGGGATACATACAGGCTGGGATACATAGCGCAAAAAATGACACAGGGACAAGCAGGAACACAGGACGAGCGCTAACTTTCAACAATTGATTTATTGCAGCTGGTGAGTATATATATACTCACTGGGACGCCACTGCAATAGACACACTGAAGGGAAGGAGGAAAAACAGTCATGTGACTACTATGCCCAAAAAATTCAAGCTCTTTCCTTAATAAAAGTATAGACGGCGTGCTAACGCTCTCGTCACATGCTCTGGCTATCTCAGCTGCTTCCACAATTTCCCTCGTAATCTTATTCCTGTGGCGATAGACAACGACAGTTTGTTTCAAGAGCGGGAAACATGGTGCCTTCGCGTCACATTTTTTACAATGGGCAGCCAGATGCTCATCTATTGTGATGCTCTCCCCTTTCTTACTATGCTCCGCCAGACGCACGTTTAAACATCTGCCCGTCCGGCCCACGTAAGCCTTATTTTCATAAGGTTTCCCACAACCTAAAAAAGGTTGGGCAACGTTCTGGTGTAAACGCTGTGTTTAAAGCACCTAACAAACTCTTGAGTTTGAGTGTGTTGAGCTGTCCAATGAGGAAACGAAAGCCTGGTTGCGCTACCGCGCACAAAGATCCTTTTGTTACATGCACTCGCAATGTTGTGTATAAGATCCCACTTTCGTGTGGAAAGTACTACGTGGGCCTGACGCGCAGATGTTTAAACGTGCGTCTGGCGGAGCATAGTAACAAAGTGGAGAGCATCGCAATAGATGGGCATCTGGCTGCCCATTGTAGAAAATGTGACGCGAAGGCACCATGTTTCCCGCTCTTGAAACAAACTGTCGTTGTCTATCGCCACAGGAATAAGATTACGAGGGAAATTGTGGAAGCAGCTGAGATTGCCAGAGCAGGTGACGAGTGCGTTAGCACGCCGTCTATACTTTTATCAAGGAAAGAGCTTGAATTTTTTGGGCATAGTAGTCACATGACTGTTTTTCCTCCTTCCCCTCAGTGTTTCTATTGCAGTGGCGTCCCAGTGAGTATATATATACTCACCAGCTGCAATAAATGAATTGTTGAAAGTTAGCGCTCGTCCTGTGTTCCTGCTTGTCCCTGTGTCATTTCTTGCGCTATGTATCCCAGTCTGTATACACTCAAAGAACGGCGACAGCGGCGAACACAGTCGGCGATCGTCGAAAATCTGATCAACGGGCCAAGCGCGTCGGCTTTTATACGTCAATCATCGAATGTTCCAGACTAATCGCTGGGACCCGCGCGCCTTTCACAAAGTTCTGCATTATTCGCGTCGGGCACACATGCAATCAGATTACACAAGGTTCGGTCACAGACAGCGGATGGAACCATCGATAACATTCCCGAAACTTCCCACACATGCAAGCGCGTCCTGCGCTGTGCGATAACATTTGTTAGGTGGTGAAACGTGTCGCTCGATGAAGACAAGTACACGTGTCAGTATCTTCATTGTCGAAGAATGACTTTAGGGAAGCATGAAAACGCGTTGGGAAAGCTAGAACCAAAGCAAAATAGCTCTGCGAAGCTTTCATTCGGCACCGGATGGTCCATTTTGAAAGCTAAGCAACTGTAGCAAACGGCTCTGCAACAAAAAGCTGGTGTGTCACTAAAAGAGAAATGTGTAGCGCTGCTAAGTAACGCGAGCGCTGCCCGCCTGTGAAAAACTTTATAACCCACCCAAGTTCATAACAAATGCACGGTAATTGTTTTTATCCGGTGACGAAATCTTAATAACAGAGAGCCCCAGTCTACTTCAAATTGTTGTAGTTAATGCATAACGTTGGTTTGATAGAATGGTAATTCCAAAACATACAGAGGTCGCACGCTCAAGCTTTACAACCACCAGCTTCCTCGTCGATTGTTTGCTTATGCTTGCATATGAAGCTCCCAATTTCACTTCTATCAGGAAAGCTAAGAATAATGCTGTGCTGATGGCTTAAAAAGAAACGCGCGATAAGACGTCTTTCTCGCCCTACTTGAGGCAAGCAGCACGAAAAAAGAAAGAAGAAAAAAAAATGACATAAAGAAGACATGGACCCGGCTCTAACTATCAAGTCAATATTTTTATTGAAATCCCACTAAGGAATTCCACTCGTATTAAGGCGCGGGAAAAAATAGAAAACACTAAGAGGACGAGGGGGAGGAAAAGCGGCCTGCATCGTCAGACACCGTGTTATGTTGACCGGATGTAGCAGCGAATGTGTTCTGATAATTGACAAAATACGCTTTTATTTACATGCGTCAGTGAAATGTACATACTTCACTCCAGACTACCAGTGCTTGGTGCATTGTTTATCTGGCGAATGATCGTTTACATAACTAAGCCTGCAAGGGAATGCGATACGCGCTGAGTAGCCTAAAGTCCCTAGATCAGCTTTTGCCAAGTAGCGACAAGTCCCTCCTCTCCTACCACGCTTTCCCTCGCAGCTCGTGTCGGCTCCCATGTTCTTCCTAACGCGCTCTTTCTTCCTAACGCGCATTTCGGCGGCGGCTCCTGCGGCTGCTGCTGCAGCAGGAGGCAGCAAGAAGCGTCCGGAAAGGTACGCTGACTTGCAGCAAACAGCGACAGATATACAGAGGTTCCCTTCGCTGAAAATCTGTAGCCGACACAACTGCACAAGCAAAAAAACAAGTGTGCGAACACCACCGAACGCAGCAGCTGGACTGGCCCAGGAAGAACATGGCGGACGGAAGCAGCTTCCAGCCGGAAGTGGGCGCTGTCCAATAAAGTGCTGCGCCGGTGGCGCAAAAGTTTGAGGGGAGTTTTCTTTCCCAGCGGTGTGGGCTAGCGTGGCGTCTGCTTTGCCGCGACGCTATCAGCCCATTCCGCAAACCATATCTGGTCTTGCGGGTTGGAATTTTTCGTCTTCGTCTCCCACTCGTCATGTGTGGGAGCTCGCCTAAAGAGTTCTCTCGGGGGAGGGTTCTTTTGGCTTCCCCACAAGATGTGATCTTGGTCCGCCAGAGGGCAGCTACAATGTTTGCTGTTTGGTGGATATTCACCACCGGTTATTGCAGCTAGCCTTTTTGGACTAAGTACAGATCTACTCTGTACTCTCCTGAGGTTAGTGGCCTGTATTCTTGTTAGTGTCTCGTGCGGGGATGGATATATTCACCTGGATTCGTGGTAATAAACGGTCATTTCGTTGTAGGTGTGGATACCTTCGTGTCGGTCAACCCCGTCGGGCAAGCCCACCTCCCGGTTACTAGCTGCTCGGGCGGCTAGGTGGGCGGCCTCATTCCCAGGGTTGCCCGCATGAGAGGGTACCCACACCAACTTCAATTGATTGAGATTTTTGTTGATGATTCTAAATGCTCGAGGGGAAATGAAACCTCAGGTGTAGTTACGAATCGCTGTTTTCGAGTCGGATATAATAACCTCGGTACTTAGCTTTTTTTTTTCATAAAGAAAGCTCATAAAGGGACTTTAGGGTAGCCCAGCGTCTATTGCATTGCGCTGCTGAGCTAGAGGTCATTGGTTCCATCCCGGTCGCGGCAACCGCTTTTAACGCCTTAGCATTTTTAGGCTACTGCATGCACATTTCGAGGCTTAATTATTTGTTTGTGTCTATGTACATTATCATCTAACCATTTTCCCGCCTACCTGGGTGACTGGGTACTCCGTGATCGAATGGGTTGCGCATCGGGCTGCTGTGTTGAGGGAAGAGGCATCAAAATCGACTATCCTGCCAACTTGGATCACTAAGTATGTGACAATGTGTACATACGTGACACACTTCAACGAACCTACTTCAGCTCGACATGGGTCCCTGTGGGGGCGAAACTGGGTAGGTATCCCTGTTAGAAGAAACTCTGACAGGGACTTGGAGCCCTCGGTATGTGCCACTCGGTCTGTGCTGGTCTTCAATGAACCTCTCCGGTGCCAACTTGCGGCACTGGCTATGTGCCAGTACGGGTGTGCCGCCCTTTAATAAACATCTTTGACAAAAACTTGGGTAACTACACAAATGCTACTGGGAATGTGGTGCTTTATAATGACAAATAATATCCCTTAAATTTCGTCGGCACTCGCGCAATGTAACTCACGTCACAAGGGTTCCACAAGGGTTCCACAAGGACAGCAACCCGATGCTTCAGTATGCTGTGCCACAAATGCATTGGGTATGTGCCGCTTTTCAAAGAACGTCTTTCCCGCCAACGCGTTCGCGAGCTGCGCCACGAATGCACTGGGTATGTGCCTCTTTTCAATAAACATCTCGTCGACGTGGGTCACTGAGTATATGCCACTAGGTATGCCGCAAGCGAGGGAACATTTAATAGCTGTCGCAGGCACCAGCGTGCCACGCTTCTTGTCTCGAAGGCCACGCGGGGACTTCGCGGCGTTGCCACCAATGGGCGCAAAGTGTCCAGAAAGGAGCGCGAGAGAGGAGCCCGGTAACCGCAGCCCGATGGGCGCATTACGCGTTTCTCAGCGTTCACACGCACCGACGTGCCATGCATTTCGGAGGCCAAGCGCAGGCTTCGCGGCGGCTCTTGTAGATGACGCTGAGTTCTTAGGAAAGTGCGAAAGAGGAATCCTGCTGCAGTACATTCCCAATAAATAACTCGTTCCGATGGTGAGAATACGTGTTTTCGCTGTATTCATCCCTTGGTAAACGAATCACCGTCGACAATCATCGTGAGAAGGGTTCAGGCGGATTTCGAAGCCGGGAAAGCGTGACGGCCCACTTGGGATTAATTTTGCGCACTTATATTGTTCTGCATGTAGACGCGCCAGAAACGTATGTTTCTTTTGTTGCCTTTAGCAATAGAAAGAAACCTTGGGCAGGTTATATCCATCTAATGCGTTTTGGCGGTGTACGACCAGCATATGCTGTTGTCGATTACGTAAATCATTTTTGCTTGGCGTGTCATTGCGTAGATAATAACGGGAGCCTCAACGGTGCCACGCCAGTGACCTACTATTCAAGAAGACAGTCATACGCTTCACGAATGATCAGAAGGCTAAAATGATCCTGGCTCTGGGGGTGGTGCACACGGACGACAGGGAGGCAGCCAAGCTATTCTGGATGGGGCATTGTGGAGGATAGCTTAGTCCGTCAACAATACTTAGAATATACGAAGTACTTTGCGAGGCGGGTAGCTTCACAAGAAAGCGACACGGGACTGCGACGGTAGTTCAAGAAGCGGAAACGGATGTTTTGGCATTCTGTGCTGCTAATCCTCACGATAGTGTGCGCGACGCCAATGCGGAGGCCGGGACCTCAAGGTAATCAGTGTGGAAGATTTAAAAAGAAAGGGCATATGCACCCGTACCATGTACATCTTCATCAAAAACTTGAAGATCGAGACATTGAAAACAGACTGGACTTTGCAAATTGGATTTTCACGAAATGTGAAGAACCGGACTTTCTCACTCGCGTGCTTTGGACGAATGAGGGTAATTTCTGAAGAAACGCAGAAGGTAATCTTCAAAACGCGCACTACTGGAGTGACAGGAATCCCCACTGGCTGGCACGAACATGACACCAATACCAATGGTCGTTTAATGTGCGGTGCGGTTTTTTTATGGCAACAACATCGGACCCATGTTCTTTGACAACACATTAAAGACGCAGCGCTACGTCAACGACATCCTCGAGGGCCTCGTGAACGACGTCTGTTGCAACGTTCGACTTGCGCGCCTTCGGAACATTCGGTTTCAACACGATGGTGCTCCTGCGCCCAGTAGTAGTCAGTCTCGAGCGTGGCTTGACAAGCTTTTTCCTGAACAGTGGATTGGACGGCACGGACCTGTACTCTGGCCTCCAATGTCACAGGACATGACACTGTTGGACTTCTTCTTGTGGGGCTACGTGAAAGATTGCGTGTATAGCAGCGAATCCACCACACCGGACGCCCTAAAGGTAAAAATAAGCAGAGCCTGCCGTGAGATTCGAACGTCGTTGGTCAAAGCTGCAACAGCACAAGTATCGGAAAGAAGAAAGTGCTGAACTGCTTCAGACAGTTACTTGTTTGAGCACGTGCTATAAGCGGCAGTGGAATATAACCGCTAAAATTTGGTGTAAAACATTACTGCTTAACGCACCTTCATGACATCACCCTATCCCTACATAAAAAAAAGCTTGCAACAAATAAACAGGGAAGAAAACTGCTTTGTTTTGCCTCTTTTCCAAAATTCAAGAGACAGCCTAAATGACTAAACCAGTTGCACCTTTGGATGTTTCCTTGTGGGCGGCTGAGACACCTTACGTGCTTTTTGTTTATTTTTTTATTGACATAAGCTCCTGAGTAGTTCTCATGTGTTCTTTCGAAAGCTCTCTTTTTTCCTGCTCTTCTGCGCACTGTGTTTTTTAACATTGGTTGAATTTATTTTGTAACTTTGTTTCATGATACGGGAAGGTTGACGCTATTTCGAGTGCCTCATGATCGAGCACAACAGATTTGTGTCCACAGATGCTTACGCTTATCGCACCACGCAAGTTAGGTCGTGAAACCTCTCGAGCCAACCTACATGAAGAAGCATTGTACCATGCGGCGATAAACGACTGCAGCCGGATATCTTTCAAAGGTTGCTTGGAGGCGCTTGAGTAGCGGCGTGCCAGCGTGCATCTATTTGATATTTCGCGGGCTTTTGTTTTTTCTTGGAAAAAACCAGGCGCACTTCAGCAAGAAATAAATGCTTGATTCGGAGGTTATCTTAGATGCCCTACAACTTTGTGATTGACACGCTTGCGATTCAAGCAATAATTAAAAATGTTCGCCAATGAAAAGCAATTAATATTTCGTGATGAAAAAACACTGGCTGTAAGTACACACATTGCCGCTGCTATGCAGTCGGTACGATTTCCCTAGAGCTCTAGTTTTTTTTTTTTTTTAATCTTGGTCCAAGTTAACTCGGACACCCGTTATAGACTGAACCCACACTAATTTACACACTTGCGTGAACAGGAGACCAGGCAATTCTCGGCAACTCGTTTTTCTTTGCTCTGATAAAGAAAGATGCCACATAATTCAGATCAGTCAAAATATCTGGACGGATTTTCTTTTTCCAACCAAATGTTCACGTTGCAGCTTTAAGTGTATAACTTAAGGTGGATGGTTTATCAGGGCTACACCCCTGAACATCGTCTCCCATTCACTGTGAAGACACTTCATAAACACACGAAATTTGTGTCTAACTGTACCGCATCTGAGCAAAATTTTGGTTTGAGCAAGCCAGTGCAATGAAAGGATTGTAGGGGCATATAGAACTTACTTTAACGGCACTGCAGTTGAATGCAAGCTTATAGCGTGCTCGAAGTCTTGCACCTGAATGAGCTATTTGTCAATTGCGAAGCTTTCGGCCGGGGAGCTAGTAGGAGTTCCTATTGCATCAGTATATCACGCTCAGGTGGAGGTCAGTTTTATTTCACTTTCTACATTTCTGCCTCGAAGTGGCTCTGCAATATGGCTTCACTACACTATTTATGTTAATGCAGTGAAGACGAAGCACGAAGCAAAGCTGGAAAGAAGTGGGTCGGACTTCCAGTTTATTTTTATTTGTCAAGGAAATAAAAAATAAACATTTACCTTGACAAGACATATCACAAATCTTTTTCCACCATGTAACACATGGTTATTTAAGTTGCAATTGTCAAGCCATAGCTAATGAAAGCATGTAATCTATACACATTTATGCATCGTCGCTTTGTCCCTTTGATTGTATGGGCTGGTGGTCCACTCCTGCGGCGCCACTTCATAGAACAGGAAGGCCTCGTGCTGAACAATGTGTAGATTTTGGCGAGACGACATTCAAAAATAAAATACAGGAATTAATAAAAATACAGGATGTCAAATGGGAAAAGAAGGGCACACAAAGTTCTGTCTGGGTAGATTTGGATGAACTCGGAGTGGACAGCACCATAAAAATTTATATTCTTCGGCAGCAAAACATTACAAGGGTACGTTAAGCATGCCGCCGTAAAAGATAATTAGCTGGAGAGTAATCTTGTTTAACGCGTGCTCTGTAGCTCTTATACACGGAAGCGTTATTCTGAGTGTTTAGACTGAAGCCGAGGTACAAAAATTTAATTTATAGCTTGTAATTCGCACATTTTATTGTTCTCATTTGAAGCGGTATTCTTTCTATTATTCGAACTCCAGTGTTATTTTGATACGAGAAAGATGCCCCAACAAGATAAAATCTATTTATTTGTATGCTTAGTTACTAATTCATTGACTGACCTAATGCGACACTGGCGGTCACATTACTTGCGCCCCCTTCCGCTCTGTGAACTTCCACCCCCACCACGAGCCACCACAGACGCAACACGAAAGGCATAGCTCGCCTACATTAAAGACATTTCACAAACGGCCTGCATGTCCACGTTCACTGCTCACCAAAGCCACTTTGCCGCTGCGTATATAGGCGCCCCTAATTCCTGCTCGTCCGTATGGAGTGGCGGGCGCTTAACCAGGTTCTCAAAGGCATCACGTGTTCCATGCCTTACCACATTCTTCTTCAGTGGGTAGCAATCTATCACTGGCAACATCATTAAGTATGAGTGGCCGCCTTCGATGTAAAGCTCAGAAAGAGGAAATGCATGTCCTACATAATGAGAAAAATCAGCTAGACAAAGGAAAGGCGGAACGGCGGAATATTGCTGCTTGCTCTGTATGCTGAGAAGGTCCTAAAAAACGGAACATTCATCCAGCATGTTGCAGGTTTCTTTTATTCATTATTTTTCCTTCCTGGACAGTACATGTGGTATTCAAGCGTTCTCATTTATCTGTGCCGGTACAATACAATGAAGAACCGTTGCATGGAGAAGCAACCGGGAAATGAACCATCTGCACTTCAATCTCCGTTTGTGCGCCGGTGGAGCTCACTTAGAATTTGCAAGTCGCATGGTTTCAGACGTTCTCTTTCGTGCCTAGCCGGATATAAGAGGCCTCCGAACGCTTTACGCGCAAAGAATAAATTGCAATTAGCGGGTGCAAAATAAAATAATAAGTTGTACCGTCAAAAGAACAGTAAGTCGCCGAGGGAAGTCGGCGGTTATGACGTTCTGCAGCAGCGCACTATGACTAAATTTCTGAACGCAGCGGTCGGCTTTCGATGAGGCCGCATTCAAAAGCGCTTATGTATAATTGTATAATTATTTTGGTGATTGGTAATGACACCAGGTGGTCATTAATAATCCCGAGTCTCTGTCGCAGCCTTTCACTAGCCACGCATAACTATGTGGCTGTAAACCCTTCATTTACTGATAAAACTTGGTGCATGCATTCCCTTGAGCCACCTGTCAGATGATTCCGAGTACGTCAGATTGCTGTTGTTAAGCGTACGGTGACAATGTCCATACTTCACCCTTCTGGCATTGTTACGCCGTTATTCAGACGTCAGTATTCAAATCACTTACTTTAAATGGCCATGGTTGATTTGCTTTAACCGTATGGCGTTAAAATTTTCGTAAGGAAGAGTGCTTTATTCTCATCTTAACATTGTTGTTACAAAATACATAAGTGTTAAAAGTACCACTTCACCATCGTCACCACAAAAAGCTAATGTAATAAAAATGCCAACAATTGAACTAGCAGCTACGACATCAGTAGTGCTGAAGGCTGCGATATGTGAACTACATTATTAAATATGAAATAGAAATCAAGCCTTCAGCACATTAGTACACAGCACTTCAGTTAGCGTGCGTATTGTACGGAGATGAGGTCTCCTGTCAGATGCAGGTGTGTGCCTTGAAATGTTACCCATTTATTTTTAAGACAACCGGAAATGTGAATAAAGAGAAATTGAATATGTTTGGAAGACCAGCCTCATTCAGATATGCTACCGTATTGCTTTGCTTCGGCTTAAGCTGGATTCAAACGGCGGACCGAATCACTGATTCATTGTGGGGACCAATAGTCATACGGGAGTCAGCGTCCAGAAGTCGTACACCATGCACCTAGTCAGCCACGTCTTGCTGAGCTCTTATAATGAATCAGCGATTAAACCCGCCTCATGAATCCACCTTTTCTGGGCAGTAAATGTTAAAGTACGTCAGAGATCCCGTGTTGTTTATTTATTCAATGAAGAAATTTACGATTACACTTTCTGTAGGTTTGCACTTCGTACCGTCACTCACGTACCGCCATTAAACTGTCTCTCGCGTACTCTTTTGTCTTCCTTGTCGTCTCCTTAGTAGCCGGGTCCCAACTTTCACTATGAATGGATGTCGACAATGCCGAAATTCTCTTTTTCTGTTTGTATTCCCATCTTACTGCTTTTTCTTACCGCTGTATGGAAGCGGCGTGGTGCAGAATAATTGCAGCCTCTGAAGCGCAACGTTTGTTTCTTGGCCCGCGAATGTCCTGGGTGCCCAAACTACTGACCACTGGCCGCTTATTTATTACCTGTCTCCTTCTTCGGTCATCGCTTACCTGCAAACTTCGAGGTCGTTGTCTGACAGCGTGAAAAATAGCCTCCCTGGTGCACGGAAACGATAAGCTCTATTACGTTCTCAGCGTCCTTGCTATAAAGGAAACTTGGGGCACGCCTCTGTCTTCTCGTTCGCCCCATCTTCGTCTCGGCGCGCTCACACCAAGGCTTATAAAGAAAAAAGTTTGCGACTTACGCTCTAAACACGTTAGCCGCATCAATGCCTCTCGATAGTGAAAGAAACAGTGTAGAGGTTAATTTCGCTGCCTGAACCGGAGCAGCCTTTTATCGACACATTGTCATCACAAATAAAACTAGTGTTCTAAACTTCTAGGTAGACACTCTCATTGACAGATCGGCTTAAGAGTTTCAATGTCTGTCAGCGAAAAAAAACCGCACTCCAGAAAAACTTTCTAATAGACACGTACTGTTTATTCACGAAGTCAATATATACAAGTCGTAATTGACCGCTGAACAGCGCCAATAGATCATTACCCGTGGACGCCTTTCTGTAGGTGGCCTTACTGTATTGAGCTGTGGTGTCGGAAAGAAAGAAAGGTACAGTATAAGCACTGCCCGTATATAGTGCTTTGACGAGGATGACTGGCGACATTCTGGTTTTAAACTTTCCCTCAGACATGTAACTAACCGTTCACTGACAACATATCTAGAGACCGCAGTGCTTTCGTTTTCCTTAGCGACCGATTCCCAGCGGCGTTTGAGAGCTGTATCAGTCCCCCATAAACAAATGCACGCACTACCTCTAGTGCCTCTCATCATGCGGGCTGCGTCTCGTTGCTCTATCGCCTGTGAGCGTAGCACTTTTTTTTATTTCTTCGTACTGCACCACGTTTTCCGCAATATATTTGGCCTGCGAGCATTCGGGTTACGGGCACAGCGCAAGCCAAGAATCTATTCCTTTTGAATGTTGCAAGAAGCACCCATGTTTTGGCAAGCCTCTCTCTCACGGTGTATCTTTAAACGATATTGAAATCCGCGGGCTCAACCCGACAGCATTCTGAAAACTCTGCCCGAAAATATGCATCGCGTTATCCCTGTCAACCCTAACTCCTGTCACCACGGTCGCCAAGGGGCAAAGTTATACGCAGAAGCTACCCGTCTGATGGTGCCAGCTCACTGACGCTCAAACCCATCGTGACGTGCCCACTCAACCTCGCGTCTTGGCGTCAAATACCCTGCTAACCTCTTCGCATCGTTCCGTCACGTCATTCGCGTATCCGCCTGCCTCTATTTGTTTTCTTTGGACCTTTTAAAAAGTGGCGAAGCGAATAAATGTCGCGCAGAGGAAACTATGTTGCTTATAGGTTCTAGAGAGGAACGGCGCCAGCGACTAAATTGAATTTCGTCAGCGTCTCCTCCGTCCCATGTCGCTTTCTTTGTGGTGCAATCCCGAAAGCCACTTCGAGAGAGGCCGCGTGTTGTGACATGCGGGACGTCACGTCCTTCGTGTTACTTAAATTGCGTTTTCGCTGCCCTCACTCGCCCACGCTCCTCCTTTCAGACACATTTAAAGCATACCAAAAACGAGAGTGCTGCAAGTGGGCGTGCTGAGTGGATGCGGCACTGAAAATCGCCACGTCTCCGAATGTAGGAGGCTGGAGAGATATTAGTTCTTGGCAGTTTTTTTGCCAGCGAAAGCATCGACTGGCAATCACTAATGGTAACATTAACTTAATGACAGTGTCACATCGTTAGCCATCTCGCATCAACAAATACACTTCACTTCATTGCTGTTTGCTACCTAAAATGAATAATACGGGTGCTTAACCTTGCAATTCCCAGGAGTTACAAATTGGCCTCTATAATATCACAAAACTTGCTCCGACTTCTTGCTTCATTCAAGAAAAATATAAAGAAATAAAACCTTAATAATATCTAGTGTGCTTTTCCTAAAATCACGCATAAACGACCAATAACACTGTTAATCAGCATTTAATATTTGATGTCATGTTGTATTAAGTATCCATACATGGTCCGCAGTCTTATTTTTTGAGTAACTGTTCAAAAGTATCATTTCCCACATACTTGAGAACAAACATTTCTTTTCATGCTGTTAGATTTCCTTGAACAAATTTGTCGGATCCCGGAAAATGTCTGAAGTGTGTATTTATTCTATAAGAAAGCCCACAATAAACTTAAAACATTAAATTATAATCACTTCACATTAGCCATTGCCCCAAGGGGCCAATCCACGGTATAGCGGCGACGCAGTGACGTTGGAGTTGAATACTAAGAAAGATAATTGAAAAAAAAAAAAAACGAAAAGAATGCTCTGAAAATCGGGCACCATAACTGTTTATTTCTCTGATTCTAAATGTTTCCCAATAATATTAGAGCCTGAAATTACACATTTGTGTGCACGCAGTGTTATACAGGCTCACAAGAAAATCAGCAGCACTCGCCTAAACGCGTCCATGGGCTTAGCGAAGCTAACCATTGAGGAAGATGTAAAATCGCCGAATAACGCCGAATTTTCGGCAGTTTTAATATATATAGCTAAAAGCTTGTGCATAGGCTGCTTACGTTAGGTAGTGGGAAGATTGAGCCTGTAATGTTTACAAGGCGAACTCTGTACAATTACCCCTCGTGTGTACGCACCGTTTCTGTCCGACTACAACAACGACGACGATCATCTATAAGTTAATGCTCACGAGGCAATGCTAGTGCAACAGACTGTTATGCGCGAAGGAATACTGAGACAACAAATAAATGAAGTAAGTAAGTAAACAAATGAAATAGGTAATAGAGCAGATAAGGAGGCCGCGATACAAAATGTGTCGTTCACGTGATGTTGCGAGTGCTTTCTGCATGCAATGCCGTTTTGGTGGAAAACAATGTGACGTGCATTCATCGCAAAGACACTCCAGCAGCAAGATTTGTTTCTTTCGCGATCATGAGGTACAGTGAGCTGGAAGAGTTGGAAGCGTACTTGCAGAGTCACATAGTAAGGTGGAGGTACATAAAGGGATCGTGCGCCAGAAAATAATGTTATAATGCACCGTGCCAATTCCTCGCACTATGTTTTATTTTTTATCAGTTCGAGCCTGCGCATAGCCTACTGCCACTTTCGTCCTCCATGTGACATCTGCAAGTGCGGTGCGCAGAGATTTTTGCGCAAGCGCACTTAGAGTCTGTGAGAAAGGTTGACAGATATAACTGTAAACTGATGGATTCTTACTGAGCGCAATAAAGCATACGTTATTGCCGTTTCTGCTTCTCGCGCCGCATGATACTGTCAATTTTTTCCACGCAGAAGCGGCCTCTTCTTGCGTCAAAACGTGAGTAAATAACTGTTGCATGGTCGCTTGGCTTAAAAACGTTATCTTTTGTTTAAGCTAGGACCCGAAAGCGGGCTTTGAAACCAGCGTGCTCTGATTTTGCTACGCCCTTTTCACCGGAATGTAAAGCGGAGTATTCGCGAAATGCTCGCTGCCCAGAAAATCTTCAACGGCGTTCACAAATTGATTCAGGTCAGTGTTGGCTATGCTAATCAGCAGGCCTTCTCTCTAAAAGAAGAAAAAGAATGGAAGAGAAGCTCGCCCCCTTTTTCCTTATTAGCAGCCACGAAGGCAATACGAGCTTTTTCCAAATGACCTAGTCCATTTTAAAACCGCTCATAAACTACCGTTGTGTCTGCAACGGGTCCTGCGACAATAAAGCAAATGAGCGCGTTTAAGACCCGCTTCTATCCCATTACGGCCGACATCTGCTTCTAGTCGAGTGCAAATGAGTTCATTCAGTCATAAAGACGATGACTTCGTGTGGACGTACCTCATGCATTTGTGCACCTCTCCGGTCTCATCGCGTCATAGTGTTGTTGATTTTCTGGGTCTCCAAGACGGTCTGCGAGAATTGGCGCCATCCTTCAAGTGACGCGCCGTTCTCTCGCACCAACAGCCAAGCAGCAGAGACACGGCGACTTCCTCAGAGCTGTTTGTCAAGGCTGCCGCGGGCGAAGAGAACACGACAAATAGAGAACGCGGAATGGTGCCTCGTAACTCGGTATTGTTTCCTCCAGAGCGGGCATCGCTGTCACGGAATCGCGCAGCGTGGGCGCCATTGATCTCATAGCGCCCACCACGACCCATTCCCCAATGCAGGAAGGAAGTCTAGGAAATCCATGGCATTAGGCGCGACGAAATCCTTTGGAAATGTCATAGAAAGAAAGCCGGGTGTTCGTGAACCTTTGTTCTTTTGCTCGTGTAAAGGAAAGCACAGCATCTTGTATGTGTCGACAACCTTGTGTACGAGAGACCTTTAACATGCAGAAAATTATACATAGGCCAGACTTGCAGATGAATTAATATCAGGCTAAGAGAGCACAGGTATGAGACAAAAATGCTCCAGTCACTAGGACATTTGGCGACGCATTGAGCACAATGCGGCTGCAAGCTTATATTCAAAGAAACCAAGGCTTTCGCTGGATGTAGATCTAAAAGATCAAGCGAAATTTGGGAAGCGTTTTTCATGCTCCAAAATTACTCGGGAAACTACGTTAGCACACATTCTGTGGAGCTGAGAGAAAAAGCTTTTAAATTCATAGACGGATGTTAGACCTAGCCTTACTTGTCATTGTTAAATAAGATGTGCATAGTTTGGCTTCCTTTTCGTCTTTCATTTCGTGTTCTCTATTTTACTTTCTTGTACATATTTGACGTGCGCCAGCGAACAATAAACAGTTGCAAGTTTGCGCACATGTGTCTCCTTTTTGTCCTTCGTATAACAGTATAGAACAGCAAGCAGAAGGACGAACTTCTCTGCTTATAAATTTTCGTGGTTGATAAAGAGGGCGACATGAAGATTCGTTTGCGCCTACGCAAAGTCATCAACGCCAAATCGCAGCGCATTCAGTGCAGTGAACTTTCCGAGACCATGAAGTTTATTGTATGAAAAAAAAAATATGGGGTTTTTACGTGCCAAAACCACTTTCTGATTATGAGGCACGCCGTAGTGGAGGACTCCGAAAATTTCGATCACCTGGGGTTCTTTAACGCGCACCTAAATCTAAGTTCACGAGTGCTTTCGCATTTCGCCCCCATCGAAATGCGGCCGCCGTGGCCGGGATTCGATCCCGCGACCTCGTGCTCAGCAGCCCAACACCATAGCCACTGAGTAATCACGGCGGGTGAGTTTATTGTGTGCCTGAATGCTCTAGGAGCGCCGGTGACTCGTTGATGGCAATGAAAGTTTTGATACAACGGATGCAGCACGCGCAGAACAGGCCGGCAAATCTTGTCCCAAATTTACTACTTGCATGCTAGCGCTGGTCGGGCTTTACGGCATGCGGTTGGCGTTGCCATGGAAACAGCCGGGGATATAAGGCCACTTAGATGCTCTTGCTTTTGGACACTCAAGTGGGCAAAGAGGATGCGAGTTCGCGCGAAGTTAAACCGAATACATTAATATTCTAGTAGGAAGATTATATACTGAACGCAGCTAGAAATGCACCAAGCTGTTGTTCTTATGGGGACCCGCTTGGCACAGAAAACCATGCCAGTTGGGATTTTTCGCGCCTTCTAGTCCTCCTATTGCCGCCTCTTTTGCTTTCCTTCTGGCTATGTGTTTAGCGTGAAACAGAAGGGGAATACAGATCACTTTAGATTTTTTTCTCCCGAATCATCTGCACTTGCCGCGCATTAGGTGGCCCTTCTAGCTTAATTTTCGTACTCTTACTACTTTATGGATTCTTTGTTCTTGTTAGTGTCGTCGTCATCGTCGTATAGTTGTCTTTGTTAATGTCGTCGTTGTCGTTGTTGTTAGAATACCTCTTGATCGTCCTTGTGAATGACGCGTTCCTGTGAATGTAACTTCAACGATGTACGGTTTTATAATTCATAAAATGGAAAGTTCATAGCCTCTTTTGTGAAGTTTGCCTCTTCCCGGTTTCCGCAGAAAGCGTTTCGTAAATCCTCACTCCAGTGTTCGACTTGCGAATAAATTAGCTTTTGACCTGCTACCTACTTGGTTAGCTAACGTGGAACATAGCGACTATCCTGAAAAGGCTATAGTTCAGGGTTTGATCCCCGGATTATCACGAATGTGTTGTCAACTACGAACAAAGGCTTCTTTCCGAGAAATCCCTACATGTTTTCTCTGTGTCTCCATTAATTTTGTTGCATGTGTGTTCAAGCCCTGCCTTTTGTGACCGTCGGAAATCTGTGCAGAACTTGGTTGTGCAGACCAAAAACCCAAACATACACAATGTGTTGTCATGAGAAATAAACCGTTTGGACGACGAGCGCAATCGTGTGGCGTAGCGCAACGTTGCTTAATTTGCGCTTCACTCTCATTGTGACACTTGGTATTACACTCGTAAGAATAAACTTTATTCGAAATCATTCACCATGGAATGATACCTCGAAATGATTCCACCGCGGAGGAAGAAGCGGTAAATGAACTTTCCGAAGCGGAAAACTGTAGGAGACGAAGGGCAGAGGAAAAACAAGCCCTTCATCTAGAACCTGACCGCGGACTTCGTATACGTACATAGGTTAGACGACGCATTACAGCTAACTGCTCAAAGACGCTGAGGCATTTTCGCGAAGGTGATAGTAGGTGCAATGTAACAGCAAGGTTTCCGTCATCATTTTGCCATACTCTTTAATCTGCGCGATAAGTTAGGCTAATACAAAATTTTCTTATAAACTTGTAAGGGCGACATCAGGAAAGTGGTGGTAGGCCTGGTGTATCAAATGAAAAGAGCCGCCTGCAATAAAAGAAGAAAGAAAAGGAAAATAAAACGAAGAAGCACAAGTGAAGCAAAGGCTTGAATAAAAACGTTTCCGCCTGCTACGGCTTTTCTGACATATGCGGTTATGTTAACTTTTCCTGCAGAAACAACTTTTGTGTTGGTCTTACTTTTTACCTATATGCAAAAGAAAGACAACAGAAAGCCACCACTGCGTAACGTACTGATCGCTGTCTGCTTCTAGAAATCAAGAGTACAAGTTTCGAGTATGGCGAAGCAAGAGCTAATAGGGTTGGAAACGCGCCGCTCAACTGGAAAACGCCGCCCGCTGATCTAGGTCGCTATTGCGCCAGTACACATTCCGTCGCGGCTTTCCAGGCTATCGCGTGGTTAAGACAAAGTCGGCGCCTGCTTCAAATGGACGAGAGAGGTGCGTTGGTACGCATTTGCACGGCCTAATTACAGGAGGTAGGGTTGAGTATTTCGCATACAGTCTGTTGCGTTGTAGGCTAATCACGTTTTGTGCCTTGATTTTATCAGGCGGACCACAGTTTGTTGCATCAGTTTGTTTTTCCGTAGTAGTTGAGCAATGCTACATCGAACTCTATACTTAAGCTTCGAAAGAAGTGCGCGATAGTTGTCAGGCATCAGCTTTGTCCAAGAGTTTAGTTTCCGCGGAGAAGCCTAAAGAAAAATTATACTTCCAGCCCAAGCAGCTATAGGCAACATAAATGCGATCGATATCGACAAATGCTTTCATATCTGCGCCTTTTACAATCGAATCACATACGGAGACACTATTTTTACACCCAGGAAATGTTGCCAAGTTGTTCCCATTTATAAAGCTACTTACTACTCATCGCTGCAGCTCACCAGACAACCTCCCAAGGCTATCGTTACAACTACCCGACAACGCAGCTCAATGACGACCAGTGACAAAAATTACCGTATTCACCATCTCGCACGCTTGTACTGGACGGCGGCAGGCCCTCTGTTTTGTTCTTATTTAAGCTATTTAATTCAACTGACCATCTTTTCGGCACTCTTTGACTTAATAATATGGCAGATATATCTATAATAAGCAGCAGTGAAGGAAAGCACAACGAAGTGATCAAAAGAAAGGAGGACGAAGGCGGAGACATTTGTGCTCTCATTGGGGTCCAAACAGCGGTGGCCGATGAAATGCCATAATCAAATTGCGGAGTCGCAATACTGCGAAGCTGGGCACATGGTTGGATCTTCACATAGCATTTATTGTAGGAGGACATCTGGAAGACATTTAATAAGCTTCCAAGAACCGCGGTACCATTTTGCATCCATATGCAATGTCGAGGAGCTTATTTTTGTCGCCAGTGTTGCCATATACTGAGTTCCTCGGTGTGATACTACAAACTTGAGTGCCTTCACCCTTAACGTTATCCGTGCTTCTGCGCTTTCTTTCTGGCATTCCTGCTACATGCGTGCATAAACTACTAGAACACTGGCACTGCACTACTACCGTTTGCTTCAGTAAAGAGGGCACGGTGTATTCTCAATGCCCACATGACCTTTATACTACTCGGGAGCCTACAGACGAGAAGCTTGTCACGTTGGAGAGCATCACTGAAGGGTGTCTGCCTGCTCTACATCAGGCAAAAACAAGGGCACATTGCAGGTCTAGCGTGATGTTGTTCAGCCTACGGAGCCCTAGAAGTCCCTGCTAGAACAGCTGCGCCCATTTCATAGCACGGGCGTGATATGTACGTGGTCGACGACCGGTACCGGAGCATGCGTTTGCTCAGCGATGAAGGCGACGTTTGGAGAGAAACACGCAGACGAAAAGAAGCGTTTCCTGTGCGAGGAACAGAGACGCGGCAATTCATCAAGAGCCGTGCCACTGAGCAAGTTGCTAATTAAGAACCAGCGCACGTCAGTCTCGCACGAGAACTCCATACAAGTGCTTTCCGTTTCGCAAGTTTTCTCGCGGTAATGAGGACGACCATCATAGGGCTACGTTCCTGCTGCCATGCCGCGTCCGGAAAGTTGGCATGTTCCCCGTGACCGCAGTACTTTCGAATAGCGTTCTACTCGCATCAGTAGAGCACCTAAGAGTTGAGCTATTTAAAATAAGTGATTAGACTTGCAAGGTAGTTACCGCTCTGATTAAGCAGCCGTTATTTGTGGTTAACGGTGGCTTCACAGCCAGCTTATAATTCGAGCCAAGAACATCATAGCAAGAGCCAATCGCAGGTTCCCTGCAGCTTATGCCCACCGGTTTTATCAAAGTGTGGGGTTTTACTTGCCAAAACCACCTTCTGATTATGAGGCACGCCGTAGTGGAGGGCTCCGGAAATTTCGGCCACCTGGGGTTCTTTTACGGGCACCTAAATCTAAGCACATGGGTGTTTTCGCATTTCGCCCCAATCGAAATGCGGCCGCCGTGGCCTGGATTCTATCCCGCGACCTCGTGCTCAGCAGCCCAACACCATAGCCACTGAGCAACCACGGCGGGTACCGGTTTTATCAAAGGCTCGTAAACAAAAAAAAAAAAAACTCGCCATTTAACTTGCTTGTGTTTGTAGTGATTCGTCCGCATTCGGTTAAAGCTTTTACTACTCACTGTGGTGGCCTAGTGGCAATGGTGTGGCTCTGCTATACCAAGGCACGGAATGAAATCCCGGCCATGGCATGACACACTTCGATGAGGGTAAAATGCAAAAACGCCAGGTACCATGCATTGGGTGCATGTTAAAGAACCCCAAATGATCAAAATTAATCCGGAGTTCCCCACTACGGCGTTCCTTATAATCATATCGTGATTTTGGCTCATAAGAGCCAAGAACTTTTTTTTTAGTTAAACCTTTTACTAAACAGGTAGCAGACATGCAGGCTTCCAGCCGCAAAAGAAGAATTTACGTTCGATAATCAACAGCAATGCCACATTTCACTGATTTCTCTTTCGTGGAAGGTACTTCAATGCTTTTGCACATCGGTTATTGCTCCTTCCAAGTCCACATGTGGCTCGCAGTGGAAGCCTAGTGGTCGCGACATTCAGCTGCTGAGAATAAGTTGGGGAGCTCAATTGCCATCCGACATAGATGGGTCGTAGTGGAGGTGTAATGCGAAACTGCTCCTGTACTTGAAGGTAGGTGATATACGAGGGCTACACATGCTCCTTCAGGTTGTTTTCTAAAAAACTGCGTTCCTGGTTGCGCATACATAAAAGCTTTTGTCCTCGCACCGATCCCGCAGAAAATCCGGTTTTCAACACCGCCCTGTTTCACGGGGAGCGAGGATACGCTCGCGTGGCACACCTTTACACACTTCTGACCTGTTAACAAAAAAGAAAATTGTGCGGAAGCCACCAACGATAATTGTCAACGCATGCGAATAGCCGAACGCTTCTGAAGAGACATTCACTTTATTAAAGCAATGGTGCACTCGAACGGGCATACGAGCTGCAGAGCGGTTATTTAGGTACATGTGGCTAGACACACAAGCCAATTCGTCATGTCTGTGTGGTGTACAGCGGCGCGGGCACTGGTGTGAAAAGCGAGTGCAATCCTACTCTCCAGCAGCCACCACAAAGGAAGAGGACGGTGGGGAAAGAGGAAGGTTCTCTTTCCAGAGTGATCCACTACAGTATCTAAACCTTGAGATGCTCCAAAGCTCTCGTGCGACAGCACCCGCGTCGCGGAGAGCTGTAAACGCGCCGCACAACTTGGTTAAGCTAGAGCATACGTCGTTGGCATCTGCGGTGAAAGTCCCACCGCCACCAACTACCTACCTTAGCAAGGTGAAAGACTGGGCAAGTTGGTTTTGCATTATAGGTTATAGCAGCGCGAACTAAAACATGTTCACAGAGAAAGACACACGAGGACAAGCTTTAACTTCCAACTATTGGCGTTTGTTTATTGGCCGAATTTATATGCACAGATGAAAAGAAAATTCGTAAACCAAAACAGGAAACAAACCCACAAGACCGTCTTGGGGTGCACCGCCTGTGGTTTCTAAATAAACAACTATTTTGCTGACAATGCTACAGAAAGCCTACTAACACAATTGTCTTATTGTAGGTCCGAACCGGCGTTCGAGTGTACCCGTGTGTTCGTCCATAAGGACGAATATAGTCGCATAATCGCCAAGGCCGCGCGCATGGCGCGGTAAGCCAATTGCGTTAGTTGGCTTTATGCGGCATCGTCAGGAAAAAAAAAAGTTCTCTTTAGAAAGCCCAGTACGCACCCAGATGGCTTTGTGGTTCTGTTTTCTGTTTTGCTTTCCGATATATTTTTTCTCTGCGTCTATAAATCCGGCCAGTAAGCAAAAACCAATATTTGGAATTTAACGCTTGTCCCCGCGTGTGCATTTTACTACTCATCATGGTGGCCATGTGGCAATGGCGTGGCGCTGCTATATCCTCATGACAAACTACCTACCACCAAGTAAAAAAGCGTGAAAGATCCAAACAAAC
Source organism: Dermacentor andersoni (assembly GCF_023375885.2). Lineage (NCBI taxonomy): Eukaryota > Metazoa > Arthropoda > Arachnida > Ixodida > Ixodidae > Dermacentor > Dermacentor andersoni. The sequence continues at coordinate 179,585,091 of NC_092818.1, read as the reverse complement.
CTAGTCTCTTTATTAGGAACGTCAAAAGTCACAAGAAAAATCGGTGAACGAAAATTGCCTCCTTACGCCGTCACCAGTTATCAACAGGGCTCTGACACCCCGTGAGGTCATGACGTGGTTTATTCCAAACGAAATAGAAAGCCGCCCCAGCAACGACTTAATATGGCATAAGCACATTCATCACGAGGAAGTGGAAGGAGGTAGCGAAACTACTTGTGATTCTCACGAACAACTAGTCGCGCTTTCACCGAACACCACTTTTTTTCCGATATCTTTGACTTGTTCGGACCTGGCAGCACGGTATCCACGGAGTCACGCAGCAGGAAGTCCCACAAGTTCCTCGAAGTGGCTCTTATTTTCTCCCTACGCTTAGGAAGCCATGCATTCATTCATCCCTTTCTTGGCCGCATGATCTCAAAGAACACCCACGCAGGTCCCATGAGGCTTCTTCCTCTAGCTACAGGGTAGCCGGAAATTTCGTGTCAAGTGCAGTGCAAGGCCGCTTTGTTGCCCAAGCAAGCAGCAGGCATAATTTTTTGTTTCATGATTACATTAAGTCGAAGTGGCAGTTATATAAGGCTCACACTAAGCCATCAGCTCGAAGTATTATGCCACACTCGTGAACAAGGAACGCCTTCGCGGAAGAGGAACCAAAATTCTACGTACTCGAAGTGCGAGCTGTAAATGCTCATTTGTAATGTAAATGCCCTGTTGAAGCTCCTTTGAAATGTCATAAATTTGTGTACGTGAAGGGACACTAAAGGAACATATCGAGTCCAGTTGCACTGAAAAATTAGGCTATTGTAAGAACGAACCTGTCATTCGTAACGATAAGACACCTTTTGTAAGCTAGAAAATGATAGAACTGAAAAATTAGGCTTGAATCCCCTATCTTGGACAATGGTACTACTGTGACGTCCCCAATGACCGACTCACGGAGAGCTGCAAAAAGCGAGATCACGTGGGGATTATGTCAACTCCTCCGTTCCGGCGAGGACGACTGAAACCGAGGAGGTGCAGCGCAGTTTTCTGCACAAGAATAGTTCTATATTGTCACACATAATATGATGACCGATTTATAGAAAAATAATCTATCCATCAAACTCGGCCTCGCATCCTTGCTTACCTACTCACTTGTGTGTTTGCGCCCAACCAATTATGCGAGTAACAAGTAGGCTTGTCAATAGTTTCTTGTACTGTCCGTTTATACCTTAATTATATAGAGGTTGTGCCATCCTTTGTAGCAACCTTTAAAAGCTTTGTTTTAAACACTTTCATTAAAGACGTCATTCTGCGCTTTCCACGTGGCATCCTCAGCTGACCGCATTCGAGCGCTCTCTCTGTCGCGCTTTGAAATGCCTAATACCGGCCGTGATCAGTACGGGGATGATGTGGTGTATGACCGCCAGATTTTTACTAGGAGTTCCCGGAGGCGCTGTCGCTTTGCAATGAGCCACGCTCGTCTTTCCCTAAAAATTGGCAGTGGCTTTGCTAGGCTATGCCAGGATATACGTAGCGAAATCTAAGGCACAGCATGGTTAGCCTTGGTTAATCTTGATTGCAAGTCCACGTTAGTCTGGTTGTCTGGTTATGTTGCGGCGTTTAGCCAGTCCTTCGGCGCGCTGTTCATCTGTTTCCTGGGCGATTCCTTTCGTCTTCATCTCGTTCCGATGTCGATTCCAGGCCTGCTCTTGCTTATCAGAATTGTCGCCGTCCATACTGCCGCCTCAACTGTGGTTGCGGCGCACGCGAGCTCTCCTTTTCGATCCTCCGACATGTTATCAGGCATGCCACGCAGCTGGCGAAGCAAGCGGAGGCGAGCGCAACGACGAGGAACGCGGTGTGACGTCATACCAAACGGCGGAAAGGCGCGGCGCTGCGCATCGGCGGAACACATGTGGCTCGGTGCTACTAGTGGCGCATGCGCAGTAGTGACTAGCGAGCGAGAGAGAGAAATATCCACGGCGAGGCGCGCATGTGACGTCATATGCCTCCTCGGAGCACCGCCGCGGCGAAATCGCAAGTTCGTGGCCAGTAAAGCTTTCGCTTTAAAAGAGGTCACATGTTGACAGCAAGGATTTCCGGAGTTTGCTCTGTTCGACGCAGCGCAGACGCTCAAACTTATGTATTTCTCCCTACAAATGACAGGTTCGTTATTACAAATCAGGCAGTAGAAGAAAAAACATAAGGGAGCAATATATATATATATATATATTCCTCCCTTATGTTTTTCCTTCTGTGTTTTTGGTCAATCCGATTCGCTGCGTAGTAGTTAACTGCATTACTATATATTGAGTGCGCCAGCACTCAGACAAGATTTATGACTGGTTGGTTGGTTATTATTATTATTATTATTATTATTATTATTATTGTCTTCAAAGAATGTCTACAGACGACCGAGAGAAAAGGAAGCAAGGAGCTGTCTCGCAATTGGCACCGGAACGAGCACAACGTGTCTATGCTTGTCAGGAAGAAAGGGTACTAGCATAGAAATGGAAGATAGGAAGAAGCAAGTGAAAGGAGGAAAGGAAGAACAACATCAAAGATCATAAAGGCTAAAGTAAAGTCGGAACAGAAAAGATAACTGCAGGTCGCACTATTTAAGTATTGGTAAAAAGTAAAAGTAATTGTTGGAGATCTCGGTAATCTTGAAAATTGAGATCGAGAAGGTAACTGGGTCATTGAGGTACATCAAGAGAGAGAGAGAGAGAAAATGAAGGATAGGAAAGGCAGGGAAGTCAACCGGAAGAGCATCCGGTTTGCTACCCTACACTGGGGGTGGGGGAAAGGGGAATAGAAAGAGGAAAAGGGTAGAAAGTGAGCACTGAGTGCGTGTGGGCGGGACACTATGCACAGGGACACTATAAACGGTCTCGTAAGCCGGTGCACTTCAAGTATTGCACTAATGCACGATTCGCTTTTCGTGCCAGTGACGGGTGTGGCCATGGTCCAAGTATCTGACTCGTTGAACGGTCTTAAGCCCAGTCGGTGTAAAGTTTCCCGCAGAGAGAGGCGTTGTACATCGTAGCGGGGGCAGGTACACAATAAGTGCTCGATGGTCTCCTCGCAAGATCAATGAAAACATGAATTGAGGTCGACAAGAATTAACCGCTAATATTTCAAACGGTGCTTATGGCTGTCAGCGTTCAGGTCGAGCTCTTGCGTGCTTTTCACCACCATGTGCTTCCAACGTCCTTATCAATTTGCAAAGCAAGCGAGGTTTCAGGTGGGAGTATCTCCCTTCGTTTCAGAATGACATTGGTGCCGAATCTGACCACTCGAAGTCAGAGGAGTGGTCCGACCACTCGATGACTGCTTTAGTGAACAATCTACCTAGAGGGCATATGACTAGTGGCTACGCAATGTCTTGCTAAATGCTACGTAGCTTGACAAAACCAAGGTAATGTTTGCCGTTGGTTAGAGATAATCAGATTATTTCTTGAATTCCGCGTAATTACATAGTTAGTCTTGATTAATTAATCAACTTATCAAATATTATAATTAGAAGAAAAGTGTCAGTGAAAAAATTCTAGAGCAACATGAGAAACTCCTGACACAGCTTTATCTTGCTCGATACGAGTTATGTGAAAGCGTTTTTCCGTACTTGAAAGCCCGCGAATACATGCGAAGTGCTTCGAATGGCAAGTCGCGCGTCAATTTTGCGTGTATTCGCGGGCTTCTTTAACACTAGGAAACAAAACACTCTTATGCAGCCCATATTGAGCAACATAAGGCTGTTTCGAGAGTGTTTCCTGTTCCTCTACGACTTTCTCGTTGACACCTATCAACTAATTATAATATTTGAGAAGTAGAATAATTAATGAAGACTATGTATTTAGGCGGAACGTAACAAATCGTCTGAGTAACTCCAGGTGACGGCTAACAACATTAGCTCTGTTGTGCATAGCTACGCCTCATTTGCACATCTTCAAAGTTTGACCCAAGGGAAACACCCTGCATAGTGCAACAGACGGTGGTCTGCTCCGGACCACCGTCAGTTGCACTTTTCTCCTCGAAGAGGCCGGACGTGCGTCAAGTGAGCTGAGCAACGTTTTTCAATGTCGTCAACGCGGTTTAAATGATGGATCCCGGAGTTGAAAGATGTGCGATGTAATGCTAACTCATTCGTTTTGCTTTTTTCTCCACTGAACTTCTCTTCGTCTCGTCTGTCCTTTGAGTATGTGTGTCAGTTTGCAGACGCACCCCTCCCAATAGTTATGTTTCCACAACTAGTTCAATAAGAAGCACTTCTACATTCATCAGAACAAATCTGCCATCAAAACAAGCTGAAATATTAAGAAGGTTTTTCCCCTTAAAGGTAAGCGGTGTTCCCTCAGTATAAGCAAAAAAAAAAAAAAAGAACGTCATGAAACGGCTTCTTCTGAGTGTAAAAGCACAGCGTAAAAGCTTGTCCTTGGGCTATTTTTCTGCCTGACGGCCTCGCAGTCTCGAAACGACGTCGTACGCTGCTTGATACAGCATGCAGTGATTGATGCACCCGATCCATGTTGCACGCGAAGGAACGCAACTTAGTCTCTTCCTTATTTCGAGCTTGGCAACGAGCTCAAATAAGTACGAACAAAACACCACTGAAGTGGGCGGCTTTCGTTACTATACGTCTGAAAATTTTCCATGCATCATTTCTTCCAATATGCTCATCGCAGATTTCTCCCCTGTTCTCTGAATCCTTGTGTTCTTGCTCTTAGCGCGGCTTGTTTTTGCTGTTTGCTATCAAGCTTGTAGCGCAGATTCTCTCTTTCTTTTCTCTCCTTTTCCTCTTTTTGCTTTTTTAACCTTTTGCCAGAAATGGCCACACTGGTGTATGCGTCATTTGTCTTATTGTGCCACAGGCGGAACTCCGTGGTTGTGCAAGAAAGATGAGAGGATAGCTTCATCGGCGGCGGAACGGGACAGGTGCAATGCATTTATGAGGCGTAGCGGTGAAGTTTCGCGGATAGCGTTCAATAAGTTTGTTGAAAGAAGCGCACAGCTCAGTTATTGAGCGTGCACATCGGCATACAGTTGGTTAGGAAAAAAAACGTAAAACAATGCTTTTCCATTTTTATCATTTCACGAGATCTGTCTCAAAGAAGAAACTAGACTCCAGCAAGCCCGTCGGCTCTCGACCCATTTACTCCAAAAGCAGCATTCTCCCGCAGTGGAAACCGCCTTCTTAGTTTGGCTTGCTTGAACGTTCTTCTAATCATTACGCTTAATACTACAAGGACGTGACCAACAAGCCAGCGGTGGTTGGTAAAAGAGAATCGGGGTGGAAGGTCGAAGAATGCTGTATTAACGGAAAAATATTTCACAGAAACTGGTATAATGCAAGCGATATATATTTACCTCAATAATATAAATCAGTAGTATTAGATTACCATAGGACGCTCATGCACCAACAAAGTTTCTTTCTCAAACAGTTTGCAGCGTTGTTCACAATAGACTAAACTCAGAAGGTCTGTCTGTAATTATATTCAAGTCCCAACACCACTTTGTCACTCTAAAATTTAGTTTTTTTTTTCGACGGCTGTATCGACATCGCTGAGGGTGGAAGAAATAAAAGTAGTATTCACGTGGCGTTACTTCCTAAACCTAGAATTTATGCAGAGTCTACAACTTTTCCAAAGCAGTAATAGCAAAGCCGTACAGATACAGAGAGTGAGACATAAGAAATGAAGAGATAGGAAGGCAGGTCATACAAAGACAGAAATTAACCAGAACAATAAATCAGGTTTGCTACGCCACACTGCGTAACAGAAGAGGTGGACGTAGAAAGATAAAGTAGGGTAATATCGAAAATAGAGAGGGAAGGGAGACGGGAAGCACAGTTGGAACACGAGTGTGGCTGTCCACCACATCACGCCTACAGCCGGTCACTGAAACCTGTCAATTTCATCAACCGTAGCAATGCCCACGTCGTTTTGTAAACTTGTGACATGTGGGGCCATGGTACAAGAATATTTCTCTCGGGAAATGCTCTGCTATCTAGTCTGCTTAACACACTGCGAAGAACGTCGCGTTCGATGTAATAACGATCACAGAAACACAACACGTATTCAATCGTAAAGTTGCATCAACATGTTTTGGATCGACAGTAAAGTTGCATCACCGAAGGAGAAGTACGATAGAATCGCTCGTTAAAAAAACTTATTAACGGTTTTAGGGCTCTAGTTCAGGCTTATCCATCATTGTACGATCGAAAAACATTTTATTCAGTGAAAAGACGGTTATCAAGACTGTTGAGCATTGATCTCGAAGTAGTACTTTGTGCTTCGTGTAATATTTTAGTCACAATTTATTGATTCGAAAGCGTTAGTTTCTATTCTCTCCGAGTCGTGCTGATGCCTTCTAGCCTATTTCAAATGCTACCATGCCTTCGACTTATTCACTTGTTCTTATTATGAGTTAGGTGTCCTGCCGCTCAACCGTACATTCACAATTCTTTACAGCTAACTAAAATTGAAAACAAACCAAAATATGTGGAAAAACTGGTCATAACTAAAGCAATTGGCGTGACATAATGAAAAGAACGGCGCATTGTCGTTCTAAGGTACTCGAGAGTTAAGCTGATGAAACTTTACTGAAGCTCCGATGTCCCTAAAGCTACTTCTCTCCAAAAACTTTATTCTCTACTAGATCACTCTGCCTCCATTTGGAACCTTAACCATTCTATCCTGCAACATGTTCTTGAACTACATTTTAGAATAATAGCATACGTTTTATTTTTTCCATCTATAGACGTATGGTACAAACATATTTAGCAACTCCCGAGCTGCCGTCCGAGTTTATCATCGGTTGGTGCTACATATATAAAGAAAAGTTTCTGCGCACGTTCCTTATTCCTCCGAAGCATGGTTTTCCATCTATGTTGATTTCACAAAATATATTTTCATCAATCATTAGGTAACCAACTCATTCCTAATTACGCATAAAACTCTTTTCGTATTGAAAACAGCCATGAGGTTGGATCCTTTCATTGACGCAAAAATGCCTGATTTACCCGTTTATTCCATATACTTGTAACGAATGGAACCACCTTCCCGCAGATATTGGATCTATATCTGATTACACTCTATTTCGGAAAACACTGCTTTCCTTTTTTTTTGTGATTTTCTTGCTTAAATAAGTGATGTGTTGTTTTTTTCCTCTCCTGACAGTAAAAATCTTTCAGGCGTCTGATGTCGCTATTTTATTTTTTTTTTTGCCTGTTTTCTGCTTTACTAAACAGCGTTTACTCTGGTTTAGAGAACTTGAGTTTTGTGCCCTTTAATACATCGCGTGATAATATGTTCTTTGTTCATAGTTTTTATTCGCTTTTGTTACTTGACTGCCATTCGCTCATTTTTGTTTTCACATAACTTGTCGTTTCTTGTCCTTTATTTTAGAAATTTATCGTTCTGTTATTACTGCACTCCCCTCTATAAGCCCCGGGGACTGAATGCATGTAAATAACTAATAAAATATGCCGCCTATATCAAAGAGTTTACACGCACTTCAAATCTATGATACCATGCAGGCACAACGAGACTACGTCTGAGCTAATTGGTCATAAAATTATCCAAATCTTTCTCGCTGTTTTATGTTTGAGCAATATTTTATTACACTCTTGTTAAAAGTTTATAACGAAGGCCGCCTATTTAAAACCCTTTCGGACGAACACAATTCCTCCTATCGAAACGTTGGCCAATCTTTCTGAGGTACCTTATCCCTGTTTCTAACCTTTATACCTTTCGAAACACATTGAAATGTTTCGAAATGGTCGGCTTCACCGCGCGGAGCAGCAGTCGATCCTATCACATTAAAAGCTTCTTTGCAGCTAAATATCGACATGTGTGTTTCTGAAGAATGGCAGGCCATGGAAATACTGATTTGAAACATCTCGCACCACACGAAATATTGGCGTTTCAAAGTAGTTTGCAGCTGGATAATATTGAGACAGTCCCCGTAATGTATTAGAACATTTTAGCCTTACCAGACTTGACACACAAACTCAGACCTTGGAGATGTAGGCAAACCAACGGCGACGCTAATGCATTATCGAGAGCTGGAAATTTTCTAAGCGGACACCAAGCATGGGAAACTCTTGGGAAATACCGTTTCAACATTCCACATGATATTTGCGCTGAGGACTGGCTAGTTTGTTGACATTCCAGCCATCATAAAAAAAGCACAGATAAAGCGATAATATACAGTATACAGTACGGTATTTCTGCAGCTTTACTGACAATATATGAAGTCTCCATTGGAAGCAGTACTTTATACGTGTTTGCAGGGGGCAGTGCTGCCAAGCTTCGAAGCCAGTTTCCCTTTAAATCAGATGAAACGTTCACTATGTTGTTGCAAACTGTGGTTCAGTTTGTCAGTATATTTTCTATAGCAATATAATTTAATTTGTGGTAATTTTACAGTTTCAATTGACATTTGGCTCATTTTAAATATTGAAGTCACTGGGCTTGAGCTGAAATGATGTCGCAGTGCAATTTGTTATACTACCAACATAGCCTCCTGCCTTAAGCCTTTATTCACAGGAGAAGACGTCAACACGTACATACTTTATTTTTCTCCGAAGCTGTTTTGCACCTAGACCAGGAGGAGGAGGAGGAGGAGGAGGAGAAAGAGACGGAAAGACAGGGAGGTTGCTGGCTACCAGACCAGCTGGCTACCCTGTGCTGGGGAAACGGGGAGAGGGGAATAAAAGATAACAGAAAGATGGTAAAAAAGAAAAATATGGAAGGAATAGCAAAAATAAAGGAAATACGAAAGGAGAATACGGCACTACCTAAAGTCTGTCTCTAAGACCGATCCTCGGCAAGAAGCGCAACAACGCTTTCAAAGCCTTCTGTGCGGGCTATGTAACAAAAAGGGCGTTTGTAACAAATATCTAGCACTCTTCAAAGTTCTTTCCTGGGCGCACTGAAGCAGGGACACTCACAGAGAAGATGGGCGATTGTTTCCACGCACCCGTAGTAGTCGCATGTAGAGCTGTTGACCATTCCTATCTGAAATGAGTAAGCATTCGTGAAAGCCACGCCAAGCCACAAGCGGCGCAGAAGCGTCTCCACAGCTCTAGGTAGCCCTGACGGAAGACGTAGCCGTAGATCCGGACCCAAGTAGTGGAGAGGAGCGTTGCTAAATCCCGTCGAGTTCCACTGTGCAAGTGTAAGTTCACGTGCGAGCTAATGAAGCGCCGTAGCCGCGTCTGTTCTGGATAACGGTACAGCTACACACTGGGGACAATCACGATGTGTTTTTTCGCTATTGCGTGGTGGTGAAGAAGTTGCATGTCAGTGACTATCGGCTCATTCGGTCTATGACGAAATGGCCACATAATGCACTGGATAGCAGTCTTGGAGTCTCAGATGATTGACCATGCCTGTGACGGTTGTTCAAGTACGAACTATAGGGCAGCACGGAAGGCGGCAAGTTCTGCAGCTATGGATGATGTAAAATGCGATGTCTTGAGTTTTATGAGGACGGACTTCGCGGGAATAAGCACTGCTCCTGCTGAGCTTGCAGAAGAAACTGAACCATCCGTGTAAATGTGAAGGCGTCCACTGTGTTGCTCAGGCGAGATCACCGAATCACAACATATCGCATTGATGCCTTAGAATGCGCATCAGGCATTTCGCCCAGATTCCATCACACCACCTCACCTCGCTTGCTGCTTCTTGGCCACACTCGGTATTCAGCAATATTATTGCTTCGCATCGTGCAGTTCTGCGTCAAACTTCACGCCTGCAGCAAGACCATCATTACCGTTGTGGTGCCTACCTCCCGTCGAAGCCCTCCTAACCATTACAGGAATCCAAAAGAAAACACAGTCGTCATTTTTATCCCTACAACAAGCCACACTGCTACACGTAGGCCGAAGCATCTATATTACACGGAACCTTATTCGAATTACAAAGACGATTGGCGCCAGGCTTTCCTTATGATATCTAACAATGTCAATACGTTGCGCCACTTCGCGACAATAATGTAAAAGGCGCGAATATACAGGGTGTTCTTTTTTTAAGTTGCATGAAATTTCTAAAAAATTGCCTGTCGCAAATAGCACAATTCTAATCCTTGATCTAAATTACTCGATCAGGTGGTCATTACTTCTACGAGAAATCAAAATACTTAATTAAACAATTAGCATAATCACGACCATCACCTTCTTAATTATTAATATTACGGCCACCACTTCAATCTACGAATCATAGCCGGTGAGTTCGCGATGAGTATTCACTTGGAAATAATTCTGTGGACTGCACCAGCTTCGAGATATCAATTTTCGAACTATCCGACGGAATGCATTGGTGTTCCAGTTACTTTTGTACTTCAATGAATTTATTAGCGTTCTCTTAGAAAAAAAAAATAACTGGAACGTTAATGCATTTCATCGGACACACTGAAAATAAATATCTCGATAATGTCCGGAGAATTCGTTCCAAGTGGGTACGCCTTGTGAACTAACCCTTCTATAATTCGTGGATTGAATTAGCGGTGGTAATGTTGACAAATAATATAAAGTTCACTAATTATATTAACTGTTCAATCAAGTATTTTGATTTCTCATAGACTTAATGGCCGCCTGATCGAGTAATTTATATCGAGGATTAGGCTTTACTATCTGCCACAGGCAATCTTTATTTATATGGTGCAGCTTAAACAAAAACACTGTACTTTTAATGCATGTGGTAGTGCTACTGGCGTGCGCTTACGCGTCATTTGCAGCGACACACAAAGATGGGCAGCTAATTTTTATCCTTCTTCCCAAGCAATATTTGCCCAAATACATGACCACTCTTCTTATGGGTTTGGTCCCGGAAATTTTTATTATACTTGTGCTAGTCGAGCTCTTAGCACCACGAGCACATAGTCGTGTTGGGCGCTATGTAAATGTGTCCGGGCACACACAGGTATGCCCGTGCCCCTTTGCTAGGTGTTCCAGCATTCGTCTTTTTTTTTTTTTGCAGGTTACTGGTAAATATTTCGCTCAGAGTGCATAGCCATCGACAACCCAACTAAAGGTATGTACGAAAAAGTCGCAGTACTTAAGGCGCCTAGTGTATCTGTAGACTGTCGTTCACTGCACTATATGCGTTCGCTGCGCTGTTGTACAGATTCACAGTTAGTATGCGAATGCGAAGGTAATTTGCAAGTGACTGAAATCAAAACACGGCCACGTCTGCAGTTTCGTCATTCCAATCTCTCAGCGTTAAAATTCTCTCGATTTAGACAAAGTTCCGTATTTTCCGAAACAATGTCTAATATCTTTAGATCTAGGGAATGTCCCTTGAGCACCGTGCTAAGCATGTGAAAGCCAAATATTCAAAGGTACTAATAGAGAAACTAAATCACTTGATAATGGCGTATTGTTCTTTCAAGATAAGACTGGACGTTATAGGGGTTAAAATTAACGGAGAATATGAAGAAGAAACATTTTTATATTCAATTACGCGCTGAAACACCGACAGTGACTGTCTCACGTCACAGGTTCCGTTGTATCTTTGCTTACTTTGACCCTTTTTATGCAGACCTTCCCAACACTGAGTTCACAATAAAAGGTTGAGTCGCATTTCTTTTGCAAACCCTTTATGATAATTTTATTTTTTCGCACCCAAAGTACTGCGCTGGTACGCCAGTAAAATGCCACAGATTTGAAATTTCGTTCGCATATTTAACACGGTCGCTTGTCTTGTCACTTTCGCTTGCTTGAAACTTTTTTTTCCTTCTGCGTTGCCCTCAGACACCCCCAGTGCAGGGTGGCAAACCGAATTTTTCGCGCTGATTCCCGGTCTTTGTTTTCTTTCGTCTCTCTCCCTCTCTTTGTTGGAGTGTTCCATCGGCTGCGGTTATGCATGTCCAGAAATCTTCGACATGGCCCTACGGGCTAACTTCACCACAGGGCTTCAACATAACTCAATGGACAATAGAAAAACATTTTTCTGCTTTTGCCATAGAAGTCTATGGGCAGCATTTTAAGCAAGTGATATTTCAGAAGGCCGCCCGAATTTCAACAAATTTCAGTTAGCAACGTCGATAGCGTACGCCCTTTATTAACATGCCTATTTACGGCTCTTAGTCGTAGCACTTTCCTACATTATAGCAGAATGCTGGTAAAGATAAAAACACGCCTTTAACGCAGCAGTAAATTTACTAATAAGTGTCATAAATACGCATGTTATTACATAGGCATACCATCTCGATGTAGCTAACTGAAAGTTGCTGCAATTCAGGTGGCCTTCTGGAATATAAGTTTTTAAATGACGCCCATTGACTTACGCTAGTGCATTGTGATGAAATTCAACAAACAGTCGCCGGCGTAATGCCTGATATCATGGGTAATGTCGCTGAAACTGCCCTTTCTCGACACTTGCAAACATGAGGCCACACGGTACTTTCCCTAGGGCCACTAAATGCCACCACCATATCATCGTACTTCGCCCACATTGACCTTCCATATTGCCCCCACGGGCCATGTTCAAAATATTTGGTCTGCTCTTTAAAACCAGAATCTCCGAGAAATCGCGGATGCATGCCGTTCGTATCAGACGTCATCATCATGATCAGACTATTTTATGTCCACTGCAGGACGAACGCCTAGCCCGGGGTTCCCCAATTAGCCGTGTCCTGCGCCAACCGATTCCAACTAGTGCCCGCGAATTTCCTAATTTTATCACACCACCTAGTCTTCTGCCGTCGTCGACTGTGCTTCCCTTCTCTTGGCACCCATTCTGTGAGCCTAATGGTCCACCAGTTGTCTAACCTGCGCATTACATGACCGGCCCAGCTCCATTTTTTTCACCTAATATCAATTAAAATATCGGTTATACTCCTTTTCTCTCTGATCCAAACAGCTCTCTTTCTGTCTTTTAACCTTATGCCTAGAATTCTTCATTCCATCGCCCTCTGCGCGGTCCAGCATCGGTAAAACGCACTGATTTTACACCTTCCTTTTCAATGATAATGGTAAGCTTCTAGTCAGGAGCTGACAGTGTCTGCCGTATGCGATCCAACCCATTTTTATTCTTCTATGAATTTCCTTCTCATAATCAGAGTTCCCTGTGATTAATTGACCAAGGTAAACGTACTCCTTCACCGACTCTAGAGGCTGACTGGCGATCCTGAACTCTTGTTCCCTTGCCCGGCTATTTATCATTATCTTTGTGTTCTGCACATTCATCTCCAACCCCACATTTACACTGTATCTGTTAAAGTCCTCAATAATTTGTTGTAACTTGTCCCCAAGATTGCTGAACGGGACAGTGTCATCTGCAAATCGAAGGTTACTAAGATTCGCCGTTGATCCTCACTCCTAAGCCTTCCCAGTTTAATAGCTTTAGCCAGGCATGTACCTTCTCCGGCCTTTGAGAACCCATGACTGTTCCGCAAATACATATTTCTCTATAATTCTTTCAGAGCTAAATTCAGCAAACGCTACTAGCAGTCGTTATTTTACACTTCCGCTGGTTTACTTGTTCGTGGCAGTGTTCTTCCTGCGCTTCTTTCCTGCGTGCGTCCATTTGATGTGGTTCCTTGTTTGCCAAGCAAAGTAGAGGTGTATCTCACAGGCGTACCTGTGAGACACACCTTCTTTCATTTCTTTTTTGCACGTCTTTATGGCGAATAGTGGGCATTATCAACATTTTTGCTAGTAAAAACGTACCCCTTCCCCTTATTTGCATAGAAAAGTTACATAGGGTTACTTACATAGGCTTATTCATTTCTGCGAATTCTACCAGCATCTCTCCTCTAGCATTCCTAGAATCGACTCCACTTTAGCAGTGAAGTCGCCCATTACTACAGTATACTGAGTTTGCAATTTTCTCATCGCGAATTCAACCATTTTCATAAAACTGATCTACTGCATAATCATCGTGACTGGATGTTAGAGCGTAGGCTTGTACTACCTTTAATCTATACCTCTTATTAAGTTTGATTACGACTACTGCAACCCTCTGAATAATGCCGTAGAATTCGTTAATGTTGCCCGCTATGTCCTTACGGATTAGCAATCCTACCCCGTATTGCTTCTTATCTGGGAGATCTTTATAGCAGAGGAAAATGCCGTTAGTCAGCACTGTATAAGCCTCACCAGTTCCTCGAATCTCACTAAGGCCGATTATATCCTAAACAATGTCTGATAGTTCATCAAAGAGACCTGCTAAGCTAGGCTCATTCGACAGGGTTCGGGTGTTAAACGTTGCAAGGGTCAGTTTCCATTGGCGGCCTGTCCGGACCCAGACATTCTTAGCACTCTCTGCTGCGTTACAGGTCTGACCAGCGCCTCGTTCAGGTGCTCGGCACGTGCGGGGTACTGGGGGCCACGTGTTAATTATAGGAATCATGAGGGACGTAGTGGCCCAACGCTCCACCAGGGAGGCCAATTCCTGTTCCGGTGAGGGAGTGTCCTTGTTGAAGCTTAGTGGACCTTTCTAATTTGGTTGTACCTGGATTATTATAGCCCCACTCGCTCTCGGCATCTTTTGCCGGTGTCAGGCAGCACTCCAAGCTCGTACATAAATATGCGGCTTAGAAATATACTCATAAAGAAATTTATATTTAGATGACTGACTAATTTTCCGCATCAGCCGTAGCTTTCGTCATGTAGGTACATTCTGTCATTCGGCGGTTTCGTCTACGTAACAAGGCAACATCAACATTCACGGAACTATAGGGGCCATCGCTGAGGCAGTTCTCTACTTTTCGTGGCAACCTGCTCAAGTACGAACAACGTACAGGCATGAAATCGGCTGTAGAGCTACTTATAGGTGTAATGAAAAAGAAACAGACACCCTAGAGTGTTGGTTCTTCACACTGCCGAGCTACATACTCTAGAAAATGACAACGAACGCTATAGCACAGTTCAACGGATATCTGATCACCGTCAACACGGTAATGTACTGGCCGATGCCTAAAGACAGAAAGTCGCTGAAAGCTCAGAGCAGCTCGGAGAACGATTCTATTTTCACAAGCGGCTGAAAAATTTTCTTTTCATGTCCGACAGAAAAAGCTCTATAAACACATTGGTTTCACCGGAAACATTCTCTCCTTAGTTTCCCAAGAGTAGACCTTAGATCACCGAAAATTCGGCGCAGTAGTCATGGTCTACTGAGCAGGGTTAGGCAGGTAGGGGCATGTACACGTCGTTATGCATGCATTATACTCAGGGCGACGAATCGGCCCTGAAGGCTATGACTGATGCCATGTATATAAACCTATAACGAATGTGCTATATGGCTGACCTCAGTACATGAAAGAGCGACAGATGTTGACTAACTGTCTTTCCCGTCTCGACAGCCAAATTTTGCCAGAGGACGTCATATTGGGCACTTGGCGTAACTCCATAACATGTTTTTGGGCCATGGCATTATTGATATTTCAAAAAGTATAGGTCTCGATTCTCTGGCCTACAAGTAGACTTATCCTTTATGTGTTGCGCCTCTTCTTTGTGTCGTCATCATCCGTCTTGGTCATATTTCCATTTCCCCAGCGTGGAGTAGCTGCCTAGCGAAAGATGCCTCTCGCGGACCTTTATGCCTTGCATATTATGCAACTTACCTACTTCTTAATTCACCCCCATATGCTGTGGCTTGCTTCTTTTTTATTTTGAAATACCAACCTCCTAAACGAGAAGAAAGGGGGTTAACCGAGGGGCCCAATTTTTATTATCATATCATGAGAAGCCAACAAACAAAGATGCCAAGGACAACATAGGGTAAATTACTTGTATTTACTAACTAGATTAAAGAAATGACATACTATTGGCAATGAAAGTGGATGAAAAAACAACTTGCCACAGGTGGGGAACGACCCCACGTCTTCGCATTACGCGTGCGATGCTACAACCAATTGAGCAACCGCGGCGCCGTTTCCCTATCCACTTTCTTGGGTGCAGGTGGAGAACGTGGGATCGTTCCTCACCTGGGGCAAGTTGTTTTTTATGCACTTTCATTGCCATTTATTTCTTTAATCCAATCAGTAAGTACAAGTAATTCCCCCTGTGCTGTCCTTGGCGTCTTTGTATGTTGACTTCTCGTGATATGACGACCTCGCAAAAAGTGCATCAAACATTCTAACAAGCCAACGCAGCAAAATCTCATTACTGACTTTTAAAAAACGTAGAAGTAGGGAGGAGGGGGGCGCAGGCGTTCGATAATCTAAGCCTATCAGTCTCTTTAGTGTGTGAGAGGGTGGGAGAGATACACCTAATGAGGAAAGGAACGAAATCTCTCTCCCAATAAATGATCACGTAGTAGCAGACACTCTGGCCATGACGAAGTTTTCGGCGTGTTAAACTCAATACAAAAGAAAGCTTTGTACGCTGAGATGGAGTAACTAACCCCGAAAGCTTAGCTACCTTTTAGCGCACGGAAATAATGCAAACACACAGTGCACACCAGCGAACATGTTTTCCCGGGCTGTTGTCATTCTGTTCCTGTGATCGCGGTGGAAGTGGCCACTACAAGACAAAACATTAAGAGCACGGAAAAGGAACACTCCAACCGGTCTCTTGCAGAGGATATTGCAGTTGCGGCCAGTATCGGTTTGCTTCCATACATGATCGTTGCTTTCCGAAAGAGAGCCGCTGTGTAGCGGTCAGTCTGCGCCACTATAGCGTTTCTTTTCTCCTCGCTCGGTACGTGCGTGAAACACGAGCTTTCTCTTGATCAGCGGTTCACTGAGGACCGGCACGTCACGAACCATTTTATCACTATCGGCGTCTGGTCAAGCAAGAAGAAAGCACTCGTCCATCCGACGCCGCGAGAGCACGGCGCAGTAGCGACCGACGAAAGCGTTGCCGACGGTCGCTAAGAGAAAGGGAAGGGCCGAGCGAAAGCAGCGCTGGAAGGACTGCACCGTATACCCAATCTCACAGAAACGATGCAGCGTCACCAAGGTATTGCTTGCCTTATCCAATCAGGAGCTGAGTTCACTATGTTGGTTGTTCAGATTGAAGAATGGCTTCGCGTTTGACCCGCCTTCCATGCACTGGCCGATCACTGTAGGCAATCATTCGTCGTCCAAGGCGCCGGCCAGTTGTGAATGTTAGAAATCGCGAATAGTCAAGTGGACTTCGGTGTTGGTGAACTCGCGCTAGGTTCAACTTGCGAGACACTGCACAGTTTAGGGAAGAACGAACGAACTCGCAGCCGGCGATTTACCGGAGATGCCGCGCGTCTGCAAGGCGCTTCCAGTGGCTTCTGGCATCGTACGTGTAATCGAATTGTGGCTTCTCAAGAGGCAGCGGGCAGAGTGTCTTGCGCTTTATACGTGCAGGTTCTTTCTGGCTGCAGCCAGGCAGCGCTCGAGAGAAATCGAGTGGAGCCGCAAGCGACGAGGCGAAGAAAGAGATAAGATCGAGGACGCCTTTCCTGGGACTTCGAGGATCGCTACCTCCTCCAGTGTTGCGCGGGCAGTTGTTTTTCAAATATGAGTCAGAGAATAGCGCAGCTTCCTGCGTTAAGGGATTCTCGAAGTTTAAATTTCATGGCTATGAGCGCCGCCAGTAATCTTTCTTTTTCTGTTGCCGTGTGCATCGGTGAAGTGCAAGCCTGTAGGTACGTGTGGACTGCTGCCTACCACGATGCAGCGTCATCAGCCCTGGCTTCGATGCCGTACGGGTTTTGTTGAATTAACCCACTCACCCCTCTGTTTTTCCTGCAAATAAAATTCTTGTAACGTTCTGTTTCGAGCGTGAGTTAGAGAATTTTACTCCCAGCCGCGGTGGCCACGTTGAGTGGAACTGTATGTGAGGAACTATATAACCTAGGCCTTATAAATTGCATGCACTGATCAGGACCTTATTTCTTTTATCATGTATATCGCATTACAGTCGTGTTTGAAACAGTATTTTGTGCTTATTTGCATTTCTGTTAGAAGTGCATGCACTGCTTGGACACCCTGCAGTCCACAGTATTATTAGATAAATAAATTCCGATGGAGATTATTGCAAAAAGATTCTCATGTACAGTGTTTCTTGCGCACGTTGAAAAACCCTATTGGTCAAATTTAGTCTGCACCTCTCCCCTACGACGTCCCTTATGACACATTGTGCATTTACGCGAAGTTAAACTCTAGAATTGCTTTTCTTTTACTATCTCCGTCACTCACTCACTCACTCACTCACTCACTCACTCACTCACTCACTCACTCACTCACTCACTCACTCACTCACTCACTCACTCTTCATGCGCATATCACAACACAACGCAGAATAAAACTAAAGGAAGGCCCATCGTCGTCGTTATTGTCCTACCGTGGTCGCTGTACGTCACGCCATAGTCTGAGTCATGACGTCGCAGTTATGCCAGTGTCTTGGTCGTGATCGTCGTGGCTGGTGTCATGCACTGAATACATTGCCTTAAAAGGACGTCAAAGCTGTCACCTGAGCTTGTGTTACATTCTTGTGTGATGCGTTGTCTGTAAAAGCGTTAGAGTGCACGCAAAGCGCAGGAAAAGCAACGGAGAGCACGAAGTGCAGCGCTTTGCTTTGTTTATGTTTATTTTTTCTACAATTTGTATGTGCTGTTACACTGCTACCAAGATCTTTGTTACCAGTATTGGCCTGAAATGCACAAATATTGCTTGAAATGCACTAATACCTTCAATGCAACATTTATAGTTCGACATTTATATTAACAAAGGCCAGCCAGTATGCTAGGCCGTAAAAATATTACAATAAATCACAGGAAATATGTTCATAGCTCCAAGGCATTTCACATTCAAAAGGACGGAGAGCTGTCATTTTGTAAGGGGCATACACCACGACGCACTGCACACGCCAGCCAATTAAATCGCATTATAATCACGAGCAATTTCATCATTTTTCGTGTGGTATTCGTGGCTCTTACGTGGTATGTGGTATTCGTGGGCTCACGGCGGCTGAAAAGGTTTGCCGGAATGACACAGAATTGTTATCAAAATTATGAAAAAAACTTAAAATGACGGCTGTTTTTTACAGTGCAAGCACACCCTTATGAAATTCTTTGTCTAACAATAAGCCAGAGAAAGAAGCACTCACATTGTGCGACTACATCTGATGCTATTCAAGGGAAAATATTTCGAAGTACAATTTTTTCCCCCTTAGGCTAAAATGATAGGTAGAATACCGCTGTGTATCTACTTACGAAATTAAAATTGATTTTCTAATGAATTACAGTACGCACAGAGCCCAATTGGCTCAGAAAGAATGGGCACAATTTATACGAATGCAAGCTCGGACATATAGGGAAACTATATAGTTTCACCATAGTTACAATGCGCCGGGATGTTTCCGTCCATTCGCCGTGGTACGCGAAAATGTCTGCCCATCGTTTACGATGTGCGATGTTATAACCGATGGCGGCAGCTTCCCCGAAGCATTAATACACATTTGATAACCAAGCGCTTGGAAAGGGGATTGATTGTACCTTGTTTGCCGATGGCTGTCCGTCGGTGGGATTCGAACTCAGCTCCTCCCTCGTCCGTAAGCATTACTGAAGTTTCTCTAACCGACTCGCTACAGTGACGTTGAGATGGCCGGTCCCACTTGCTGACTCTGCTAGTGCCTCCCTCCCTTTCTTGCCGTTCCTTAACCCCCTTCCCTTTGCGTAAGGTAGCACACCATTGGCGTATCTGGTTGACCTGTCTACATTTTATTTCTCTCGTTCCTCCTGTTTTACAGGGAAGCTGTATACCTCTACCGTTCAAGGAAATTTTCGTGTCACTGTAAGCAAAGAACTTCCCATACGTGGGCCGATCCCGGAGAAGGTGCAATGCCGGGCCGACCCGCGGTGGAGGTGAAGCAGGCGTTAAGCAGTCCCCAAACGTGGGCCGATCCCGAAGATAGTGCCATGCTGGGCCGACCCGCGGCGTAGGGGAAGCAGGTATGAAGCGCTCCCCATACGTGGGCCGACTCCGAAGATGGTGCAACGCCGGGCCGACCCGCGGCGGTGGTGCAGTTCGCCATCAAGGGGCCCACATATACACAGCTTCGCTGGTCATCCTTCTTCACAGAGTGGAAGGCCACATATTTTTCCTGCCTCCTACAGTGCACGAGGACAAACGCAGGGGTGGTGAAGATTTGCGAGCGTCTCTCTGCTCCCGCCTTTGTGAACTACAAAAACGTAGTATTTCATGTATTATTTTCAAGGAGATAGGCAATCGAATAACCAGAGAAGACCATAACTTTGCTTACGGCTCAGTGTTTCTATGCGGTAGGAGTACTCTATAAAACAAAGTCGTATTCTGAAAGCGGCGCATGTACAAGCGCAGTGAATCGCACCCGATAAGCTTGCTTAGCAACAACGTAAATCTGGTCGCGTTAAGCAGAAAATAGTGGCGCATGAGAGGAACCGCAGCTTGCGAAACAGGGAAGTGTGTGCAATGCGCTGTTACTCATATGCTGCTTGCGGTGTCAGTGCTCCATGGATCACAATGACTGGTTTTCTAACTTTCTAATCCGCGTGCGTGTTTCTCCAATTTTGTTGAGGCATGAAAACTAAACATTAAAATTAAATTATGGGGTTTTACGTGCCAAAACCACTAAATGTTAAGGCTAGCCAATAGGCAGAGCGAAGGCACACAGTTTAGGGGTTCAGAAGTTCCGCGGTAGAGCACGAGGTGATGGGGCTCGATTCCCCGTCTCGCAGTAGCCTACGGCTGTATGACTGATACAGTTGAACGCGCCAAAGCACTGTAAGAAACACCTTATTCAAAAGCTATGGTTTAATTTTAACCACTGTCGTTTTTCTTTTCCTTTTATTATTGTATGATAAAAAGGAAATGATGACGCAGCATCCGGTGAAGGCTGCTCCTTGTCTCGTGAAAAGCTAGCGTTTGGCACATAAGATTCTGTGCTTCTTTAAGGTGCACACCAAAAGCTTGTTTACAGTCCAGTGGCCTTTTAATGCGGCCGCCGTGGTCTGTCATCGAACTTACGAACTTGTGCTTCGCAGCACAAGCCACTGAGGCACCACAATGGGTTACATTGGAACATTTTGCCCCTCACAGATCAATAAACGTTGAATACCAAGATGCTTCATACATGGTACAGCCCAAATGTCACTGCTATATTTAAAAGCAGTGTACGAAGTTTCCTTACTCCACTAGTCAAAACAGCGAATAAGCGCCGAGTGTGCACACGGATGTCCTCGATAATTTTTTTTTTTTTTGCTACAACAGCAGTCAAGAACTCAAAATTGGGTGCTCTGGTGATCGGCCGATCACGCTCTCGACAACTTCCGGCAACGGATAACGCGATTATGGTCAACGAGCCGACGGCCTCGTCAACGTCGTTCTCAAAGGGGATATTGTCTGGCCACCACTGGAGTATCTCGGTCAGGAGAGGTTTGGGCAAATAGCCAGGGTACGGTCCTTCACCTGTCAGCCGCCCAAATTGGCACGTGCACGCCGCAGGCGGGGTTAGTATGCTAATCCCCCATCCCCTCTTTGTGCCCAGTGTTGTGCATGTATTTCCGACAAAGCTCCCTTCGGAGCAAGAAGGCAACAGACCTCCGAATTGGTGGGACCTGAAGTCTTCAGTCTGCTGACGCCGGATTATGGGAGGCGACTGAACAATGACGACGCAGGGGATAAAAAGAGCGACGGATGGTGGGAGTGATCGGCTCCTACAACTTCATGAACTCATTTTGCAGTACTACTTTCATTTATTGTAAATAAGTAATATAAACTTGTGTGTAAAACACCCTGGATATCAGGCCCAACCCCACGTTGCCTTACTCCTCCACGATCAAATATACTCCACATTTTCGGACGCCAGTCGCAACAATGCTTTGACTGTCCGTTCCTCCATTTCTATACACTGACGAGGACCGTTGTCATTGAGGTTAATTTTTCGTCTCCCAGATTCACCATCACCATAGCACGAAGAAAAAGGAAACTTCGTCCCCGGCGGCTACCACCGGAATTCGAACGCAGGCCACTGCAGCAATGCGCATTTCAGTGTCGAACTTACTACCCACTGCACCACCACGCAATGTATTTATCTCTCTTGCATGGAAATATGACTAATGTCATGCGAACATTATTTACATTACAGTTGGGCACACACAAAACAAACAATCGCGCACATGATACGCAGTCCAGCGAAAGTTAAAAAATCGGGCAAACTAATAGACGCATCCAGATGGGAAATCCACTCAGGGATGGTAACGAAGGTTACAACCACACTACGCATTTGCACAGCCTCTTCTTCAAAGGTACACCTTCTCGTGGGAGCTGTTTCGGCATGTCTGGCGATCATGTGGCTTCTCCCTAATGAATACGGCCCTAATAACAAACTACTTATATGATTCATTACTAATTGTCTTTTAGAAAGGAAGGAACCGGATGCCGTAAGATGCGAGAGGAAGTTCTGTTTTGATAGTTCTTTGTAAAATGTCCTAAAAATAAAATGCATCAGGAAAAAAATAAAACAGTGTTCTATTGTATCAGCTTGGTTGCAAAGTCTACAATTTCCATTGCAGGGTACATATACGACTTTTTCATGAAGCCTTGTTTTAACTGCCAAAGTGGAAGTGTGCAGCTTAAAACAGCACGTTTTCGCTGCAGGCTGTTATACATATTCAACAGACAGGGCAAAGAACACCTTCCCCAGAGTGAGACAAATATGGCTTTCGGTACATAACTGAGGCAAAATGTTATGTACCACTGCTGCATATGTACTAGTGCTGCACCAACGCAAGACAAATATTGTAGAATAAATCTGGCTTTCAAAATGAAATCTTTTCTTTTTTTTTACAGATAAATTGCTTTTAGGAAGCTCCATAATTTAATTCTTCAGCAACTTTTCTCGTGATAAAAAGAAAAAAGAACGTGAGAAGCAAGACTGTGCTCGGTTAACCAAAACGAGGAATGAATGCCGGACGTTTTTGAAGATTGTCTCTTCACTGTGGGAGAATCCTGGTGTTGCAGCAATTGAGTTAAAAGCACGAGGACTCGCAGGAGGTTGCTGTCTTATTTTTTAAAAGTAATCCCAGAGTCTTAAATACCTAATTTTTCTGCATTTGGAGCTGATGATTCATGCACCTGCTAATCACTGATAGATTGCAGACAACTAATAAGCTGACGCGAAATGAAGTAGTCCAGCGGCGTAATCGCAAAACAAATGATGCCACAATCGCTCGACGGCGGCGCTAAACAAGCAGAAACACGAGTGAACCGCACATGAGTCATGGGCAGAAGAACTGCGTAAGAAGACGATAGCTCGCAATACGGCACCCCAATTCGTAGTACACAGGAAAGCAGTGAAAGCGCCGCAAGCTGAAAGTATTCATTCCGCTCAGCCTAGATTAATTTCAGTGGACCGTGACAGTCTCTCGGAGTTTGAGGAAACTTGGGTGAAAACCCCCGTTAATTTATTGCGTTAGCGAAACCGCGGTGTCGGTTGTTGCTTCCGAGCACTCGACCTGATTGCCACCCTGTTGGGAGGAAGGGGGGGCAGGGGGGAAGGAATCAACATTTTCCACGTTTAAGGCACTCAAGCGTGATGGAACGCCGCTTAGAAGAAAGTGTTCGCGGTGGTGACGTCAACTGCAGGAACGCGGCTTCTGTTTTTATTTTTTTCCTCCTTTCCCTACGAAGCTAAGAAGATATGCACAAGCAACATATACCAGTTACTATCTTTCTCCGTGGCATCTCAGCGCTCTTAGGTTCCCGAATCCCTGGTTCCTTTAGTTTTTCCAGTTTCCGCCTCTTTCACTGGCACCGGGTGTTAAGCGAAAATATTTGCAGGCAGCGTAGCTTGCAATTAAGAGGGAAAGTGCCGAGTACGCCGATAAGTTTCGGCGTGAAAAAAAATTAACGTTCGAAGGCTCGTGGCAACATTTCTTCTCGCTCTTTCTTCGGCATCACATAGTTTGGTGTCGTTTGGCAGATATTAATAGGCGACGGTATGTTGTTTGAAAGTTTTTTTTTTTTTTTTTTGTCGCTAGGAATGGTAGAACCAGAGCATATGGGCCTAACTTGAGCGATTAATGAGTATTAACCATTACATTACGAGTCTCGAATCCGGCAACATTGATGCCTGCAGGTAGCATGTGTGGGTTTATTGAGCAGTCGCAGTCACGTAAACAGATCACGTACTTGAGACGCCTGTGGCAGAAAAGGTATTCCACATCCGCCGCCAAGGTTTGTGAATGGTGGCGCTAGCTAACACTCCCAGCGTTTACATCCACTTTGAGTATTTCCTCCCAGCGGGTCTAGATTCCGGACTCGCGCTTGTCAGTGGCCTTTAGGGTATTGGGGGCTCATTTTTTGGGGATGAGAGCGACTACTATGTTCCCCAGCACTTCATTTGGTAGACCCGTTAGGTCTTCGTTGGTGTACTGCGGGCGCTGAGGGAAGCCCAGCCTTAAGATTTCTCTGCTCGATGCAGAGTTGCCGAGTCTCTCCCGTTGCGATATCCGCAAGACCACCCACACTTGAACGAAGGTATTATGTAGGCCTAAAGCTGGTAGCTTTTCATTGGGCGCCTAATTTTGGAGACCAGTGTCGCCTTGTAGGATGCTCTTATGGCGTCTGCCTGCCTGGGCTCATGGTAGGGTAGAATACGTTAGCCGGCTCACTACGAGGGCCAGTGCGAGTCTCAGTGTCTCGGTTTCTGGAAAGCCTTTCCTATGGAAGGTGACCCCATGTATCATACGGTATATTTGTTTTATTGTCGCGTGATTGGTTAGAAAGAACTTGATATAGTTGTATCTATTCGTGCCACAACCAATCTCGTTTAATCCTGAGAGGATGGTGTCATGCGTCATTGTGCCAAAAACGTTTCGGGATGTAGCGCCTGCACTAGGTGCTTTCTTTCTTGGGGTATGTTGTTTATGACCAAATCCTTTAGTAAGAGGAAAATACCCTAGGTGGACAGGCTCTCTGGAACCGAACGTGTCTCGAGGAAACATTTTGATCACTCAGGTGGGCCCTTAGTCGCGATTGTATTACTTTTTCATAGCGTTTTCCAATGCATTACGTTAGAGATACTGGTCGCAGGGAATGTAGTAGGGCTTTCTCTGGTTTCGCAATTAGGAATATTTTTGCTGCCTTCAAGGTCTCTGGGAGTGTACGGGAATCCTAGATTTCCTCATTCAAGAAATTGTTGAGTTCTCTATGAGTTCAACGCTCATATTTATCATCATCGTGTTCCTTATTTGATCCGGTCCCGGAGCCGTACTCCGCCTGGCTGCCTACGCTGCCCCGAAAAGCTTCGCCTTCATTATTATTTGCATCTAGCGTTTTTGTTTTCTGGTCAATTACATTCGAGGTTGCCCGGAGGGAACTTCTCATTTCCGATAGATCACGTAATTAGTGCCTGAAAAAGCTCCTGGTTTGTTTCTCCGTAATCACTGCTCATTCTTGAGGAATCACAATGACTCCTCAGATTTCAGGCACATCTTTTCAGGTGTTCCAGAGGGTAGTATTTTGGGACCACTACTATTCCTACTGTATGTTAATGACATCATCGTCTGCATAAGCAAGCTCCCAACATTTGTCGTTTACGCAGATGACGTGTGTTAATTCTTCACAGCCGCACATTTGTCAGATCTTGAGCAACAAGCCTCACATTGTTTACACGCTCTTCTAGAATGGTCTAGACACAATTAAAAAATATAAACTTTGAAAAAACGAAAGCAGTGCTTTCCAGGCCTCGAAATAAGCTGTGTCACGTGCCGCCACTTTCTCTACGGATGGGTTCGTCACTCATCCAAACGGTTCCAGCAGTCAAAAGTCTAGGTGTCATCTTCAATTAAAATTTATTATGGAATGATTCCGTCGAAATGGTGGTGGACAAACTTTCAAAGGTTATTGGTATTTTGTGTCCACTGAAATACTTCATGCCGAAGCGTATTGAGCAAATGTTGTATAATTTACTGCACTCTTCTGTTGGTAATGCTTGCTTTCAGGTTCGGGGTACCACATCTTTTATCAACATCAACCACTTGCATCGCCTTCAAAAGAAACGCATTCGAAATATTGTGAATGCGCTGCGACTAGAACATACTGAGCCAATTTTTAAGGCACTTGGTATAACCCCCTTCCTCAGTTGTACGAAACCTTACTCCTCCGACGGTATCAAGCAAGTGTTGTGAAAAATAACTGTTTGATGTTACAGCTGTCCGCATTAAAACGCAAAGAGCCTAAGCATTCAACACGAACTAGCTTGACATGATTTGTACCTTTGACCCGAACTAACTATGCTTGTGAAATGTTATACATCCTCCCGCATGTATTAAACAAAGAAGCTCTATCGATGCACGTCAAGCTAAACAATGCCAACTTTGTTAGCATGTGTTTGTTGTCTTGTGTTCATTATCTTGTGTTTGTTATCTGAAAATGTTTTCGCGCTGCATCTTTGTATGCTTTCGTGTACCACTGCCAAGCCTCTGTAGGGTGCGTCAGGCTCGTCAAGCCTTCTCATTGGCTTTTTGTTGTCGCACCCAACATCGGAAACATGTTAAATAAACATATTGTATTGTAAGTTTTTGAAGGATGCCGTTAGTAGCCATCTTGTTCCTATGTGGCTTTAGCATGCTGCGTAGCACAGCCCACTTAGAGGAATTTAGTGTGTCTCTAAAGGAGTCGCAAAAACTAACCCAGCTCTATGCCTCGAACTTCCACGCATACTCAATGGCTTGCTACGCAATGACCGCGATTCTCCTAAGGAGCTTAAGTTTGAGCTTTTGTTTTGTTTTTTTGTTTTCATCTCTTCGTAAGCCGTCGCCTACTTTTCCAGATATGTAGAAAGTGACGGTCGAAAACTGGCGTATTTGCCCTTGTTTTTAATTGCTTACAGTGTTCTTATGAGCTTCTTTGATGAAGTCCACCCATTCACTGGCGTTTTTGGGGGTGCTATCGGGTATAGGACATATCCTGTAAAACACCCTATCCGTAATCGTTACCTGGCCTATCGAACGTTTAAATTTTGGGGAGGCTATAGATATGCTAATGATAAATTAAGCATTACCCAGGTTCTCGTCTAAGTTCATCCATCTCGCTCTCTGTACGTTGTATGCGGAAGCAAAGTCAGGGAAAATGCCGGTGCTTACCCTACTACAAAGCCCCATAGGCGACACGGACAATATTATAAGCTGGAGCCCATGCCTCTCAGTAGTTCGTTCAAGAGCCCTTTCTTTGGCAGAGTCCTTTTTGTACCACTAATGGGTATGTGGTGCGTTAAAATCGCCCAGTAGCACGAGCTCGCCCAGTGCGTTCGTGCGCAGCTTTGCCACTGTAATCAAGAAATAAAATCTACGTCTTTTTACTCTGGACGGGCTGTAACATTATAATGGATTTCAACTTGCTTCGCTTTTTCTCCAGCACTCTATTAATTTGAAGATGAACGTTGCAATCCGACATTTAGTTTACGCTCGTTGTTACATCTTTGGCCAGCAGCGTAGCTAGACTGGGATAGTCCGGATTAGATATGCTGAAGTAGCCAATCAGTGTAATGATGTCTGGTTGCATTGGCGCAGCTTTTACATAATTTTGTCGTGCGACGGGGAGTTTGTGAAAAGTTCGGCAGTTCCAGTGCCAGATTTCGAGGTGTTCGGGGGCTGCCCTAGAGTTACTCGGCACGTACTAACTGCTGTCGCTGTCTGTCGTCTCCAAAGGCTGCGGCTGACGACTAGCATGTTTTGGATTAGTAGACAGGCTAGAGCTTGCCCTTTTTCGTGCTCGCGCTCCTAACATTGGCAATGCATTCGTCTACGTAGCCCTTCAGATTTGGAATTCCGAGAAAAGTTGTTGGAATCTTTGCACATCTCTCTGCACTTGTTGCACCAATTGCTGGAGTGTCGCCTCTACAGGTGGACACTACGACAGCTGGTGTGGACGCCGCGAAGGGTTGTTTGGGTTTCCTTGGGGTGGCGCCCAACCCAAGGCTCTGTGGCCTTTCTTTGAGGAAGTCCAACTATCGCTTGATTTTCTCTGGGCTTTCGCGGAGGAGCTTGTTTGCCTCAGCAATTTTATGATATTCTGGATTGGAAGTTATTGTAGCAGCAGGGTAAAGGGCCTTTGCCCAGCTTACCTTGTTCGTCTGAGTCGAGTGTTTGGTCGGGGGTTTCTGGCCGTGGGCTCTGGACTTTGGGAATTGGGTTAAGGAGGGTCGGAGGGTTTGTGATTAGGCGGGCCTGCAAGCCGTGTCCTGGACCGGGACCTCGATTTTAACGGTGACTCGACTCTCGGCATTCGTGGCCATGGGTCGTGAGAAGAGTCTCTCTCCGAGCTAATCCAACGTGGTCTCATTTTGTTCCTCGGTGCGGAGTCCTTGCTAAGGCTTTGTTATTGGGGAAGTGGTTTCTTGCTAGGAAGGGCTATAATGCGCGATTTCACAGGCTCTGTCCCCCGTCAGGTGTCCTTCTCCACGGGTGACGCATGTTAGAGCGCATTCGTGCCCCACTGCGGGTTCCATTTCACAAGTGTGGCACGCGATCGTTTCCGGATGCGGGCATACAACAGAGTGGTGTCCCGTTTGGAGGCAGACCTTCCACAGTTTCCAGGTCGCCCTGTAGAGGCGGCAGGGTAGTTCGACCCTTCTGTAGTAGCCAAAGCGCGCAGTGAGGCCGCCGACAAAGGTTACGGATGCTGTCTGTGTCGTTCCGAGCATCCGCGCTCGCAGGAATACTACCCCTTGTGTTGGTATGCGAAGGTTTGCCTTGAGTTCCTCTGGGGTTTGTATTCGGGCCTAAGCCGTGTGTTTACCACCATGGTTGTGCCTTCGCTAGTCGCCACGCATGCGTTCACGGGGTGAGGCCGGCTGCTGATGCACAGTGTAGGTATTCGGTGAATTAAGAGAGCGACCGACTGATAGGGCGTTAACACTATGCATATGTTAGAACCCGGCTTGATCAGTAGTAGAAATTTCGTACCATAGATTTGATGGTGGTATGCTGTAATGTTTGCGTCCGCGACCTGTGGACTGGTCAGATTTTTCATCGGTATTCCCTGATCACGTTCCACCGAGGTTTCAACATTGTCTTTGGGTGGGGGGGAGGGGGGAAGCTTTTTGTGCTTGGGTTTGCTTTTGGTGGTGGCTGTCACTCCCCCTCCAGGATTCCTACCTGAGTTCCATCGGTGCTCTCGGAAGCCCGGGTGGTCTGGGGTCGACCTTTCTTCTTTGGCAGCTTTTTCTCGTGTCCAAGCGTCAGGACCGTTTGCCGTCCTTCGTCCATAGGTTTGCAGTGCGCCGGGTCATCAGTCGAAGCGGCGCCTTCTTTTAGCGTCTATGAATCGCGGGTCTCAATTTTCTCAATCTCAATTCCTCAAATCATAATTCCGAATATCCCTTACTTTCTTCAAATTTCGACAGTTCAGCAAATTCTCTCTGATCTCTTGGGTTGGACTATTTGATAATTTTTAGTTTTTTTTTAGGTCCTTCGGTACTTTCGAGAGCTTACCTACTGTCTGCCTTGGCGCCGTACCTCCTACTTCAATTGCTGCTTCATAAATCAACCTAGTTAAGGTTTCATTCATCACCTCCATGTTATCTAAAACGCTAAAATTAATTTCTTGTCAAATGGGGGTTGAATGCCGAAAAACATTGCTGTTCTCTCTTCAAATTGAAAGAAAACTTAGACCTCCGTAACTTATGGTTACTGTAGTTTACTCTACCTAACACTTCTAGATCCTGCACTATGCTGGTATCGGCAGGGAGTATGAAATCTGTTTCATTTCTTGTTTCTTCATTAGGGCTTTTCCAAGTACACATCCTGTTTCTGCTCGTCCTGAAAAAAAAGTATTGATTATTCGGAGCCTATTCTTTTCCGTAAATTCTACGAACATCTCCCCTCTAGTGTTCCTAGAATCGATGTCGTAATCGAAATCCATGGCAAAAAAAAAAAAAAATGGGTGAGAATCAACTCATGGCTAACTGCGTCTTGAACATGGTCAGCGATACTGAGAATAATAAGCACTGTACCCCACTCCCACCTACTTCCTACTTTTTTAAACAAAACTGTCAGGCTGTGAAGGCCACATTCTTCTTAATTTCCTATGGTATCCCGATCGTTAGCGCGATGTAAATTGCAAAATGTAAAAAGCCAGCTTCCTGACCCCAGCTCCACTTAGCCAAATCGAAAGGAGTGCAAATACAATATTGGAAGCAGTTTAGAATTGCACCCATATTTCTTTCAAGGTGGGCCCATACTTCTCTGATATTAATAGATAACAGCAAATTTCAAAGAAAGAAAAAGACGTGAGGTAGTGTTGCCGGTTTGCGCGCCGAAGAAAGCGTCCTGAAAAGGCAGTTGAGTCTACAAATACTACTGTTTTGTACTTGTTTTCCTGCTGGATCTCCTCCTCAGTTTAGGAATGCATTATGCGTATCCAGAGACAGCATGGTCAACCCGCACAATGTGTCAGTGTAGTGGGGCAGTAGTAGAGGGGGGGGGGGGGAGGTATATTCCTCAAAGTCTGCGGAAGCATAACAAAATCCGGTGCGGAATGGTTCCATCTCAAATTTTCCGTAAACGCGATACTCTGCGTTCGCGTTCTGAACCATCATTCAGTTGCATACATTCACAATACATTTCATATAGCAACACATTTAGCCCAAGAATTTGTGTTCACGTTTCCTTATAGTCGGAAAATATTTAGCCCCGTATGCACAACAATAGCGAGAATTTTTTGCCTGCAGGAGACCAGAAGCGATATTCTATTTATAAACTTTAAGCAACAACTATATGTAAGGGCATACACAGTGAAAGCGTCCGGGGCAAATACTTCGTCCTCTGAAGCTTTCCATTATCACAGGTAATGGCGTTTGCATCTGCCTGCAAACACACACGTGCTCGATGGAATACAAGTTATCCTTCAAAGGCCCTACCTACGCTCATGCGTATTATTAGTCGCCGCAACGGTGGAACATCTATTTTCGTGAACGCCGAGCTTATGTTCCCAAACCTTCGTGTGCAATCTATATATTACGGAGGCAGGCTATATTAGAAATAGCTTATTTTTTGTTATACGTTCTCCAACAAAATTGCATCTTTACTGTCATTTCAATAGTAAATGTTATGCTAGTTATTCATATTTGCATATCTTTTTATTTGGACTCAAACCATCTGTTTTTTCTTTCTTTATTTCCCGTTCTTATAACGTTTTGAGCGAGTCAATGGTACTGGTAAATTAGATTCAACAATTTATCGAAGTGTTACTTCTCCACACTTTTTTTACTTGCTGCTGAGCGATTACTGAGCATAATTTTATAACTTACATCGAGAAATATTCAATACCCTAATTTGTCCCCTTCCATCTTACTATCTCCATAATTTGGCCTGCAGCATGAGCTATTACGTCTAATCAGATTCATTACTTTCATCGTATGCGACAACTTCCGCTTTATTCGCTGGAGAGCGAATATTTTGAAATCGTAGATTCACTATGAGTCCACAGTGTTGAACTGCATTATAGCTAAGGCAGTAGCCATAGAAATAGCGTTTCTACTGAACAAATGAAGCAATTTTTAGCCACGACGCATTAAGGCCTAATTATTTGGTAGTTTTGACGTCCCATACCCACCCTGTAGGTAACGAGAAATGCCAGAGTTTAAAGCTCCATAATGATTACCAAACCGTGACACCTTCCAACGGGCGTGTAATTATGGGTAAACGTGCTTTTTTCAGCTCTAGCCTTACCAAAATACATTATCGGTGAACCACAGCGTAAAAAAGAGGAACGACGACAGAAACAAGACCCACAGGGTGTTGCTTGACACAAGGCACAGTCTCATGTAGGAGTACATATTTGATTACAGAAGTCTCAGTCCATGGTTCCCTGCATCTCTATGAGCCCGCTAGCCGCATTTACCCTATGTTTACGATTCCATTATAATGAGTGAGTCGGTGATTCTGTGAGACTGAGGAAGTTCTGCGAGGCTTAATTTTGATGATACTTTGCCTCAGAGAGCTAAGCTAGGCTGAGTGGTATTTTGACGGGTCTGAGTTAGTCCTTATCAAAAAAAGAGAACCTTTCAGGGAGTCTAATTGTGTGCCCCTTAATTTTATAACTTGTACTCATCTCGCGAACGTGTAAGCGTCAGATGTTCTCAAGTTACTTAACTGACACACTGCAACAACTACGGGTCAACCGCACTGCTCGGAGGTTTTCAAACTATAGTATATTTACAGAGTACTGCCATCCCGCAGATATCGTCGTTCTATCGCGTAGCCCTTTTCGTAGCACACGCGGACGTGCTACTTCATCTGGCAACACTTTGCGGAACACTAAAAGAGGATAGCCAGCTACATGCCAAATGCTTAATATAAAACGATTCCCGCGTTGTGTTGCGGAACGGAGCACCTCATCTTCTTGAATTTTTTGCTTGGTCAGGCAATGTTATGTGTCGGTGCCCACAACATGTTCTTGTTCTTCATGCGGTAACTGCGTGAAAAATTTGCCATAGCCTTTGAAACTATTAAAGCAAATAGCTTTATTCAGCTATTTCGGCCGGTTTCGCGGTTGGTGGTCGATAGTCGGTGGTCGGACACGGCAAGAAAAATGATCGTTTGTTCGTTCGTTCTCTCGCTCACTTGCTTGCTCGGTTTCCGTGTAACTCAGGCTTTCTTACTATCTCACCTTCTCGTTCACTCTCTAAATTATCGTCGGTGGTTCCTGCACAATTTCTGAAATTTATTTCTTCAAATATTGTAAGAAATTATTTCAATTGACATAATCAGAACGTGACAAAGTTTCGAGTGCTTGGATTCTGGACACAGTCGTCGAAAGATTTGTAGTGTTAAAAACGCTGTAGCCTCTGCTTATTTCAGAACAGACAAAAATAATGTGATGGAAATTACGTGTGTAATTAATCACTTCTGCGAAAGAGTGGCGTCACCATATGGCACTTGTTGCGGCTGCCCAAAACACTAGCGCTTGCCCTCGGGTGCATTTTTGTGCTATATTTCTTTGCATATGGTGCATGAAATGAACTGGTGCATCATACTAATGAGGATTACCGCTACCTGACATCATATTCCTGTAAAAAGAGAAATGAGCATTACATAATATATAAACATTGTTTTATTTGTAGTTATGAGTGGCATGAATAAAGTGGACGAGCATACGGCGTTGCCGTAGGTTGGGGGCAGCGCTGCGAACTGGCAGAATGAATACAGCCCGGAGCGTGCAGCCATCTTTGGGTATGTTTAAAAGAAGAACGTAAAGAACAGGTATTTCACTTATGACCCTGCCTGCGTTCTACTGGGCTAGCAATTACGTTCGCGGCGCCTTTGGGGAAATTCGGGAAACTAAACTTTATACACCACTTCGATCTGCCTCGCTTTTCAGGACGCTACGGGTGGTGTGCCTGGTTCAGGTTGCCAAGAGTCGCGTGTAACAAAAAACGTGCATCGCGCTGACTCTACCCTCGGGACTAATTTGAACTTGCCCCGGCCTCAGATTCCAGGTACTGACAGTCAGAAGCGTTCTCTATTATACCGGAGAATCAAAACATCAAGGTTAGACTGGGGGCCGTGTAGGCTTGTAAACTGTAGGCTACAACTCCGCCCATTCCTTCTCTGCTATGTTGTACGGGTTATTTGCCTAATTGCTGCCTGTAACATCCTGTAACAACCCTGTCCCCTCTTGACGCGATGGATGCATAGGAGAGAGTGAGTAAGCTTCGAGTCCTTGTGGGCACAAGTCGAAGTCGAGGTGAAAGCATGCGACTTAAAAAAACACATATGGCTGCGCCGGCTAAATCACATGCTTTCTAAGCGCAGAAGAGACACGTTCAGTGAGCGAATGAAATATGCCCAGGTGCGCATTGATGGTTCTGGAAAAGTCGGGACCACGACATGGCTTCGAGAGACGTAACAGCAAGCACGTGGCAATAAGCTACCAAAGTGCCTTGTTTTTTTTTTTAGTATCCATGCTATGTGCGCTGATGCACCTTAACGTGTTTCATTACCATCACTTTGACGCCACTGCAGTCTCTCTATGATTTCGAATGCTTCCGTTTCTCTTTCTGCACAGCGCGCTCAAGAGATAATTGACATATGACAAGCCGTTCTCGTTTACCGTGATATGGAACTATGTTGAGACTGTCTACCATTGAGGAGGTAACAATAACGGGGAGGCACAGGTAGTCTGTTATCACCTAAATTGCCCCAAGGATGGTAAGATCATAAATAACGACTGAAGATAAAGGATGGCATAAAAGAGCAAAACAGGAGTTTAAGTAACTTCCGAAAGAGTAAATGTCTATGGCTGCAAAGAAAGGTGGCTATTTCTATGCAGTGCAAAGCAATATAAAACCGCGAAAGGCATTTCGTCAGCTTATTTTTCCTTGCTCATTCGTGGGCCGTGATATACACAGGATGATAATTCAAGTAAAGAGCAACCGCCTTACTCGTTGGCAGTGGTGTAGCCAGGAATTTCGTTATGTCGTTCGTGGATAGGGGGGGGGGGGGGGGGGGGGAGTGCTCGGGCTGCTCATCCAGCGAAACCGAGTCAATGGTGAAACGTTCAACAAGCTCGCGGGCAAAGAGGCCGCGGCAATGAGACTCATCAAGAAGGTGCCCAACGAGCCTGACTAGGCTCGTTGAATCCTTCGCAGCTAGCCACATAACGTACGTGGCCGCCTTCCACAACTGGAGGCCGAGCGAACGTAACGAGATAGACGCCACCATACGCAAGGCATATAAAGCGGCACTCGGCCGCCTCGGGAGCACGAGCACCGAAAAATTCATGGCGCTGGGAGTCCACAACACGCTGGACGAAATAGCGGAAGCAGAGAACGGCGCAACTCGAGCGTCTCTCTGAAACGAGAACCGGAAGACAGATACTGCGGAACCTTGGCGTCGAGCCGAGGGAAGGCAAGCAGCAGAAAGACGTACCTATACCGGATAGCATCAACAGAAAGCTCAGGGTCTGCCCGATCCCGAGAAACATGAACCCTGAGCACAACAAGGAGCGGAGGTTGGCGAGGGCCAGGGCTCTCGTGGACCTCCACGCCAGAGAAGAAGGCGCCGTCTACGTGGACGCGGCGGAGTATCGAGGGAGCAGCGACGCATACGCGGTGGTGGCTGTCGAGGCATCGACGGGTGCAACGAAGACCGCGGCGAGAGTCCGGACTCGAGAGGCGCACCGGGCGGAGGAGGTGGCCATCGCCTTGGCCGTCTCCGACCCCGGATGCACTACTGTGTTGTGTGACTCTAGAACGGCAGTGAAGAACTACGCCAAGGGTAGGGTATGTAGTGAGGCCGCGCGCATACTGGGGGCGCAGGGCTGAAGACATGCGACACAAAAGCGCTGTGGTGATCAAGTGGTTTCCGGCCCACATGAGCAGTGACGTGTCGGAACGCGGGAACGTGAACCACAACGAGACGGCCAACTCGGCCGCGCGAGGACTAACCAACCGCGCAGCTGCAAGCATGGCCGACTCAGAGTGTTGGTCGCGGTGCAGTGCCAAGGACAAGATGACCACCTTCAACGAAATAGTGAAGTGGTACAGACTTAACAGACAGACTATGCCGCCACCTCACCCGGGGCTTACCCGGAAGGAGGCAGTGTTATACAGGCAATTACAGACGGAGTCCCTGCTCACCCAGGTGCTAGCTAAGCACGTGTGTCCGAGCGTGTACGTGAGTGACGTGTGTAGACTGTGCGCTAAGGAGAGAGCCACTGCTGCTCACATCATTTGGGACTGTAGTATAAATCCGCGAGAAGCCAACGAGAAGACGACGATCCCGCCGCAGCTAGAGGCTGCAACGAGGAGCTATGACCAAGAGACAACTCAAGGCCGTCCAGCAGGTCTCGGCAGCTCTAGAGACGGAGCGACCGCGCGAAACCGAGGAGAAAGGGGGCAGCACCCCCAGGAAGGGGGCCGCGGCCCTCTCGGATCCGCGGAAGTAGCGAGGAACGAAGACCTCGAGGAGCACAATGCACGAGACTGACGTAGTGGCCGCGTTGCGGTAAAAGCTTGTCCTCCCTGCGTGGAGGGAGCCTAACCGACTCTACAGGCATTTTCATTAAAGTTGTTCTCTCGCTCT
Source organism: Dermacentor andersoni (assembly GCF_023375885.2). Classification (NCBI taxonomy): domain Eukaryota; kingdom Metazoa; phylum Arthropoda; class Arachnida; order Ixodida; family Ixodidae; genus Dermacentor; species Dermacentor andersoni. The sequence goes on along the minus strand of NC_092818.1, from coordinate 179,549,116 downwards.
CTCTCTAAGAAAAAGTCACTATATTTAATGCGTCAAACAAGGCAAATAAACATGTTGCACAATCACAGATTCACAGATCACGGACTCCTATTGCCCGCCTCCCCCCTCCCTTCCTCCCTCCCTCCCTCCCTCCACTCCCCTGACGTATCGCGCGTGACTGAAGGCGGCATGCTTCCTCCCCGCTTTTTACCTTGCGCACACAAGACTGATCCACCATCGTCCGTTCACTCATACCACCCCTCCCCCTACGCTTTCGCTCGCACATACAGCATGCGGCGCGCGGTCAGGATGTTATCGCCCTTGGATTTTATACGGAATATGTGGGCGACGGCAGAAATGAGCCTGGAGTGTCCATAAGGTTCCAATCGCAATAATATAATAAGAGTATCCGGCAACTGAAGGGTCCCGTAGCTCATCACTTGGCGCAATAGAAGAAGTAACAAAATCGAACTTTCATGATGCGACAATTCGCTGCGCCGCAACAATGTCTTTTCTTTATCTTTGTTGGGTGGTGGCAAAGAAATGAAAAAGACACCGAAGGAAAGCTTGTTGGTCACAATCAAATGCCTACTTTGGGCCCCTAATGTGGCTACCGAAAGAATGTCGAAGAAAACGTGAGACGCTTGGTCCACAGACAACCATACGCAAAGTGCTCGGTATCCTACACCGGCGAGACTTTCCGGAGAGGTGCGCTCAAGCGATCGCCTTGCAATCCGTCGAGTCCGCACAGTGATTGCGGCGAGCGACCATTGTTTCTTTTTCTCGTCTGCTAGCAGGAAAGCGTCTAAAACTGCCAGATGAAAATTCATTCGGCCAGAGAAAAACGAACGCGCACCTAAGTGCGCCGCGCGGTGGTCGGGGCAACACGAGAAAAACGCATGCGCTCTGTCTGGCTCTGGCAGCCTGCGGGTAACGAGAACAAGAAAATTGAAGAGGCTGAATGTGTCCTCGGAAATAGAAGTCGAAGTACAAAAATAAACATAATAACGTTAGTTACCTTTGCTTGCGTGTCTTGACATGGATGCTTTGATATTCTTTTCTGTGACTTGACGGCACAAGTGAACCACCGCAACGCGTCGTCTCATCAGACCTCGCTGCGTGCTTTCTGAACTTGTCTGATAGTGTGTTGATTTGCCTTGTCTCGTTGCATGGTCCGATGTACGACTTTAGAAAAGTCAATGCACGTTTGGCGTCCAATGTTTATAACAATATTAAACCCACAGAGTTCCGGAAAAGAAACTACAAAGCACGGCTTTCGAAATGTCAATGCACCTTTCGCATCAAAAGTTTGAAAACTTTATACCCATAAACTTTCAGAATTGAAATCCATATGCTCTGTAGATTCCTGGGACTCCGCGAAATGCCGGGACGAGCCCGTGGGCCATTGAAACTTTGTGTTTGGATGGGGTTCCTTGCATTATGTGACTCCATGTGCATGGGCGTTGCCACCAACTCCAGCCCAAGTTCGCAATGTTCGCGCTGAAATGTCTTTTCGGGCGTGAAAACACATTCTAGACAAAATCCAGAATTATTTGCGGCACCGGGGGTTGTATTAGTCGGTGGTGCAAGACAGCACGGAAAAAATTTCGGCAGATGCTGAAGTTCATAAACTAGCTTCGTAATCAGCCCAGATTTTAGATTTTAGACTGCACAATCGTCGGGATCTGCCACACTTTTATGTTATATATATATATAATTCAATATTCACCCACATTTTAGGACGGCGTGTGCCCACGGAAATGGCCCATATTTTTAGACTGCACTACCTTCTAAGCTGCATTATCTTTGAGATCGACCCGCACTTTCAGATTGCACGTACCCACGGGAACGGCCCACATTTTTAATCCTCACCCTACCTTTGAAATTGGCCCATGTACATATTTAGATTGCCCATACTCACGTGAACCGTGAACAGTCCACATTTTTAGACCGTACTACTTATGGCATCGGCGTACATTTCCAGACTGCACCATCTTCGGGATCGGCCCGTATTTTTAAGTTACACATACACAAGGGATTGTCCAGATTTTTACTACTCCACTTTCGGGATCAGGCCACATTTTTAAACTTCACTATCTTCGGGATCGGCTAAAAATAACAACCAAGTGATCCTTACAGACCACTTTGTTGAAGTCGACAAGAATGCTTCGCATTAATAACCTAATAGGCAAGACTAGAAGCGCGAAGGTGTCGTTTAAAGGCACAGTAAGGTTAAAGGCAATTTGGACTGTTTTAGTAAATTAACTTTCCACAGTGCTAAAAGAAGTCACTGTTCCCGTCAGAAGAGGTATGTAAGCCAGCAAAGATGTAAAAACGAAAAATGGTGGCGCTGCCCTCTTCAAGTTTCCCGAAACGCCTCCCTGTGACTTCTGTGGATATTGACGGCGTCTAGTTCGGCCTAGCCAATCTATCTTGAAACAAACTGTATTGCATTGCGAAAGAGGCAAGGAATGAACTTAGCTGGTTTCAAGAAGCTTTGCTTAGCGATGACTAAAATAGATATAAACAAAGAACTTTGAAATATGTGACGTCCCACTGGCGTACCTACGCTAGCGTTATGTTGCAAAATTCAATGAACTGAACTTTGATCTTATATTTTTTTTCGTAATCAACCTGTTTCCACAAAATTAGCAAAGGTATACTTTTGAAAAAATACTTTATTTGTCTATAGCGATTTAGTGCTACCATTGAGCGTCCCTTTAAGGGCAAGTGTTCACGCTTCACGATTTGGAACCGAAAGGAAGCTCCTTGAAAACATGCCCAAGAAAAAACGTGGCCCAAGGCGGTATGAGAAGTCCTTCCATCCAGAAATATACATTCGCCATCAGCCAAAAAGTCAGAATGGGCCAGCTCCTGTTCAGCGACTGTTCCTAGTTTCTTTCACACGTGCCGGCGGTGCCCCGAGGGAAGATTCGCGGAAGACGGGAGAACGGGACTTGTTTGGGAGAAGAATGTCACGACACATCTGCTTCCTAGACTGGTTGCCTATTCGCTTTCTTGAGGTGTTATCTTGAACGCGGGGGATTCTTCTTCCTGTACCTTCTGGAATTTCTGCTAGCGAGTGCATTTTTTCTCGTTTGCGCAGTGACACAAATTTAGGTTCCCGTGAAGAACTAGAGGTTTTATAGTGTTATTTTTTTACTTACGATGTCTCTACAAGGAGCTTCTTGTAGAGACAGCTGTCGGAAAAGAGTGGTACTATTACTCAGCCTGTCGCTTCAACCCTCGTTGGCGTAGTGGTAGCCCTACCGCACTGACTCCGTCGGGTTCTGAAATAAGAATATGCAAGACTGTTAGGTGCCCACTAGGTACCACTTCCTAATTGAGTTTACACCCACTATAAAACACATGAGGCGTTTTGTTATCTGCTTGTAGTACGTATGACACTCAAGTGTTGTGAGAAGTGAGTAACTTTCTTAATTTTCTGATGCTGTGCAAAACGCAAAGTATGCCCAATTATGTGACAACTGAAGGCGTTCGACATCCATAAGTTGCACATTGACTACGAAAAGCGTTGTAGCGCACTTCTGACAAATTGGCCTTTGTAGTGGCTTGCGAACATGCGAGTTTCGCAGGTAGTACGAAATATTCAAAGCAATAACTAACCCAATATTGCGCATTTTAACATTGCCAGTGGTTAGCACAGAGTAGCTTGCTGTTAGCACTCGCAATGGTGCGCGAACAATCTACCACACAACTCGTCCAGCATTGTCTTATTGATGCACAGTCAGAGCGCCGCCAATAACGCCATCTATAAAGCTTCTAGCTCATTTTTGCCAGTCACCATCTTAGTATCCCATAATTCCGCTTGTGTCGAATCTTTGCAAAAACGCCATGTATATTTGTAGACCTCCGTCAGTGGCATCCACAGCGCCTGTTAGCCAGGGCTGCTTATGACGATAAACTTTGCCGCTAATGCTCCAGAGAGTGCTTCGGTGCCGCATGGTTTACGAAATGCAGTAGGCCACTGAGAAGACATGACACTTTTTCGGTGTACATAGCATTCTACAATGCTACACAGCGTGATCCATAAACTGTCCGTCGAAACTGCAGTTATTGTCAATTGAGCTGTCGCCATTTCTAGATTGGCTACGATTTATTTATACTTCTTTTTGCATATGAGATGGTTTCTAAGGACAATATCTTCACGTAAGCGCGAAACAATGCCGGCAGTTTCAAGATTTCAGGTGCCACGCTGCAGAATTTTATGCTTCCGTAATACGAGAACTTATAAAGAAACGGAAAAAAAATATTGCAGAGCACCTGAATGTGTGTCAACCTATCCAGTATTTTTTGTGCAGTATTCCGCCGCGTTTCCCGTTTCAATCAGGATGCAAGATAGTGTACCAAATTTAGCCATATATGTCTTCTTTGTTTTTTTTTTTTTGCGTGATATACATATCCCCTGGATGGTAGAAAAAAATAACAATTACCGCTCCTCAGGGCCCTATTATTGCCTCGGGAGAGGCCTTTGAAAGTGCATTATCTCATCTCTGCCGTCGACCTCCTCAAAGTCTGCTATTTACGAGCCACGGTCCTCCTCAACCGTCCTATACATGCATGCTTGCGGCGTCTGTCGTATCCAATAAATTATGGCCTCGCCGGCGAACTGCCGCGATAAGCCCTGTTAAGCTCCGGTTCCGCATGAAAGCAGCCCCGAAGAAGGCTGTCAGGTAGATGTTTATTTTGCCTAACTTTCTTCATATAACTCTCGATGTTAAATGGAAAGAAGTGGGAGCGGCGTCTGAAACTTGACAGTTTAAGACTTGCCTCCTAAATAAAGAAGCAGCCAGTACGAGGCAAAGACAAAGTCGATACTTACAATGGCCAGTGTTGGCGCAAAGTTCAAAGAAATAAGCGTACAAAAACAGGACGCAAGCTGGAAAATATCTATTATTAAAGGGATTTTCAGTGTTCTAGCAACCAGTACGCCCTTCTCTTACGCAAAAGCACTTCCTCTCTGGTTCGTGTTGAAGTAGCCGCCACTAACGACAGCAATCGGTTTCCTAACAGGACGATCACTCAGGCAATGGACAACAAAGATGGCACTTAGGTAAAAATAAGTTTGGAGAATAGGGGTCAAGCGTAGGCACTCACAAATTTTTTTTCGCTATAGCTGTTCCTAAGATCACGTGCAAAGCAATCGCGATATTTCACACATTATTAGACAGTTTTAGCAGAGCGTTTGCTTGCGCTCCGCTCCGCACACGTTTCACGCGAACCGGTGGCTGCACAGAATGCATTGATTTCGCTTATCTAACAAGAGCGTCTTCCAGAGATGCCACTGACGTGCTCTCAGCTTGGCGGTAAAACGATTGCGAAAGCAACTACACGCTCACTGACACACCGCTAAATCAGGTTCCTAGCGGAACGTGGTTAGCGTCCCACGTTCCGCTGCCGCTATGTGTGCTGTGCGCACGCGCGTCAGTGCTCCCAGTAGCGTTTTGCTGAGCGGCTGCGTGCCAATTGTTGTGATATTCCGGTCTAAGCGGAGCGGACCGTAAACGCTCTGCTTAAACTTTCTATTATCTTAAGCGGCCGACCAGTAGTAAAACAGCGCTTACATACAAACAGCATTGTGGATTTTGTAGCAGGTAGCTTATTCTATGCACACTGGGCTTGTTTTGCGAGCAATAGGCAGGGTCCTTTCTTCGTGCCACAAATTTGCTGCAACTGTGCGCCTTCGGAGCTTTTTTTTTTTCATCATCTCTCGTATTCTTACCCAGAGTGTCGGGTAGCAAAACGGGCGGTCGTCTGTTTAACCTCGCAATCTTTCCAACATTTGCTTTCTCTCTCGTGCACGAGAACAGAGCTCGCAAACAACACGGCTCAAAATTAGCAACAACCAAAAAAGAAAGTAAACTGTATTGGCTCTACGTTCCTTGCTACCTTGTGAAACAGATCTCGTCTTGTTTGTTTATTGTGTGCCCCCACGGCCACCTTTGAGCTGTTTACTTGTCAACACGCCTCAGTGGAAGCCATCCTTAGAGAACGTATTAATAAGCAATACGGGACGCAAGTACACGACCTCACTCTAGGCAGTACTTGCTCGTCGACATTCCTCCAGCCAACAACCACGCGCACACACAAAAAAAGCACGAACAACAGCAATAAAGCTAGAAGACATGCTCTGGAAACCTATACTCTGATGACTTCGCCTCGGCCGGTAATCAAGAGAAGGGCGAAGAAGACGCTGCGCAGGTGCCAGTGATGAGCGGCGCAGGCTCTATTCGTGGTTTCCAGCGAGTGGAAACGAACAACACAAGTTTCCACGTCACGTCTCCGGGAATCGCCCGGATTGTAGTAGGCCCCGGATCACGTCCACTTCCCATGACCTCGCCACCATGTTGCGCCGCAGGAAGTGGTTAGCCACTCCTGCGGCATGCATTCATTCATTACACTGCCTTGTTTTGTTTTATTTTGCCTTCATTCTTGGAGCGGTGCAACTTTGACTAGAGAGTTGTTGAAGAAGCTTGCCGGGATGTCATACAGAGCATTGTAATGCTATTTTTAAACGGGTACCTTTACTATGGACCCGTTAAACATTACAACTCGGTGATAAACATCTAAACATCTATCTAAGCAATAGATCAAATAGAATATGTAGGAATTTATTAGCTCTCCATTAAGCTGCGGTGGAGGGTGGAGCAGAGGGGCTCCATATGGCTTTAACGGTTATATACCTCCTATACCTCCTATATGAACACAACAATCAAATCCCGGCCCTCAGTCCCCAGCAGCTGCGAAGCAACTGACCACGGCGGCGGTCAGACCTGCGACGCTGCAGAGGGTGCTAAGAATCCCTGGCTCCGGACAGGCCGCCATTGGAATATGAACCTGGCAACGTTTAACGCTAGAACGTTATCTAGTGAGGCGAGTTTAGCAGCGCTATTGGAGGAATTAGAGGGCAGTAAATGGGATATAATAGGGCTCAGTGAAGTTAGGAGGCCAAAAGAAGCATATACAGTGCTACCGGGGCTTAGCAGAGAGACGAGAACTAGGAGTCGGATTCCTGATTAATAAGAACATAGCTGGTAACATACAGGAATTCTATAGCATTAACAAGAGGGTGGCATGTCTTGTTGTGAAACTTAATAAGAGGTACAAAATGAAGGTTGTGCAGGTCTACGCCCCTACATCCAGTCATGATGACCAGGAAGTCGAAAGCTTCTATGAAGACGTGGAATCGGCGATGGGTAAAGTCAAAACAAAATACAGTATACTGATGGGCGATTTCAATGCCAGGGTAGGCAAGAAGCAGGCCGGAGACAAGTCAGTGGGGGAATATGGCATAGGCTCTAGGAATAGCAGAGGAGAGTTATTAGTAGAGTTTGCAGAACAGAATAATATGCGGATAATGAATACCTTTTTCCGCAAGCGGGTTAGCCGAAAGTGGACATGGAGGAGCCCGAATGGTGAGACTAGAAATGAAATCGACTTTAAACTCTGCGCGAACCCTGGCATCATACAAGATGTAGACGTGCTCGGCAAGGTGCGCTGCAGTGACCATAGGATGGTAAGAACTCGAATTAGCCTTTACTTGAGGAGGGAACGGAAGAAACTGGTACATAAGAAACCAATCAATGAGTTAGCGATAAGAGGGAAACTAGAGGAATTCCGGATCAAGCTGCAGAACAGGTATTCGGCTTTAACCCAGGAAGAGGACCATAGTGTTGAAGCAATGAACGACAATCTTATGGGCATCATTAAGGAGTGCGCAATAGAAGTCGGTGGTAACGCCGTTAAACAGGAAACCAGTAAGCTATCGCAGGAGACGAAAGATCTGATCAAGAAACGCCAATGTATGAAAGCCTCTAACCCTACAGCTAGAATAGAACTGGCAGAACTTTCTAAGTTAATCAACAAGCGTAAGACAGTGGACATAAGGAACTATAATATGGATAGAATTGAAGAGGCTCTCAGGAACGGAGGAAGCCTAAAAGCAGTAAAGAAGAAACTAGGAATAGGCAAGAATCAGATGTGTGCGTGAATCAGATATGGATGAGATAGTTCAAGTGGCAGAAGAGTTTTATAGAGATTTATACAGTACCAGTAACACCCGCGACGATAAGGTGAGAGAGAATAGCCTAGAGGAACTTGAAATCCCACAAGTAACACCGGAAGAGGTAAAGAACGCCTTGGGAGCTATGCAAAGGGGGAAGGCGGCTGGGGAGGATCAGGTAACAGCAGATTTGTTGAAGGATGGTGGGAACACTGTCCTAGAAAGGTTGGCCGCCCTATATACACAATGCCTCATGACCTCGAACGTACCGGAATCTTGGAAGAACGCTAACATAATCCTAATCCATAAGGAAGGGGACGCCAAAGACTTGAAAAATTATAGACCGATCAGCTTACTGTCCGTTGCCTACAAAGTATTTACTAAGGTAATCGCAAATGGAATCAGGAATACCTTAGACTTCTGTCAACCAAAGGACCAGGCAGGATTCCGTAAAGGCTACTCAACAATAGACCATATTCACACTATCAATCAGGTGATAGAGAAATGTGCGGAATATAACCAACCCTTATATATAGCCTTCATTGATTACGAAAAAGCATTTGATTCAGTCGAAACCTCAGCAGTCATGGAGGCACTACGGAATCAGGGTGTAGATGAGCCATATGTAAAGATACTGGAAGCTATCTATAGCGGTTCCACAGCCACCGTAATCCTCCACAAAGAAAGCAACAAAATCCCAATAAAGAAAGGCGTCAGACAGGGAGATACGATATCTCCAATGCTATTCACAGCGTGTTTACAGGAGGTATTCAGAGACCTGGAGTGGGAAGAATTGGGGATAAAAGTTGATGGAGAATGCCTTAGTAACTTGCGATTCGCTGATGATATTGCCTTGCTTAGTAACTCAGGAGGCCAATTGCAATGCATGCTCACTGACCTGAAGAGACAAAGCAGAAGGGTGGGTCTGAAAATTAATCTACAGAAAACTAAAGTAATGTTTAACAGTCTCGGAAGAGAACAGCAGTTTACGATAGGTAGCGAAGCACTGGAAGTGGTAAGGGAATATATCTACTTAGGGCAGGTAGTGACCACGGATCCGGATCATGAGACTGAAATAACCAGAAGAATAAGAATGGGCTGGGGTGCGTTTGGCAGGCATTCTCAAATCATGAACAGCAGGTTGCCACTATCCCTCAAGAGGAAAGTGTATAACAGCTGTGTCTTACCAGTACTCACCTACGGCGCAGAAACCTGGAGGCTTACGAAAAGGGTTCTGCTGAAACTGAGGACGACGCAACGAGCCATGGAAAGAAGGATGATAGGTGTAACGTTAAGGGATAAGAAAAGAGCAGATTGGGTGAGGGAACAAACGCGGGTAAATGACATCTTAGTTGAAATCAAGAAAACGAAATGGGCATGGGCCGGACATGTAATGAGGAGGGAAGATAACCGATGGTCATTAAGGGTTACGGACTGGATTCCAAGGGAAGGGAAGCGTAGTAGGGGGCGGCAGAGAGTTAGGTGGGCGTATGACATTAAGACGTTTGCAGGGACAACATGGCCACAATTAGTACATGACCGGGGTAGTTGGAGAAGTATGGGAGAGGCCTTTGCCCTGCAGTGGGCGTAACTAGGCTGATGATGATGATGATGATGATGATGATGATGATGAATCTACAGTTGAATTGTGAATTTTTTTAATTTTCGTGCGGATTACTGTTCTGAGAGAGAATGAAATACAAAACAGGGAAGGCAGGGAGGTTAACCAGACGCACGTCCGGTTTGCTACCCTGCACTGGGGAAGGGGTATGGGGATGAAGAGAGAGAGAGAGAGCACAGTTTCGCGCACAGTTGAATGTTCGCACCGAGTCTACACATGGTTCCCTAGTCTTGTCGACTTGAAATATAATGACGGCGCTTTCGCGGCTTTCTGTGCCATCGACGCGTACAGCCTAAGTCCAAGGATCTTCATTACCGAAAATTGTCTAGAGTCCAGCTGGTTCAATGCTGTTCGCAGAGCTTCACGCTCGACCTCTGTTTGGGGAAAAATACATAGGATGTGTTCAATATTTTCTGTGGTCGCACAAGAGTCGCACATGTGAGTATCCGCCATTTCAATTCGAAACGAGTAGGTCTTCGTAAATGCCACCTCGAGCCAGAGGAGGCACAATACTGTCGCCTCGGACCGGGAAACTTTTGATGGCACTTGTAACTTTACACTCTTAAAAACAATTACACTCTTTGGAGCTTATCTTGTCCCAGAACAATAATCATCTGTCTTGCCCGAGTCTCCTTTCTTTAACCCTGCGAGCCCAGTACTTCCCAGTCACGAATGGCTTGCGCGTTATCAGCGTGACATAGCATTCTCGACAGGAAGGTATTGAGCGCAGTGTTTTCAAGAAAGGAACGCAAGCAAGGCAGATGACGATAATTGTTGTGGGAGAGATATACACTCCAAAGGGTGTTACTGTTTTAAGAGGCTAAGGATGCATCCAACCTAACTTCAGTGCGACAAGAATTGTTTGGGTGAGCCATGGTGCTTATATTAGGCTTGCGAGTACTGCATTCAATGCGTCCAGTATTTGCAATGCTCTTTGAGCAGTCGGTGTCTGCAGCTTGTTCAGTAGCATTCCAATGGTATTGATTAGTGATCGCACCACCAAAACCACTTTCCGATCTTGTTCAGTCAATTCACCGGCAGGAGATGCTCGGGGTAAGCTATTTCCGTCGACGTGCGGTGGATCTGCTGGTGGTTCCCGTTTTGGCAGCGCAGACCAGGCTTCGGTGTCCATAGTCTTCTCAGTGCCCTTGTCCTTGCCCTTTGTAGACCTTTCTGATGTGCATGGCCTGGGTGGCAGTGGAGGAGGTGACAGTGGGTGCGGCACATGCGTCACCGACGCAGCTTTCCTTGAAGAGCGTCGGCCACGGTAGCGTCGCTTCCTGATTTTAGCGGCGGCTTCTCGATGAGAGGAATAATCTCTTGCCATTTATTTTAACATAGCAATTCCTTTATTTTTGGGCAGTACTTTGATGAAGCCTTATGAGATCCGTGGCACTTTGGACATTTCATGACAGTGGCCGCACATTTATCCACGGCGTGTGGCTCCGCGCAGCGGGGGCACACTGTTTCGTTCTCACAGACGCTGCTCACGTGTCCTAGTTTTATGAAGTTGCGGCACTACATAGGCTTCGGAATGAAAGGCCGGACAGGACGACGAAAGTGGCCTACCTTAACGTGTGACTGCAGGCAGTTGCCCTTGAACAAGATCTTCACGCAACGGGACTTGCCCAGGTGCAAGACATCAGCAATGACGTCATGATCACTCGTGGCTTAAACTAGAATCAGCAAGTAATTGCTGAAGATGGCCAAGTCTATGTCGTATATGACACTGGTTATGACCTCAGAGCCCAGCGGGATGTGATAGCGCACCTGCATGCCATCAAGACCTCGTACCTTGCGTAGGGCGCTAAGAGCACCCGCATGCAGAATATCAACAGCCTGTACATTTTTGCGGGTGTTCAATCTAACGTCCGTGATTTCGTTAGACACCATGGTCTCCAGATGAATCGAGACAGACTGCCTATTAGGCAGCTTCATGTTACCGTTGGCTATCATAGGCATAAACAAGGCGGTGTTGGCGTCGGGGATCCGCGTGGGCCCAACAGTTTGTGTAATGAAGAACGAAGAGGTCCTCGTAGACGACTTCGCCTTGCGGCTCCGCACAAGTTCGAAGTCGTCTTCATCAGAAAGGTCCTCGCTGCTGAGCGAGTAGACATGGGTGCCTTCGCTGTCGCTGTCAGTCTGTAGCCCGATCCGTTTCCTGGAGGCGGCCGCCGCTGACGCCACCAGTTCCGGCAGACACCCTGGACGGTCCACTTCCATCGCCACCGAACTAGGCGTAACGACTGTTATATACACCGGTGATTTCACAGAAATATCCAGGGGTACAAAAACAACACTTCGCCAAGAGACACTTCATCGGCGTCCTCTATACTGTTCTGAATTTGTTAATTAATCTGTAGTATGTGACGTTGGCAGTTAGCCCTGTGTTGTAAGATTTGTTACAGATATTTAGATGTTCCATCTACTGCCTTGTTGAGCGACAAGCGCAATGAGCTTTGACAAATCAGCTAAACACTGTCTGTCGCAAATGTATATTAGAAAATATGAATTGATTGATTGATTGATTGATTTTTACTACGCACGCGCTACTAAGTATCTGTCGGTAAACGCGCGAAACTCCGGGAAATCATAGAATGAGAAATCACACTTAAAACAAGGAACAGATCAAACTACAATGAACGGCAACGCTACATTGTTATAACATGCACACGCACACACAACGTACGTCTGCTATTGCCCTTGTAAGCCTGCAGTATTAAAACAAAAATAAACTTTAGGAGCGTCGACGACCAAGAACTTAGTGCACGGATGTTTTTGCCGTCTTCCCCCCATCAGAATTCAGCCGCCACAGGCGAAATATGAAGCCACAACCTCGTCCTCTTTAGGTGAAGGTCACATACGCCTTCACATTCAGTGCTGAGTTACCGGAGCAGGTACAGCCGCCACAGTACCCCACAACTATGGCACCGCGCTGCTGAACTCATGGTCAAAATCAATACGTGGGTTAGCCACTAAGGCGTTGCTTCTAATCGTATCGGCACGTAAAACTGCGCATTTTGATTGTTTCGGAGTAGATACACATCAGTGAACGCATGTGCACCTACACCTGCTCACTGCTCATGCCTATTTTCTAAAGTCGTGCGTGGAATAGTGTGATAGTGCGGGCACCTTCAACAGTTATAACCTGCAATAAATTAAGCTAGAAATAATAGATAGGGTTCCAGAGTCCAATGGAATGAAGTATGCACATTGTTTCCATGCAAAGAGGATTAAAAACAAAAGTTTGGTAGAAAGCAAAGCAGTGAACTCTAATGAAGCGCAAAAAAGGACCGGTAAGCAACAAGGTAGACCAGCGTATAGTTATAGAATATTTTAACACGAAGTCCCAATCGCAGCCTCACTGGAACAGAGCGTATCATAAGGGAATCTGTTATTATTGCTTCTTTATGGATATATTAGGGACGAAAACAAGAGGTGATGTCTCGCTAAAGCGTTTTCCAGAAGCCTAATTGTGAGGCCCACGATAAGATTATCGCCGTTAATTATTGGTCGCGCAATACGCATACGTTAATGTCCAAGCAAAGCACGAATCAAGAATAATTAAGCACATAGCACCCAGCCCCGAAGATGCGGTGTTGCTGGGTGAAAAAGCAGTAAAGCACAATCGATAGCTTGCCACAAGTATGAGGTGCACAATACATATACCATGTATTTCAGCGAACACTTTCAAAATTATTTAAAGCTTGCCTGCGGCAGATAATACGATTCTTGTTGATGATGTGGTCTACTCGAAGCGGCGTACACTACTTGCTCAAAAAGTTGAAATGCATAGTCGACTTATTCACAAAAATTCTCTATTTAACCTTTTAACTAATTACCTTCTGGCCCATATTACAATTTACAAATTCTAGCCGTTGAGTTGCCAAGGCAAATACACTTGAAATGAGTTTCTAAATATTAATTCCCAAATTTTGGGGAGAAAAGCATTGGCCCTCCAGTTACTTTCTTAACAACGCATCCTTTTATGCATTCAAGCAGAAAAGTAACTGGAAGGGGAACGCATTTTTTTGCAACGTTCGGGAATTAATATCTCGAAACTGGTGTCATCCTGAGAATTCGGAGTGGATCCGCCTTGCGAACTCCACAGCTAGAATATGAAAATTGCAATATGGGCCACAAGATAATTAGTTAGAAAGTTATTTAGTGAAATTTGTTAAATAGTCGCTTATGCATTTCAATATTTTGAGCAAGTAGTGTCCGCCGTTTCGAGTTGACCACCTTACGAACAAGAATTGTACTATCTGCCAAAGGCAACCTTTAAGAATTTTTCAAAGTGTTAGCGGAAACACCCCGTATATGAAGCGTTAAATAATATATTCATGGTTTTGGTTATGGACACACTAGCCTGACGAGAAACATTGCAGAACGCTTCACTGACTTCGGCTTTGTTGACCTACGTCGGCTGGGCACTTAAACTTTGACGCACTTATAATTCTCGGAGATTAAACCCTTTCCGCACGCTTGCTGACTCGCACCATGCCTCTGCTCCGCATCGTGCCTCGTTCTAGCTCTTGAAATTATACGGAGCATTACGTGAACTTGGCAAATAATAATGACTATTTAATGTGCCTTATCAGGAAGCTTATTATGAAGCCTATTAGGAATATGAAAGAGCATGCATAGCTGAGTACTTTCGATATGTGGAAATTGATTGAAGGTTCAACTCAATATTAGATCTTTCGGGTAGAAGCTGTTGATCGACAAGCTTTTTGTCTCTGGTCCCTGCATTCATAATATCTGAAATGTGTAATTGAAATTTAATTAAATTGCGTAGCGCCTGCATAAAGCGCACATACAGATGTGCCACTCCTAACTCGGCCATTAGCACTCGACGAGGAAAGAGAGCACCGTCGGTTCATCTACTCTGTTGCCGAACTCAGCTGAGTAGGGCCACTGCGGGTCCCTACAAGTAGTTTGGCATCGAACCAATAAAGAAAATTTACCGCTCAAGACAAATCCTTCTTATAAAAGGATACTTCTCCTTCGCTACTTGCCAACACGGAACGCAGAGGTCGTTACCGTCAGTGTCCTGCATTTCTTTATTTTTTTACTATTTTTTTATGGTTGTATCAGCAGCAAAACACCAAGGGCCTGTGGAACAGTAAAGCCAGTGTTGGCACCTTTTTTTCACGGAATGGCTGCCCAGATTAAACCTTTCGTTTAGAAAGGTCTTCGTCTTAATGTATATATATTCCAGCACCCTATAATATACAAGACATTTCCCTCTTAACTTATCCCTGCATTCTGTGCTTTTGCTATTTCCGCACCGGCAAATTCAAACCCTCTGGGAGACACTAAATGTGGAACCAATGACTGCAGTGGGCTCAAAACAAGTGGCGTGACCTTTGCACCTTTGCGTCCAAAGTAAAAAATGTCTAGAAAATTTTCTTTCAACTTGTACTCTGTTTTTGTTTTTGGTTTTTTTTTGGTGTTGTATAATGTAAAGATTTTTGTACTTCGATTCTATAGATTTTTCAGCACTCATTGTAGCTAGCGGCGGATACTGGCTGTAGCGAAGAACTGCCGTCCAGCTAGCTAATTATGTAGAGCGAAAACAACAGAAAATGAAAATAATCCTTGAATAATCCGGCTCTCAATTTTTCTTCTTTGAGCGGTGCAGTCTATTACCTAATCATCATGAATATCAAAACAAAATGGGTGGGTGGATTTCAGTCCTTGAAGTGTACCTGACCTTTCCGTTTAAAGGGCCAATAAATAAAATATTTATAGTTCCCATAGGCTGATAGACTACACATGCGAAATTGTTAATTTGATAGTATCTTCATGAGTGAAGCTCCATTAACCAGAAGCAACACAACAAAGACGTTACGCAAATTACCGTACTCAATATTTATAGCTTATTACGCGCTGCATAATCTTTGCGCCTTGCAACTCAAGATTTATAGACCGTAGAACTAAGGATTATAAAATTAACAATAAGAGTTGCAGAACCTAGAATTTGTGGTATTCGTCTCTCGGTACTCCACCGGGAGTCACCTATAGACCACCACGCGGGTCCGACGATCCGAGTCCCTCAGGGGGACGATCCGCTCAGGCACGTGTGTTGCGTGTGCCCAAAGCGGACGCTCATTTGGTCTCCGCTGGGAGCGAGACGGAGCGCCGCAAGGACAAGGCAAAGAGTACAACGAAGGTGCTTATTAGATGATTACCTCGGCTTTGAGTAGCTGTCACACCCTATCAGCGCGGCGTGCACGAGCCGAAGCTCTCGCAGATCAAACGGTTGCACAACAGTATCAGGGAACGCTGTAACACGCAGCTATAGGGCAGGACGGCTCCCAACGGCCGTGCTACCGGGGGCAACGGAACATTTTGCCCCAGTAGCACGGTCCGGTAGCACGACAGCCTCCGAGGAAGACACGGCACAGTATGACCGCGCACGTGAACTGAGCCGCGTCTCTTTGGCGCAGCCTCCAGAGCAGGAGCAGCGAATAGGCGTGCATACGCCTCAGGTCGAGAACCTTCGGCAAGTACGGTCAATAAAAGTTTACAGTGTTAAGACGTGCAAGTATTTATAGCGTTAACACACGTAAACTGCACTGTGAATGGCAGATATGTTTACTAACATCAAAAAGAACTAAGATAAATTTTCATGCCATAGAAAACTTTAAAGAATAATACCAAATAAAATTACACTTTCTTGATTTTTTTAGTAAGAACTTTGTTGCTTACAGACCAGCATAGCGTTATTGAATAAGTGAAGCTGTTAAATCCCCCGTTACTAGCGTCCTTTTTTATGCACCGAAGCGATCTTCCGGGGACTCCTCAGAAATTTCATTGGCACGTCTTCTTTTTCGCGATTAAGTTAGTGGCCTCGGGGCTTCATTGTCGTTCGCGTTCACGGCAAAACTAGGGAACGTCGTTCAAGATTATAGTACATGATTTTATTTTTCTTCTGCATATCCACTTCATCACTACAGGCATTCTCATTATATCAGAATCACATGGACGCCTATAAGAGTAATCGCTACCGGTGTGACATTTTTATTGAGTGTAGCCTTCGCTCACTATATACGGGTTCATTATAAAGAGGTTCTACTGTATAGATAGCAATTGAAGGAAGCTTTTAGATGCGTGCTTAACTTATGCAAGTCAATATTATGGAGCCCTTTGGCGCGCAACTTCTTTCATTGCAGTCAGCATACGGGGCAATACGGGGTCGCTTGCTTAAACTGCGTGTAACTAAACCATGCAACACTAAAAACTGAATACTGGTAAGCGCAATTCCAAGACGGCACAGAAGGCAGACAGTCCTGTACTTCTGTGTCTATTTTCTGTCCCGTCTTGGAATTGCGCTTACCAGTTTTCAGTTGTTAAGCATGAACCAACTAGCCCAGCAACAAATTTTGTTAACGTACATGTAACACTAATATCGCTTATATCTTTGTAACCGTTGTACCCACGCGCCTTACTTTCGTATTATCCTGCAGTACAACAAAGTCATTACTGGATCATGCGTGTGTCCCTTGCGCAGATGACGCGATAAATTCAGCCTCGCTTGCGACGTTCTGAAAAGCGTAGCTCGGCTGTACTTGTGTCGATTCTAGCAGGAGAGTTCGCGTTTGAGAGAGTTCACCCCGCCGTGAACTCTCTCAAACTCAAATCGGTGTCCGTCAAGAGTTATAAAGCCTACAAGTGTGCAATTTGTAGCAGAAATTTAACGTTTGCTCGTCTATAACGCCCCTTCGTTCCACACGTAAGGTAAAGAAATTGCGTGAAGAGACTCGGGCAGAAAGAAAGAGGCATGCCGCTTCTCGCCCAAACCATTTGACCACGCGGATCGTGTCCGTCTTCATAGGAGCACAAGCGCAGGAGCCCCAACCATCTACGAATGTGTCGGGCTCTTGCGGCTGGATCGATGTTATAGCGTCCCCTTTGGAACGGGGCGGTTGGCTGCGCCACCAAGCTCTTGCTATTATACTGCCTAATGTCCTACCTAGGATAAACAGGAAAAAAACACTGAACTCCCACAACAAAATTTTCTGCTCAGGGGCGCCTAGGGTGCCGCCATGCGGTAGGAAATACATTATTGTACTCTCTACAAGAGAACAGGGCCCACTATAAATAGGGAGCGAGTGCGATTGAAAAAGTAGACCGTAAGACCCCCACTAGCTTTAACATAATTTAAGCACGGAAGCTTTCTAATACACGAATAAATGCAAGTTGTATAATTGGTTACGTGATTTCTGTACCGCCAAGTGCTGATACTGTTAGATACGGGACCTTTTTCTGAGCCTCCTTCGAGTTCACCAGACCACATAGAATCGCGTGACACCTATTTAAGGAGCGCAGAAGCACATCTACCACGTTCCCGAGGCGCAGCAGTTCCGAACAAGTTGGCGTCCCCCACCTCGTGCGCCTTTATGGGGAGCTATTGTACTACTGCTTGACTCTTCCTGAACATGTAGCGGGAGCCTGGCACGGTTCCAGGTAACCAGGGTCCCGAGGAAAGCTGATTTGCAGCTCTGAAAGGTCGATAGAAGACAACCAGTCTCCCCCCATCCGCCTATTGTGACGGCCCTTGCAAGCCGCGAGGCAACGATGGCCGTGATGCACCGTGAAGCCCTGGGAGCAATCCCCCCCCCCTCTACCTTTGTGACGGCAGTTGCAGACCAGGAAGGCAATATCGCACACAAGTAATCCCCCGGACAACTGGAGCCCAAGGAGCAACCCTCTGTGCCGGGTGTGACTTACATTCGCACGGGCGCCTACCATTGGCTGAAAATGACGCCACCTGAGCGGGCTCGCCGATTGGCCAAAAATGACGCCACCTGAGCGGGCTCGCCGATTGGCTGAACGTGATGTGACTTCGATACACCGAAGGGGTTAAAAGCCAGAGACCGGGAGCAGCAAGAGAGCATTCCTTCATTCATCTCTTTCGAGCTTCTTGCCACGGGCCGCAGCGTCCGAGTTCCTGCCGGCCCGTAATGACTTTATGACTGTTGATTTCTTTGTACTCTCACTGTAAATAATGTAAATAACCCTCCAGTTTTCATCTCAAAGTTCTCAACCTCGGCCAACTACCGCACCCAACGGCAAGGTCCAAAATCTGGGGGACAGCAATTGGGATTGCCCTCCAGATCCAAGAATACACACTCGGCAGCACACTTAAGACGTTTTACGTCCCCCTTTATCGCTTCATCCCTAATAAAAACCAGCAGAGTTTTTTTTGTTACACTGGTGCAGTTTTATGCTAACAGGATATTGCCACACGCTTTCTAGAGATACATCCCGCTACTCATTCTCGAAAGTTCGCCTCTGGTTCAGAGTGGCATAGAGAGGGCCGGCTCCTTTCGCGTCACGTGACCATGCCGTCTGCCTTCCAGCTAGCGTGTGTCGCTCCTTTGTATAGCTATTTTGTGAAACGGCGTCTTTCGCTTCATTGCTCTATTTCACTCTTGCGTGTGCTGGACGCCAGACATGGCCGAAAAAGTATGTTTGAGAGCATTGGGCATTTGTATAGTTGTTACTGCTCGTATTGTTATTGACTGTGTATACATCTGTATACATCTCAGTGCTCTAAAAGCTTCTGGCATCAAAAAAAAAAAAAATAGAGCATTCATAGAGGCTAGGTAAAACCAACCTAGTAAAGCTGAAGTCTTACTCGATAGAAAGTACGTCCGTTCTTCCGGCTTGTTCTACAGCGTAGCTTTTAAGCGGAGTTCCACAATGGTTTTCGTGCAGTGGCTTGGTCGGCACATAATGTCAATCAAATATCAGCCAGCAGCGCAACCTTCGTCGCAGCCACGAAACGGCCGCATGATTAAGGCACTGAGGAGGACGTCGGTACTGGTGGTTATAGCTATCAGTGATATATGCCAGCAGCGCGTCCCTTTCAGGCTGGTAGAACGCGCAGGAAGACGCCGGCGTTGGCAGAGCAGGCGCAGTATACAGGAAAATGCGTTGGACATAAAGGGGAGTAGACAAGTCACACTAGCGACGTTTGCCCCCGCACGAGTACAGGTTTGTCCTATGGCTGGTACACTTGCCCTTAGCACGTAAATAAATATAAATTTCGTAAAATCTCAACTTGGCCCTCCTTCTCTTGACACTCGTCGTTAAAGCTTGCGTTTGCGTGTTTATCATAATTTTTCTACTCCTTGCCACTAAGCAATGTATTCATCAGACCAACCTATCAGACATCCTAACACCGTATTTCTGAGCGTACCCGTACAAAAATTTTCCAGAAGATTTTTTTTCTACGTAAGGCACAAGACTAACGACTTTTCATCCATATCACCATGTTAAAAGACTGGGCATAGAGAGTCAGTATTTTGCACATTAACTGAGAACCGCTGCATTTCTTTTTCCATCCCTCATGTAATACTGCTCTGGTACCATTGAGGTAAAAATATTCAAATTAATACATAAAATCTGTAATTCTGTGCCAAAAACGGATATCACAGTTACGTAAACTGCATCGTTAGAGCATTTCAAACGGATAAATTTGATATATCAATGTGCTGCCTACAAGAACGTGCTACAATTGCCTTTCAAAAGTTTTATTCTCATACTTGTGTAGTAATTCAAGGCGGTGTCTAATACACAAATTTCGTGCGCTTACGATGTACTGTTATGTGCGCTTTATAACATTCTGATATCCTTTATTGCGTCAATACGGCGTTGAAACCATGCTATTTTCCTTGGATTTCGCAACTTTGAGCAGTATATCTTTTAACTGATGCCCCGAGTTAAAACTTCGTTTCTACAGTGACTAGATATTAGTTTTTCTTTCAAGTGCAACAAACCTAAAAAAATCGGAGCATGGGTTGTCTTGCAAAGTAATTTCTCTGCTTCCATGGGTTCAGATAGCTGCTCCCGAAGTAAATCTTCCACTTAAGGGTAAGTTTGTTAACCATTCCACAAACCAGCACCCTAGATGGAGGAAAGAGAGAGAGATAGCAAAGAGAGGAAAGGCAGGGAGGTCAACCAGACGAGCGTCCGGTTTGCTACCCTACACTGGCGGAAGGGAAAGGGGGAACAGAAAGAGGAAAGCGGGATAGAGGGAACACTGTCTGTACACGCAGCAAAGTGCTTGGAAATCAGTCAAGTCAAAGCAAGTGCTCCGTCGATACGTTCATAGCTGGTGATGCACGTTGAAGGTGCCAGTGAAGACCAAGGATCCGGTGGGCGTCCGCAGTACGTTCCAGTGCGTGACAGTATATTTTTAAGCTAAACCCCAGCCGTTCTGACTTCAAAGCGAATATAATAATGCGGGTGAGCCATGATGCTTACTCAAGAGTTGCAAGTACTGAATTGAGAGCATCTAGCACTTGCATTGCACTTCGCGCTGACAGAGTGTGCAGGTTATTTAAGAGTATTCGAAGGGTATTCATCAGAGACCGGAGCATCATAACGACTTGCCGGTCTTCTTCAGGCAATTTGTCAGGAACTTGCGCTGTTCGCTCTACAGCCGTGCGCAGCTGTATCACTTGACGTGGCTCCGGCTCCGGTTGTGGCATCAGCTGCGGCATCGCCTCCGGCTGTGGCATCTCCTCCGGCTGTGGCATCGGCCGTACCATCGACTGTGGCATCGACTGTGGCATCGGCTGCGGCATCAGCTGTGGCTTCGGTTGTGACTTCCGCTGTTGTTCTGGCTTTGGCTGTTGCTTTAGTAGTGAGGACGAAGTTGTATTGTTCTCCGCCATGGCCTTGTCCGATTTAGATTGAATTGCCCCAGGCCTACGGGGCAGAGGAGGAGGTGATGTCGGATGGGGCGTACTCTTCATAGAGGTATCAGCGTTCTTTGAAGTCCGGCTGCGTCGGGAGCGTCGCTTTCTAACGGCCGCAACAGCTTCCCGACGAGACAAATGGTCTCTCGCCATCTGCTTCAAGATCGCCTTTTCCTTCTTAATTTTGGGGCAGTCCTTCGAGGAAGCATCATGGGACCCAAGGCAATTGGTGCATTTGAGAACCATGGCTGCACAAGAGTCTGCAGCGTGGGGCTCGCTGCAGCGTGAGCAAACTCTCGTGTTCTCGCACACGGCACTCACGTGTCCCAGCCTCATGCAATTGCGGCATTGCAGTGGCCTTGGGATGAATGGTCGCACAGGGCGTCTAAAGTGGCCCACCTTGACGTGCGAAGGGCGAGTCTCGCCCTTGAATATAATTTTCACACAGCGGGATGTGCCGAGGCGATACACATGTGTTATGGCGACGCCATCAACGGCAGGCTTCACTAGGATCGGCAAGTCGGCGCTGGAGATGGAGACGTCCACGTCGTAGATGACACCAGTAGTTGAACCACTGTTCTGGGGGATGTACGAGCGGAGCTTAACGCCACCTAATTTTGTAACTGTAGTCAAATTTCTCAGCGCAGTCTCATGTGTGACGTCGATAGCCAACACATTTTTTCGTGTGTTGACTCTAACGTCTGCTATCTGATATAAGCTCAGATATTCGCAAGCATTTTCAAAAGGCTTTGGTATGCCGAAGGAATATAGTGAAGTTTATGCAGACTTCCGCAGATTTTGGTCACTTGCAAAACTGACTGCTAAGACTTCCGAAATATGTGAGAACTCCCGTGTACGGAATTTCTGTATTTAGTGCATCAGTTGCTTACAGTAGCACTCACTTGAAAAAAGAAAAGAACTTTTGTTAATCTTATCATTGCAGGCCAGTTTCAGAGACCAGTATCGACGGTCTGTAATTCTTTCTTGACTACTGCATCAAAACTTAAGTTCTGTGTCGGGTAAGCCCATGATCAGCTTTACGAAACCCATGCATTCCACTAAATGTCGTCACGCGTAAAATGCAAAGAGAGATAACAGCGGGCGCTACAATGGTAACTTGTAAAGCGTAATATTGCACTGAAGAAAAAAAAGACGCACAATTGCGGTGACTATGAATCGGAGCTCCGCACCAACATGAAACGCTTTCAGCTGCTTATCGGTGACATCGGGCACAGCTGCTTATCGGTGACATCGGGCACCTGTGCAATATTAAAGTGATGATTGAGCGACACTGTAAAGAGACTGCTGCAACATATCCTACGTGTTCAAGTTAAAGCAATGTAGGCGTTAACTTCTAATAAGCGTTGAAATTATTTGCATTTTAAAAATCTGCTGTGCGTTGTTTCTGTCTGGCCAGGAACTTCTCAAAGCAATGGTGAAAAGTACCAAGACACTCAAGCAATACAATTGAAAACAATACGTGATGTCGTTGCCTTTTTTCAGCAAGCGGCTTCTGGCTGAGGTAGAGACTGCGCAATGACAAAAGCTTTAAGTTGATGAAATGGCCAACACCATTCAGGGCTCCTACACTTCCATGTATACTCATTGCCTTCATCAATAATTCTTCGTAGACTCTTTTATAACTTCCTGTTATAAAAAAAGAAACCGCGAAAATCAATCTAATGGAAGTCGCATCTTGCGAAGCACAACAGCCAAGCCATAATGCTAGCGACAGAGACGATGGAAAGCTTGCCGCCCTCGTTATCACGTGCAATCGGACGACTGCGAGTGTGTGAGATGTGCAAGCGCTTTTGCAACAAACAAGAAAATTGCTTTTCCGTTCTGGCAAAACCACGTACGTGCTTATTAGACTGTGTTTCCGTTGACAGACCATAAAGCCTGAGTGCAATATTCCCCAGTGGTGCTGCTGCACGCACATCTAGTTCGCTTATTTCGTAAGCTTTCTCACATGTGTTTCGTTTTACTTGTGTTGATATTTTTTACCCTTGTTGCACTGTAATCTCAGAGCTGGCAAGCTGTAGGCAGGAAAATGACTGGCCAGTTCCGCCTCTTTATCTTTATGTAAGCTCGTCCACTTCCCGCTTTCAGTCTCCAAAGTTAAGTGAAGATGAGTCTAGATACACAAACCAAAGAACAGAAAACAGGAGGCGCGAAGTGTCTGCCGCAGTTGCCGGAAATGAAATACGGTGGCACGCTCGATAAAGCGGCGCGTCTCTGAACCAAAAGGAGCCTTCGGGTGGCTTTGCCGACATTTTGCGAGTTAAACGTCTTTCTTTTTTTTTTGCGCACCGCCTCAATCCACCCTTAGAGGCAATTTCTTTTCCCTTCTGCTTTTACAACTTTCCGCTTCTTTACTTTTGCTGATGAACAATAATGACGTACTTAGCGCTTCTAGCCGCTTCTATACAAGCGGATTTCTCGTCTTCCGTTTAGCCCTATATGTTTACTTTTTTTTTTAATACCTCGCACGTTTATAGCGGCTCTTTCTTCGTATCAAGCAGTTGTATGTATACATGCGGATGTTTTTTGTACGTCCTAGTTTAACCCAAGGTATTGTGGCTCCTGGCACAGTTGAAAAAGAACGTTAAAGTGCCAGAGTTGGCATCACGCTGCGCTCTTGGCGCTGCTGGGTGTAAGCGGTGTTTTTTCTTCGTACATTGCTGATGCTGCCGCTGGCATTTTAGAAATGCAGGCTGTTCAACCACGCCAGAGGGTTGCCGGTATTCGCTTCACTTCATTCTCGGCCACTCCAGGAATCTCAAAAGCTGATTAACGCTGAATGCTTTTCGTGAGTGCTCTATGTCTAAAGATGAGAAAAAACTTAAGATTAGACGCTCCTTCTTCGCTCTTTGTAAAGTTCTATACATTTTAATGAAGGAAGAAAGCTGGCTCCAACTAAGTTTGCGTTAGTAGTTTCAACTGTACTCATTCAGTTTGAGATAGAATACGGCCCTGCGAACTGGAATCCACAGGCTAAATATGCCATGTATAGGTTAGAAATCATACAAAAGCCGCTAGGTTTGTGTTTGAAGAATATAACGCAGAAATTTTTTATGTTTCTTCGAAGTCCCTTGAGAATCCATAGCTTCAATACGGCATTCGAACATTATGTCTGCCCTAAGATAGAGCCGCCTGGAGTATCTCTGAAAAGCAGTTGGCAAAAAAAAAATATATGATACGGCTGCAGTATGTTTTACAGCCTATACATACCACCGAATGACATAGCGTGCACAGCAGCACGATTCCTAGCCATTTTTCTCTCCCTTTTTTTCTCTTTCTTCATGTTTCTTTAGAAACCGGCGGGCTTAAGCATCAGTCGTTCAAAGCCACTCTTTGATTAAACTAACTTCGGTCGGCGCTTAAGCATCAAGCTTTTGAAGACATGCACTCTTTGATTAAACTAACTTTGGGGTACATCGTTACAAAGGTGTTCATATGCTGGCCCAAAGATTGATTATTTTTTCCTTTGTGTTGAATATGCTGCTATTTTTCTTTTCCTGCTTTGTATATGCTATACCTCCGGTAATAGTACTAAGCGCTATATTTCCTGTTTATTTCACTGGCGCTTGGGACAGCTTCTGGCCTGTTATCATGATTTGAAGTTGTCATTAATGCAACTTCTGGAATTAACTGGTCCGCAGTTAACTGTTCAAAACCGCATAGATCCTGACGACCGCCACCGATCCCATCCGAGATATTTATGTGGTACCAACCTAATGACGTTCACTGCCCAGTGATTTTGCGTTCTCCGAGTATTGCATTCTTTTACATCAATTAGAGTTCGTGCAAATGAGCTCCATTTGCAAGCATCTCGCAGGAACATAGCCTATGCACGGCTGTTTTTGAAGTCGATCTGCATTCAACATGGCCGTGCGCACTTTGGTCTTTTTGCCCTTTCCGCTTAAAAAAATTGCTTGCTCGTCGTATGACGTCTTTCTATGATGCACATATGGAGATAGGGTAGTGGTTATGGTGGAAGATTATGCGCAAAGTTTTGAAAACCCTGCGCGCGTCGTCAGGCTCCATGCACTGGCGCTTGTCGAATATTTATTATGCTCCAAAATTAATGGTTCTCATGGTTCTCAAAATTAATTCTCATGGTTGAGAAGAGCGATACGGATAAGCAACCGGCCGCTCCCCAGCCAATGGAAGTCCCCATGGTTGAGAAGAACTTGATGCTAGTCACGGACCCAGCGTTCCCCACCAGATGCGGAACATCGTCGAGCCGTGACACGACACCGGATCTCACCTTTGTCAGGAGCATTGCAGAGGTCAAGTGGACGAACCTCGGGGTAGACTTTGGTAGCGACCATTATATCTTGGCCACGCACCTCCAAGTCGACCAGAAGAGACAGCGCATGTTCCAGTACACAGACTGGGACAAATTTCGCAAAATTAGGGAAGAGCGAACGGAGAGTGAGGACAAGCCTAGCCTCGAACAATGGGTTGCACAGGCTAGACACGACATCAAAGCTACCACCAAAGAGGTTTGTACCGACCTCCCGGTGGAAAAGATGGACAGCCGTCTGGCTCACCTGTTGGAGGCCAAGCAGTCCCTCCTCACCAGGTGGAAAGGACAACGGCTCAACCGCAGGCTCCGAAAAAAGATATCGGAAATCAACAGAACTATAGAGGAACACTGCAGAGCCCTCTCTAAACAGCAATGGGATGAGGTGTGCAACTCGATCGACGGGCAGATGCGCAACGGGTGCAACTGGAACCTCCTAAAGCATCTCCTCGACGAGACGAACACTAAAACCAACCAACGCAACACACTGGCGCGCACTCTACACACAGCCAAGCAAGAATATTCGAGCAAGGAAATTTTATCCAAACTCGTGCAGAAGTACCTATCAGTCGCATCGGGCCCTACACCGCCTTCCCCTGACTACGAAGGCTCCGAGAACCCTGAGCTCGACGCAGAATTCGGGATTGAGGAGATCAGGCAGGCGCTCCACGCCCTCAACGGCAGATCGGCTCCGGGTCCGGACAAGATCACAAACAAAGCTCTACGGAACCTGGACGAGAAGTCCATCGAATACCTAACGGACATCATTAACCGAGCATGGAGCAGTGGTAAAGTCCCGAAAATGTGGAAATCGGCCAACACCATTCTCAGCCCCAAGCCAGGCAAGCCGCCCAGCCTCGATAACCTCCGCCCAATTTCGCTCACATCGTGCGTGGGGAAGGTTGCTGAGCACGCAATCCTAAACAGGCTTTCACGCTACCTGGAGGACCACGACATTTACCCACACAACATGATCGGCTTCAAGGTCGGACTCTCGACGCAGGACGCGATAAAGCTCATCAAGCATCACATTATTGACTGTAATACGCGCGACACGAGAGCCATACTAGGTCTAGATCTGGAAAAGGGATTTGATAACATTCTTCACTCGTGCGTTTTAAACGCAATCTCGAGCCTAAACCTGGGGAAGCACTTTCATTCCTACACGAGATCTTTCCTGTCAGACAGAGAAGCCACCCTTCAGATCGGGGACCTGACTTCAGACATGATCAAGCTGGGGCCTAAGGGGACGCCACAAGGGGCAGTCATATCCCCAACCCTCTTTAACCTCGTCATGATTGGTCTATCCAGGACACTCTCTGCTATTGACGGTATCAGTCATACCATATACGCAGACGACGTTACCATCTGGTGTACGGGAGGTAGTGACGGACAGGTAGAGACGGCCCTGCAAGAGGCGATTGATGCTACCGAGAGATACCTTGAGTCCACGGGTCTTCGGTGCTCACCGCACAAATCGGAACTGCTACTTTATCGACCCAAGCGCAGAGGCCCGAAACCAAAGGGATGGAAGCCACTCGCCGAATGCGACATAAGACTGCGCACAAATGACGGAGGCTATATTCCGAAGGTGGATGCTATCCGGATTCTCGGCATGATGGTAGAGTCGAGTGGTTCAAACAACCAGACAGTGCTGAGACTCACTAAGAGGACGGACAATGCCATCAGACTAATCAGAAGAGTGGCCAACCGGCAGCAAGGCCTCGGAGAAGATAACCTCGTGAGATTGGTACATGCGTTCGTAATGTGTCATTTCACTTACGTCGCGGCCATGCACAACTGGCAAAGATCGGAGAGGGATATGCTCAATGCATTAATCAGGAAGGCAATCAAGAGAGCTCTCGGCCTCCCCATATACACTCCCACGGAACGCTTACTTCAACTTGGCATGCATAACACGCTAGAGAAAATAGCGGAAGCACAGGAGAGGGCCCAGTTCGTCAGGCTATCTACCACACAAGCTGGAAGACACATCTTACAGGAGCTGGGTGTTCCCCCCAGAGTAATCAAAACAAAGTTCTGCAGCATCCCTCGCGAGCAGCGGGACCGCATCACTGTCGCCCCGATCCCATGAAACGACCATCCAGAACACAACGTGGGAAGACGTCGGGCGCGCGCGAAGGCTCTCATGGAAAAGGCTCGTGAACGGGCTTCGGAGAACAGTTTCGTAGACGCAGCGCGCTACGCCGACGGACAGGCCTTCGTTGTAGTTAGCATGAATCATGAAAGGCAAATAATGAACGCAATCTCTATTCGGACGACGTCCTCTGAAATCGCAGAGCAGGCTGCAATAGCGATGGCCTTATTGGACGACAAGAGGACATCAATCTACAGTGACTCGATAACAGCTGTTAGGGCATTTGCCAAAGGAACCATATCCGAGCTGGCCCTAGGGATATTAGGAAGCAAAGAGATCAAGCCACACACATTGATCTGGTTTCCAGCCCACATGGGACAGATCGCGGGTGCCCCGCCCAACCTCAATGAGTCGGCACACGGAGCTGCGCGAGGGACCATCAACCGCGTAGCTACCGGACAACGTGACGCCGGGGGTACTGACAATCGGGACTCTCCTTCCTCGTACACCGAAATTGCTAAGCACTTTTACTTGGCTCGGAGGATCTACCCCCTTCCACATTGCAAACTCAATAGACCTCAGGCTTTGACACTAAGGCTTCTACAGACGGGGGCATGAAAGTAACACTTCTTCACGCTGGGATGCTGTCCTACACAGCCCCAACCTCGAAGAACAGTTATGGGCTGTCCAATGGGCCCGCGACGTGGCGGAGAGGCTCGGCCTCTCTGTCCCGACGTGGGAGCGGCCCGCTGCGCGCTAGGGCGCGCCCTAGAGGACGCTAATAAAGTTTTTCATCCATCCATCCATCCATCCAAAATAAATTACAGTTTAACCCGTTATTCACCAGTTTCTTTTGCTGAGGTGTTTTACGGAGTTACTAAAAGACTGGAATGAAAAGATGGATGTACTTTCTGGCTTTTATTTTATATAGTGCATCTCTTAGTTATATAAACGTAATAAATTCCGCAACTCTCGCACATGTTTACGAATCACAATAAATGCAAATATGTGCTCAGTTTAACACATGTGCCGGCGTGTCCGTAGGGATTGTGACAATGCGTTTAGGCGCGGCGTCTTTCTTTTTAATAGACAGTGCCAGATAATGCCTGAAACCACGGCTGGTGACACATGTCACAGACGCATTCACTGAGAATGTTTGACATGGACTGGACGTTCACACTCACCAGTGACTACAACATGTTCTGGTTCTGCCGCTATATATTAGGCCGACTTGAAGACCGTTTATTATTTTGGATTGCAGCAAAAGGCAACTTAATTATGTATTTTTATGTACCATTCAAGTTCCTTCTGCGAAGGTATTCAACCGGAAGTGGGGCGTAGTAAATAAAGTGCACTTAGAGGTGAAGTTAAATAATATGTTAACTGTTTTTATAGCGAAGCTTTCTTTCCAAGTTTCAGGCACTTTTTCGCACATGTCGGGCCTCTAATTCCGAACGCCCTTAATGGGATGGCGCCATCTAAGAACGGTGCAGCAAACGAGTAGTTTAATGGTCTCCAATTTCAAGCATAGAGTTTCATGCAATAATTAATAGAGGAAACTGCAGCGCTAGTGTCTACGGGAGCTGCAAGCATGCAGGGTTAT
Organism: Dermacentor andersoni; assembly: GCF_023375885.2. NCBI lineage: Eukaryota > Metazoa > Arthropoda > Arachnida > Ixodida > Ixodidae > Dermacentor > Dermacentor andersoni. Next base: position 179,519,769 of record NC_092818.1, on the reverse strand, counting down.
TCTAGTCAACATATGTGATTAGTGGCTCGTACATCGAGTTATACCTAAACTCCGTGGCTTAGAAAGTACCCGGCTCATCCCCAACAATACGATAAAATATGAAGAAAACATCCGATTTCCTAGCATTCCCCCTTTCCGGGGCATTCTTTCCTGCACTTAGGAGCACCAATACACGGGCGACTGCGCGTTTCCAAACAAATTGGCCTCAGCCGACGCTATAGTACGCTACATACACAGAGGTGGCCACAACACAGGCCATGCTAGACGCTCGAAGAATGCCTTTTACTCGCACTCAAGACAAATGCGTGGGTGCAAAGCCTGTTTTCAGTCATTCAGAAGACAGAATTTTCGAGTTCTTGGTTTTTCAGCTCCTCGGCGCTATCTTTTGTGCGTTAAGCCGGCGCAAGCAACACCCTCCAGTGTTATCACTCCTGCCAATCGCTCGTCGCGTTTTCGACAAGCGTGAGTACCGAAAGAAGGTATATGTTGCGGGGCCATAGAACGCGTCACAAACTTCTATCACTAAGATTCAAGACACGCCATACTGTCACCACGGCTGAGCTGCTTTAATCACTGTGTAGCAACGCCAGGCGCACCGTGCGTGCCTCGAAAGTATCCCGAAAATTAAGTAAATTACTTACAATAATGTTCGGGGTTAGAGAATGCGTCACGGACTTGTCCCAGTAATATTCAGTTCACGCGAAACTGCGTCACACGGCCAAGCTGATTTTCGCTAATTGCGTCAGAAAGCTGGGTGCGGCGAGCATGCCCAAAAACTACCGAAATACGTTACAATAATGTTGGGGCTCATAGGAAGCGTCGCAAGCATCTCCCAGTATGAGTAATTAATTTAACTACGCGAGGACAGCCGAGCTGTTTTTCGCTAATTGCGTCACAAGTCTTGGTTCCGTACATGCCGTAGAAGCCTAAATTGCTTGAAATGCGTCGCAGACTGTCTAACAAAATTCCTCACCTTGCTGTAGGCCAATAGTGCAGTGGTGCCGTGTCGAAGTGAAGAAGGAGCGCAAGAATACACTGGGGGCCCAACAAACAGGCTAATTCCAAAAGTCACGGGTCGACGAACAGGCGAACTTCACATGAGCAGCCGGCCTCGGTCACTTCGATGGCGTGGCTGTCGCATGACGTATGCATCTGGCGCGTTTGGCGTTTGCCGTTAGCTTGTTGCTAGGTGTACAACGCAAGCAAAAAAAAGTCTGAAAGCTCACTTATACGCAAAGCTTTTCAGATTTACCGGGAAAGAATAAAAAAGAAACGCTGTCTGTGAGTTAATTTCACATTTTTTTTTTCGATGCTAGCGTCAGCTAACGGAGGGGTGAACGCTAGGCGTGACGTGTTTCCTATTGCCAGTTTTCGCCGAGTATGCCCTCTTGCTGAATTGCCCTATGACGCTTCCCTGACGCCACGGCTGATTCACGGTTCTGGCTTACTAAGGGTGGGCCTTGTGCGTGCCTGATTGCGACGTCACGTTGTCACAGCGACGAGCTCGTTCCACTGCTCGCGCATTCGTCGCCCTCGTCCACAGCTGGCTCCTACGCCACTCATCATGCCAGCGTTCCCGTACTGCCCCTCGCGCTTGTGCCACGCTCGCGCGTTCGTCTTGTTCTTGTTCCCTAGTAAAATGGCACAACCCCCTCTGGGGTATGGGCCATGAATCCGGCGGTGAAGGAATGGTTAGCGTTTCTTTTTTAAATAAATGAGGGTGGAAATGAAATAAGTATCTTGCAAATCGGATTTAAAGTGTCTACTATTACAGGTATGAATAATCAATTATCTAGATATATTGTGAATTTCGTCAGCATAATACGTAGTTAGAAGAATTCGAACATGCAATTCTTTTTTTTTCATGCAGAAACATGCAGAGGGCTTCACAAACGTTCCTGCGGCAGTAATCCAGTACGGTAGCCCCAAGGGAAAGAGTTACAGGAAGACTCAAATTCAAGCCAAACTTTTGGAAGGGCTCTTTTAAAAATCTTCTTCGTTGAGTAATGAAACGGCGGCATGCCAAAAATAAGCGTTCCAGAGATCCCCTCTCATTGAATAAAGGGCACAAAGGCGATATAGCCAGACCAGACTTGTGGAGGTAAAGTTCAGTGGGGGATTTGGCACCTTAGTCTTGTAATCGTTATTTTAGTTTTTCTAGAGCACGATTTGTTGTTCCAAGGAAAACTGAGATGCGGAAAATCAGATGTTTCTAGTGATGATAATGCGAAGTCGTTTGTTGCAGTACATTTTCTGAATCGCGCCACAGTGATGAAAGCTGACGAAGGTAAAATGGATCATCGTGGGATGCTACTGCGAGTGTATCTGTATATTCGTTTAAGGCTAGACATTTGTGGCCGGGCACCAACAATAAACGAACGAGACGTAAGTCTCGTGGGAGAATAGAAAGTTTCTAATGAATCTGACAATTAGGAGCGTTGTTAGTAAAGAGCAGACAGACAAGCAATAATTTAAGATTACGGCTGATGCCAGAGATGATGCTAATTTGCGCAAAGCTAAGACAATTGCCAATTATTCCGCCTGAAACATAGGCGTGAAGTCAGGTAGCCTAATCGAAAAAGACCAATTTAGATGTGGTGACACAATGCCCACACCTGACTTCCAGATGTGCAAGGTGGTCTTCCAAAATAATATGCACATATTGATAGGGAAGATGTTTATCATTATTTGGAAAAATATCATCCCATTAAATTTTAGCAACTGGAACCGAGGAATTTAGAAAGACCACCTCGCATAGGTGAACATTTAAAGGGCCCTATAGTTCATGTGCGAAACCAACTTGAGAGCAATGTGAGTGATAGCACTGATAGTTAAAAATTGAGGCCGGTTCAATAATGAAAACATATTGTGATCTGTCTATTGTGATCGTTTATGTCTTGGGCTTTCTAAATTTGTCGCTAACAGTATCTTATATCAAGAAGCACGCCTGCCTTCTCTTCTCATGCGATTTCATATCCTAACAGTACAAGCATTTCTAAATATATATGCATCACCACAGAGGAGATCACAGTCATCATCATCATCATCATCATCATCATCATCATCATCATCATCATCAGCCTGTTTATGCCCACTGCAGGGCAAAAGCCTCTACCATGCTTTTCCAACTACCCCGGTCATGTACTAATTGTGGCCATGTCGTCCCTGCAAACTTCTTAATCTCATCCGCCCACCTAACTTTCTGCCGCCCCCTGCTACGCTTTCCTTCCCTTGGAATCTATTCCGTAACTCTTAATGACCATCGGTTATCTTCCCTCCTCATTACGTGTCCTGCCCATGCCCATTTTTTTTTTCTTGATTTCAACTAAGATGCCATTCACTCGCGGTTGTTCCCTCACCCAATCTGCTCTTTATGATCCCTTAACGTTACACCTATCATTCTTCTTTCCATAGCTCGTTGCGTCGTCCTCAATTTAAGTAGAACCCTTTTCGTAAGCCTCCAGGTTTCTGTCCCGTAGGTGAGTACTGGTAAGACACAGCTATTACACACTTTTCTCTTGAGGGATAATGGCAACCTGCTGTTCATGATCTCAGAATGCCTGCCAAATGCACCCCAGCCCATTCTTATTCTTCTGATTATTTCCGTCTCATGATCCGGATCCGCGGTCACTACCTGCCCTAAGTAGATGTATTCCCTTACCACTTCCAGTGCCTCGCTACCTATTGTAAATTGCTGTTCTCTTTCGAGACTGTTAAACATTACTTTAGTTTTCTGCAGATTAATTTTTAGACGCACTCTTCTGCTTTGCCTCTCCAGGTTAGTGAGCATGCATTGCAATTGGTCCCCTGAATTACTAAGCAAGGCAATATCATCAGCGAATCGCAAGTTACTAAGGTATTCTCCATTAACTCTTATCCACAATTCTTCCCAATCCAGATCTCTGAATACCTCCTGTAATCACGCTGTGAATAGCTTTAGAGAGATCGTATCTCCCTGCCTGACGCCTTTCTGTATCGGGATTTTGTTGCTTTCTTTATGGCTGGCACCTAATGGCTGGCACCAAAACAAGTTTCGCGCCTTTCAGAAAGAAATGACGTCACTTCTGCTTTTAATGGGTGTGCGTCAGATTATTTTTTCTTCCACTGGAAGTGTTCCATCTTCACAAAGATGTCGCTAAGTCCCATGAACTGCCGATGAACCTCCCTGTTTCGAATGTATGGGCTTCTTGGAGACACATACGTTCAGGTACATTTACCTTGGTAGCTGCGCTACATAATAATACACGCAGTAGCGCGGCAGCGACTACTGGCGGCGTAAATTGCATACATGTACGTACAAGCACCTTCCTAACCGTTTCCTCGTCAATTACAGCGCAAACATAGACGGAGGACAAAAAAGACGACGTAGACAAGGTCTGACTAGCCCGTAGTCAGACCTTGCTTCAGTAACCGTTTCCAACTGAAGCTAGTGTACGCGCAGCATTCGGTCGTGAGCGAACGAGAGCTCATGCTACAGCTGTAACGTTGTATCAGGGGCGCCTACTTTGCGTAATTGGTGCCGCCATCAAGATGTAATGCCCCCGGACAGCGTGCCACAATTAGTTAAACAGTGTTCCGAGTGCCTATACGATAAATGAGCTCGACTAACACCCTCAGCGCTGCGCTACATCGGCTATACGCCGGCTCGGGCTTTTCGCCTCTAGGAAGATGGCAGGGACGGGCTTCTCTTTTGGAGAACCCCTTCCACTGCAAAAGTTAAGCATAAAAAATCGTCGTGGGACGTGTTGAACGTGGTGGTGGCGACGGCTGACTCCAAAGCGCGCGCAAAGGCGTCAGCTACACGTCGGTGCCGTCTGCGTAAGCAGCCGCTGGAACCTTCGTACGCGCTGTTCTGTCTTTCGGTTGAAGCTGTCAGTGTGACTAGGAAAGCTAAAAAAGAACGTTACATACCGATTTTGATGGCGTCCTGAAAGAGCCAGATTATTCGCCGAGATTGTATAAAGAGAGGGAATTAAAGGGGTGATGCGCGTGGAACAATTGTTGGCCCGCTGCTGGGTGATGTGTACCCAAAGTGAAAAGTGGGAATGTGAATTACTGCTTTTGCTGTGAATTACTTATGCAGACGTTTCATGGCTATACGCATTTATGAGGAACCATGCAGGAAGTTCGCCCGATGCCCTGAAAGAAGTGAAGTTGTCAAAAAATTAAAGGTTTGAGGGCGGGATGCGTACTTCAGTCGTAGAAAATTGCCTATTCAAGCATTCCAACCCAGAGCGCCGCACGGCCGTCATCCAACGGTTTCCCAGAGTGCTGAAAGAGCTGTCCGTGAGAGTGATTCCAAATTAGTTGGCAATGGCGCGCATGCTAAATGCAATGACTGGCAAAAATTTAATATTCGCTTGCTTAAATGCAAACACACGAAAATGAATAACTGCGCCGTGTAGCGCACGGCGACACCTGGCCACGACACCAGGATCCTCAGCGCCGGGTTCTGCCCTATAGCGACGTCTCTGCCCCGGGGAGCCACCTTTGCCACAAGAAACGCGCGGCCCTCTTTTCGCCTTCCCATTATAGTAGATGCCCTACTGCTATTCCATAGCGCGCGTCAATTGTACTGGATTTTGGCTCTGCCTAATTTGATGCATTCTGTAGGTGGTTGTAGATTCCTTCGTAACGCTTCTCACTATGCGTTTTCCACTGACGGATACAGCCTTGGGAAACGTGACTGCTGTAAGATACTGTGTAGGGGGGCGTGCCACGTCATATGGGAGCCCTATGAATGATGAGAGGTGACGTTGCGCTCTTTTGGCCATATATATACTATAGTATTTCGCACAACTATTAGATCTATTAATAGGCGCACGCGAGTATGTGTTCGGCCGTAGTATGCGCGCCATCCGTGGGCAACCGCTGACGCTATCAGGAGCGTGGCTGCGAGCACACGCCGCAAACTCCAAGAGCTCGTCTTCGGGATGATTGCTTTGCATTGTATATGATTGATTGATTGGTTGATTGATTGATTGTATTTGAAATATTGACAACAAATATCTCACTGACTTCATACGGCGATGAACATAAATAGCATTTCACCATAAACATGATCCAGGCAAGCGGACATCGATGTCAAAGTTAAAGGCCCCAGACGCTAGTTCCTATATCAATAAATCAGTGTTTTACTCACCTATACAGTTGCGCTATTGCATTGGAGCTGCAATATCATGTGTATGTAATTACAGCCAAGCTGCATGCCTCTACCCTTAATATATTTGTAGTGTCCGTGGGCAAAAATGTGCGCCAATCCCGGAGGTAGTGAAATACCGGGCCGACCCACGGCGGAGGTAAAGCAGGCTTCAAGCACTCCTCCCCTAATAATGATGACAAGAAATAATAATAAATGAAATAAATAAATCAACATTGTCATGTATTTTTTGTGTTTGTGCATCGACAATAAAGAAAGGAAGACTGTGCTTGTATCTCGGAGATTGTGTGATGCCGAACCGACCGGCGGCGGAGGTGAAGCAGGCTTGAAGCACTCCGCCCCTTATGACAATATTAATAATGCTAATAATTAATAATAAATGAAGTAAATCAACCAAGATGCATAGTTTCAAGTTGATGGGTATAGTGATATCGTTTGTGAACAGCACTTGGGCTTACGAGCAGGCGGCATTACCATATACTCAGAAGACATAACGTACAGTCACCCGCAAAAGTTTACGGGGCACGGATTTCACGACGAATGCGGACTCCTGCTCTGTTAAGGCGTAGTGCCTCTAATTTAATGGATCACGGTGTAGTTAGCAGGAGCTGCTACGGGTCATAGCGTTTAATTAGAGGCTACGTGCACAGGCTTCGCGGAAATTTGGATCTTTCGCGAATCCCGCGTCTCGTAAACTTTTGCGGAGGACTGTACGTAGAACCATACGCGCTTGACTCGCGAGAGAACAATGCCGCCGACTGTGCGGATGTCTGTGCCGTGCAAACGAAAGACGGAATTGTGATATACACTGTCTGTATCCAGGCACGCCCAAGTGTGATATTGTGAAATTCATGACCACGCAGTTAGCATGGGTTAGCCGTGATTACACTACTCCTGTGATCATGGTTGGAGACTTCAATGTACATTTCAAAACCAAGCAAGAATTGGTTGACCCAATTTGTGCACGAAGAGTTTGGTTTGAAGTGTCACACCAGTCCAAGTCACTACTCCATAACGGCCGTCTAGAGATTGAACTCTGGCCAAGATTCTGTCTAAGGTTGTAACCGGACCAACCAGTGTATATCGCAGTAATCACGAAACTATCGTCACCACCATTATCGATTGATAAAAATAGATGCATTTACCCTTGTATAATCTTTATCGAATCTTCACAGAGTGGTATGAATCTTCATTTTTTTCTTCTTTATTGGATCCTTTCTACAAACGAACTATGTAGGTACAATGGTTGAATGGCTGAAACATTAAGGGTTCTTTATTGTTTAACTAACCACAGAAAGGTTGAGTCTCTTGCGGGATTCGTAGTCTCGCCTAGCGCACGAAAGTGGTTACGTCTAAGCTATGTTCTCCGATACACATGCTACTCTGCAGCTACCCGCGATGCGTGCTAGTCAGCGAAATGAGACGAAGCACATTTGCGGTCTCGCGCATAATGCAGGTAAGGTTGGGCTGTAGGTGTTCCTAAACTACACGTCTGCCTCTGTGATTTTTCGTTTGCGCCGCGCTGCCAGCATCGCTTTCTCAGGCCATCTTAATCGGGCCTTGCAAATGCATACTAATGGGTTTCTTCCAGGGCCCCTTCATGCCCAGTTCTTGTCGCGGTGCGATAATGGCGCCCTTTTCTTCGCAGTTGCTTCTTGTGCCGCCATGCATTCGCCCTTCTAAATAGTCCCTCACACCCGCCCTCACCTGTCCGCCTCTCGCACGCGAGCGGTTTCCACGTTTGCTTATTCGTCTGCTTTCCCTTGGTAAACCACTAATTCCTCAGTAAGACACGTTGCATCCGCGAACCATTAGAGCGTACCGGAAGCGTTTTTCTGTCTTGTATTTCCTCGGATGCCACAAGAAGCTCGCAATAGCGACAAATGTTCGCTTCGTGAATAGGCTTGCGGCTCGCCGGGGGTAGGGCTGCGGTGCTGCTTCGCGCGTAGTTTTGCTGTACATTCGCACGCAAGCACCGCGTGGCAGGCCCCTTGCTTCTGCGGATCGCGTTTCGTCTGTTTGATTTATCACCGTATCGTTTCCGGTGCCATCTTCTCAGGCATGCTTGAGGAGAAAAAGACAACCCAGAAGGACAAGAGACGCGTGATTCATGGCCTGTCCAAGCGAAATGCTTCAAACCTTGTCTCACCCTTCAGGTCAAGGTGGCGCAGGAACTGTGATACGGTACTCGTAGTTCGGAGCTGGAGTGCGAACGTGCCGAGTCAGGCAGGGTGCACGCAGGTTTAGGGTTTGCAGAACTAGAACACTCATGTATCTCTCTCGCACTCATCCTGTGTTCAAAGGAACACCATATAAGCAGGCTAATATGACGGCAGTGAGTGGGTGTTGACCTATACGCAACGGTTCGGATGCCAACGGCCTTCCTTCTTGAGATGTAGAAGCCACGACGCCCTTCTTGGCGCGATAACAAAAAACCGTATTACGACATCTGTCTCTTTCCGGTGTTCACCCGCTCCGGTTCGCTCTTGTTAGCGCTACTCTTGGGCTTTTATTCGAGTGTTTTTCTGCTGCGGCTATATCCCTAAAAGATGTTCAGTAATATTTCGCACTGCAAATAGTACTGCCGCTTCAGATAACATAAGTATCTTTAATTATTGCAAAGCTTAGCGCATGATCATGAACAGCTCTGACAGTATCCAAGCTGCAATTTTTCCAGTTATTCAACGCAACACGCATGCTTACTACTGTAGGAAAAAGAAAGAAATGCTGCAGCCAACGCTACACACACACACAAACACACACACACACGCACACAAACACGCACACGCACACGCACACACACACACACAAGCGCGGGCGCACACTAATTATACTGGTTTGTTAAATTTTGTTACGCGGAGTTGCTGACTACTAGTAAGTACGACGGACGCCTTGAATGCATCTTGGTTTCAGAGACATCATGCGTATACGTATGTAGCGCAGTTTGAGTCCATTCTATTCGCAAGAAACGCTTACTCTCTCATTACCGTGCAGCCGCGGATGCGGGGAGGCGAGCTTTCGCGTTCATTTTCTTTTCCGCACGGCTGCTGCTGCCCCGGTTGCGCGGAGGCGACCGCCATGTGGCGGTCATGCAAGGAACCCAGCGGCGCGCGCAGTACGGGCTATCCGCTGTGACTGGTTGGCCTATTCGGTAAGAGAACAGCTAGGCCGATGCCACGGTCACGAAACCCAGCGATGTTCGCAAAGAAAAGTTTCGCTTTTAAAGGTTAAGTAGCCTCAACTCCACTTGACATCGAAGCAATGCGAGACATGCTTGGTTTGGTAGACAATGGGTGTTATGCAGCATAAAAGTATTCTCCAGCGAACGGTTGTGTTACTTCTCTCTTCGAATTTCACTCTAGGCGCACACGCCCAGTAGGCGGGACCACACTCAAGGGAAAGCTCAAATGCAAAGCAAGAGGTTACCGGACTTTGATGCAAAAAACCTTCTCTAAAAGCGCAATGATGTCTGAGTAATTATGTAGTTCTGCGCACTTCCTTTTGGAGCACAAAGCTTTTATTTAATTCTGGCAGAAGTCACGTACTATGACCACCCAGTTCGCAATCCGCCCTCTCCCCTTTCTTTTTCTTTATTACCGGCTGCTTTCTTTTACGCCGTACTATCTTCGGGATCAGCCTTTAAAAACGGCCAGATACACAACAAGAAATCGCAGTTGACTCGGAGAAAAATGCTTCACATAAAAATTCTTTTCAGTTGATAAACGTCGTCCACACACACACACACACACACACACACACACACACACACACACACACACACACACACACACACACACACACACACACACACACACACACACACACACACACACACACACACACACACTCACACACACACACACACACACACACATACACACACACACACACGCACACACACACACACGCGCGCACGCACGCACACACGCACACGCACACACACACACACACGCACACACACACACGCACACACACACACACACACACACACACTAAAGTCACACAACGAATGCGGTGAGACTCAGCAGCAGAAAGAAGGTACTTAATTAGATGCCGCACAGTTCTGTACAGATATTGTAGCGGCGTGACTATCGCCTCCAAAGCACGTGAAGAAGAAGATGGGCTCACGCACAGGTAACGCGAGAATTGAACACGCTAGCACGCTCGACCTGAGCAAAAGGCTTAGACAGTCGATTTACGTCACTTCTACCCTATAACATGCCGGCACCTGAACAAGCTGATGAATTCACAGAAGTCACATTAGAAGAATTAGTGAAAGCGGTAAAGCCACTGCTAGCTTCAGCTCTAGGTCCTGATGTCGTAACTACAGCAATGATAAAAATAATATTCGATTTGTCTCGCCAGGATTTGCTTAAATTTATAAATTTTCAATTCAGAATGCATGGATATATCCGGATTGGAAAGTTTCCAAAGTAATTGTACTACTTAAGAAGCAGGGCGATGAATACACAATAGATAACATGAGGCCTATTTCTCTGACTTCTTGTAAAGTTAATCGAGAGATTATTGTATGATCATATCCAAAGGTGCATAGGCGACAACCTAATATTAGGTTACTCTAATATAGGATTCAGGCCTGGGTGCTCCATTTGGTGTGCTCACGTTGACTTGGAGAGTCGAATTCAACTCGCATTCTTACGGTATCGAATGATATACATAGCCTATATAAAACTTTGCAGTCGTATTTGAATCAGATTGAAATTTGGCTAAAAGGAATACAAATGTCGCTAAATGTCAACAAAAGTGCGATCATTGTCTTTCCCTTAACTTTCCCTACCCGGATAACACTGACGTATGATCAGGAGATAATACCACAGGTACAAACATTAAGATATCTGAGAATGATTTATACAGAAAAGCTTGAATGGCGGACGCACATAGAATACATCGCATCTAAAGGAGCACGGGCTGTTGGTTTATTACGAAGAGTCAGCAACAGTCATTTCTCACAGTCTTTGAAATCACCAAGTAAAACGTGACTGAGAGGTGCAGTGGCAGAAGGCGGCGGATTAATTTTGCCCTCCTCGGGGCACCACAAGCGTGGCAGACAAGTGCTTCTGTAATCTGTCAGCATGGAATTTCAATTTGTGAATCTGTCAGCCAGGCAATCGAACCCGGGACTTTGTGCACTCAGCAGCGTTACCGGATTACTTCGGCGAATCGCACCTATTTCTCTTGATATATTGTGGTTCACAGGTTTTGAAGGGGGTTGTCTTATGGAAATCGGACAACACTATACGACATGTTCAAGGCCGCTTGTTTACGCACAAGCGATACTTTGTTCAATCTTTTATTGGCCTGGAAAGCTTGTGGCGGATTATCTATAGCCTTTCCATATGCATTCTGTCAATGATTTGTCAGGGTAATATGTCCTAAAAGAAAAAAAATACTTCATTTATCTTTATTTTTTCGCATTGTGCAAAAGGAGATAAAGCATGTCCAAAATACCAGAAATGTCACCCTGGGAGTGGCAGTAATGTTAGGTGAGAGATACCACGAATGTAGCTTTAATAAACTGACGCGCCAAAATGCTTTGGTTATTTCTGAACGCAAAGTGTTTCAAGTGCCAAGTAAACTAAACATTTCCAACACATCACCAGCGTGCTTACAATCAAACTGCAAAAGAAAGATATATTGCAGCTCCAGCGCAACTTGATCTCTTTCTCTGTAACCTTGCCTATATTCATAGAAGGAAACAGGGGATTTATAGTGAAATTCCAGCTGGTCCTCGCGCTATGTAGAGGTTTGATAACTGAAGACAAAATCGTCAGCGCGTGATCTACGCATCGTGCTTGTTTGTTGGCAGTGCTTAAAGCTGTTGAGGTACCCTTTAAGGAAATGGTACGTGTTTCTCAACTATTCTGAGAGCCCCCGAGGACGTTGTTCGAAGAACGAACGCTAGAAGTACGTGGCAGCCAAAGGCTAGTTCTAGGAATAACTAGTAAAAATATCACGTTTGGCTTTCCTCGGGTTTTGAAAAATCGTGCTGCGGCAAAACGACTGTTGAAGTGACTTGTGCCTTGCTAAAGCAAGCTCACTTCGGGAACGCTCGTCTCGGCTGGGGAAAGGTCAGCGAGTGATTCAATGTCGGTGTTTGGGAGAAGAGAGAGAGAAAAAAAAGCAAGAATTGGAAAGGGGAAGAGGTCGACCAGACGAGCACTCGGTTTGTTACCGTCGTACGCAGGGGGTAGAAAATAGGGGAATAGAAAGCGGAAAAACGTTAAAGTGCGAAGAACTCACTTTTCAAACAATTGTTACACAGAAAATAAAGAAAACAATGTGCAGCCAACATGTCGTCATGTAAGCATTACTGTCAGCATTGTCTTTCTCCTACCCGACGTGGTTGATTAGTGATGTAGATACGTCAGATGTTCAGATACCCATAGGCACCCGAAACAGTAATGCCACTGTTTCTCTTCGTAAAGATGCTGCTCTCAATTCCACGCTTTTTACTATTCTCAACGACTCTAAGAACATACGAAGAGATGGCAATAAGGCTTTACGAATGCGAAATGAGAATTACACTGCTTTCTGAATAACTACCGCCATCTCTGAAGCATTGCCGGTACTTTAAGGACAGGTGCATGGCCTCCAAGAATTGTTGTCGCACAAGCGGTCTCCGAACCAATGGCGACAAAATACTGTCGCTTACATGGTTGTCAAGAGGTAGCGCTAACATCCAGAAATGTAGCGCGAGCGAAGGATGGCCACGTCCCTATAAAAAAAAAAAAAAAATCACGGTTCCCCATAAACTTAAGGAAAGAGTTGGTGAGCAAGAATGAACGCATAATGAGATGAGGCTCCCAGCTTGGATAACCTTTGGTACATTGTTTTCCACGATGTGAAGTATTGACGCAGCATTCACTGCGTAATATATATATATATATATATATATATATATATATATATATATATATATGTGTGTGTGTGTGTGTGTGTGTGTGTGTCACTGCATGTCGCCCCGTAACAATATACACAGGGTGCCCCAGCGGAATGTAACCAAGGTTTTAGAAGCAACGGAGTGGGTGAATGGGCTCAAACGAACTCCGTAGTGTGCAGGATCGCGCGACTTCCCGTTTTTTTCCCGTTTTCCAAGGTAAATTAAATAGTATAATGTAATTGCATAACTTCTTAAATATTGGCTTTTGTAAGAAACCGTCAATATGAAAGTTGTAGCTCATAGGAACTACAACGCACGCATAGTAAAGGACCACGTGTTTGTTGATAACGTGCGCTATAACTGGGACGTGCAAACACGATTGTGCAGTCTCGTAATCATGATACCAGGGTGCCTCCTTCAGCTACTGCTTCTCATTCTTGATGACGCCCACGTGACTTCCCCGATAATTTCCGCATTTGAAATATTAACGCCAGAAGTTTAGTCAACAAGTTTGCTGTTTTCTTGTCCTTAACTTTGTCCTGACCCGCCGTGGTTGCTCAGTGGCTATGGTGTTGGGCTGCTGAGCACGAGGTCGCGGGATCGAATCCCGGCCACGGCGGCCGCATTTCGATGGAGGCGAAATGCGAAAACACTCGTGTACTTAGATTTAGGTGCACGTTAAAGAACCCCAGGTGGTCGAAATTTCCGGAGTCCTCCACTACGGCGTGCCTCATAATCAGAAAGTGGTTTTGGCACGTAAAACCACATAATGTAACTTTGTCCTGCTTCCCCCATATCATTGGAGTCATGGAAACGGCGTTTCATAGTGAAATTTGCGCCAGCTTTAATGCTATAATGCTTTAATGCTATAATGCCTTAATGCTATAAGAACTCATAGAACAAAAGGTAAAGGCCATTGTCTTAAATTTACACTCCGTCTTAAATTTGTCTGTGCTTGACACTCCTCAAACTGAATCGGTTTGTAGCAAAGTTTATTTTGAGTCACCGACTTTTGTTGGTGATGTCTCTTACCGCCCACCTAACTTGATCACAGACCCTTTGGTTTCCTTGAATGCATTCATCCAAGAAATAGCACCTCATTCACCAAATTTAATATGCATGGGGGATTTTAATGTCCATGATATACACTAGCCGTCGTTATCTCGGCTAGGCCATGATTTCCAACAGTACACAGAAACATTGAACTGTTCACAGACTTCCGCTTTAAAGCAAATAGTCAGTGATGGCACAAGAGGCACGGCGATTTTAGATCTTGTTTTTTTTCTTCAGCCCCAGGATCTGTGATAATGGTTACGAATGTGCTGTCGTAGATGGCATATCAGATCATAAAGTGGTGCTTCGATCCATTCCCTGTCCTGTACCAAAAGCCCGTTATATTTATTTTAATTACCGGGATATGAACCACGCTCATGATGTTGGTATATTTGACACACTTAGTGCTTCCTTTAGCCAGTTTGAAGCGATTAGCATTTTTGACGATGTCGGTAATTTAACTACCGGTTTTAGCGATCTCGTTACATTTGCATCACGCTTTTTGTACCGTTAAAAACAAAAAAGACGAATTCAGAGCTGTCTTGGATCACAAGGGAAATTTTGTGCCTGTCACGATTACTTGGACGTTTGCGGCGTACTAAACGTACTGGTGACTCTCTTCTTACTGCACAATTCATTGCTCTTAAGGAGTAACTTCGAAGCAAAACTAATGCTGCTCGTGATTTTTACTTCAGGTAACACTTCCAAGTTTGCTTAGAAATAATCAACGCAAATGTTGGAGCTCTATTCCGCCAAAATAATCTACTACTGACACTTTTGAAATAAACGACACAGTTATAAGTGATACTTCTATGATTGCAAGTTTATTTAATAGCTACTTTAAATCTGTTTTTACACTTGATAACTCCGTTGTTCTTCCTTTTAAAGAGCAGACGCATAGTTCTATTAACAACATTGTTGTTTCGAACCAGAGTGTGCTGAATTTGATTTTAAAACTGGATCCGAAAAAGAAAGTTAGTCCCGACAATATATGGAATGCATTCCTCTTTAGATACTCTTTATGGACTAGCCAATATTTACCTGTTCTTTTTGGGAAATCTATCTCGACGTCTGTTGTCCCTTTTGTATAGAAAACGGTGAAATTCTCCCACTATTCAAATCTTGGAATAAGCAGTCCTTACTAAGCTACAGACCCATCTCTCACATCTCATTCTTGTAACATGCTTGAACACATAAGTTGCAAACGTATCATTGAATTTCAAGAGTATAATTACGTGTTATCTGATGCTCAACATGGTTTTCGACATGCATTTAGTACCATAACATATATATATATATACAATGAACCTGTGCCTTTCCATCTACATACAGGGTGCGGCACTTGAACCAAACTTAAAAACCATGCAAATGCTACTTAGCTGAAGAACAGACCCAAGATCCCCTCATTTGTCGTCGCTTGGAGATACTCGACTTATTTGTTGCATTCAGCCTCATTAGATAAATCGTCAAGTAATCAACTTCTCAATTTTTTATAATTATGTTAAAAGGGTCAATGAGTAAATTGCAGAGAACCATGAAAAACTCCCGATAAAGCTTTCTGTATAGCTCAATACATGCTACGTAAGAGTGTTTTGCCGAGAGTGAAAGAAGCCCTCGAATACATGAAAAGTGTATCGAGCAGTATGTCAGGCGACAATTTTGCGCGTATTCGCGGGCTTTTTCACGCTCGGAAAAAAAAAAACTTTTATGTAGCACGTGTTGAGCAACAGAAACCTGTATCGGCAGTTTCACAGTGGAGCAATTATGGGCTAAGTTCTGGCGGTTTAGGTGCGTAGGCAAAAAAGATGGCGGCCACCCCAGAGCTAAAAGAGCTAAAGCAAAAGCGTATCGCCGGGTATACGTCCTAGCTGCATTAATTCACGAGATGTGTCATAACCTATTCTTATATAGAAATATCGTAATAAAAAAAGTAAAAGAGGAATAGACACGGTTTGGTATGAATTGCGGTTTGACGTCCCGGGCTCTATAGGCAAACAACGTAACCTTACCTTAAGACCCTTGCACCCGTGCAATGGCTAAGCGGCAAGCGGTGAAGAGTGCATAAAAACATCGCGCCTACGAAGAACCCCGTCGTGAACAGAAGCGGGAATGTGCGCGGCGACGGCGGGCGGCACGTAATGCGGATGAAGAGCGTGCCGCAAACGCCGAGCGTGTGCGCCTTTGGTTCGATCACCCCTACCGACTCCACTTCCGTCGTAATTGTGGGCGGTTTCAACATATACGGGTCTCGGCCAGACGGAAAGTGGTTCGTGGCGTTTCTATTGAAAAGGTTGGGCATTCAATTTTGCACAAACATCAGTTTACCCACGATGCGTCATTGGTCGTGTATAGACCTCACATTGGCCAAGAACCTTTTCAGTAGCGCCGCAGAGCCACTGGCCGTATATATATCATAGGGATCATAAAGCGATAGTCACCTTGGTGACCAAATAATAAGTCCAATAAAGCAAACAAAAGAAGGCTAAATATAAAAAAGCATTGAGTATGTAATTTAATAAACCAACAAAAAATCGTGAAAAATGAAATTCATTGTGGTATGTGTTATTTATTTGATTCAGCATATACTTACTATCAGCATATTTATCACCATACATACACTCCATTGGTCATCCCCCTTCACTGAGTGGGATGGCCCTGAATGTTTTCAAGTTGCTCTGCAATTTTCTCATTGATACTTTTAATCTAATTGTAATAATGTAGAAGTTCGTAAATAATTAAGACTAAATATCTAATTAGGTGGAATGCAAAAATAATCTAAGTATCTCCAAGCAACGGCAGACAACATTACCTTGGTTTAGTCTAGCCATCCATGGCATTTCCTTATATTTAGGATATGGTTCAAGTTACGTGAAACGCCCTGTATTTCCCCCTAAAATGGTGACAATGTCGCTAACGTAAGACCTTATTATTGCACCTTATTCATTGCATGGTTTGGGATCTTCGTATTACCATAAGTTTCGTGTTTGGTTAAGTAGGATCATTTCTGTTATGTACGAAAGCTGCGAACATGAAAAGCAAGAAAACTTATATGCTCTGATCGTGAAATATTTTAACAAAACAAAATGGCGCGTAAAATGTAATGTTGGAAAAGACCACTGCAAGTAGCGTGTCAATGAGTACAATACAAAATAAATAAAGCGCGATGTAAGCAATTATGCTATACTAGGGGTGTGAAACACCACATAATAACAGCTGCGCATTGAATTTAGTAATATATATTAGCCCATAATTTCCTTTGTAGAAAATTTCGCTGCTGAATGATGTGCCAGTTTCCCACACACACCGAGCATTATTCATGATGCTGGCACCCGCCGGGGTTGCTTAGTGGCTGTGGTGTTTGGCTGCTAAGCACGAGATCGGGTGATCGAATCCCGGCGACGGCGGCCGCAATTCGATGAGGGCGAAATGCGACAACAACCGTATACTCAGATTTAGGTGCACGTTAGAGAAGCGCATGGGGTCCACATTTACGCAGTCCCCCACTACGGCGTGCCTGATAATCGGATCGTGACTTTGGCACGTAAAACCCTCTAATTTAATTTTAAGTCATGATGTTGGCGGTAACTAACCACGCGCACGACTAATTACGGCTCATCCTGAAGTTATTACGCCTCGAATGGCAACACTCACTTTCCTGCAATATCCTTAGTATTTATGCCAGCAGGAAAGCGAACGTAAAGCTATTAGGGATCTCTCCCTGTCCGCTCCTGCGTGCGTTAAATGAAGCGTCATACAATTTGGCTGTCAGCAGTTTTCATTGGTTCACGCACTTAAAAGCCACGTCACTTTTTTTCACCGAGTACGAAGCTTAGCTTGTATTCCCTTATTCCGTATGTAGGTTGTACATCGTAGTCATTAGCAGTCATTTAAGCCGAAAACACTGGCCATGCCTTGTAAGTTTTGTCGTAGACAAAAACAGAGAACCTAATCATCCATTATATTTGTTGAGACCTCCATACATACGCTAATCAATAACCAAACGGTGTCACGAACGTCAACTTTTGTTAGCGGTGACGGGTGAAAACTTAGTGCACCATGTAATATACTCATCGGTCGTGCTACGCAGAGTACAGACAAGCTGTCTTTAAATCATGGCACCAGAGTCCGACATGCGGCGTAAATTGTGTGGTGCATGTCGCGAGGTTTCTACAACGTGAAGCACACAGTAGAAGGATCTATTAACCTTGCATGCCAATAATACTGATGTACCCCGAGACCATTATCTGCATCTTACGAGAACGCTCGCTATAAAGGCTCAGAAAGTTGGCTGGGTGTGCAGTGAATGGAGACGCCTCTGCTCAGCTCATAAGCCAGTCTGCGAATCCGTATTCAGTTCTTAGATAGAGTTGCGATAAAACTGAAGCATGAATCAGGTTCAGAGGCGCTGTGCTATTTCTTGGTTGCTAAGTTCAGTCATGGTCGTGCTGTGCACGGCCACATTTATGTACCAGGCTGGTTTGCAGGTCAGGAATTACCTCGAATACGGCCATCAGTCCATAATAACAGAAGTGAAAAGGCGGGACCTCGTGTTCCCGTCAGTGACTGTCTGCAGCAATAGTTGGTGAGTGAGAGTGCTTGTGTAAACTGCAACAGCTACACTGAGCACTGGACGATGCACTCTATAGGAGATTGTAGACAAGGGATTCACATGCGGAAGTCGAAACGTAATTTTGTTTTGACTATGACCAGTCACCTGCTTCTTTCTTAACGATAACTTTGTCTGGCGAGACGGTATTCCGAGAACATATGACTTCACTCGTGAAAACGTGATTGCGTTGGTATCTTTCGCCTTATACACTACACGTTCTGAACTTATTGACAATATCACATGTGACCCTCACGAATCACTCGTAGTGATACAATTTAGATTATGACAAGGGTTGTGATTTTGAACTTTGTGACGGTCAGCTGTGTATAGTTTTGTATGGCATGAGCTGTGTGATGTTAGGGGAACTCATAACAGATCATAACATAATTTGCTTTAAATTGTTGGCTTTTCTTTCAGGATTAACAAAAAGTCTGAGGCTTGTCTCAAGACCCCTCGGCTATGCACCAAGTTTAGCCAGGTATGCTTAAGTATTTCTCTTGTGAAGCTTACAGCTCTGTGTTGCTCAATATACTAATTGAAATTGAACTCTGAATAAGTACATTCCATCCACAGCAATTTGCGGTGGGTCTGTTGTCACTCTGTTTAAATTGAGTGCGTTGTCGAAGGAATGGTGTTTAATAAATAACTGTCAAGAACGGCTTTATATCGTGACATGATGCGGTGGCCGAAGTTTACGACAAAATCTGCTAGATTCATTTTTCTGCTCTTTTGAAGACTCAAGGAGTATTTATCCTAATCCACTGCCTTCCTCTAACTTATGGCAGGAGGTGACGTTTGCAATTTTCCGAGCCCAGTACGAACCAGAGATGCGGGAACTTGTCGGATATAAACCGCAAGAAATTTTTGAATGCCTCATGGAGTCAACCAGCTCCGAGTGTCGGTCGTTCAGCTGCGTTGACCAGTAAGTATTTTAAGTATGTTCGAAAATAACTGAATAATGACTGGTTGAGAAATGACACTCCTATTTGAACCAGGGATCCTTTTGAGACCCGTTCCAGGACAGTATCCATTTACATCAGTTTTTTTTTTTTTTTATATAAACACAGGTAACGGCTGCTTGGCTAGTGGGGGTTACTCAAATTGCCTGGTGACGAATATGAGCTAAAGTATTTATTCAATGTCTAATATGATATAGATATGTGTAGTCTTAAGACATGATGAAATGCAATGGCGGTTGTAGTAGCGCATTTCTTAACGAAAGTGACCTGCATCGTTGACCTCTGGTTGCTTGCGTCACGCAAGAAGATCGTACAAAATACTCGCATGCCATAATTTGCATGATAACTGACAATAATCAAATAGGCCATTTAAAAAGCTTTTTTCTTCTAAATAAGCTTTTTCTCTTATCAATGCAGAGCGTCTTTTTGTATTTAAATGTAACTGAAAGCGGCTATCCTCATAGAAAGTAATGTTTCTTGAGGTTTTAGCAAGTAGACATAGGTTCACATGTCTGCTGTAATAGCTCAGACATAATCGTTCCACCTACATGCCCTGAAAAAGAGAAGCCTGCGCCAAACTTCAAATAAATTTCTTTAGACATTCTATAGAACGTCTGCACATGTGTCACAATGAGTCATTTACAATATGTGCTGCCAGGCGGCCTGTGAGTGCAAGACCTCACACTTTTTGAGCTAGTATCCAGATAATGCATTGCTAACGAAGAAGCCTGCGAGAAGGCTAAACAGTACTTTTTGTAACCTATGGACAGCCTGTACTCTTTGTATTTTTACATAATATTTATTAGATATTGGCTTCTCTAAGCAGCGCCGGCTATTCCTGTTCACATAGAATGGTTACCTACTAAAAGAAAACAACTAGATGACACTGCACAAGAGAAAGGCAGCAAGGATGATGATATCAAACTTGACGTATCATATATATACGTATCATATATTAAGTGAGCTCGAATAGATACACTGAAGACAGAAAGCATTAAGTCAGCGGTGCTGTACAGGAAGCCCCGAGTAAACACGTATCAGCTCTGCTGTAAGAAGCTCTTTCTTCAGAAGGTTAGTTCGTGCATTATAATCTTTGGCCACACGTATATTAAGCACAAGCTTCCTAGCAAAACAGCTGAAAACTAAAATCCGCTGCAGAATGAGATATAATAACTATGTGACTTAAACTCAACAGTTATAATGATTTACATTGGCGGTACTTCATTGGAACATAAAATTTATTACCTCTTTATACAATCGCATTTGCCCGGAATGTGATGTCAGACCCTCCACATGACGCAGAGAATCAGATGAATTTACTTTTGGTAAATGTCGCATGGGAAAGTTATTGTTATAAACACACTAAAAATAACAACCATGCATTCTTTAATTATGTGATTCTGAATTTCAGCATCCGGATAACATTTCTACGTTTGCCTATCATGCTTTGTTACACCATAGACAGTACTCTTTATGGAGGCCCTGACAACATGCTTGAGAAGTGCAGCGCGCCCTGGCTATACGGTGAGTATTTTTTAAAACATCAGTAAGCCGGGTTGATATTACCACGCCAATTAGTTTAACAGCCCAGATAGAGAACGTTCCATGCAATCCACATAATTCTCATAGTGCGCTGTCGTGTTGCAAATATGCTAAACGTCATGTACTGTTTTCATATGGCGCTCTCTACCACAATGTACCACTAAGAAAGATTCACGTTATCTGCAACGCGCTTACATTACCTATACCAAAACAGATGTATTAAATGCGTAAGGATTTCTGTGCTTACCCAACGAAGAAACCCACCCGTCCGTTCTTCCGTGCCTTCGTCCGTCCGTCACGTAAGACTAACACTTGCAAGATAGGGCCCGCAGCAGCTAGCGCATTGACCTTCGTGCTGACACTCGCTTCAACGTCGACACAGCGCACACGAAGCTATCAGCACTCGGCGCACTGCGTCCCCATCACAGATCGCTTTCAAGATAGGGCCCGTGCTGCCGTGCCATGCGCAGCCGCCGCCGGAATACGGCTGATCACGGTTTATAATGGTTCGTGTCGCCGCAGCACTGTCATTTATACTGGTCAGATCAAGTTCCATAGCATTGATAATGCCACCTGGCAGCGGGAAGATGAGAAAGAGGCACAATGCTTGCGTATACTTAGACAACTCACAGAGGAGTTTCCGCGTGGACATTTATTTATACCGCAGAAGTTGACTACGTATCCCAATGTGCTGCGACGCGCTGCTAATCTCCGAAGGACAATTTTGTCATCTTATTTGTTCATCCTGTGACGGACAGTAGGTGCGCTTAAAGTGGCTAGTTTTATGGTTTGATCTCTGGGATAAGCCGGCACAAGTAAAAGGAGAGGTACTAGCCCTCACAAACTCTCACCTGGCTTGGAACACTTCCAACACTGCGATTTAGAAAGCATGCTGATTACCAGCTAGGCTCAATGAAGAAGATGTAAAGAGCTATTAGCGCTCTGTTATGTATGAATTACTGAGTTCTGTACTTTTCTCGAGAGCGTTTTGTTCTTTTCAATACTTCCTGACTTAAAGCACAGAAAGTTATAGCCCGCAACGAATGATGTGCGCCACTTGTCGTTGATCTGGTTGTTGGGTTTGAATTTTATTCATTGCCAATTATTTGCAATTAGCCAATTTATTTGTACTCGACCTGCTTGTCTCCCCCGTTTTCTGCGTATATATATTCTGACATTTTCGACCTAAGTATTTCATAGGGAAAAGAGTAAGAGCAAGCGCCTACTACTTCTGTGGAGTGTGCCGAGAAGAGTAAATATTAGAAGACAGTAAAGCGAGGCAGAACCACTCTCACGTTGAGCGTCGACGCTAATGCGACTAACATTCCAACAATGTAGCGACACGCCGTATTTCCACCGCTGAAATGCTTCGCGTGTGTGTTCTGCAGCCGGACTTCTCTCTCGCGCTTCCCTCTGGACATGATGCGCCATCTAGCGGCGTACCCACGTCGTCCGCGCGTAGTCCCCTTCTCTTTTGGGGCTTCCGAGATCCGTGGCGCTGGTGCGCGCTAAACTTGATAAGTAATCCCTTACTACCCGCAGGCATTCGTGGCGCCACGCTAAGTGTCGCGTTGCTGTGTTTGAGGGACCCGTGTGACACTGGTTCGGTTTCGCCGAACACCGCAGAAATTGTAATGAATTGTTTTATTCAAGTGCGGCTTAACCAGACTAGATTGAGATATTGATCCGAAGGGGCTGAAGTAGGCTAATAATACTGTTCGCATTAAAATACTGATTGTGCCTTCTCTCCCCGCAATGCCTTATAGAACTGCGTATTCGCCTGCGCTTCATCGAGAAAAACACTCTACGTTTGATGAGCTTGCTGCCGTTCCCGGTGTTCGTGCAGCGGCCGCAGCTGTGCCAACCCGAGCGCAACGCCGCCATCGCCTTGGTTCCACAGAAGAGCTACGACATCGCCATAAAGCAGGTTGGGCCACAATACAATACTCAGCGGGTCTTGGAAATTGCCTTTTTTATTTCTGATTTTCCGTCTTTATTACTACTCAATCTGAGGGATAGAATAAAAACAGCATTAAAGCAATGAAGAGCACAAAGGACACACCTAATATATACACTACCCTTGCTCTTCCGAACAATTTACAGGATATTCCGGCTAACTTTAGCGTGAGTTTAATATTATGCAGAAGCCCGGTGGCAGGGTGCGACCAATAGCGTGTTGTTGGCTGTGGTATGGAGTAAAGCGGGAGACACACGGTCCGATTCGGCGTCCGACGCGCCGGAACGGCAGCCGGAATCGAGGTGTTTTGCCGTGCCGAAGCGCCGGATCGGACGTCCGGCGTGCGACAAGCCGGGCAGATTTTCATCGTCCGACGCGTCCGACAACCGCACCGTCGTCTGGCCGCAGCCAATGACAGCGCGGCTGGCATGTGACGTTCTCTGACGTTCCCTGCACGGAGGCGGCGCTGGCTGGCCGGTTTCTCGCAGTGTTTTTTTTTTTTTCCTTGCCCGCTGCAGTTTGTTTCCGACACGAAATACTTACCCGTTCAGTAAACTTATCTCGAATGTGTGCCTGTTATGCAAAGCAGCGCCTAGTACGCTAGCACTAAGCTACTGGCGCGATCGGGAGCCGCGACGCGAGGGCATTTCGCGGGCAGACATCACACACCGACCGTCTGAGCGAGGCTGCTCGCTTCGCTTGCACGTTTGCCCTTCGCAACGACTGCGTCGAGTAAACCAATTGTATTTAATTACGGGCGACCTAAGTGTACAGTGTTAATTGTTTTGGCAAACATAAGCGCTCTTCGACGAGCTCGGGTTGGATCGTAAGCGCCGTCGGCCGCGGCGTCGGCCTAGCTAGGCCTACCGGCCCTATCGCTGGCTGTTAGCGGAGTCGTCAGTGGACAATGCGCCGTCGTGAAGTGTTTTGTCACTCGCAGGGTCATAATTTTATTGACAGTGTTCGCTTAAAGCGAAGCAGTGCTGTGCAGAGTTGTTTATATTGCGTTTCTCGACGTGGCTATGAAGTCAAGCTGGGGGGCTGGATCTGGGCGGAGCTTACGCGCCGCTCAATCTTTCGGGTGCACGCACCGTGTGCTCCGAATCGTCGTATGCCGCACGCCGGAGCATGCGGCGCCGCACGTCGGATCGGACGCGGAATCGTACCGTGTGTCTCCTGCTTAAGTCGCACACACGGAGGAAGGAAACTAAGGAGAGGCCCTACCCCCTCCGCGCGCTAGGAGAAAAGTGTGGCGGAAATGACGTAGTAGGTTCTCATTTTTTTGCTGCTTTTTTTATTTTTTTTGTTGTATGGCCACGCCTTTTGGGCCACAATGGCTGCGTTGTTATGGTTTTGAGCGCTCACACGTGTTGCTCTGGTAGGTTTCGGGCCGTGGCAAAGGTGCTGAGTGGGCGGGTTTGCGTTAGTCACCGTGTCTTGTTGCGCTGTGTTACCTGCACCGTGCTCTGCCAGATGTTGCGCGAGCGCGGCGCTCGGCGCGCGACACCACGCGCAGCGCGGCGTGGTTTTGCGAAAGATGTAAACAAGAGAGGAGGGTGGCCCAAAAGGCAGAGCATCGCCATGAGCAACGCCAAATTCCGGCTTCACTTTTGCTTCACAAAGAGTGACGTCAGGGCCTCTCCTTAGTTTCCTTCCTCCGTGGTCGCACAATTTTTTTTTCTATTCCGCCTAGGGGCATAACAAGTGAAAATGATTTAACCAACCTCGCAATGATTAGCGTTACGGCGAAACGTACAATAAGAAACGCATATAGCATTGCAGGAAAGATCTAATTCAGCACATTTGAACTTCCTGATTCTTATTTGTTCATTTTTTCCTCTGCGCCCTAAAGAAAGTCCGCTTGCGTGCAGCTATCGCGGTGCTCTAAAATGTACCGCCTATGAACGAACAAAGCACGCAGCCCAATGGCACCTTAGAGAGAGCTTCAATCACGGCGCGCAAGCGGGTATTCCATGTGCTATTTTTTTTCTTTTTTCACACTTTGCTAGCTTTGTTTAGGCCACAGAAAATGTTATTACGTAACAAGTACAAAGTTCTAAGCTGCAGATCTAGAGGTTTGCTAGAATGCTCTAGAGCTTTCTTGTTGAAACCTTTGCCCTAAAGTTATTGCTTGCGAAGCTTAATAATTATTTTTGATTAAGTATGTGATAGTCAGAGTGAAAAAAAAAGTCAGTGTCTACCGATAGGCAGCACTGATAGTGATAAGAAAGTATTCGACGACCACCCGAAGTAACGTTCCTTGTTTTATCGGTCGTAGAAGTTACAATAAATGTTCACATCCTAGATAAATTAACAACTATGGTGTTATGCGCACACAGGCCAAAATGAATAGATCTCACTCGATGAGTACGATTTCAATCGCTGTTACAATGCTGGCATGATAAAAAGTGCCGGCAGCCCTGAGCACACGCCTCGTGCTGCCTCTAGCTTCAAAGTGCCTTCGAAAAATTAGGTTACGTGACCCTCAACGTTGGCACGTGGGAGAACCGAACACATGAAGCCACCAGCCATCTCTTGTAGCCCAACACTTTGCACCCGCTGCAGATTACCTCAGAGATGGGTCGTGAGGGCCACTTATGCACGCAGAAACGCCATGCTCAGCCACAGCCGGTCTAGAGGAGGAGGCGTTCGCTCACCTGCACCTCCTCAAGTGCGCTTGAACGCGAGACCTCCAACATTGGGTGTGCGGGAAGCAGCCCTCATCAAGACGCCATTCTTCTCGGCTCACCCTCTCATACTTTTTCTCGCAACCACAGCATGCGGCTCAGGGGGCATGATATTAATGCACTTGAACTTTGTACGGTACATCAGGCTGACGGTAACAACAACAATTAGCCGGTGTGCCCATATAATCACTATCACAATAAACACGTGTGACTTGCTCCATACAGTAGCGAACAACATGTATTTATTCGCGTCCTTGTATAGTGCTCATCCACGGCGGTAGCGCAGTGGCTATAACACTGCGCTGCTGAACTCGAGGTAGTGGGTTCGATCCGGGTCTTAGCGGCTGCATTCTAATAGACCCGCAATGCGAAAAATTCAAAGCCGATTCAGCGGCAAATGCGAGAGAAATTTATTAGTAATACGTCGCACCTCTTTGACGCCCCGGAAACATGATTTAAACCACGTTCACCACCTTGCAAAGTTTTGTTCAGCAGCTCATTCAACACGTCTTGCCTCTTCGAGGAGCGAACTTCAGCTGACGGTTGTCCGGGGCAGACCACCGTCAGTTTCTGCACACACACACACACACACACATACATACATACATACATACATACATATATATATATATATATATATATATATATATATATATATATATATATATATATATATATATATATATATATATATATAAGAACCAGAGAAGAAGGACAACCCAAGGGCTCGAGTTTTGTTAAGCATGATCATAAAAGGCCGACAGACGCTGCAGCCAAAGAAAGCTTCGGGGCAATTAGCTGTGATTGAACTTGAAATGTATGAAATAATAAAGAAAAGGGAAATGAAATTGGACAAAAAGATAACGTGCCGCCGGTGGGAGGCGTACAAAACCTCCGCACTACATGCGCGTTGCACTACCAATTGTGCTACGGCGACGGCTATCAATCCGTCCGCTAATTTCTGTATTCATGTTGACTAGATCTAGCACTGGGAGTGTTAGCCAGCGCCGTTCAAAGTTACGCTGGGTGTATGTTGAACATACACACATATACAGCCCCAGCACACTTGATTTTTTTTTTTTTTTTGAGCGACGCTTTACATCAGGCCGCTCAGCGCCGTCGCTATCGCAAGTGTTTTTAGTTCTGGTAGGTGTTAACGAGCACCAATGCCGACGGCACCGAGATTTGGAACGTAGTATTGTAAAAAAAAAAGCGTGAATACTAAGATCCGGAAACGATAACACGGTTCGCTGTTTTCCTCATACGAATAAATCTATGCCTGGAAGTATTGCAGTTGTTTTAATCATGATTTGTCACTCTTTGCAGCAAACTAAACGACGCCTGCCGTCCCCTTTCACTTCACGCTGTAAGGACTACGTCAGTGAAGGCGTTAAGGATGAGTTCTACGGATTTTCATCTCAAGAGGTAATGTTCAAACATACCTCATTTCACAACAGTTTGATACAGGAAGGAACAACCACAGCTAAAACTCAATACAGTTAAATAAGCACTCAACCGTCCTTATTTTAACGCTTTACACAGAATAATTCAGTCAGCGCAAACGTTCGACGCGAAATATGGTTATGCAGGCAACAAGATTAACCTGGATCTTTCTATAGCATCGTTTCGCTCTTCTACAAGCCGTATATATGTCTCGTTCATGCACCAGTAATCTATATGGCTGTTTATTCAGCAGGATACACTGTAGTGGAGCTGTTCATAAGAAAAAAAGGTTGCTTTAAACAACTACTCCGCTTTCAACGTTGCAGTACAAGGATTGCGAAACGACTTGTTGCAATACTCATATTCGTAGAGTACAGCGTACAGGAACGTTTAGAGGAAAAATTACAGAGTGCGTTTTCTCGCGAGCATTGTGGAAGGAAAGTGCATTTTCTGCTCCAGCAAAAGACTAGGTTTTTCCCTGGCACTTTATTTTTCAGTCATGCACTCAGACATGCTTGATGAAGAAAGAGATGGAACTGTGCAGCTGTCACATGTCGGATCACGAATACTCAGCCACGTTTAAAGGGCGCATCTGCGACTTATTGGAAGGAAGTAAGTGACTCAAGCTTTAGAGGATTTCCATTAGGCCCAATAACTCTAGTGCACGTTATCATATAGCAAACCAGTTTTGTGCGCCTATTGTATAAAACGTTGCGATCGGAAAAAAATATGCCCCAGCAATTTACTAGCTTCCAATTTTTTTGTATAATGGACAGGAATACTTATAGCCACACACTGTACCTAAGGGCGCACAGATTACTTGTTGACTTGACTTCAATTACTTTTCTTACGCATCCTATCAAAACCACAATAATATGGCTAACACTCTTTATTCAGTAATATGCCAATGATGTGCCAACTTAAATGCTAAAGGCTTCATTC
This sequence comes from Dermacentor andersoni, assembly GCF_023375885.2. Lineage (NCBI taxonomy): Eukaryota > Metazoa > Arthropoda > Arachnida > Ixodida > Ixodidae > Dermacentor > Dermacentor andersoni. The sequence goes on along the minus strand of NC_092818.1, from coordinate 179,491,516 downwards.
ACGACGCGCGCCTTTTTACGTGAGCTGCATATCTATTGAAAGGAATGAGAAAGGCTGATTTCTCAACTTGAGAGTAAATTTACTCAAACATGTACCTATAATTCTAGGTTTGACCTGTTTCTTAATAAGAATGCTCCAACAACTGTTGACCCGCCGTGGTTGCTCAGTGGCTATGGTGTTAGGCTGCTGAGCACGAAGTCGCGGGATCGAATCCCGGCCACGGCGGCCGCATTTCGATGGGGGCGAAATGCGAAAACACCCGTGTACTTAGATTTAGGTGCACGTTAAAGAACCCCAGGTGGCCGAAATTTCCGGAGTCCTCCACTACGGCGTGCCTCATAATCAGAAAGTGGTTTGGGCACGTAAAACCCCATAATTTAATTTTTTTTAAACAACTGTTGCTGCAAATTTGGCTCATCCAGAATGAACAATGTATGTATCTGTATTTTGAAAATGACGCAGTAACGAGTGATGACCGTGCCTGCCGCTTTGGCGACTGCGCATGTACCTGTGGCGCACTATATGCGCATCGGGTTATTCTCGATTTTTTAATGATTCCTTGCAAAGCTGATAGGCTAATAGGCTTTTGTGCTGCAGTATTTTCCATATATCTTTTTGTGCTTTGCTGTTCCATACTTTACTGCTCCAATATTTTTCTCAGGCTTATTCTTGAGCAGCTACAGTTTATCCTAATTTGGAAAACGCAGGGATAAAAAAAAACATATAAATGCCATTGTAATTTTTCATAACCTGCCTCAGCATTACAAGAGCTGGGCTACAATGACTATCAGTACCCAGAACACCAGGTAATAACGCTTGATAATAACGATAATGATGATGATGCGCAAAAGAAATGCATATAGAATCAGTCGCCATGGCATTTTACCGGCTGTTTGTCGACTTTTATTCCAGACAACTGCTGGAACGCTGCATACAAAGCAAACATATTTGAACTGTGCATGGATCAGTGTCGACCATCGTGCGAGTAAGAAGTTCTTTTATCTTCCTCTATTAATTTGAACCCTACTGGGAACTGCACGGTAGGCTGGGGAAACACAGAAAACAAAATTGTGCAGGTCCAACGCAGATATTCGAATCTATGTGATACGGTTAATTAAATCCTGTACACCAAAATGCAGTTCACCCACATGTCTTAACTTTCGTCTTATGCACTTTGAATGTATATGTTTATCCACCGCAATGTTAATAACTTCGACATTCAGGAATTCTTTTTTTATCTTTATGGACTGCACCGCTCACAAGTCCCGCCCAAATGCAAACACCCAATTAGGCGGAGGCATAGTGCGGGACGACTACGCAGTGATGTCACGAAGACGAATGCGATGTACGAGTCTGTTTGAAGGAAGAATTGTAGTTGCACGTGTCTGTACAAAGGAGAACCGCACTTATCTAGTTGCACATAAAAATTGTACCGCCATTGTTTAACTGCGGCATATGCACATTCTGGATGATTGACCAAAAGCAGGCAGACACCCAGTGGCCCATACCAGACTGATAAATCATTGAAAATAAGGTAAATGAAGGGACCATTGTACATATTGCTCCATTTCATTGACAAACACTTGTGCTTTATAAGTACCTGGGAGCCGTCATTACTTGTTCAGGTTATTTTGCAGAACGTCCTATTCTTGTTTTCCAGAACAGAGGCATGCTTACTCGCACTACATCATCGGTCAGCGTATACGCCATTTAAGACTATTCGCTGGTACTCGCACTCGCTGCACCTATAACGTTCGTATATATAGTAACAAAAAATATCCGCCGCGATACTGATCGATCCAGCAGATGGCAACCACGCCAAGAAATCGGGGAAGTACGCAAGCAAGGTTCGCTTTAATGGCATTACTGACTCAAACCACAAATTTAATTAGCTGAAACTTATTAGCATGTCTGTTACAAAGAACTCAAAGATATCGGCCGCGACATTGAGCTTAGGTGGGAGCACCGTGGCCGCGTTAGCGTGGCTGGATGGCAGAGGCGCGCATTGAAATGTACACGGCGGCACTTCCCTGTGGGCTATTTCGGCCGATTGTTTGGCAATGAAACGCACTGTCTGCAGTGAAGCGATAATATATTGCTCTTCAATGCCAAATTTTTACACAAAACGCACTGAACATTCCTACTATATGTGATCGGTTCGCAAAACGCAGTTTCTGCTCCGCTACATTCATGATACTTTTTGTTCGTGTTCCACTTGCTTCCTGCTCATTCTGTAGGCGCTGTGGTTGTGCAACTCAGCTTTGTGCTAATCTCGCGCTGGCTATAGGATTGCCTGTATTGCTGTACAAATAAATCAAAGTAGCTAGTTATAGTGACTCTACTTCACCAATTGTACGCATAAATAATTGCCGTTTAGCATTTTTAAAAATATTTTTCAATCAGATACAAGAAATTTACTAAGTTTAGTTAAAACAGGTGCGTCACCATGAGTGACTGCGCTGACGCTAGATCACCAGGTGGCTTCACATGCGTTTTTTTTTTCTTCGGGTGGCACTATAAATGTAGCATATTTTAGCACAAGTTTTGTTTTTGAATTATTACGTGCATTATAATGAGACGAAAAATTTTTAAGAAGCAACTTTCTTACGTTGTTTTCTTAATCTGTGAAAATAATGACCGCTACCTTCGGTCAATCTAACGACAGCCCGATAAGTAGTTCGTTAGCCGCCAGCAACTGAATCTTATGACGTTCTGCGTCTTGAGTGACTACAATGTTACACATGATCCTCGTGTAACAACTCTATTTCCACTTTCCCTTTATAGCAGATAATCAAAGTATCAAGGCGCAAAAATTAAACATGACAAAAGGGCACCTCAGGAACAGCTAAGAATGGTCGCATAACCACGTATATTGAATCCGCGTACACTTCAACACTCTAAAACAAAAGAATAGCAATATATCTGATAGCCTTGTTTTATTACTGCGTTATTTGTTATTTACCATACTGTTAGTACTAATAGAAACTACAGTATAACACACAGAGTGCAACACCTTGTTCGATACAGGAATATTATATCGCAATTATCCTTTTGTAGAAAGCACTTGAAGTCGTAGTAGAAAAAAGTCAACTGAATCACAATCTACGACGATTTCTGAACAAACCCTGTTCCGCTTGAATTAACACCATCAGTGGAGCGTCATTCTGTCATTGCCAATGATATTACCTTATATCACTTTTTACTTTAGGGACATCGCTTACGACAGCCGTGTCACGGGTATACGGCCTATTGCGGTGAGTAGTGTGAGCTGGGTGCAATTCATTCGCCCTTATCTATACATTGCTCCTTGATTGGAAATATTTTATTTTGTTTCAGAAATCCAATGGGTCTAAGGAGTAAGTGCACTAATCAAGATAAAAAGTACACTCGTAAATATAGCCGTCAAGGCACTAATCCAATTATGTTCTCAGAACAGCATACGAGCTCACTGTAAGATTCGCCACGGACAGCGTAGAGCTGGTGACGGAGCAACCCAGACTTAGTGTAAGTGTTTCCGGTACCTGCTCCTCAAATGTCTGAGCGACAAATGCATGAATTTTTCTTTACACGCGTAGTCAGTCAACAATGAGTCGCAATCGGGCCCTCTTAATGTTTATGATAGTGTCAAGCAACTCCTAAGTTAAACGTTACACATTCTACTTCTCCATCAGAACCTTTTCACGTTTCGTGGCTTGTACAAATAAGATATGTGTTCTTTTTATTTTCCTTAGGTGATTGAAGTCTTCGGCTACATTGGCGGCTATCTAGGAATATGGCTTGGGTTTTCTTTACTTCAAGCCCTCGAGTACTACCACAATTTAATCAGGCGGTAAAGCATTTCCCTATCTATTTAAAATGTTATAACAATAAGGGTTCCGTGGCCCATTCAATACTTAGCAGATAAACGTTTGCAGAGTGTTCAGCATCAAAGAGGAAGAGAGAAACACTGTTCATACATGCTTGCTTTATTTCATTTTAGTCTCTTTTTTTTCCAGGAAATGTGCAAACTGTCCCTGGCTTTCACGCAACGTACAACGGAAGAGTGCAGACACACGGAAACGTTCCAACGTAGAAGGCAGAATTACGGGCATTTTTTCGGTTTCCAGAACAGAGCTAAAATGACTTTTTTGTTAGCGATCTTAAACTGCTCTCGTCCACAAAACGAATATAAGTAATTTATGTTTCTTAGGGTTGCATCTACGTTTGGAAACTGGTAGCACGGAACCGTCATGCCTTTCATCGCCACACCTACGACTTTGTGGCGGACCATCCGCTTCGTATACGGGAGGCTGTGAGTAAGAATTCCGGTGCCATCCAATTCTTTGTCCCTGGTTTTCTAAAGAGAAGAAATTCCCCTGGTACGGTATTCAGCAACTTGTGAAAATACGCGCCTCGAAAGAGGCCTCAATATGTTATCTCGTAGTGGGGTCTAATGGCACCCTTTTTCTGCCTCAGGTTTACAGCATCGCAGTAGAGCATGCGCCGCGGTTGGGTTGCGTGAAAAAGACCGGGACCACCAATAAAACCGTCCACTACAAAATAAAAGCGCGCTGCCGTCTAGGTGCTCGGCGATTACGGAACATCAGTGCTTCGAAAAGGCAGCATCCCGATTACCTGAGGGCGTACCTTCCTGTCAGGTTTTTGGTATTCTGCATGAAAGTTTGACACAATAAACACGGTCGCAGACCCCGTTTACTGGTATTTATTTGGGCCCGCGGGGTTTCCAAGGGCGTTTAAGTGGCTCCTGCTGCTTATGTAAAGGTTTCACTCTGAGAAACTCGACTGTCGGGCAAGCCTCTGCACGTTTTACGCAAAAGAGTATACATGCCTCGCCTGTGAAATCGGCGAGATCATGTGTGTCGCTGTGAGGGAAGCGAGCGCCGAAGGAGGAAGGTGCCTGGAGGTGGAGAAGAAAATCACACGCCGGTGAAAGTACGGAGGAGCACCCTGAACGAGCGGCAATGCAACGCCACCTAGAGGGAAGTCTAGGTCGTGTTGAGCGAAACGGGAAGGAATGTTTTATTAGAATGTTTTATGAGAATGTGAAGACGTCTACCCAGCGCTAGATTTAGGCACCACTGTCCTCCGTGAAGCCCTTGGGTTCAGCGAGAGGAGTTGAAAAGTAAACATGTCCGCAATAGGCATTAGTAAGAGGCGATTGGAGAATTTGTGGAAGAAAAGTAGGGAAACGACAAAGAACGGAGACGTACGCGGCGCCCCCTAGGTGGCTTGAAAACCCTCGTGTTGCCGGGTACCCGCTCACGCGGCTGTACCCGGCAACGGGTCGGCTCACAGTTTGGCTCGAGATCTCGGGCGCCGGACCTCGTCCCCGGATGCGGACGGCGTGAATGAGGAGAGACACGAGGAACCCTGCGAGACTTATCATGAAATAGCCCATAGGTATCGCTTGAGGCGTAGCGCGCTCCCACCACCGGCCAAGCAACTCCATAAAACGCAAGCGGTCGTGTTTAGGCGACTCTAGACAAACACATACGCACACCCAAAGTACATTAACAAAATCGCAGGGGGCATGGAAAGCGACCAATGTATGCTCTGTTCACAAACAGGAACACTGACACACATAATGTGGGAATGCACCTCTCTCCCGTTTTCTCATCCCCCCGTCAGCAGCGAGACTGACTGGACAGCCTGGCTCAGTTCCGGGGACGTCGACCGACAGCTTGAACTGGTGGACTGGGCGGAGAAGGTCAAGCAGGCCCAGGGCCTTACTTGAGCCCGAGTCCTCAGCCACGTCCCGCTTTACCCTTCCCCCTTTCAATAAAGTTTACCACCACCACCTACAAAAGCACAGTTCGCAATAGGGGATCAGAAAATTTGGGTGTAGTAGTTGATAGTGCTTTTTTTATTTTTTTATTGTTTAACCTAGGTGGGAACGACAGAAAGCTGAGCTAGTTGGTAAGGATTCATTATGCAAAAAAAGGTGAGGCGTGCTGACAGAACAGAAGAGAAGTGGACAATACGAACGCCGACTATCAACTGAAGGGAGCCCTGAGGCGAAAAAAAGAAAGAAGACACAAAACTCATCTGCGCAAGCTCTGGAATGGTATCACCACGTGTCAATCGGGTACATGTGCGTGAGAGATACGTGAGAGATAACTGGTAAGGCACTTAAACCTGATTGACACGCGGTGATACCATTCCAGAGCTTGCGCAGATGAGTTTTGTGTCTTGTTTCTTTTTTTCGCCTCAGTTGCTCCCTTCAGTTGATAGTCGGCGTTCGTGTTGTCCACTTCTCTTCTCTTGTGTCCTGTCTGCACGCCTCACCTTTTCTTGCATAACTAGGTAGGACATTAGGCAGTATGATAGCAAGAGCTTGGTGGCACAACCCACTGCCCCGTTCCAAAGGGGACGCTCATAACATCCATCCATCCATCCAGGAGAAAGCAAACGAAGCGTCGCGGAGGCCGTGAGTAGGGGGAACCGCACTGGGTTGACCTCTTCTACAGTTGCAACGGGTTCTGTGTGCGCTATCAAGGCACCGCATTCGTCTGTGATCGAGAGGCCGAGCACCGAGCAAGACGTACGGAGCAGCGACGCAAGAGGTGGCACGCCGAGCGAGAGCCGACCGTACCCGAAGTCGTCGCCAAGCGCCGGGCACGAGCTGAACAAGTTCGGCAAAAGGCACGGGCTTGGCCTGCCCAGGAGACTCCAGAAGAGGAAGTAAGAGAAAGAAAAAATGAATAGTCTGAATTGTGGGTTACCAAATTGCTTGAAACAATAAAGACTGTGCATTTTCTTAAAGTGCCTTATCATCTTTCCTAATCGTGCTTTACAGTGTATAAACAATCGAAAAACGAACACAAAACATCGAAAATAAAAACAAAAAATTTGAAATATCGTTATACTTACACACAATCAAAGCGTTTTTAAAACAGCCTACGCGCAATGCACAGAAATGAAATAGCGCCTGTACGCATAACCTGCGTTGACGAAGTGAAACGTCACTAACTTTTTACCGTTGGGTGATTTGTAGGCAGTATGTTTGATACACACGCTCTCCCAGAGCCGATGCGCACTCAGCGGCGTTTACAAGCACTTAGGAACAAAAGAAACAACTCATGAGTGCAAACATAAGATGGAGGCCTTTATTGCTCTTTGTGCACAATACAAGCAGCCAGTCGAAATGCAAGCTTTCCTGAATGAGGCACACTGAGCAAGCAAGGTGGCCGGGTCTCGAAGCTGAGCTCGTTTGCAGGTGTGGTCTCTCAAATGGAAGTGTGTGTGGGTGATCGTGTTTAACAAGCCAGGACCGCGATTTGAAGTCGAGCTTTCTTGTAGTATCTTTTGCCATATACATGTGCAATTACGACACCCGCTCGCACTATCACATGTTAGTCATGCGAATAAGCCAGACATCAGAAGTTGTGGGGTTTGTGAGCAAAAGACAAATGCGAGGCTGCGCGAGATTGTCGCGCATGCGAATACACTAAATGGTAAGTGTACAGGAGAATGTAGAAGCTGGAGAATGCTGGTCAATACTACAACAATATTAAAACTATTGTTTGACTTTTATTCGGAATACTACGAGGGACATTCCGAAAGTAAGTTTTATCATTTATTTTCACACGTAAATTTTATTGCCAAAAAAATACACCATAATGTCACAAACTATGCACCTTGCGATATTTTTACACATAGTCATCGGCAACATTGATACATTTGTCGTCGCACGCAATCAGTATTAAGAAACCACTCTGGTAAAAAGAACTTGGTGCACTGCGATGCAAGGCCTGAGTCATGACCTCTTCGCCATACACGATCTGTAGGCGTTCACGTATGGCTGAAACACGAGTCCCACGCGCCCATTCATACCGGATAACAGCACGCACTTTCATTGGCGACCACGTTGTCAGCAGACGTCTGCTTGCCATTGTGATTTGTGCTTGAGTAACCTCCGGCACGCCAGTCTGCTGCTATATGCTCTCTCTTCTTCGGCGCTCTGGGCGTGCGTCGTTCCTCTTCCGCTGAGGCTCCTTCCGTCGTTTAACCAGCAACGGGCGTGGATTCTTACGGTAATTGTTTGTTTTACCTGCTTTATAATCTTCACTTTCAAAAAGAAATAACGAAACTTACTTTCGGAACCCCCCTCGTATACACTGGCTCAATGAGAAACATCGCAGTGCAGGTATGTGCTTATTTTAGCTTTAATGTTTTGTTTTTTTATTATAATAACGCGCACCAAAGTCTGCAGGGCCCGTATTGAGTGTCTCATCATAAATATTCGGATGTCACAGCGCACATAAACATGCACAATCTTATACTACGCATAAAGACCATGGACGTGCCAAAGAAGAACAGGAGGTATTTGTGCAAGTGCGACGGAAGGTTTTCATGAGGCGCTAAGAATTCCGTTACAAGCAATCGCTCTTGTGCCATAGAGATTACTTTAACTACGTGACATTAAGCAGTAGCTCCACTAGGATTATTGAATTTTCTGCTCAAATTATCGCACGTTTTTCTTTATACTTGTGGTTTTTGTTAGCTGAACACTAAAGAGTCCACTTGCGAGGTTGCAATGAGGTTGCAGCAGGCACATCATTCACGCTTGTTGCGGTCTAGTTCATTCAAGTCAGGACTTTCGAGTTCCCTTAGGGTTTTCTCAAATAAGAATCGAGGAAAACATTGCTAAAGAAAGACAACGAACGCGAGAAGGACACAACACCGATGATGCAAACCTACCAAATAGAACAGCCACCTTACAACCCTTATCAACAAATAATCTTCAAGAACATCTTCCAAATGCATACTTGAAAAATTGATGCATATATTTTGCTTTTAATATCGGCACGCTACAGACTCAAAGAGACGTGAACCATGCAGCTAGGTACAGGAATAATAGTTTGCGCACACGGGAAATGGTTCGGCTTGTGGATACCGCGTGAACTTTAGCTTCGAGCAGCCCAGGTTCTGGCGAGGTTTGGTCAGCGATACCCACTGGCTCTCGCAGGATTTCTGTTCGCTGCAGCACACCTCCTTTACGTCGTAGCACGTCTTGAACAACAACGTCGCCGCGTTAAAGCAGGTTCCCGACGTGTCGTAGATCTTGTACACCACGCGGTTTTGTTGACTTGTGATTGCTGAGTGAGGAAAAAAAAAACGTCTGTCAAGAAACGTGTGTGTTATCGATACGAAATGGTGAAAGGCGAAAAGCCATCAGTTCGAATGTCTTATCCAGCTTATTCGGTGGCTATAGAAATAGTATTTATGGAAGTTGCATAACTTTAAATATATTCGACCAACAAATTTCGAACCGCATTTCGCAGGTATTAGGGTGCGGGTTCGTTTTCTCACGCGAATAGTTTTTTTTAATATCATAGCAAACATGTAGAGACTCCAGGCGCATTTTTGTCGTGCCGTCGCCGTGACGTTCCGTATAATGTCCGAGGGCGATAACACTGTAGCCGCGCGTCGTATGCTGTATGTGTGAGTGAAAGCACGCGGGGGATGCTGACGATCGCAGCTCAATGTGGCGTGCGCGAAGGACGAAAGCGGAGAACAAACGTGCCGTCTTGCGTCGCGCTAAAGGCCGTGAGGGGATGTGGTGTAGGGGGGTGGTGTGTTGCTCCGGGCAGCAACTGCGCATAGTACGGCTGGGTGCAAGGAAACTGACCATCGCGGCTCAATTTCGCGCGTCTTATATGGATAAAAGGAGAGAGGGAGGGTGGGAGGAAGCAGGGGGCCGGTTTAGACTCCGCCATCAAGTGCGTACTTTCCACGGCTGCGCGTGGTCGCGCGCGCCATATCTTGAAAGGGAACTGCAGACGGCTCATAAACCTTTGTGCTCGCTGTGTTCTCGCCTCTCTTGCGTTGAAGCGATAGACTGCACGATTGTAACTTCGCTCGCTGCTGCTGCAGCGCTGGCTCACACCAGCGTTTTGACAGCGCGTGTCAGCGCTCACCGAGTGTGATGTGTTCATGTTTTCTTGTGCGCGCTGCCAGCCTGCTTGTTAATTCAGTGACTGAGAGAATGTTTCCCGGCTTATACAGTCGATAAAAACTACTATCCGTAGTTTCAATAGCGCGTGTCCCAATGTTCTTTCGCAATCAGTGATTCGCCTTTAGGGTGAAACTGCGACACTTTTTCTTAGTGTTTAGACAACAGCTTTGCTCCTGCAAAGCGGGCGGTGTTTTGTCAGCAAATATTTCGGCACCCTGTCTGCGGGTTTACATGACTGCTGTATTTCACATATAATGAATTGCTTCGTAGCTCAATACGTAATTGTCCATTTATGTCAAATAAACTATTGTGAAATCCACTCACTGATTTTGAAGAAGTAAGCTGCGCCGTTATAAGGAGGCAGCAGAACCTCCGTGTTATATGTGATTGCTGGGAAATGAAAAGAATACACTCCAATAAGCCAGTGAAAGAATTAGAAAGATTACGAGTGAGTGAATATAAAATAGTATTGTGACACCATGCTGTAATTTTAGTTTAGGATACCTATGTGAATAGAGTGTTTTCCCCGCTCAACAGTACATCGTGTGCAAAAGACAGCAGGTCTAAGCGTCTTCGCTTAAAGATGGCTGGCAGATCGCCCACTCACAAAACAGTTGCTGTTAAAGCATAGCCAGCTCAAACCGTGTTAAATGTTGTTGCCAATATTTAGAGTAAAGCCGGTTTCTGGGTTATCAAAGGGAGTTCCTGGGCCATACTGCACTGTTCATAGGCACTGTTCGCATAAGATGCCAGTCTCATTATTCTCGGTGAAGCGACCACTCAGTGTTAACGAACGCTAGTCTCCCACCACCACCACCACCATCATCATCATCATCATCAGCCTGGTTATGCCCACTGCAGGGCAAAGGCCTCTCCCATACTTCTCCAACTACCCCAGTCATGTACTAATTGTGGCCATGTCGTCCCTGCAAACTTCTTAATCTCATCCGCCCACCTAACTTTCGGTCGCCCCCTGCTACGCTTCCCTTCCCTTAAAATCCAGTCCGTAACCCTTAATGACCATCGGTTATCTTCCCTCCTCATTACATGTCCTGCCCATGCCCATTTCTTTTTCTTGATTTAAACTAAGATATCATGAACTCGCGTTTGTTCCCTCACCCGATCTGCTCTTTTCTTATCCCTTAACGTTGCACCTAACATTCTTCTTTCCATAGCTCGTTGCGTCGTCCTCAATTTAAGAAGAACCCTTTCCGTAAGCCTCCAGGTTTCTTCCCCGTACGTGAGTACTGATAAGACACAGCTGTTATATACTTTTATCTTGAGGGATAATGGCAACCTCCTGTTCATGATCTCAGAATGCCTGCCAAACGCACCCCAGCCCATTCTTATTCTTCTGATTATTTCAGTCTCATGATCTGGATGCGCAGTCACTACCTGTACTAAGTAGATGTATTCCCTTACCACTTCCAGTGCCTCGCTACCTATCGTAAACTGCTGTTCTCTTCCGAGACTGTTAAACATTACTTTAGTTTTCTGCAGATTAATTTTTAGACCAACCCTTCAGTTTTGCCTCTTCAGGTCAGTCAGCATGCATTGCAGTTGGCTCCCTGAGTTACTAAGCTAGGCAATATCATCAGCGAATCTCAAGTTACTAAGGTATTCTCCATTAACTCTTATCCCCAATTCTTCCCAATCCAGGTCTCTGAATACCTCCTGTAAACACGCTGTGAATAGCATTGGAGAGATCGTATCTCCCTGCCTGACGCCTTTCTTTATTGGGATTTTGTTGCTTTCTTTATGGAGGACTACTGTGGCTGTGGAGCCGCTATACATATCTTTCAGTATTTTTACATATGGCTCGTCTACACCCTCATTCCGTAATGCCTCCATCACTGCTGAGGTTTCGACTAAATAAACGCTTTTTCGTAATCAATGAAAGCTATATATAAGGCTTGGTTATATTCCGCACATTTCTCTGTCACCTGATTGATAGTGTGAATATGGTCTATTGTTGAGTAGCCTTTACGGAATCCTGCCTGGTCCTTTGGTTGACGGAAGTCTAAGGTGTTCCTGGTTCTATTTGGGATTACCTTAGTAAATACTTTGTAGGCAACGGACAGTAAGCTGATTGGTCTATAATTTTTCAAGTTCTTGGCATCCCCTTTCTTATGGATTAGGATTATGTTAGCGTTTTTGCAAGATTCCGGTACGCTCGAAGTCATGAGGCATTGCGTATACAGTTTCCCACCATACTCGTCGCCAAATTTTGCGGAGGTCAGCAAGTGTTTTACAGCACTGCGCCTGTGTGGCGGGGTTAGTCCCTAGTACTGAGAGAAGAACAAAGGTCCACCGTTTCTTTACGCTAAAAGCATGACCGCAAACGCGAGCAAGGTATTTTTAAAAGAGAACTTACAACTGCTCTTGACCATTCCTACTCCAGCCGCTTCATTGTACACCACCGTGAAGCTCTCGCTGAAATACATCAAAATCGTACCTTTTTTATTTAGCGCTATAAAACTCAAGGTCCAACAATATCTTGTAAATTATTGCAATACGACTTGGATACATCCTAGAAGTACATACATACATACATACATACATACATACATACATACATACATACATACATACATACATACATACATACATACATACACACACACACACACACACACACACACACATACATACATACATACATACATACATACATACATACATACATACATACATTTGTAATTGTACATACAAGTACAAACTCCAGGTTGTAAAGTAGGTAGCACACAATTGTATTTTGGGGGCTGTTCCGTAGCCGGCGCTTTCCATCATTTTATTTCGTGTGGAGATATTCATTTCGGGTTTTTTAATTCCCTTCTTATTTAACAATTACCATACTGTTCCACATTTATGTAACTACGTATTTTACGGGTTACATTACCTGTGCGACAATTGGAACGTTTGACTCCCGGCATTGTAACTTTTTCATGAAATAAGAATTTTATGGAAAGAACACTACGTTAACAGTTTTCTGTTTAAAGACATTCAAGAGAGCTTAACTCAAAATAACATTCCTGAATTTCATACAATATTTCTGGGAAAACCCAAGTAACAGAGTCGTAAATCTATAATTCCTCCATCGAATAAACACCGCTTGATACAGCGGACACTACTTCGGTTGCTTTGCATCTATTCCCCGTCCAATTACCCGACGAGAAAAGGCTCTCACCCCCCTCTGGAAGGGTCCTCTGTACAAAGCGTTAGAACTTGTTGGCAATCACAGATGTTCACCTAGCATTGAGCGCGTGCGTTATTTGAGTACAAGCAGCCTTTATTAAACGATGCTACATTTGTATACTACTACCAATAACTAAGTAACTAGGCTGGGAAAAATGTTTCTTTGCAAAAATAGTTGATAAATGTGACATTGTGAGGCACCGGATCACCAGGATATCTAGGAAAATAACAGCCAAAGCGATAGTCAATCACGACCTTCTTAGATGTGGTTAATATGCACTGCCGTTTGTGGCAACCATCATTTGACGCAGCGACCAACGGGAAATACAAGTTATGAGATAAACTAGCGATGATGTTAGATAGGATTTCCAAGATACGTTGAGGAGAATAGTGACAGGAGCAGAATAAATAAACGACGATTTAATTAAAAATAAAGATTAACGGAAAGTTATATTTAAAAAGCAAGCGACCCTTTATATGCAATGCCTCGCCGCTTCAAGTGTACTAGAGTGCCAGAAGAATGCGAACCTGTACTAGTAGGGAGACTTTGAAAGATTGAATAATTGTAGACACACTGGCTTCCTTTCACTGTTGTACAATATGTTCGTCATGGCAATCTCCAATAGAATGAAGACAACACTTGACTTCAGTTAACTAGGAAAACAGGCTTGCTTCTAGAAGGGTTATTCAGAACCAAATACATCTATGTCAACACCCAAATAATTGAGGACTCTTGGGAATATAACAAGCTCCTCTATATGGCTTTCATCGATTACGAAAATGCTTTCGATTCAGTAGAGATACCAGCAGTCATTTAGGTTTTACGTTGTCAATGAGTACAAGACGCATACGCATATTTCCAAACAAAAATCTATAAATATTCCACCAATACCTTATTCTTCAAAGAGAGAGACAAGTAAAAGTAAAGGCAGGGAGGCTAACCACCACTGAATTGTTTCGAAAGAAAAGTGCCAAAATAACGAATTAGATGGTCGAAGTGAGAGCATCGTGTACGTTATTATTACTTCTAAACGCGAGTAGCGTTGTGGGCTCCGTGTCGTAGAGAATCCGGTGGCGCAGTATTCTGATTCGCTCGGGAGCGAAAGTTTCCGTATATATATACGTATATGTATATGGCAGAGCAGCCTTTTCTTTCTCCTCGGCTCTGCCTTCAAAGCAGCACAAGACGGAGGTACACCATCTCATGTCGACTTTCGGGTGAGAGAAGCGACCAGTTCCACCATTGTTTTGCGCTTTCTCGTTTTAAGCCCTGTCAGAGGCGGTAGAAATGCCTTTTACCTAAACGAGCTCACGGCCACCTGCATACGCGAGATTCCGGAACTACGAGGCAACAATTGTTCAGAAATCATCCTATATTGTGTAAAAGACACATCTATCGCGGATAAATCAATGAAGTTTTTAGGCGCGTAAGAACTTCTGGGCTGAAATTTCTCCGTCATAAGACAGCCTCACAGCCTGCAGGGTTAACTGATTGAACTACTTTGTATGCTTGGTTGTCTTAGTCAGCAGTTTGAATCCTCGAAAGGTCTCCGGGTTTTTTGTATTTTTTTATCTGAATATGGTAATCTTGAACTCTCCTCCGCCAGCACTCAAACATCTCTAGGCTTGGACTGGCGCCTGACACCGGTTAAAAAGCCGAGAATCAGTGGGGCTATACTAATCCAATTAGGAAACACCACTAAGCTTCAAGAAGGACACTCCCTCACCAGAACAGGAATTGGCGTTCCTGGTGTAGTATTCGGCCACTACCTCCCTCATGATTCCTACAATTAACCCAAGGCCCTCAGCCCCCAGCAGCTGCGGAGCACCTGACCAATGCAGCGGTCAGACATGTAACGCAGTAGAGGGTTCTAAGAATCTCCGGACCCGGACAGGCTGCCAATGGAAATTGACTCTTGCAAGCTTTAACACTAGAACACTTTCGAGGGAGACTAACTGAGCAGGACTCTTTGAGGAACTATCAGGTATTATTAGGATATCATTGGCCTTAGTGAGGTTAGAAGAACCGGTGAGGTTTATACAGTACTGATTAACGGCCCCGTCCTCTGCTATAGAGGACTCCCAGATAGGAAATTATAAGGGGTAGGATTCCTAATACATACGGGCATAGCGGGCAACGTTGACGAATTCTACAGCACTTATGAGAGGGTAGCAGTACTTGTAGTAAAACTCGACAATGCCTATAGAGAAAAAGTGGTACAAACCTACGCTCCAACCTCCAGTTATGATAATGATGATGTGGATCCATTTTATGAAGATTTAGAATTAGCCGTGAGAAAAGTTCAAACTCAGTGTACTGTAGTCATGGGCAACTTCAATGCAAAAGTAGGGAAAAATCAATCTGGTTAACACGCGATTGGCACCTACGGCGTCGGTTCTAGAAACACTAGAAGAGAGATGTTGGTAGAATTCGCAAAAAGGAATAAGCTCGGAATAATGAACATCTTCTTCAGAAAGCGTAACAACAAAACCCTAATAAAAGCCCTAATGGTGAAACAAAATGAAATCAATTTCATACTTTCTGCCGATCTCAGCATAGTGCAGGATGTAGAAGGGTTAGGTAGCGTAAAGTGGTGTGGTCACAAGTTAGTAAAGTAGAGAATTCACCTGAATTTGAAGATAGAAAGAGAAAAATAGGTCACGAAGAAACAGACCAACCTAGACACAGTAAGGATACAAGCGGACCAATTAAGGCTTATACTTGCAAACAAATATGCATCCTTTGAACAGCGAGATGTAGATGACATAGAGCTAATACATGAGACCGCAACTAGGCTGGCTTCAGAATTAGCAATTGAAGTGGGAGGCAGTGCGCCAAGGCAGTCAGCAGGTAAGCTGTTCCAAGTAACAAAGGACCTAATGAGGAAACGACAAAGGTTGAAACAGTCCAACTCAAGAGATCACATAGAATTCCCGTAACTGCCAAAACTGATCAAGAAGGAGAAAATGAAGGATATTCGAAAGTTTAACGTGAGAAAGACTGAGGAAGCAGTAATAAATGAACGCAGCTTGAAATCAGTAAGAAGAAAACTCGGCATATGAAAAGCTAAGATGTATGAACTTAAATATAAGCAGAGTAATATCATCAGCAATTACGAGGATATACTAAAAACTGCGGAAGAATTCTATGCTGACATATACAATACCCAGAGCAGCCAGGGTACATCCATTGAAAGGAATAATGAACAAGTTACAGAGACTCCTACAACTTGCGAGCAAGTTAGAAGGCGCCTTGCATGACATGAAACGGGACAAAGTGGCAGGAGAAGATGGACTACCAGTTGATTTAATCAAAGATGGTGAAGAGATAATGCTAGAAAAACTATCGGCCCTTTATACGAACTGTCTATCGACTTCAAGGGTCCCAGAGAATTGGAAGAATGCCAACATTATACTAATCCACAAAGAGGGAGACGTTAAAGAATTGAAAAAGTTATAGGCCCATTAGCTTACTTCCAACATTATATAACATATTCACCAACATAATCTCCAATAGAATAAGGGCAACACTGGACTTAAGTAAACCAAGGGAACAGGCTGGTTTCAGGAAGGGATACTCTACAATGGATGACACCTATGTCATCAATCAGGTAATCGGGAAATCTGCAGAGCACCGTGAGCCCACTATATGGTTTTCATAAATTACGAGAAGGCATTTGATTCAGTTAAGATACCAGCAGTCACGCAGGCTTTACGTAAGTAAGAAGTAAAGGAGGCTTAGGCAAATATCTTGGAAAATATCTACAGATTCCACAACAAGCCTAATCCTGCACAAGAAAAGTAGGAAGATACCTATAAAGGAAAGGGGTCAGGCAAGGCGACACAACCTCTCCAATGCTATTCGCTGCATGCTCGGAAGAAGTATTCAAGCTATTGAGACGGTTTAGGAGTAAGCATCAGCGGCGAATATCTCAGCAACCTTCGGTTTGCAGATGACATTGACCTGTTCAGCAACACTCGGGACAAATTACAACAAATGATTGAGAACCTTAACAGAAACAGTGTAAGAGTGGGGTTAAAGATTAATATGCAGAAGACAGAGATAATAATCAATAGCCGGGCAAGCGAACAAGAGTTGAGGATCGCTAGTCAGCCTCTAGAGTGTGTGAAGGAGTACGTTTACCTTGGTCAATTACCCACAGGGGAGCCTGATAATGAGAAGGAAATTTACAGAAGAATAAAATTGGGCTGGAGCGCATGCTGCCGACATACTCAGATCTATACTGGAAGCTTACAGTTATCACTGAAAAGTAAGGTGTAAAATCAGTGCATTCAACCGGTGCTAACATATGGGACAGAAATTTGGAGGCTGACAAATAAGCTCGACAAAGAGCGATGGAGCGAAGAATCATAGGCGTAAAGTTAAGGAGACAGGAAGAGAACAGTGTGGATCAGAGAGCAAACGGGCATAGCCGATATTCTAATTGACATCAATATAAAAAAAAAAAAAACGGAGCTGGGCAGGTCACGTAATGCGTATGTTATATAACCGGCGGACCATTAGGGTTACAGAATGTGTACCAAGAGAAGGGAAATGCAGTCAAGGACGGCAAAAGACTAGCTAGGGTGATGAAATTCAGAAATTTGCAAGCGCAAGTTGGAATTGTTTAGCACAACGCAGGGGTAATTGGAGATCGGAGGGAGAGGCCTTCGTCCTGGAGGGGACTTAAAATAGATTGCTGTTGATGATGATGAAAAGGGGGCCGAGGAAGGAGATGAAATCTCTCGAAAGCTATATACAGCTTATATAAAATAAGTATTCAAGCTGTTTGGTTAAGAAGGATCAGGAGTCAGGATTAATGGCGAATATCTCAGCAACCTATGATTTCCAGATGACATTGTCCTGCCTTGCAGCGGTGGGGAGGAATTGCAACAAATGACCGAACGCGTTAGCCTACAAAGTTTAAGAATATGGTTAGAGTGTAATATTCAGAAGAAAAGACAGTGTTCAATAGCCTTTCAAGAGAACGAGAATTTGTGATTGGCAGTCAGCCACTTGAATTGGTGCAATAGCACGTATACATTAATAATTGAATTATACTGGGCCCAACTTAGGATACAAAAATGTAAACAGTAAGGAAAATAGGTTAGAATGCTTACAGTTAGAATTACCAAGCCATGATCGGCAGGTTGCTGCTATCCATTACAAAAAGTCAGCAATGATTGCATTCGATCCATGCTTACATGTGTCACTGAAATTTGTAGGGGAATAAAGCAGCTTGGAAAGCAGTTTGAACTGCGCAAGAGTCATTGAACAAAAAATGATGGGCGTAACGTTAAGAGACAGGAAGATAGCGGTGTGGATTTGAGAGCAAAAATGTGTAGCGAATAAAAAGAAGAAATAGATTTAGGCCGGCTAGCTAATGTCTAGGGCACATAGTCGGTGGCCTATTAGAATTACAGAATGAGTGCCGAGAGAACAGAAGCGCAATAGATAGCGCCAGAAAACTGGTGGGGGGGAAGGGAGGCGGAGGTAGGAGGAGGGTGTTTTTGGTAGCATGGCGTTCTTCGCCTAGATACGTCTGGCCCTTGTGGCGAATGGACTAAAGTAAGTGCGCCGGTACTTCTTTTTACGTCGTTTCTTCTGCTCAATAAGAGCTCCACAGAGCAAAATCCGGCAGCATCCATCTTACGATGACTGTCGACGTCAATGTGGTTAACCGTGCTGCATTTTAGCGACGCACTGTAGTGCCACCGCGGAAACGAGTCATGTTTGAGGCGTTTACCGCAGCCGGGATCCTCTCTCTCACTTCCCTCTGGACACGGTGCGTCCTTTGGCGAGGCGCCTGGAAAACACACACGTGGCCCCCGAGATGCGTGGCACGCCGATGCTTGCGAGCAATGAGTAAATTAATTCCTCACTGCCCTCTGCATTCGGGGCGCAGTGCGTAAACTGTCGAGCTGCTCTGGTTGAAACCTGCGTGACATGGGCACGATACCGAAATGCCCCGAATTAATTTCGAAGGATATTTCTTTTGTTTAAGATTACCATAAAATATTTAGTAAAGCAATGAAGGGGGCTAGTTGGTGCACGTTCATGGTTATATTGCGCTCAGTTTTACACAGTTTTACAAGTGCTTGTAAAACTGAGCGCAATATAACCATGGACCACAAAATAAGTTGGGCCCATACTTTTTGCTATGCGATCGTCCCCCTCCCCTCCCTCCCCCGTATCCTTTTTTTTTTTTTGACAGACATGGAAAGACTAAAACCGGTTTTGAAATACTCAAAAATTGCTAATCGCATGAAAAAATAAAACATTCATTGTAATTCATCAAGCCTGCGGACTGCTACCATGTTCATGACGGTGTCTGTTCCTAAAGATCATGGCTTAGCGGCTACAGAGAGCAAGTCGATGTGTAAGAGAACGCTTGCCGAGTCAAACCAACTTCTGACACTGGTTGAATTATTTTAACTCCCAGGTTATTAGAGTTCCGAAGTGCAGAGCAATAACCTTCATCACTATGTCGTAAATCAGTGATTACTTGATTAAGGCTTCGCAGTGGAGGGCCGCAAAGTGATCTATAATCTATGCCTGGCACATACATATATGACAGCAACCACACGCCATCGAGCATGAAACGAGAATACGTTTTAACCTATTACTACGTGACCCAATAAAAAACAAAATTTTGGAGTTTTACATCACAAAACCACCATCTAATTATGATACACGCCATAGTGGGTGGCCCTGCATCAATTCTGACTACCTGAGTTTCTGTAATATGCATACAAGGCCAGCATATTGCAGGCGATAGCAGAGTGGTAATGCAGTGACCTCTACAAACTGCGTGGCCGTTGTGATCGTTAAAATTCCTTTCCATTTCCATCCCAAAGGATGGTACTCACGTCACGTAGCTGTCCGGCTGTCCACGTAATTCGTACCACGCCGTGCCAAGCGCTTGGCTGCTCTTGGGCATGGTACCATCGAGCAGAGTGGCCAAATTAACAGCGTTTGCAGGTTCCAACGTTTCTCCCGAACTGTAGCACTCGTAGACCATTACCGGCTGCACTTGAACCAGCTGAAAGAATTGCATGCTATTTCACATTCCAGGCATACATGCGCAGAAATACTCAATTTTCAGGAATTGGCTTCCCTGGTGCAGTATTCAGCACTCTCTCCCAAATGATTCAATCGATCAACCAATGTCCCTCCCTCAGGGCTCAGTAGCGTCAGAGCACTTGACAAAGGTGGCGGTCAGATTTGTAACCCAGCAGAAGGCGCTGAGAATCTCTGCGCCCCAACAGGCTGCTAATGGAAACTGACCTTGGCAATATTTCACACTCGAAGTCACTCTAGTGAAGCTATCTTAGCAGGACTCTTTGAGGAACTATCAGGCATTGTTTGCGATATCATTGGCCATAGTGAGGTTATACCTGGTTAGGCTTATGCAGAAGTGACAAATGGTCACGTCCTCTGCTATAAAGGATTTCCACATAAAAAACGGTACGGTGTAAGATTTCTAATCCATAAAGACAAAGCGGGCAACACTGATGAATTCTACAGCAATAATGAGAGGGTAGCAGTGGTCGTAATCAAACTGAATAGAAGGTATAGAATAAAGATAGTACAAGCCTACGAACCAACCTCCACTCATGATGATGATGACGAAACGCACCAGTCTTATGGAGGTGTTGAATTAGCGAAAATAAAAGTGCAAACTAAGTATACTGTAGTTATGAGTGACGAGTGCAAAAGGGGGGGAAAAGCAGGCTGGTGAACAAGCAGTTGACAACTATCCATTCTAGGAACACTCAAGGAAAGATGTTGGTAGAATTTGCGGAAAGGAATTAGCTGAGAAGAATGAACGCCTTCTTCAGGAAGCGTAGGAACCAAAAGTGAACCCAGAAAATCCTTAATGGTGAAACAAGAAATGAAATTTATTTCATACGTTCTGCGATCCCAGCATAGTACAGAATGTAGAGTTGCAAAGGTAGGTTGAACTGCAGTGATCATAGTTTAGTGAGGTTTAGCATTCACCTCAATTCGAACAGACAAACAGTAAAATTGGTCAAGAAAAAACAGGCCAACCTAGACACAGTAAGGGTAAAAGCAGACCAATTCAAGCTGGTACTCGCAAATAAATACGCAGTCGTAATATAGAGAGATGAAGATGACATAAAGGTAATGAATGACACTGGAACTAGGCTGGCTTCAGAAGCAGCCATTTAATAGGGAGGTGAGGTACCAAGGCACTTAGTAGGTGAGCTCTCCCTAGTAACAAAGCAACTAATGAAGAAACGACAAAAAATGAGAGTGTCCAACTCAGGAGATCACATAGAATTCGTGGCACTGTCTAAGCTGATCAACAAGGAGAAAATAAGGGATGTTCGAAATTATAACTTGAGAAAGACTGAGGAAGCAGTAAAAATGGACGCAGCATGAAATCAGTCAGAAGGAAACTTGGCATACGAGAAACCAAGATGTATACACTGAAAGATAAGCAGGGTAGTATCATCAGCAATCTCGAAGGTATAATATAAGCAGCGGAAGAAATCTATACTGACCTGAACAGTACTCCGAACAGCCACGATACCTCCATTTAGGCACGTATCCAGGATTTTTTTTTTCAGAGGGCAGTAAGGAGGGGCAAACATAGGTAACGTTTCTTAATTAAGAGTTCGACGAAAGTTCGTCTGGTCAGGCATGGAAATGAAGGGATTACGGTCACTGACCAAGTCTGATGAATAATCTGACGTTTCGGAACCGCGTACGGGTTCCTTGTTCACTGAATTGGACATGAAATCGTCGTCACTTATATAGGCAGCACGTGACGTAATGAACGTGCGTAAACGGCAGGCATAGTCCCTGGTGTCCAGGGACACCAGGGACTATGCCTGCCGTCAACAAGGAACCCGTACGCGGTTCCGAAACGTCAGATTATTCATCAGACTTGGTCAGTGACCGTAATCCCTTCATAGGTAACGTTTCTATGCGAATAAGGGGGAGGGGTACGTTTTTACTAGCACAAATGTGAATAATGCCCACCATTCACCATAAAGACGCGTAAATCCATGAAAGAAGAAATGAAATAAGGTGTGTCTCACAGGTACGCCTGCGAGATACACCTCTTCTTTGCTTGGCAAACAAGGGACCACATCAAATGGACTCACGCAGGAAAGAAGCGCAGGAAGAACACTGCCAAGAGCAAGTAAACAAGCGGAAGTGTAAAATAATTTCTAGTAGCGCTTGTTCAATTACCTTCGAGAGAATTATAGAGACATATATGCGACGATCCGTTAGAGACGGGTCGTCGACGCATTGGGGAAAGCGATCGGCGACGTGGGGAGGGGGATCGGAGGCGTTCGAACCGAGGACGGCGATCAGTCTGGGAGCGAGCTGGTGATGGGTAGAAGGGTCCGTAAGGCGTATTTGAATCAGGCGGCACATAGGGCGCTCGGCGATCGTCATCGAACGCCTGCGATCGGTGGCGGCAAAACCTTGCGACATGACCGGGATACCTACATGCGAAGCATATAGGGCAATTGTCCTGCGTACGCCGTGGTGGTACGCAGTGGTGGTCTAGGGGACGGGAGGGGGAGGCCTGCGCACAGACTGCTGGAAACGACACACGGGCACAGTGCGAGGGGCCATTGCAGCAACCGTAAGATAAGTGACTGGTGTAGTCACGACATCCTGCTGGTGAACAGCCGGCAGCGCTTCCGCGACCTATTCATGGATCACGTTACGGAGATGAGACGGCAAAGTGCTGGCAGACTCCTGAGTGACGGACACCAGAGAGAGCTGTCGTGCGACTTTGCGCACGAAATCCTTGATTTGGGTTATCAGACAGGCTTGTTCTGGGCCGGTGCTCAAGCTGCAGAGTGACGCCATATTTGATGTGGGATGTCGCCTTGTCAGAGCTCGCTGCTTGCGTAATTCATCAAAGCTCTGGTACAAGCTGATGACGTCGCCAACAGTGCGCGGGTCCTTGGCCAGAAGCATCTGGAAAGTGCCATCATCGATTCCCTTCATGACGTGCTTGATCTTTTCCGCTTCCGTCATGGCAGCGTTCACGCGCCTGCGCAAATCTAGAACGTCTTCTATATAGCTGGTGAATGTCTCACACGTGTCCTGTGCGCGTGTACGCAAACGCGGCTCTGCTCGGAGTTTCCTGACGGTGGGTTGGTCAAATACTTCTGTAATCGACGTCTTGAACGCCGACCACGTTCAGATATCCCTCTCATGATTTCTGAACCAGAGACTGGCCACGCCCGCGAGGTAGAATGATGCGTAAGCCAGTTTGTCCAAGTCATTCCATTTGTTGTGAACGCTCACCCGTTCGTAGGACGACAGCTACTCTTCAACGTCGTTGTCATCGGTTCCGCTGAAGATAAGAGGCTCCCGCTGACGAACGGTGCCAGCGCAAGGGACGGGTGGCGCTGGAAGAGTCTCCTGGTCGGCGTCCGGCATGGCGGAGGGTAGCGTCCGAGAACGGAGTTCCAGGTTGGTAGAATGGAACGTTACCCCGCAACTCCACCACTTATAAAGGAGATTTATTGGGGTTCGTAGCGACCGCAATTCTAGGATGCACCGTGCTGTGCAGGTCATCTAATGCGTAGGTTAGATAACCGGTGGACCATTAGGGTGACAGAATGGGTGCCAAGAGAAGGGAAGCGCAGACGAGGATGGCAGAATACTAGGTGGGATGATGAAATTAAGGAATTCGCAGGCGTTACTTGGAATTGGTTGGCGCAGGACAGGGCTAATTGGAGATAGCAGGGAGAGGTGTTCGACCTGTGGTGTACACAAAAAAGGCTGATTATGAAACAGTTGGTTGATGGTCGCACTGCTATTCAAGTTCCCATATCTGGTTCTTCACTTTCTTCAAGCGAGAAAGCACTGATGTTAGAAATTAGACCGTCCTTACGAAAACAGTGTGGTACGTTACACAGCACAGCGAACACTTCACTTAGTCTTTAGCCGAGATAAATGCTGCACTGATCATTCTGGACAGCTCGTATTGGGATAACGCAGTATCATGAACGCAAGTGTAAGGTATGTGTAAATAAAATCAGCAAGAATGTCGATGATCATATGCTGACTCTGTAATATCCACGCATAGTTTTACAGCATTTATCAAAACATATATATATATATATATATATATATATATATATATATATATATATATATATATATATATATATATATATATATATATATATATATATATATGTGTGTGTGTGTGTGTGTGTGTGTGTGTGTGTGTGTGTGTGTGTGTGTGTGTGTGTGTGTGTGTGTGTGTGTAAAGGAAGTAGAGAAAACGCCGCCAAACGTGGAAAACAATACCATGTTTTGAATGATGCTTCGACAGTTATCAGACGAGCCGCCTGACGTAGCCACTTCCCCGCTATATTTATGTGGGCGTTTTTTTAACCTTACGCGGTGGGCGCAATCCGTTTAGAACCGCAGCGTCCTCCGCTTTACGCGGTTGTGCGGGACTGGATGCCACGCATCGTTACGCAACTTCCCAAATAATAATGCGAGTCGGTTATGGCACTTAGCAGAGCAGTAAACGAGGGATCCGAGAGAACTCGTGATTGTTCTGCAAATAATGTAAGGAAGTTAACGAACGTGTGCACACAGTCAGCAGCATTGGCAGCATCAAGCGCGCAGCAGACGCTCGAGCGCACGAGCTTCTCGGTGCATCCTAGAACCGGCGGTCGCTACGAACCCCAATAAATCTCCTTTATAAGTGGTGGAGGTGCGGGGTGACGTTCCATTCTGCCATCCTGGAACTCCGAGGCCGAGATGGCGGAAATAGAAGTGCCTGTTGGCTCGTCCTGCGACATGCTGGCGGACAGCTGGCACAATCGGTCCGATCGAAGCTCCAGGAGGTTGATGGGGGAGTCAGAGGACGGAGGACCGAAGAGCACACTCCACCACTTGTGACGCAGCAGTTATCACGACGTTTATTCCGCGTCAAAGATTGGGCGAACCGACCACGCCCACAGCACGGAGCACACTCGAGAGCCAGCCCCACAAGCGATGATGAAGAAGAACCCCTTGTGAACCCCACATGATGATGATCATGTACAGATGACAAAGAATAGCTTTTAAATTCCCACTATATATATATATATATATATATATATATATATATATATATATATATATATATATATATATATATATATATATATGTGTGTGTGTGTGTGTGTGTGTGTGTGTGTGTGTGTGTGTGTGTGTGTGTGTGTGTGTGTGTGTGTGTGAAAATTATTATCAGGGGATGACATACCGGTGACAGACGCCAACAAAATTCCCTTAACGATTCCAGCTCTCGCCGTAAGACATCAGGAGAAAAGGTGGGTTTTGAGTACTATTACTTCGAATTAGCCCACGTAGCCCCCTCCTTCTTGGACAGATGTCCGTAGTATTGTGAAAATAAAAATTAAAAAATAAATTACTCCCATATAATACTCTATACGCGTGATTTGGCCCACCGATGCGAAGTGCAGCGTCTTATAGGGTTACCGACTGGGCAATGGTGCTTGTGATGATTTCTAGCAGTTTCCACTTCAGCGAGGCACGTATTGCTGTGGTCGCAAATAAACGACCGAGTGAAAAAGAATAACGACGATATGTATGGTATTATAGAGAAATGTTTAAAAATGCTGGAGGGTGACGCTGAGTTTGTTACAGCACATATAAAGGGACGCTTAGAAGTTTCTGCGCACGAGTTGTCGCTTTTAACCCATAAACTCCATGGAAACTTAATTGTTTTATTTTTTATTTTCATATCTTCTGCTCTCGTTTGAGAGCGCAGCAGGTAGGCGATAGAGGGTTACAAGCCAAGTAATTCAAAGAATAAAGAAAGAAAGGCAAACATAATTAGTTATACAATGTGAAAGGAACAAAAATAGTTGAGGAGCAAAACTAGGCAGGAACACATAAAAAAGAAAAGAACGAAGCCAAACCTAATCACATAAGGAGCCATATATCATATATATATATATATATATATATATATATATATATATCTTCTATGCTTGCAGGGAACTACGATAGCGATACAGTTTGTGACGCCAATGAAATGCAAAAAAAGGCCTGTACTCACGTCGTAAAACGCTTTTGTTCGGCTGGACTCTACCACCGAAAGTGCGAAAATTGCAAGAAATGTGGAGATTAAAACCGGTTGGTGCTTCTCAGCAGTCATCTTGAGGACGTTGATTCTGCGAAGTGGGATATGCGGTATGTACGTGGCGCATTTTACATACAGATGCGCTTTACGCGCGTGCAAGCTTTATTGCAATATCCTTGCTTTTTCTGTGCGCTCTTTTATCGAGATTTCGGTGTGTTAGCATTTTGGTTAAGTATATTTTATTTCATCGGTATTGGTTCTTGAATATCAAGCCAGAATTCAAACGTGAATGAAGTGTGGTCAAGACCTTCGAACGTATTTTACACTGAATGTAGTCTTCGCGAAAGAATGAGTATCGAAATAGGTCGGCGCTCTTACTTTTTTTCCCATACATGCAAGACGTCAAGCGTGCTGCACACCTGCCGCGCTCTTTCAAATACTGTTCGCGCGCGCTGCGTTATTAAACGGACATCGTCGTTTAAAGGATCAAATCATTACGAAGACCTCAGTCAAGAATTAGGATTCAATTTAACTATGGAAGCGGCCTATTTGGGAACATCCTTGGCAAACTTCAGCTATGTGGTAATAAAATTTGGGGTTCTTGTACAGCTTGAATGCCTCAATGTTTCACCCATTGAAATTGCCAGCTGAAAGTTGCCATAGATGTTCCCAAACAGGTCCTCCTTATGCATAAATAAAATCCTAATTGACAACTACGTTTCTTGGAGGGATGCGACTTATTGGACTCTGATGCTCATTCAGTTAAGCGGCACCGAACAAACGACCCCTGTGAGAGGGCGCAGGCATGTGGCGCGCGTCACGACCCGCAATTTTTGGAGGAACGCTGTTCCCTATATTCTAGAGCGTTTCCCCGCTCGAAACCTCGACTCGAGGAAGTGGATGGCCAAGACGCCCATTGACATAAGTGGTCACAGCGCTTCACTGACACCCCACGACAATTGTTGAGAAGCCTATAGAATCATTTTTAGCCGAGGGCCCGCGCTATGCTCAACTCGGCGGAATGGAGAAATAGTTTCGACTCTGTGATTGTTTGAAAATATCCCAATATCCGGGTATGTCTCCACTTACGCAATGCGAAAGACCGTTTCGGAATACGTGCCCCGCCAAAATCTAACAGGGCATTGGCTTCGCAACAAATTTAAATTGCCTTCTGTGCTGCTACGATCTCTTGTATAAAGGTTACGATGCTGCTGGTCACGTTGTTGCGCCTTGTATAGTTCGGCAACTGGAACGTATCCCGCAACACAGCCACGTGATCCGCTGTTTCCGTAGCGCATGCGCACAAGGGCGGCACGAGCGAGCGCTTTTTCGTTTGGCGAAGGCGCAAACTCAGCGCAATCTCTCCAGTGCATTCGAACTGAAGGCTGCAGCATGCTTCCTGTCATCTAAGAAAGCACAAAATGCACTCTCGTATAGCGCCTTTGGCGTGACGTAGGAAATGTTCGCGCCAAAGTGCGCCAAACATCGTCAGGCACGCTAGTTCCGCGCTGGCGCTGGACTTGGACCCGGCGTAACGCGATTGTGCCGTGCGTGACGCACGCCGGCGTGATGCCGGACTATATCCGCAGGGATATCCCGATGCCTCGCCCTTAGCTGCCCCAGCACACCGAAAGCGGTGAAGTCAAAAGCCATATGTTTATTCAAATAAAAATTGAATGACGCAATGAGACTTGTCATTGGGGAAAGAAATAACATTCATAACAGCGGTTTTGCAGTGGCTGGCGCTCAGGTCACCCACGCGTGAAGAACCAATGATCGCTGCCACGACAGCCACTCGCGGATGACACTTGCTTAAAGAAAGCTTTGTGAATAAGGGCTCAGAACAAGCAGCTGTTGTGTATCAGTAATCGAGTTAGCAGGGTTTTAGTATATCTCCTCGGCTTCTTTCTAAGTTTATCTTGCAAAGAATAAAGCGCTACGACCCACTTACCGCTGTTGTCTTTCTTTGTTTTGCTGAAGGTTTACCTTACTGCAGGTGGATGACTAAATTCTGGCGAATACCTTGAATGCATTCATGCTACTTTGTGATGCGCCTTTATATCTCATATCCACGCCGCTTGGCATTGAGGCATCTAGGCCACATTAAAATAAAACGCTTGTCCTGTTTCTCTAACCGAGTTTAGGTTAGAGACAGCGAAGTGCTGGCTTACTTCACTTTCGTGCACCAAATCCTTTCCAACTATCCTCTCGTGCACCAAATGACCGTTGATGCTGAATTATATGTATTGGCTTATTTATTTATTTATTTATTACGAATTTTACTATCTCAATGTAATATTTATTTATTTATTTACTTAACTGTTCCTTACAGGTACTTTTACAAACTTGCCCAAACTTCCATTCTTACCTTACAGGCCTAAGGGGTGGCAATTAGTATGAACGGCAGTGCATAAGTATAGCACTAACATAGGTAAAAAAATGACATAAGACTAGCAAAGGCAGTGCATCTTCAAAGTAGGATCAATAATAATACTAATAGTAATAATAATCAATCATTTATTTATTTACTGTGCTACCCTGCCAAGGTCAGTGTGCTGGCGCACGCGTACACTCGCTCACAAAATATTGCGGGGTGCGCGAGCGCGTGGCGAAACGACCCTCCTCCCCCGCTAGCGGGGAACCCCTGGTGTCGAGACCAACGCAATCACGCATGCGCGTCCCTCCGAGACTGCAAGTGTGCATGTTTCCGCGGTTCCTCCTTGCGCACCGGCGGTATCCGAATGCAGCCGCGAGGTGCCCCTCTTGCGATTGGCGCTGTGGTGGCTTGGACGGGCAAAACTTCGTTTATACAATAGAAATCAAGAGTTCATTTTTGTCTTGCCTGTCTTCTTCTATAGAGCGCCTTTTCTGCCACGCTCTTCTGCGGGAGAACGCCCTGTTCGTAGAAAGAAAGAAACAACGAAGATTGGCAACGAAAAGGTGCAGCGCAGAAAGAAAAATACTTGTGTTCACCCCTGGGCCCTATGCGTCAGCGCTCGTGACTCGACAAAAAGCGGCCGCAGCGGCGCGCGCAAGCTTCTAAACAGGCTTCACATAGTTGTGCCCGTCGAAGCCCCCACAGCGCCAATCGCAAGAGGGGAAGCGCGCGGCTGCATTCGGATATCGCCGGCGCGCAAGGAGGAACCGCGGAAACATGCACACTTGCAGTCTCGGAGGGACGCGCATGCGTGCAGGCGCCGGTCTCGACACCAGCGGTTCCCCGCTAGAGGAGGAGGAGGGTCGTTTCGCCACGCGCTCGTGCGCCCCGCAATATTTTGTGGGCGAGTGTACATTACAAACCAAAACAACAAAACAAAGAAAACTGCAGATAAGCAGAACATTCATGGTTATATTGCGCTCAGTTTTACAAACACGATATTAAGGAAGGACAGGACGAGGACGGACGCAGCGCAAACTACCAACTCTACCAACTGAGCGCAATATAACCATGAACGTTCACCAACTAGCCCCCTTCATTGCTTTACTAAATATAAGCAGAACACTTCGGAAAATAAGAGTGTACCTAAAGCAAAGCTCAAAGTGAATACAAAAAAAATACAGTAGAAAGGCCGTTAAACATTGCGTGAAACTATAATACAACAAGGCAAAGCTAGGAAAAGAACGATGACAGCCTGTTATGAAAAATATCAAAATCATTATGAAGATAAGCCTTATAAAGGCTGAGTATTCTGTGGACAGTTGTGGACAATATTCTGCGGACAGGAGAATGGAAAGGTCTATGCTCTCTAGTGATTTTTCGTGGCATATGAAACATGATACAAATGAGGAGTTCGGGGCAGGTGAGGACACCGTGAAGGAGTTTAAAAAGAAACAAAAGGTCAGCGCAATTACATAAGCAGCGAAGTAATTGCAGTGACAATAATCCAACACCGCTAGAAAAAGGTCCAGTGTTCGTGTTATCAAAGCGGTGATGATATATGCTTAAAAACGTTTTCTGGACCCGATCTACAATGTAACTGTTGGATCTAGAAAAGCCATTCCAGATGATCGACTCGCGTTCGAGTGGAGGAAAAGAGATTGTTGTGGACAACTTGCGGGACGGTGTAGCAGACTTGAATTCCATCGATAGTCTCCAAACAGAGCCCAGAGAGACACCCGGCATTGAAATGCGTTTAGTGTGAGCGGAAAAGTGTAATGCTGTATCAGAAAGTACACTGAGATCACTGATCTCAAAGACATTACCCAACGGTATAGACTCTACAGAATTAGAAAAAAAAAAGAAGACCTGCTGTTTTGCGTCACTCTAGTTTTAGTAACATTCCAGGTAAGTTTATTTTCTTTGAATCGTTTAGAAAAAGAAGTCTGACTTCAGGGTGTGACAGTCATCAACAGTGTGAATTTTCTTCAAAATTTTAATGTCATTGGCATGGGAAAGGAAAGAACAGTTTCGAATTGCGGAAAGAACGTCATTTATAAAAAATAAATGAAGGAGTAGTCCTAATACTGATCAGGCACATACCGAGGACATTTTTTCGGGGGGGGGGGGGGGGGGGGAGGCAGCACAAGGTAACTCTTTCTATGCAAATTAGGGGGGAGTTACCTTTACTAGCACAAATGTGAATAATGCCCACAATTCGCCATAAAGACACGTAAACCCGCAGAAGAGAATTGAAAAAAGGTGTACCTCACAGGTACACCGGTGAGATACACCTCTCCTTTACTTGGCAAACAAGGAACCACATGAAATGGAGTCGCGCATGACAGAAGCACAGGAAAAACGCTGTCAAGAACAAGTAAACAAGCGAAAGTATAAAATAAAGATTTCTAGTAGCGTTTTTTTAATTAGCCCTGGAAGAATTATACAGAAATATATATGATTGCGGAACAATCACAATTCTTTTGAATCCCTCATTTACGGCTCTACCAATTTAGGCACCAAAACCGACTCGTGTTGTTATTTGGGAAGTTGCTTAACGATGCGCGGTCACCAGTCCCGTACAACCGCGCAGAGCGCAGGATTCTGCGGTTCTAGACGAACTGCGCCCACCGCGGAAGGTTAGAAAAACACTCACATTAGTACAGCAGAGAAGTGGCTATGTCAGGCGGCTCGACTGATAACTGTAGAAGCGTGATTCGAAACACACGGAATTATTTTCCACTTCTCGCGGCGTTTTCTCTACTTCCTTTTTAAATAAAGAGATGTTGATCCATAAATATTTTCACAAACAACGGTAAAATTTTTTTTATTATCGCTTTTCCTTCCTGTTCGGCTGTTGCCTTGGCTCTCCCCCTTAGCAGATCGCTTAATTACTCAACTACTTGCGACACTTCTTTCCAGTCGCCAAATTTGCAGGACAAGTGCTGTACAATTAGTGAAAAACCAGACGAGGTAACGGGTGACAATCATATTGCTTATGGCTTTAACGGTTATTGCAAGGTCTGATGATGGACGCTGTTTCGGATTATGTTATTTTCCACTTTACCTAACCCATATCGCAGGTATATGTTTCCGAGGTTATGCCAGCGTCGCGGCGAGCAATCACTCGAGGAAATAATGAAGCAAAAGGAAACGTTTAACGCAACAGGCGATTTCTCCAACCGCAACTCGTTCCACGAACATACAGACCAGCTGACTACGAACCGAATCCCTTTCCTGGTCCCTGGATAAGTCTACGCAAAGAAGGTTGAACTAACAAAGCAACAGCGATGTGCGTGATCGTTGAATAGATGATGACAACTGAATTCATCTCGAGTTAATCGCGCGGGCACCGAATCGATGAGAAAACTGCCTTTCATGCCCCAGGAGATGCCGATAACTTCCGCCATCCAAAAGGAATGAAAGGAAATTGACAACCATTCCACTCTTTGAAGATGTAATGACAGCGAGAGCAGACGACAGTCAAAACTCTCAAACGAAAAGCAAAGTGCTTCACCTCCTCCGCGGGTCAACCCGACTGTAGTGCAATGCCGGGCCGACCAGCGGCAGAGGTGAAGCAGGTATTAAGCATTCCCCATACGTGGGCCGATCCCGAAAATAGTGCAATACGGGGCCCACCCGCGGCGGAGGTGAAGCAGGCATTGAGCACTCCGGATAGGTGGGTCCATCCAAAAGTAGTACAATGCCGGTCCGACCCGCGGCGGAGGTGAAGCATGCGCTAAGCACTCCCCATACGTGGGCCCATCCCGAAGATATGAAAGGGCGCGTTAGAGGTTCCCGACCCCACAGGGGCATGTGCCATGAGCTTGGACCCTTTCGCACTATCGCCAGGATCGGCCCACATGATGATTTTTTCTGTTGACGGATGGCGAAAAAATTATGTTAGGTTAGTCATGTACAGCTCTCACTGTAAAAGGCAGCAAAATGTTGACCGCCGAATAGATTGATTTGTCAGCGCTTTAGGAATGTGTGTGAGGAGTGTTTGTGTGGGCGGGGAGGGGGGGGGGGCGGTGAGCCACTTAAATTCGGGGGGCGGGGGGGGGGCTTCAACGAAGGCTTCAAGGAGCCATATCGTAGGCGCCATATCGTAACCCTTGTCACCGCCCAGCCCGTCTTGCGTGAGACTATGCTGTTCTTCTCGCGCTGTGGTTCAACCAACGACGAGAGCGACCCTCCGTCATGGGGAAGTCGTGCCACGGGGGTCAGCGGCGACATCAACCAAGGCAGCGTCACGTTGATCCGACATCGATCAGTCGTGATCGATGTCGGATGCAACGTTTTCTGGGAACTGATGCCGAGGTCTAATGGCAATCAAGAGTGGTGAAAATTGAAATTAGTATGCGAGAATACAGGTTGGACGTTGAACTGATGATTCAGGTGAGAGAAAACGCGATGGCCCGGTTTTATATGCAACGCAGTGAAGGAAGACTGGCTGGAATACAGCTTATAAAGAAATAGAAGCCTAAGTAAGCCACGTTTTTAGAAAGACGATACGTTTAGGATTATCTTATTTCTGTTATACTCGGAGTTCGTGAGTTGTTCCTGATATAAAATCTGGCAGCTTTGTTTTGAAGGATTCATGCTTATTCACGAGATACAACTGATGAGGGCTCCAGATTTGTAATGTATGTTCCGTTTTTCCCTCGTGTACTAGTGTTTTATAAGCCAAGAGCCTAGTAGATACACCAGCTCGATGGCAAATTGCACTTGATAGAACTAATGGATTCAGGCGCTTTGATCGTTATGGTGACGCTGTCATGATTCTAAGTTAATTTGATGTTAGGTGTACTCCCAAGTAATTTGCTGTGGTTACGGCTTGAATGGGCATATTATTAAAAAATTACAGACGTGGCTCTGAGATGCCAGTTTATGCAAATGTGTTGGCGCTAATTTTCGATACATTTATTTTCATCTGCCAATCACTACACCATTTTGAAAGCTGAATAAGCTCCATTGGCAAGAAGCAATCTTGAGTGTTAGCCATATTTCTAAAAATAATCTAGTCATCCGCGAATACCTTATGCAAAAAAAAAGGGTGAGGAGTGCAGACAGGACACAAGAGAAGTGGACAACACGAACCCCCCGGCCTTTTTTTTTCATAATGAATCCTTACCAACTAGCTCAGCTTTCTGTCCTTCTAAAAAGCCCCGAATACATAAATAGTAGAGGACACGTTACTATTAATGTCATTGACGTGTTCATTTACCCTGTATCTATGTATTTTTCAAATAAAATGGCTAAAATCTGAAAAATGACATGTTTAGTTCTTTTAAGTAATTTTGGGCATATCCCATCAGAGGGCGGTGCAGAGTTCGCTGGTAGTCTGTCAATGGCTGCCGTAATACCCTCATCGGTTATAAGAGCATCAGGCATAGCTGAATCTATTGAGGAAAAGGGAAGATTAGTTGGTAGCGAATTTTTATTTTCTGAAGACGCAACATAAAACTAAATTGAATTCTTTCTGCGGCCACTGAAGGAAGAAGAAGCGTGCTGTTTTAAATAGTGATATGGACGATGATGGGCAATTGAGAATATTAACTTGCCAGAATTTTGTTGTGTTCTGTTGTAAGTTGGACATATCCTTATTGAAAAACTTCACTTTGGCTGCCTCTATTTCTACTGGGTACAGTTTGGATTGTGCGCAGTAATCCTTCCAGTCACTGCCTGAACACGACTGTTTAGCGTTTGAATAAATTCACTTTTTAAATAGCGCTTAACGTGTGTCGTAAATTACGTGCCTTACGTTGATGAGGTGAAAGCTATTCTTGGAATGTACTTTTCTTTAAGTTACATCGGTGTATCGCGAATGATTTGCCAGTGATTATTTACGTCGCGAAGGTGAACCAAAGTAAGAATTGCCTGGAAAATATTAACATTTTCTAGTTTATCATATTATTGTTAGCGGAACTGTAATTAAACGTTGTTTTCTTTATGCTTTCAGTTTTGTAACTTTTCAATGACACTTCACAGTGTGCGATGTTATGATCGCTGATGCTATCTAGAAGATGTACGAGCATTTCGCTTGGTTTTGTTGTCAGCCCAAGATCCAAAATTGAGCCGACATGGGTCGGTACGAAGTCAATTAGACTCAAATTAAATGAAGACAACACATCAAGGAACTCTTCACATTCGCGTTTCTTTTTGTGTGTGTGTGTTTGTGCATGTGCCACCCGACGTTAATCAGGACCGTCAATCGATCACTGAATAATTAAAGTCCCCAACAAGAAATCTGTCGTATTTTGTGGACTTGTTATGTATGACACTTAGTGATTCATTTAAATATTCAGTGAATTCAGGGGACGAAGCTAGAGATCCGTAGTAGACCTCGAAAGCAAAGTTTATAGATTCTGATAGGCGTAGTTTACCGCAAAGAATTGCTATTCATAAAATAATGTCAACCAAACAGGCCTGCATATTTTTTTGAATGGCTATAATGACACCACCACCACGTGATGTCGTTCTATCACGGTTCCGTGACGAAAGAACAAAACGAGCTAAATATATCTGAAGAAACTCGATATATACACACAAACAGATAAGGATATGATGTAATTCTGCGAACAACGCAAGGGTAGGTAATAAAAAGGGTATTGGCCCACATTAATAAATAAATCACTGGCTAGACTATCGCGGAATGTGTCATAATTTGACTTGGAGGCAATGCAATCTGAGAGAAAGTGCCACCAAAAGAGAGCACGTGGAAGAGGACACAAGTTGCATTCGTTGTTCAACCGTAAAATCGGGCACAGCTGGAATGATTGTGAAGTATGCGCGATGTGGAGCAGGGTCGTTTGAGGCACGTTACAGCTCTCACAGGGATATGAATTATATTTTGAAACGATCGTAACAAAATGATGTCATCACCCGTGCTTGAAAGCTGCCATAAAAGCTGTTAGGTGTACAGGAGGAGCGGGTTCATGTCCTCCATTTACGGGCATAACGTCATATTCACCAGCCCCTACGTTACTTATACGTCTAAATTTATTGCAGAGTAGCTGCTTCGAGTCTAACACAAGCTATAAAGCCGTACGCTGTCCTACTTGCTTTGTACGGCAACTTCGATAACTTCAAGGTCGCCACCCTCTCGAATGCCACAATATACAATGTTTTAAAGCTGAGAAATTAAGGTCATGAGAAGTTATTGCATGTCCCGTTGTGTAGAAATAAATGCTGCCATTGATCAGACGTCGGTCTTCGCGACCATTTGTAGACCTGGTGCACCCAGTCAAATGTGCGCGATACTGCGCTGCCTCTCTTTGTCTTTTCATTTCTATATTCCTTTTCTCCAGTGCAGAGCAGTAAAACCGAGGTGCGTCTGGTTACCCTGCCTTTCCTATATACTATTTTTTTTATTTATTAATACTGTCAACCCTCATAGAGGGTCATAACAGAGAGAACAATACAATTACATAAATCAAATATGTACAATGCCAATGTACGTAAAGTAGCTCAACACATGTAAATTCATAGTCAATAAGATGTTCACTTCAATGATGTTCAGCACACTTCTGACATTTATCAAAGTACTTACACTGAACATCAAGTCGCACATATCACTTGGCACTTCAAAGCTAAATTGGAAACTACCGTAAATACGCCTCAGCAGCATTTTCAAAGTTGGTGACATCTTTTAGGCTAACAGCGTTTGGCAATTGGTTCCACATTTCTCTCTCTCTCCAGCAGATGAAGGACAAGTTGAGTGCGAACCTTGAAAAGTTAACTATGGTCATGGCGTAGAAGCATCAAGCGGCAAATATAGCAGCCAAGCATTCGTGAACTATGTCATTAGGCGCCACTCTTAAGAAATGGATTTGCTTCCTCCCACAAGGCCTGCGCGACAAAGAGTGGCTGGCTTTGAACTGAAGTGGCCACGTCAGCCTCAACTTGGCGCGGTGGTTTTCTATATAAACCTGCTAAACTGCTATGTATGAGTAGCGCTACTGATAGGAAGACTAACTATCAGCCGTATCATGCTAGAAACTCGCCAAAGGCAGCTACTGTAGAAACACTTCCCGACATCCATACGCACTATCTGATCCGAGCGTGCGCTCGTTGTCGAAAGCAAATCCAGTCAATAATTGAGACTGATTATGGTTTTATTCAACAACCTTAGAAAAGAGCAATAAAATTAATATTTCAATTATTCTGAAGCCAATATATTCATTCTTGTCTGAAATATCATTTCTATTTCGTGACATCATGATTATGTCCTGAAATAGCTCGCGTGCCTTGCAAAAGACTTCTAAGAATTCCCATGGACAGCTTAGAGGTAGAGACGAAGTAACTCGAGCTCACTGTAAGGGTTTGCGCTAACTATGCTTGAAGCGTCTAAACGAGAACTTTGGTTCTACCAAGTCAGTCGTGGATCAAAATCTAACACCAAGTTTATACAATGTCCAGAATTCTGAGCCGGCATTTAGCAATATAAAAGTAAACAGACACAGGTAGGGGGTAGTATGGCAGTGGGTAGGGGGTAATGGGACCTCGTCTATAATGCAAAACAGCGGCCAGAGTCCAGCGCTAATTCTGTTCGCGAAACTGATGCTGAGCTTTAAAGCTGAATTTTTTGTCACATCTCCTGCCGTAGATGCGTAATTACTACACCGGAACCCGCCATCGCAAGTGAGTCATGCAAAAAAGCCGAACATTAGAAGACATGATTGTTGTGTAGTAAAGTTGAACGTCGATCAGGGCACTGGAGTGATTGGAGTGTACTCACAACGCTCGTGTGTGGTAGCGTCGTTCCATTCGGCAATGCAAGTGATTCACTGAATCGCGTAGTTCCCAAAATAAAGTGTCCTGAGACAAGTGATGTAAGAGTGCTGGACCATTTGGACAATCGTCTACTATGAGAACTAAGAGCTTTAGATCAGAGTTGCCTAAGAACGTCTGAGCTGAACGCCTTACTCGCGTTACAAATGTTCCTGAGGTCTACAGGCCTTCACGATAGACTTTTAAGAACGCCACCCGTTACCGCTCTAAAGTAAACGCGGTTTGTTTGTGCTCGTCTATCTATCTATCTATCTATCTATCTATCTATCTATCTATCTATCTATCTATCTATCTATCTATCTATCTATCTATCTATCTATCTATCTATCTATCTATCTATCTATCTATCTATCTATCTATCTATCTATCTATCTATCTATCTATCTATCTATCTATCTATCTATCTATCTATCTATCTATCCCCTTCAATTCTCTTTCTCTTTTTAGCCTCCTACTCCATCCCCCGTGCAGTGTAGGCTACCGGCACCACCTCTCGTTAACCTCCATGCCTTTCTATGCATCCTTTCTCCCTCTCGCTGAATGGCCGTTGTATTGAATGCATCATGTCAAATGGATTTTGGTTTCCTGTAACTGAGTTCCTTATCACCAGAAAGACGAACTTACTTTAAATCAGTTTATCGACTCACTTTTGTCTGGTTATCCCCCCATTCAGAAAACACCTATTCCCGGTGATGGCACACATAGTAGTTGCATCCCTAAGCCATATTTTACGGAGGTGCGTCAGCCACGTTGTAGGTCAAATAAGTAATCCTCATTCCCCATATCTCTCTAATAAGGGGGTCAACATCAATCATAACTGGTGCGAATGTCTGTCAAATGACGTTTGCGTAGTGCAGCAGTTTGAAAAAGTATATGCGTGATTTCTCTAGCTACTGTTTTCTTGCTTTGGTTTATCGCTGTCTTGTTGAAAGACGTATTCCTACTCACTAAACCTGACGATGAATACTTTCCGTAGTAGCCACTGATCATCATCATCATCATCATCATCATCATCATCAGCCTGGTTATTCCCACTGCAGGGCAAAGGCCTCTCCCATACTTCTCCAACTACCCCGGTCATGTACTAATTGTGGCCATGTTGTCCCTGCAAACTTAATCTCATCCGCCCACCTAACTTTCTGCCGCCCTCTGCTACGCTTTCCTTCCCTTGGAATCCATTCCGTAACTCTTAATGACCATCGGTTATCTTCCCTCCTCATTACATGTCCTGCCCATGCCCATTTCTTTTTCTTGGTTTCAACTAAGATGTCATTAACGCGCGTTTGTTCCCTCACCCAATCTGCTCTTTTCTTATCCCTTAACGTTACACCTATCATTCTTCTTTCCATAGCTCGTTGCGTCGTCCTCAATTTATGTAGAACCCTTTTCGTAAGCCTCCAGGTTTCTGCCCCGTACGTGAGTACTGGTAAGACACAGCTGTTATAAACTTTTCTCTTGAGGGATAACAGCAACCTGCTGTTCATGATCTGAGAATGCCTGCCAAACGCACCCCAGCCCATTCTTATTCTTCTGATTATTTCAGTCTCATGATCCGGATCCGCAGTCACTAACTGTCCTAAGTAGATGTATTCCCTTACCACTTCCTGTGCCCCACTACCTATTGTAAACTGCTGTTCCCTTCCGAGACTGTTAAACATTACTTTAGTTTTCTGCAGATTAATTTTTAGACCCACCCTTCGGCTTTGCCTCTCCAGGTCAGTGAGCATGCATTGCAGTTGGTCCCCTGAGTTACTAAGCAAGGCAATATCACTGATGAACTGCTCTGATAAAGGGCTCTAAGGACTGCACCTCTGCGTTATTGTGCGCCCGATTCGCAGCTGCGTCCGCTGCAGTATTACCAGGAATATTGCAGTGCCCAGGTATCCATTGAAATGCACTTACGTGGTTCATTGTGCTTGCTTTTGTAAGTTCTTTTAGCGCCTCATACAATAGCAAAGTTTTCAAAGAATTTTTCTTATTGCACTGTAGTAATGTGAGAGCGGCTTGCGAATCGCTAAAGATAACCCATTTTTGCGAATGCTTTTCTGATGTTATGAAACGCAAAGCACACAGGTTTGAAAACATTTCTGCCACGGTGGAAGATGTCTCTCGGAATAATATAAATGTTTGCTATAGCGCTAAATGTGGAATGACGAATGCTGAAGTCGAGGAATGTTTATGACACGAACCATCTGTATAAACGTGGATGTACTGGGGATATAATGAGTAAATTTGGAAGAGTGCCAGTTGTTGTGCGGCTACTGTGAACATGTCTCTCTTAGATATAATCCCATTAACCGATAATTCTATTTTAGGACATGTTACCACCCAGGGAGGCTAACTAAGATCCACTTTGCATAATTCAAATCTTGGTAATAATGCTTCTTACGGCGACGCAGGGGCCCAAGTTGTCTACCTGCTTGGACCAACAGGCATCTGCTCGTGGTCGTGTTGCCGTCATGGTTCTTTCATCGTCATCATTCCAGCTTCATGATCTGACTGTGGTCTTGTTTTCGTCGTCAGGTCTTCTACTCCAACCCAGTGGTCCAACCTGTCTAATAGCTTGGGGCCACTAGGGCCAACTTGGACCAACCTAGAGACCAATCGACTGGAGGGGTATGACGGATATCAGGTCCGGTACAATACGCTGTATTGAACGTGTCTGCGGCAATCTAATTGTAATGACGCTTCACAGAAGTAATGAATGCAGCTGCTTAGAGAAAAAGGATTGCAAAAATTAGTTGATAAGTGAAACAACGTACCTCCTTTAAACCAGGAACGTATACTGCTGCTTCGGGTGCCGCCTTTCTAATTGCTTCATTTACCATTCATTTATACGGGGTGATCCTATTTAAGCTTTCCGCAATTCCAAAATATTGTATGTAAAAGACAGTATAATTATTGTCCTTGAGCTGTATTATTCACACAGGCGGACATCACTAGCACAAGAAATTGAAATTCATATTCGACGAACTAAAAAATATAACTAGTTAACGTTTAGTTATTTACATTTTTGCACATATTGCAGTTTGCGAAGTGTCGCCGGAGAGTTTGCAAGACGTATCCAATTTAATGTCCAGGACGACACCAGTTTTGAGATTTTATTTCCCCACGTATTGGGCATAATACATGGGTGTTCCAGTTACTTATACAGAGTAGCATGCCAGCGGTTATATACGCGCCGGCAAAATTATCTGTGCTTCTAATGAAGAGCCCTCTCTCTCTCTCTCTCTCTCTCCTTGCCCCACTTCTTGATATGGTACGTATACGTATGCTTACATCTTTGGTCGGCCAATTTCAGTTATGTAAAAAAAGGAAAACAAACAGTACAAGTTCAAAACACATGTTCGTGTTTCATTCATGTTTCATGTTTACTTGTACTGTTATGTCAAAAGGTAAGCAGATTTAAGAGGGAATTTGCACAGCGTGTAATCAGCGCTTCGTTTTAGCAGCAGACTACCACTCACACTGGGGAAATACCGGATGATCACTTTTAAGTTGTATGAACCTTTTGAAGAATGCTGTGGTAGATAGCATAATTCTTGACTTTGAGCAGGATTATTCGAAGAAGCGGAGATTCTTAGCACGAGAAATCTAAACACCTACTCGACTAATTAATTAACTAATTATTGTCATAATTAATTACGGTCCATATGGCAGTTTACCAATTGTAGCCGTTGAGCTTGTAGGACGTATTCAGTTGAAATTAATTTAACGGATGACGCCGATTTCGAGACATTTCCAAAATTTTGAAGCAGAATACATGGGCTTTTTCAGTTACTTTTGTGCTTCATTGCATAAGAGAGCGTTGTTTATTATTAATGTAAGTGGAACAACAGTGCATTCTTACGGTGATTTTGATGGCGCATATCTCCAAACTGGTGTCATTCTGAAAATTAATAGCAAGTGGATAGGCCTCCCAAACTCACCGGCTATAATTCGTAAATTGCAATATTTGCCATAAAGTAGTTCAGTAAGAAAATAATTAGGGGACTTTTGTTAATTAGTTGAAAAAATGTGTCGAGTTCTCGTGCGAATAATGTCCGCTTCTCTGAATAATTCGACTGAATTATTATAGTTACGCTATATGCAACAGGCTTTTCTTTTAATTTTGTAAAACAAAAAAGGATCACCCTGACCACCAACAAAATGGAGCGAAACATGGGGAGAGGGTCACAAAAGACGAGATTAACAAAAAGTATCGTCGTGTTTATTCCATCATCACCATTCCACCTTGGTATGACTCTCGTTATGCTGTCGCCGTCCCGCCTTCCATGTGGACCCAGTGTTCCAAGT
Source organism: Dermacentor andersoni (assembly GCF_023375885.2). Lineage (NCBI taxonomy): Eukaryota > Metazoa > Arthropoda > Arachnida > Ixodida > Ixodidae > Dermacentor > Dermacentor andersoni. The sequence goes on along the minus strand of NC_092818.1, from coordinate 179,449,791 downwards.
TGCTTAATAGCTTAGGCCACAAAGTATATCCTCGGGATCTTGATGTCATCATTGTACTTGCATCGTGGCCATTGCAGCGTTATCCTTCGACTTTCGTCATGCCGTCGTTTCTACGCCGTCTTCGTCATGAAAACGTCAGGCATTAGTTGCCACATCAGCTTCGAAGTCATTTCATAATCTTGACTCCTGCTTCATCATCCTACTCTCGTGTTGTCTTCGTCATCATCCAGTCTTCCATCGTGGTCATACAGTCGTCGGCACACCTATGTCATCATACACTCAAAGTTACCCCACTGTCCTCACGCTGGTTTCATGTCATCATTATGTAGGCGACATGCATGCGTTGTCATAGAGTCGCGATGCAGTCGCAATCATTCTATTGTTTTCATTCTAACTTCGTCATCCAACTCTCGATATGGCGTCGTCATTGAGCTATAGTCGGGGTCATACAAGTGTTGTGATGACATGGCAGTCATGCATACGTTGTCATACCGTCGTCGTGATACTGTCGTGCTCGTTTTATTGTTGTTCTTACTTTATCGCCGACTCTTGTGACGTCATTGTCATTACACAATCATTACCATTGTCATCATGTCGTCGACATCATTACACCTTATTGGTTCCATTATCGCCAATCTTTCATAATTCTGTCATAGTCATGCTGTGGTTATTCAATCGTCATTGTGGTGTCATTGTTATGCTGTAGTCATCACCTCGTCGTCCCACAGTCGCTATTATGCATCCGTTGTCAGACCGTCGTCATGCCATTGTCGTCGTACCATTGTCGTCATTCTTGATTCTTCATCCGACTCACGTCATGTCGTTGTCGTCACGAGATGGGTGGCACGCCATCTTTGTTTTATAGGCTACATGATACAGGCTTCATGATACAGTCGCCATAAGCTCGTCATCTCATTGTGGGCCTACTTTCGCAGTCATCGCATTGTCCTCATACCTTTGTCATGCCGTCGCCGTCATATAGTCGCCGTCGCACCGTTGTCGTTATGCAGTCGTTGTCATAGGATCGTCGTGATGCCATTGCGGTCAGTCCAGATCCGTTATCCTAAGTTTGACATCCGAGTCTTGTAACGCCGTCGCTGTCAGCCATCGTCTTCACAAAGTTGTTGTCATACAACTTTCGTCATGCCGTCGTTATCACGCTGTCGTTTTACCATCGTCTTCACTTCAGTAACGTCATGCTGTCGTCGTCATTGCGTCGTCATCAGACGGTCGCTATCCCGCATTTGTCGTGATGCCATCATCGTCATGCCGTCATGGTCATGCGATTGCCACCATTCCAGCTTCCCCATCTAGTTGTCTTCATACCGTCGTCATTACGCCACCATCGTTATACCATCGTCAATTACTAGAAATCGTCATTTCATTGTCTTCATGCTATGATCGTCATACCACCTTTGTCTTTCCACTGACATCCTTACTTCTGCGTCATTCGATTGTCGCCACTACGTCGGCGTTATGCAGCCTTCGGCATGGCGCCTTGCTCATGGGCCACTTTGGCAGCTGAATGTCATAGCAAATTGGAACGATTCCGGCGTGCGTCGCATATATCTGAAGCAATGGGAGTCTCAGGATGACCACAACAGATGTTCAAGTAAGTGACTTCAGGAATATGGTATGACGCTACGTTTCTCTAATGCTGATCGTATTACTATCGGCAGTCAAAGTGACATGCGTTATAGCATAATCTTTTGTGCCAACAGACGCCAACAGCAAAACTTACGTATGTCTTAAAGATATTGTTACAGTCTAATGTTGGAAGAAGAGGACATGTATGGTGTCATTAGAGATGACGAAGAAGATCCTGGGCTTTCGCTTCTCGCTTCTCTACGTATATTGGCTCCGCCATTAAAAGCCATATGTGAATAGACGTACGCTTCTTCCATCCCGTAGCAATGTAATCTAATGCTTCAATCGCTGTCCTTGTTTTAGTTCTTCGGCGAGCAGTCTTTGACTTTTCAGGAGGACGGCGCCCAAGCACTCTGAATAGAAAAAAAACAAAACCACAATAGTGGTGTCCCACTTTCGTGGTTTCATTCCAGCTGCAGAGCGGTTGGCAAGCTACCCTGACCTAAACCCAGTGACTTTCCATATGTGGTATGGTATTAAAGAGGAGTCCCGCGCCCATCAATACACCAGCAGGGTGGCGCTGAAACCATCGCTAGAGCGGGCTTTGAGAAACATTTTCCTACAGATACATTGCGAGCTGCGATTGAGGCGTAGCTGGAAAGTTTAAATGCCGTGATCAAGGCCAAGAGCGGAGATATTGAATGAAATGATTGGTGTAGAGTTCCTTTTAAATCGGGTAAATGCCCAAGAAAGGATTTCCTCATAACTTTGTATTAAACGCTAAAATATGAGGCATAAACTTCGTGACGGCATTTATGGCGCGCCCTGCACTTATTGCGGCTCTAAATAATACCACTGATCACAAGACAAGTGATCTTTAAATATACTTTATATAAAAAAAGCACGGAATTACGTATTCAATAAATACTTTACGGAAACCGTCGTATTAATTTTATTTTAAAAATATATTCACAATATCTTCTATAAAAATGTTCTTGACCTTATAAATTTTTTTGACCGATCGCAGATGACACATATGAAAAATAAATTTTGCAAATACGGGGCCGCAACGGATTGCTGGTGGCCCCTTACTATCCTATAATACATAATAACAGGACTTCGGACTGTTTCCTTGTCGACTTGTAAATTCACTCTGCAAGCAACTACAACTCTGTTTATCCCAATGAACCTTGTTCTTACAAAAGTTTACCTCAGTAGAGGCAAGTTATTGAATGCTGGCGAATCGCTTTATTCTATCTCTGCAACCTTGTGACGCGCCTATATATACATCTATATCATACACCACGCGTTTGGAAATGAGAAAGTAGGGCGCGATAAAATAAAACGTTGTCCTCGTTTCTCTACAATGAGGTTAGATTAATATATAGACATTGCGAGACCACGTATACATAAGGTATAAAAAAAGAATGAAACCGCTACTTCATCTGTTGCTAGAGTTGACGGTGTAGTATCGGTTTGAAACGAATGCAAAATGCTCTTTTACCACAGTGTCCGTTCCCGTATGACTATTTTAACCATATCTAAGCTATGCCCGCTCTCATTTGACAGATTATCTGCTTAAAACGGAACTGATGTTCATGCAGAATGTCCATAAAAGTAGTTTGATTGAAGCCGTCCCTGTTCCATGTTTCTGGATGCTCTGATGCGGCCGTTAGCATTTTATGGTAAAACTGCAAAACTTATGGTAGATATAACTTTCGACATCAGGCTCGACGATATCATTTCTTGTGCTCACTTTAAATAAAGAAATCTGTGCAGAAAGCGCTAAATACCCATCTGTCCGGATACTGAATTGTGACGTAAACTGCGCATGTACAATTACGATAATGAAATATCTCTGCGAGCATTCAATTAGTTCACCATCGGCAAACCTCTGTGTTTTGTGTGCGCGATATATAGATTCCGTGTTGACATTAATTTGAAGTGTCTTTCTGTACATTTTGAAGCAGCAATGTATTATTATTATTATTATTATTATTATTATTATTATTATTATTATTATTATTATTATTATTATTATTATATAGAAGAAGAAGCTACCTACGCAACCAGTACTGCTACCTTAGCGTAAATAGTAAGGCGTCAGAACTTTATGCGGTTACAAGTGGAGTTCCTCAAGGGTCTGTCCTGGGCCCTCTTTCTTTTCTCGCTCTGTATTAACGACGTTTCCACAGTCATTCAAGACTCTTCAATTTTGTTACGTGCTGATGACGCGAAACTTTTCAGAGTTACAAATTTTAGCCGCTCTTCAGAAGGACGTAGCAAATCTTGCGTCATGGTGCGCTGAAAACAAGCTGGTCATAAATGCATCAAAAACGAAAGTTCTAAGCTTTACGCGGAAGACTAACCGGACATTATTTTCTTATAACGTTAAAGATTTCCTCGTTACAAGAGCTCAGAGATCGAAGGAACTTGGAGTGTACTTCGACAGCTCTCTGAGTTTCTCGTCCCACGTTAAACAGACGAGGCAGCGTGCACTTCGAACACTCGGAACAGTATGTCGAATGACGAGAGACTTCAAACAACCTGGGCCATTTGTAACTTTTTATGAGAGCGCATGTCTTCCATTTCTTGAATACGCCTCCATGGTTTGGGGCGGCACTTGTAGGTCAAATTGCGAACTTTTCGAAAATGGTTAAAACAAGTTCACATCTATATTTGAACATCAATTCTGTCAAAAGCCTTCCATCTCCATAGTGCTAACAGACACTGAATTTACCTACCCTCACCTGTATACGCAATAAATCGGACGTTCTTTTTCTTCACAAATTAATACTTGGAAAAATCTGCTCCTCGCACTTGCTTTCTAATGTGCGCTTTTACATTCCGCAGAAAGGCACAAGGAAACAGCACGCCTTTCAGCCTTCAGAATTCTGTGACCCTCTATCTAGAGCGCAGGCGACATATAGCGCCCATTCAGAGGGCCTGGATATTTTCATGCCTAATTTTAATATTTCCCTGAAAGGAGTTGCAGAGGAATTTCAATCACTGAACAAAAACTCTCATATTGGTTGTGTGTTCCGTCATTCTGTAATCCTTTGTTCTGTTTCTCCACTTTTGATTTGCATTCTCTTCGTGTACACATTTTATGCTCTCTTAAAATCTGTATTCGCAAAATTACTGTTCTTATTTTTTCTATGTGTGCACGCGTGGTGTGAGCTTGCATTCTTCTTCCCGTGCACTGTTTTGCCGAGTGCACCAGCACCAAGACCCTCGAGGTTGTTCCTGGGAACTTTAATAAACATCTTGGATTCATTGATTATTATTATTATTATTATTAAATCAAAGGTTGATTATAGTGCCCAAGAACAGCTATGAACCTTCAGTACTGGCGCAAAAGAAAGTAATACACAAGACATAACGCACAAGAAATACAAATGTGGTAGACAGAACAATATGGGGTAAAAAACAAACGCAGGAGAGAATGCGATGAGGCAAGCGTTAACGTAGGCAATCATACAACATGATTACTTACAATCGCACAGAAGCAGGAAATGAACTCTGAAGTATGAAATAGAGGTAGAACAGTTATTAAACTGCTTTTGAAGTCGAGCCATAGGATAGGATAGGAATAAACTTTATTTGTCCAACGGTTGTTGATGTTGGTGCCCGGGGCTAGGCTGCCAGGGGTCCATCGCCCGAGGAAGATCTTTCGAGATCCTCGGCAACGGCCCTGGCCCGCTGGACGGCCCATAGAGCCATAGAACAGTGACTACTGCAACAAGGCCACGCAGAAAACATGCAATGCTGCCTGTTATATTTTTACATCATCAAGAAACTTTAGATAATCTACAGAACCCTGAGTCACCTTATAAACAAACAAAAGGTGTGATTTATTGTGGCTTGAGCTTAACGTGACAGCGTTAGGGCCCCGTGTCGTAGTAAGTCTGGCGTCGGCGTCCTGCCTCCAGCGTCAAACGTCTTGCGAGCCATAAATCATGCCGAACCACGCATACCTAACCACGCAGGCCCTCTGTGTAGCGCAAAGACGTCACTGATCTAATTCAACTTTTCAAAGTAAGATGAGTCAGAAAAATCATAAAGTACGACTTACAGACAACCTACAGACATGATAGCGTCGAATTTTAAGTTAAATATACGACAAAAGATTATTTTGCTACACGGAAAGTCAAACACAAACCCCTTTTCCAGTGTTCCTACCACTCATAGAGCAGCGCGCCCGGTTCTTTGCAACACCATTCAGATAGCGCTCGGCTCCATGCATCGGCGGCCCACGCAATAAGTACCTTTAAATAGCTTTAAGTCATCAGAAGATAGCAGGAATGAATAGTGTTGAATTGTTGACGAAATGTCATTTATGAAGAGTAGAAAGAGCGGATGGTCAAGAACGGATCCTAGAAACTCCGCAGGGATCTCGTTGCTAGCACAGTCATTTCTATTAACGGTCACGAAGCAAGATCTATTGATTGCGTCATTAGAAAAGAGGACAGCGATGGAAGATATGGCCAGTAGCGCGAGCTTTGTAACGAGGAGCTCATGGCAAGCCACATCAAATGATTTACTTAGATCAAAGTAAGCACAGTCTGACCCGTAAAATTTACCATTCTCGACGCATGTGTCATAAATTTAACGAAGTTCGTTGTTCTTCAGTGCAGTCACACATATCCATGCTTTTCATCTATTAAAATGTTCTTAGCACTAACAGAAACTACAGAAAGCAATACAAATTCAAACCCCTTAGACGCAGCGCAGATGATACATATAGGCCGGCGGTTGGCAAGTGCATTTCTAGCTCCTTCTTTGTATACGGGCACAACCTGTGCTACCTTTCAAGCACTATAAAATATACTAGACTTCAGGGAACTATCGAATATGCGTATGCGCCTTAAGCAGCGAGGGAGAGATGCTATCAGCTTCCTACACGTCAATATAAGGTATGCATTGACACATCATGCAAGATTCAGAAAGGAAGTTACTTGACGTAGAACCATCTTTTACGGCAAATAATGAACAGAAATGTTCTGCAAAGGCATCGGGAGCGCTCGAAAAAGCATCGCCATTTTTATCGAGACACATCTCTAGCGCTCTTTTTACTAAAGAGCTTGTGCAGCTTCTGAAGTATTTTGAATTGTGTGTCATGCTGGATTCAACATGTTCAATTTGGCCGTTGTGGTCGTTGTTTTAATAACATTTGCAGAGACAATGACAGCACCTCAATTCAAGTTTTTAGTTATCTGGGACTCTTTGTGTCGCTTTTGTGGGAGCATGGTCATTGAGTTTTATTAGCCTTTTTCAGTGCTTCAGAAAACCAATGATGGCACTCTGACTTTTTGAGTGTTTTTTTTTAGGTATGAAGATGCGCATGCCATCTTCGATTACTTTCATGAACAAGCTAACTTGTTCACCAACATCAGCTGTACCATCTACAAACTACTAATTAGAGTTGTCAAGATAATGGTACAAGCCAACGTACTCTCCAGAGTAAACGTCGAAACAGCGAAACTTTGTGTTATAATAAAAACAGATGCTGCCTTTACGTTCTGTTATGGATAAAGAAACCATTAAAAGTGAGTGGAACTTGCCTGCCGCCACCAGATGAGCGTCGCCACATGTGACCAAACCACTTTCAAGATTCGTGAGACAAGCATATATGACAATGCCACAGCAGCTCTCGGTAAAGTTTAGCTGCTGCAGAGAAGAGATAAAGTCAAGCGGAGTGGAATTCTTGAGAAATGTAGAAGGAATTCTGGCAGACAGTATGGTTGTTGCATATAATTCTGAGTACAATATTGCCCCCAACATATAACGCTTTGCGGTTATTATGGCTAATCATTACGGCTCAAAATTACACCAGGATGTGAATAAATGATGCAGGAGTTATGTCCGGTGCAACAAAAAGTACCCCAAGTAACATTCGTTCAGCACCCTGAGTGGAGCCATGTCTATCCAATCTGCCTCATAAGCGCCTCCTACATCAAAGCGACGGACGTTATTCTATCGAACTGTCATCAGCGATTATGACGCCCCCCCCCCCCCCATCACCCCTTTTATAATAACAACAAGAAGAAAGAGAATTTTACTGCAGTTGTATAGGTAATACGCATTCACTGCCATGCTTGAACACGCAGTGCTGATGAGTACGCAGGCACATCAGTTGAGGCTTCCGAGGAACGCTACAGGAATACGTGGGCATCTTAAGCCTTAATACAGATAAAAAATTAAATTATGGGGTTTTACGTGCCAAAACCACTTTCTCATAATGAGGCACGCCGTAGTGGGGGACTCCGAAAATTTCGAACATCTGGGGTTCTTTAACGTGCACCTAAATCTAAGTACACGGGTGTTTTCTCATTTCGCCCCCACCGAAATGCGGCCGCCGTGGCCGTGATTCGATCCCGCGACCTCGTGCTCAGCAGCCCAACACCATAGCCACTGAGCAACCACGGCGAGTATTAATAAAGATAAAAAAAGGAGACATAGTTTATTCTTACTTGAAAGAATGAATACAACTATGTCTTAATAAGCATTGCTCTACCGGTCATAACAAAAGTAAGTAAAATACAAGTCTACAGTGACTCGTGTTTAATTTGACCTGGTTTGATTTTCCGGCACGAGTAGCACCTGAGGCACCTTTGTGTAGTATGCGTTTAGCTTGCATAATGTAGCACAAGGATGCCTTTCGCAATGCATTTTTTAGTCTTCACAAGGACGGGAGTAATTGTTCTTTTGAATGAAAGGTTGTGTTGCTTAGTTACACTAGCGGCCCCACAAACTGTGGTTCCTTTTATTGCGACTATGTTGTGAATGAAACCCACTGGTATGAGATTTTTGTTAACCCACCGTGGTGGCGTAGTGGGTATGGCACAGCGAAAATATATGCCTGAGGGCGCGCGATCAAATCCTGGCTGCGGCAGCCGCGTTCTGACTGGGGTGAAATGCAATAACGCCCGTGTTCCAGGCATCGGGTGCACGTTAAAGAACTTCAGATGGTCTAAATATTCCAGAGTCCCTTACTACGGCGTGCCTCATAAATAAGTCGTGGTTATGGGAGGTGAAACCCCAGAATTTGAATTAGGAATGTTCTTTTTTTTTTTGCGAGTGGCTAGCAAGTTTTATTTAAAATTGGCAATTTATCGAGGTAATTGTTTTCCCTTCTAATATTGCATCTAAGACATGCCAGAGTATGATTGGCATAAAACATCATAACTTGTTGCCGACATTATGCTTCTTCGTCTTCTCATTCTGAAATTTACTGTTTCTTTTTACGTTCTAGTCGCTTGAGATATGGTATAGTTGTCATGAATGGGCGTGCAATACAGCTGTTCTTGCCAAGGTTCTCGACATATGTGATCAGTAAAAAAGCTGTTGCAGTGCATGTTTTGAGAAACGCATTCAGTGGACAAAATAGTCATGTACCGCGAAATTCCGGTATAAACATTCCCCTATTAAGCGTCACCATTAAAAATAAACAGCATGTTTACGATCTGAGGAATGTAGCTCATCCGGTCGACCAGTTGAGCTTGTGGAACTCTTTCAAGGCTCACGTGCGACTCTGTTATCTCTAATGTCGCATCGTTCCTATATATGACCAGCTTGTCAACAACGTCAACTGTTTACATACCGAAGCCTGTGAAATGCAGCACAGCATTGCGCTGTGGTGGCTTCTGTCTCACTTCGGAGTAGAAAGCTTCTACACTAACACACTGCACTGCTGGTTGAGCACACCGCCATTCCACACCACAACTTTTGATGACGTTCTCTAGGAGTTACAAACCAGGTATTGCCTCTTCTTTAACGTACTGTTCGCAGTGTGCTGTCTGCATCGACTCAGAGCAGCAGTATGGATCAATTCCACTTACGAACCAATGTACGGCTGCCACATGCCGTGGGGCATTGACAGGCCTCACCGCGGGCATGTCAGCACTAGCTAAATGTTGTTGTTACGAAATATATAATATCCGCACTGATTATGCAAGACGCAGAGGTTCATGAAATGAGTCAGCAAAAAAGTGCAAGAGAGTGTTGTGGCACACCTCGCTCGCTCTCTCCACTCGAAAGGAGCCCAATTACCTCGCGCCTACAAGCCGGACTGATTTGCAACAAAGCATATTTTTATGCGTGCACTTTCTGTGCAACCATTATTTAGTACAATGGTAATCTGGGTGACTTGGTAGTTGTTTGAGGTAGAAGGGGTAGCGATAAACTGCCATGGGACGAAACAAAGACACAATACGACGGACAAAGCGCTGACTTTCAGCTAATGGACTTTATTAGGAATACGCTTATATCTGCGTCCTGCTAAGTGCGCGCTAGCCATAAACAGGAAAACGGTGGAGAAAGGAAAAGCCGATTGAGCTGTGTGCCCTGCAATAGCCACGCAATCCAAAAGTCAAAACACGTGCAACAACCACCCACACAAGAAAGCAAGAAACAAACGCACATTTTCGTTGTCAAGCGAAATCTGAAATATCTACTTCACACTGCAAAAGACTTATCGACGGCCGGCTGACACATTTCGGTTGATTTCTTCTTATACGCAATGCTTCCACAATTTTTCTCCCTAGTTTTTCTCAGTGGCGGAACAGCACCTGTACGTCGTCGAATGCTGTGCGTGGGCACGTGCAATCCCGGTAGGGCATTGGTAGATGGGATAGAGTTGTCGGCCGTATATTGTACGCATGTACAGAAAAAAAATCAAATAATGAGGTTTTACGTGCCATAACCCCGATCTGATTATGAGGCACGCCGTAGTGAGGGACTCCTGAAATTTGGACCACCTAGAGTTATTTAGCCTTTCACCTAAATCTAAGTACATGGGTGTTTTCGCATTCCGTCCCCATCGAAATGAGGCCGCCGTGGCCGGAATTCGATCCCCACGGCCTCGTGCTTAGCAGCCCAACACCATATCCACCAAGCAACCACGGCGGGTACGCATGCTCCGTAGGGCGCTTGATTAGACATCTTCTCGTCTTGCCTAAGTATACGCGTCCACAGGTGAGAGGTATCTCGAACACCACCGCACATGTGCATGGCACATACTTGGTGGTGTGTCTGGTCGTGTAGCACACACGTTCACCATTTTCGCATTGTAGGCGCCTATCTATGTCCGCACACTTTCGATCTAACTTGCTTTTCTCCGAAAGAAGAATGTCCGTGTCATACTTGGCCGCCACCTTTTTTATGCGACGTGAAAGACGATGTACATGCGATACACAACTTCCTTCCTTTTACTTTTTGGATCCGCATATACAAGTTGCCTCCCTGCCTCTTTCCTCTTTCATGTTTTTCAAAAGCTTTTGTGAGCTTGCCGCTAAGTCAGGTGCGTCATGTCACGAATTCATGCGCGCACCATCTGGATTCAAGCATGGTGGAAAAGGTGTCAAGGAAGCGGGGTATCCAGTGTGGGGAATAGCGGCAATCTCACAAAATCTTTTGAAAGGCATCAAAGGAAAAAGAGGCTGGAGGCAAACTGAAGATGTGGATTCAAGAAAGAAAAGGAAGACAGTGTGTTCAATGGGGCTGGTTGGTTCATCTTTAGAATAAAAACAGGAACAACGCTTTACAGGACGAGCGAGTAAAGACAGCGCTCTGTCCTGTGCTATTTACTCGCTCGTCCTGTGTAACCTTGTTCCTGTTTTTATTCAAAAGGAAGACAGTTCTACCGTATGTAGATCATCTTTCACATGGCATAAAAGAGGCGACGGCCATGTATGACACTGACGTTGTTTTTTCAGCGAAAAACAAGTTAATCCGGGTGTATGCGGACGTAAATAGGCGCCTACAAGGTAAAAAAGGTGCACGTGTGACCTGCACGCCCAGACGCACCACTAAGTAGGTGCCATACACATGCGCGGTGGTATACGAGATACCTCTCACCTGCGAATGCGTCTACATAGGCCAGACAGATAGATGTCTAAACAAGCGCCTTACGGAACATGCATGCAGTGTAAGGCCGACAACCCTATCCCGTCGACCAATGCACTGCCGAGACTGCACGTGCCCAAGCGTAGTATTCGCCTAAGTACAGGTGCTGTTCCACCACTGAGAACAGGTAGCGAGAGAAATTGTGGAAGCATTGGATATAACGAGAAATTAACCGCCGTCGATAAGCCTTTTGGAGTGTGAAGTAGACATATTAGATTTCACTTGACCACAAAACTGGGCGGTTGTTGCTTGTGGTTGTGTTCATTGTGTTTTGTTCTCACGCCACAGCTTTCTTTCTTTCCTTTTACCCTCCTTTTCCTGCTTATTAGTAGCACGCAGTTAGCATGGTGGATATATAGACGTATTCCTAATAAAATTCCTCACTTGAAAGTCAGTACTTTCTACGTCGTATTGTCTTTCTTTCGTTCAGTGTCAATTAGCCGCACCCCAGCAACCACATTTAGTCTTTGTCGAAATAGAGATTGACGAACAGATGTATCAAAAGATAAATGTCAATTTTTTTCTGAAATTGGGCAAGAATGGTGAAGAAAATGAAACGGTCTTTAAAGAGGATGCTCTAAAGGAAGGAGCTGCGTTTTATTGGGTCCAGATTTTTTAGGAAGGCAGTAAAGATCCCAAGGACGACGCAGCATCAGGACCACTACCACCTTATGCAGAAAGGAAACCAACAATCATTCGAATTTTCTTGTGCTAAGTGTCCACTGAATGGCTGGTATAAGGACAGCAGAAGCATTTGGTTTGGCAAAGTCGTCCATTCAGCGGATTGTAACTGAAAAAGCGGAAATTTAAAAGGGACCTGGTAACGTAAAACTATTGCAATATGTTTTTGTTCCTGTCTCCTGACTTCAAATTTGCGTAACCGCCGACGCAGGCATCGAGCGGTGACCCGCAGGGTTGTATGAACAGACGAATCAAACGCTCTCCTCGTTCATAGGTCACTTTTGTTTGCTTTAAAAACGAATAATATTGCCTACACTAAACGGCTTGTGTTATCTAATTGACTGACAAGAAGCTAGGAGTACTCTCAAGTAGAGAGGGATTCAATGAGGTCGAGCCAGTACACTGAAATTTGATAACCGGATGAAGAGGGTGGTACCGGCGTCTGTGACTGGTCCGCTTTCCCTTACTTATTTTGAAGTAGCTGGTTGAAAATCGCCGCGGCATGCAACGAAAGGTTAAGAATGCCGCTAAAACGGATCCTCAGCAAAGAATAGTTGGCAGAGCGAGGTCATAAACGGGGCGAAAGTGCTCGATAACGTTACACGGCCGCACAAAAAGTTTTATTATATATCTATGCTCTCCAGAAGGTGCGAGTAACCAGCGCCTGAGCGATTGGCAGCAGCCATCTTTTATTCATTTCGGAATGGGGCAGCCTGCGGCTATTCAGAAAAAAAAAAATCAATTTCAGCCGGCATATTAATGCACCTTTAACGCTTACACGTCAGTTTGAAGGGGTGAGTTCCGCTGTTTTGTGGCGTCGCGTGACAGGCAGGTGAAGTGGGTTCAGCCCGAAAACTTTTGACCAGTAGCCGAGGGCTAATTGCGAAAAGGCGTTGAATCAGAAATAAATATTTTTCTTTTGTTCGATCCAATCATGCATAATCAGTGTGTATGCGTCAAATCAGATGGGGAGCTATCGCGGTTTTCGTGGCGTCGCGTGACAGACAGGCGAAGTATGGGTAATTCAAAGACATTTTTGACCAATCGCGGAGGGCTGATTGCAGAATTGGAGTAGAAAAGTTTAAACAGCTTTACGTTAGAGCGCCCAGGTTTGTGACAAGATGGTGCCGAAACTGTTGACACATGAGCAATGAATTCGACGAAAGCAATATTAAATTGATTACAAATTTTCAGACGACAGCGATGAATTCTTGGAATGGGTCGCCAGCAGTGGCAAAAGTTAGACTCACGAACACGACTTCGAGCTGAAGCTGTACTGTAGGCAGTGAAAAAAAAAAAAAAAAACCGGAGCCAAGCCAAAACTAAACATCGTGGAAGAACGGAACAAAAATCAGTTATGTTGATCGTGTGTTTTTATTGCCATTGAACTGTGCACGACGAATTTGTGGATGCAGGTCAAACTGTTAAAGCAGCTTTCTACGTTGAGCTTCTGCAGTGTCAAAAAATCATGTGTGCCGCGCGTGACCAAATTTGTCGAAAGAGGGGCGCTGCATCTTTCACCACAATAATAGTGCATGAGCTTTTGGCACGCAATTATAACCCTGTGCTGGAAGACACTCAATAGTGTGCGGATGTAGCCGCCTGGAACATTTTTTTTGTCCTTTTTATGCAAGCTGGTGACCCTGAGGCCGTATAACGAGGATGTGATGACAATGCAACAGGAAACAACATTGTTGCTCAAGTGCTTAACTCGAGAGGACTTCCGGTGCTTCCAGAAATAGAAGACGTGAAACTACTGTTTTGCGCCTAACGGGGAGTATTTTTAAGTTTACCACATCGATTTACCTCGCATGTTACGAAATTACTTTTTTTTAACCTAATGATGGAACTTTTAAGTCAGACCTGCATTTCAATGACTGTCATGCTTTGAACTGCCACACGTGCGGGGTCCATGGCCTTAGCGCGGCCTATGTATGTACCGCACAGCGAAGCCACTATGAACCATCCTCAGACATACTGGTGACAATGGCATACATTAACTCGTTTGTATGTTGCATATTGTGGAGCGTATTTTATATTGTGCGTTTCTGTTACATGCACTGTGCGTATCATTTCATTGCTAGTCATTGCCATCTCAAGCACCATACTGATATTGTCACCGGGCAAAGCTCTCCAGAATTCATTAAAGATATTGTCTCTCTCCCTGATGCGCTCCTGTCATGAGCTGTACTTTTGCAACTATTATTTTCCGCCACAGTACTTTTTGCAATGCTTCAGGGGGCGAACCATGGTGCTACCTGCAGAATAAGAGCGCACCAAACCACAAAAGGTTAACCCAGTGTATCTAGTAATCCACTAACTATTAAATTCTACTCTGCAAATACCGTGTCTTTTTCGCCATATATGTTCCTAACATGTGACCGTTCTTAATGCACAAGATAAAGCTCAAAAGACACAGTATCCTGCGTACTCCTTGTTCTGTGTCCCATCCTTGCGTGTACGCTTTTGCCGTAGCTTTTCTGCACAGGTGGCACATCGGAATGGAAAAAAAATGAAAAAATAGTGATCCTGGACAACTGTCGGTATGCAGAAATAGAAATGCAACCTGTAATCGTTTGGAATAGATACTCTGCATGCTAAAACTCCTCAAACATAATCATATAGTTGATCTAGCTTGCCTTTCGACTTTTGTGTAACTAAGGTTTCGCTTGCTTAAACTTAAGTACCGCTTCAGCACCTGTCAGATCATAAGAAGAGTGGTTATGGGAAATGCAATCCAGACATCGCTTGGTTGCGAAAACCTCAAAGACAGCCGCACATACCCTGCGAATAATTTCACACTAGTTACGAACTTCCAGTGAAAGTTGTTTTCATGCAAGTGGCCGGTTGTGGGAATCACTTAAAAAATTCTAAACAAGTTCTGCTGAAGCTAACCGAACATGGAAGTATCAAAGGTTCATTTTCTAGAATCTGTTCAGATTTATATCCGCGACTCAAGCGTTTTCAATCCTGCCAATTTTTACATGGCTTCTTTTGTCACTTCCACTTATTAGGCTTAAATCTGTGAGGCATTGTGTTGCCTCAAGCAAATTTCTGCGCTCTTACTTTTCTGAACCAGGTATGTATTATAATCATAAACGTCTGCAATTTTATCATCTTCGTCTACACTGATTCCAAGCCTCAAACTTCTGCGCTTACTTTTTGGCTCCCACATCAGAGCATGCGAGTACCACGCCTGCAAAGCTGAGCCGTGAAATCGGGCAAAAGAGTCTACAGCCTGGGACATGTGGAAGGCTTCGTCGAACGCGGAAAACACGAGGACGCAATCAATTTCAGTGAGCTGATGGGTCAGTGAAGCCCCCAGGGCTCACTGTGAATTCGCTTTTCACGAAGCAGTCTACCGCTCTAGAATCGCATTTCGTTGTGGTTGCTTTCCATGTGCTGGAGAGCGAGCCTAGAACTCATATATTGATCCAAACTGCCGCTAGCTGGCACAGTTGGATAACTCATTCTGTAGGCGACACGATGGACACGGCTCACTGGTACTGCTGCCTCCTGTTGGGTGTCGCAACTGCGGATGGCGTCCAGAACGTTTTGCAGGCGGTTGTGAAGCGTGCAGCTGAGTGTGGCAGGAATCCGGCTCTCAGTTTTGTTCAAGTGGAAGGCCAAGGTGAGCTGTTCGTTGTATCTTCAGTTTGGTTCGGCCGTCTTCATGGTACCTGCTTTTTCTTGCTCCTGAAGGTTCCTCATTCTCATATCCATGCTTTGTGGCCTTTGTTGCATAGCTTTAGCGATGTCGCCGCGATGTCGATAATCGAACGAAAGCTTTCAATCCAACTGTCACTAAACTTTTCTTGAGTTGCCAGAAAAGTAATAAACCACATTCATTTCCTGGAATACTATTTGTTTAGCATGAAAATACGATGGAGTGCACCTGAATGTGTTTTGTACGATGTTGCCAACATAGTTGCCAGAATAGTAAACAAGTTAAAGAAAGCTTCTGTAAACACAATTGTTTGTCGCCTGTATAGAATCGAAAAGGCACTCATGTCTTCAACATATAGCCTTGTCGTAGGCCCATGACTAAGCGTTCTGATTGAGTCCCAAGCTCCCTTCAAACATAACACTGTGAAGTGCATTTATAAGTAGGTCAAATATTTTAAGTCTGACGATACTACATCAGGTGCTGTATTCAAAAAGCAATTCAGTGCTGCCGCGGTTTCAAGCAACAGTCACCAGCTAACCACAATATAGAACATTTTTTTTAGACGGGAAGGTGAGAAACAGTTATTTCGAACGAAATGCTTTGCGAGTTCTACCCATTGCAAGTGAAAGGCCGGATTTTGTAACGATACCTTTTATTTTAAATTCTTTTGGCACATTGGTAATGCACCTGTCTTACTTCAACGATCCGCTACTCGTTCAGGCAGTTGGCAAGGAATGATAGAATGAAGAGAAAATTATATTTACGAAATATAGCCCCAGTACCAATTAGGAGACGGTTGTGGGCTAGTCGCTATCGGTTGTTTAGCCACTTGCAATTTTTAAAGCCAAGCTTTCTTTGCCCACCTCGCGGTGTTTCCATGGGTCGTCTGTTTTCGGTTTTCGGACTGGTGAGCACGGGAGCTGTGTTTCAGAACCGACAATGTAGCGCCATTGAATACAGATCTATTCTGCTTAATCGAACCAATAATGACGACATAAAACATGTACATATTTTGTCAGCTCATAAGTATATCTAAGAGACACAAACTACTTAATGGAATGACGCAGGATATTGAATGGTTTCTTTGTTTCCCTTAAATTTTATGTGGGCTACTTTGTTCATTGGCAACCTGGTATCAGCGTATTTCCCGGCCTATGTGACACAGAATTTTGACAGGCAAAGTAATGCCACGACAGTGAGCATACTTTTGCTTTGTGTAATAAAAAATAGGTAACCACAACATAAGATCTGTAACATAATACCAGGACATGTGTATTTGTTAAGTACACAGACTTCTTTTAATAGAATAACGCATGATATCCAACACCTTCTTTAATTTTCGTACTTTTTTATATTTGGGATGTCCTTTTGAGCCATTGAACATGTGATGCTGGGTCCTCCAGTGCCTAAATGTATTTAACTATGTGTTATGCTTCTCTGTGCACACATGTGTCATTGCTGCTTTGAAGCTTCAGGCTGTGCTTCCGTTATATTTGGTGTTCGCATTTCGGCATAGCTTGTGAACGGTGTAAACCAATAACGTAAGCTTTGCATGGCTTCATATTCATGCTTCATAGAATCATAGCATACATGCTTTATAGCATCAGAATAAGTATAATATTACGCGCTTAATTCAGTTGTATAGCACCTAATTACCCGCTTCACCGATGCTTCACTTCACATAGACTCCTACGTGCTGGTTAGATCTGCAGAATTTATCTATTGTTTTATTACGATACTCCTGGGCCTTCATTATTCATGACCCCAAAATAATGGCAATTTGAAGTGTATTCTCGCTGTTTTTATGGAGGAGTTTCGTCATGCTAAAATTTCCAGCTTGCATCGTCATACGAAATGCACTTAGACCGTCAGTACATGTCATTCATGTCCCAGTACAGACTCAGTACATGTCAGAGCCATGTCATACCCAGTTGTGTTCAAATTTTAGGAAAGCATCCACTGATGTACCTGCCCAGCCTTCTGAGGGCGTACGACGAGTGCGTTCGCCTTGCAGACGGCATGCGCTACCGAAGGGGCTACGTTGTCCTGGAGTCGTCGCACAAGGACACCAAGTACCTCCTGCGAGAGCATTACTAATCAATGTTCGGGAAATCCAACTGGGAGCTTGTTATAATAAAGTGGAATAAAGAACACTCAGAACCTGTACAATGTCTAACATGTATTTCATCATCATCATCATCATCATCTTCATCATCATCTTCTTCTTCGCTTTCCAGTTTTTTATCAGCATCCTATTTTATCCAGTGCAGAATGAATTGCATTCTTGTATTGTGCCACGTGACTCTGTGGGGTGCCTGCAAATTTTCTAATTTCATCGCACCATCAAGTCATCTGCCGTCATCGACTGTGCTTCCTTTCTCTTGGCATCGTTTAATTAACACTTATACACTGTCGGATATCTTCCCTACGCATTACATGGCCTGCAAAATTTTATTTTTTGCTTTTAATATCAACTATATTATCAGCCGCTGCATTTGACCTCACATCCACATTGCTGTCTTACTGTTCCTTAACGTTATGCATACATTTTTTTCGTTTCACCGAAGGTTCCGTAGCCTGTGACCATAGATATATGCAGTAAGGTCTTGGTGCGCCACACTAGCGCGTAATGAAAAAAAAGGTTATTAATAAGCAGTGCTGCCATGAGGGCTTGTTACAGCGAATCTACTCAAGGAAGACTCATTACACAGGGGGCTCCGTCGTTTCAGACGTTTTATATTCTTCTTCAGCATGCAACAATTGGAAATTCACAATTAACGGTTAACTGTTTGCAGTATGACAACGCCCACCAGCCTGATCCCAGATATTCTTTAACACGCAGTACCTATGATACACTTATATGGGCCTGGCGTGGCAAACACTTAAAATTCGTTTTAATAGACTGTTCGCGCGCAGAGAAGCTAGTTTTTGCGATTACAGGCACTGACGTTTTAATTACAGTATTGCTAGAATGTCATTGCTGCATATAACATCACAACGGCAAGCGTGCAGAAAACAGCTCTTTAAACGCGAAGCAAACTGAAGGCTTACTCAGTGATACAGGTTTGTCTCTCAAGCACACTGAATTTACACAGGAAACAGGCAGATCTCTGCCGAATGTTTACCCTTGGTCCAAAGTGTCACGTGTATGGTAAGTGAGTGAGTGAAGAAACTTTATTGGAGCGTGTTGAAGTAAGATTTCCATTCACCAAACTAGGGGCCCTATAACGTAAAACTATTCCAATATGTTTCTATTCCAATCTGCTGACGTCAAATTTGCGTAACCACCGACGCAAGCACCGGGCGGTCAGCCACAGGGTTGTCTGTACAGACCAATCGAACACTGTCCTCGTTCATAGGAGGTCACTTTTGTTTGCTTGAAAAACGAATGACATTGCCTACACTGAGCGGCTTGTCGTATCTAATTGGCTGAAAAGAGGCGAGGAGAACACTCAAGTGTAGAGGGATCCGCTGGGGCAGAGCCAGTGCACTGAAAATCGATGACCGGGTGAAGAGGGTGGTGCTGGCGTCTGTGATTGGTCGGCCTTCCCTTACTTAGCTTGTGGTGGCTGGTCGAAAATCGGGGCGGCATGCAAAGAAAGCTTAAGAATGACGCTAAAACAGACCCTCAGCAAAGAATAGTTGGCAGAATGAGGTGGTAAACGTGCCGAAAGTGCTCGAAAACGTTACACGGCCACGCGAGAAGTTTTATTATACGCAAATACACCCATGCTCTCCGGCAGGTGCGACTAGCCAGCGTCTCAGCAATAGGCGGCAGCTATTTTTTATTCCTTTCGGAACGGGGCAGCCTGCGGCTATTCCGAAGAAAATTCAGTTTTGTTCGGCATATTAATGCATCTTTATCGCATACACGTCACTTTGACGCGGTGAGTTTGTGCGGTTTTGTGACGTTGCGTGACAGGCAGGTGAAGTGGGTGCAGCCCGAAAACTTTTTACCAATAGCCGAGGGCCAATAGCCGAGGGCCTAGGGCCGAGAGTCATATTGCTTACGGGTTTAAGGGTTATTGCAGGGTTTGACGATGGGCGCTGTTTCGCATTATTTTAATTTGCACTTTATTTAACCCATACCGGGGGTATATGGTTCCGACGACCTGCCAGCGTTGCGGCGAGCCGGCACTCGAGGAAATAATGAAGCAAACGGAAAAGTTAAACTCAACTGGCGATTTCTCCGGCTGCAACTCGTTCCTCAAGCATACAGACTAGCTGACTACGAACCGAATCCCTTTCCTGGTCCCTGAATCAGTCTAAACAAAGAAGGTTGAGCTAGCGAAGAAACAGCCATGTGCATGACCATTGAATAGATGGTGACAACTGGACGCATATCGAGTTAATCACGCGGGCACCTAAACGATGAGAAAACTGGCCTTCACACCCCAGGAGATGCCGATAAATACCGTCATCCAAAAGGAGCGAAAAAGGCAGCAGAATGTTGACCACCGAATAGCTGTCAAGTGTCAACATTGATTTGGCGTCGCTTTAGGAATGTGTATGAGGACTGTCAGCGTGAGCAGCGAGGGTGGGGGGGTATGCCTCTTAATTTCGGGGGGGGGGGACCCTCTGTTCCCCCCCTGGGAAAGAGTCTGACACATACTATACATATATAGCGCTTAATTTTGAGCATTTGTTTAAGAGGCCCCTTATCAGACTCTATCGTAAATTTTGCTTATACAGGAGAACTTGTAGACAGTCGTCTAGAGAGCATCTTGCAGCAAGACTTTTTGTAAATTGGTTCATTATTAGAGGATAAAGTAGGAATTGAAATACCGTGTCAACCATGCTTCCAGGAGGAGAGCGCGGCGGTCAATATAAACACCCGCCTTAATTGCCTTGACTACCCTAGCAAACGGCATTCCATCCCTGCAATCTCCAATACCGGAGCCGAGGGAACACGTCATGGTGACGTTACGAGTCCCGTCTCATTTTTTTCTGATCTTTATTTTTCGGAGTGTACCGCACTTTCAGCAGTCTTAATGACATGTGACTTCAGGTGATCATTTTGCGGGTTCTGCATTGGACGATTTACCGAAGTCACCTGCCATAATGCGTCATGTTGCAGGCAGTGTATCTTACGTTTAAACGTTTATGTGCTCCCTCGAAAGAAAAGGTGCACGGGTTCACATCTGAAATTTGAGCCGTTTACACGCCATGGGGTGGTCTGATACTGTGTAGACTCGACCGTAAGCGTTATGACCTACTCCCCTCGTTTCTCTGTTGGCAACGTCCAAACCTGGTGATAGTCCTTTAAGAAATATTTAGGAAAAGCCATACTTACCGACATACTTATAACTTTTCTTTCACAGCACGCATAATGTTTCTCTTATTTCCACCAAATTTGGTCTCGGTCATTGCTATAGTTTTTCCAGTAAAACTAGCTAAATTTTACTCCGTTCTTTCAGCACACCAAACATAAATCGACACATACTCGTAACCTTCCCCTACTTCAACGAAATATAGATAATGTGACTTGTTTAGCTGACCAAAGGCACCAAAGGCGCATCGTACAAGTCAAGAAAATATAGAGAAAATGGTGGCTTTATAATTATTTGCAAAACTCATAATTGGGCAATACGCGTTATAGTTTCTTCACATTACGCTTTACGGGCAAATCATTTTCAGCAAACACGGACTTTCGGGCAGAGTATCAAATCGATACTGGACCTTAAGATGAGAACCGGTAAAAACCGTTATTTTTGCTCGAACTCTACTGAACGGTAAAGCTACGGTAGTTTTCACTCCTGAGCGACACCGAAAGAGAAAGAAAATAACGGATTTCTGTTCTGGCACGCCACCTTTTCTAGAGCTTTTCATCCATCTAATGCTTGCCCTTGTGGCTCAACTGTGCTACCTCATTTGCGAATTCACACCATTCTCCCGTGATATTAAAATTAGCAAAAGCGTTAGTGCCGTTTTCAGCGTATCGCATCAGGGGGTCGACAAAGTATTTCGTTAACGCGACAATATATGCCTCGCATGGCATGCGACGCATGTACTTGCCAGACTGTGATACGTGCAAAGTGCCTGATATGGTCGAACATATATACTTGTTGGTTGTGCGCTGTATGACCAAGAATTGCAGGCATTAATCTTTTCGTTAGCGCCGATTAACATAAGCTCTTCAGTGAAAAAGTGTTACCGGGCCCTTGGCTAGACAGGTCGACGAAGTAACCCACCAAGGCTCTCTTAGAATATTTAGTCAACGCAAACCTATATCCAAGGTTACAAACGGGCCCCTCGAACATGAACAAGGAAATAATCGCGTCCTACTGCCTGTGGTTATCACCATTTCGTGTTCCCCTTTTTTTTTTCATCTTCCCTTTCCTCCGTAGCAGAGTAACAAGCTAAAAATTCTCTACGCTTCCTCCATATATTCTTTTCTTTCTTTGACTTTCTCAATAAAGCTTCGCTTCATACTGATTCCAGCATTCCCATTGGACATGCATAATTTTTTGTAGCTACATGCGACCTGGGGCCCTATAACGGAAAACTATTCCAATATGTTTTTATTCCAATCTCCTGACGTCAAATTTGCGTAACCGCCGACGCAAGCATCGGGCGGTGACCCGCAGGGTTATCTGAACAGACCAATCAAACGCTCTCCTCGTCCAAAGGAGGTCACTTTTGTTTGCTTGAAAAACGAATAACATCACCTGCACTGATGCGGCTTGTCTTATCTAATTGGCTGACAAGAGGCGAGGATCACGCTCAAGTGGAGAGGGATTCGATGGGGCCGAGCCCATGCGCTGAAAATCAATAAACCGATGAACAGCGTGGTGCCGGCGTCTGCGATTGGTCCGCTTCCACTTACATAGCTTGCGGTGGCTGGTCGAAAATCGCGGCGGCATGCAACGAAAGATTAAGAATGACGCTATTACGGATCCTCAGCAAAGAAGAGTTGGCCGAACGAGGTCGTAAACGTGCCGAAAGTGCTTGAAAACGTTGCACGGTCGTGCATAAAGTTATTTATACGCAAATAAACTCATGCTCTCCGGCAGGTGCAAGTAGCCATTGCCTGAGTGATCGGCGGCAGCCATCTTTTACTCCTTTCGGAACGGGGCAGCCTGCGGCTATTCAGAAGAAATTTCCGTTTTGTTCGGCATATTAATGCATCTTTAACACGTACACGTCACTTTGACGCGGTGAGTTTTCGTGGTTTTGTGACGTCGTGTGACAGGCAGGTGAAGTTGGTGCAGTCCGAAAACTTTTGACCAATAGACGAGAGCTAATAGCGAAAAGTGTCGAATGAGAAATAAGTATTTTTCTTTTCTTCGGTGAAATCATGCATAATCAGTGTGTACACGTCATATCAGATGGGGAGCTATCGCGGATTTCGTGACGTCGCGTGACAGACAGGCGAAGTGGGGGTGGTCCAAAAAAGTTTTTCACCAATCACGGAGGGCTGATTCTAGAATTTGAATAGAAAAATTTGGAATAGCATTACATTATAGCGCCCCTGAAGAACCGCACGAGCGTAGTCGTTTGGTGGAGCTTAGCAGCAGCGTAGAGTTCTGGTTCAAAATAAATTTATACTGTTTTCTTTATTCTTCGGTTATGCAAATGGCTTGAACTGGCTCGAACCGGTATGAATCTTTATTTTTTCGCTCTGTAGTGGAATTAGAAGTGAACCATTTTTGTGTAACTGTAACAAAAGGCTGAACGAAAAAGTGTCGGTTCACCCCTCTGAAGGGTAGCAAATAATCACTGTATTGTCGATGATTCCCTTAGTGTGTGTGTGTGTGTGTGCGTGTGTGTGTGTGTGTGTGTGTGTGTGTGTGTGTGTGTGTGTGTGTGTGTGTGTGTGTGTGTGTGTGTGTGTGTGTGTGTGTGTGTGTGTGTGTGTGTGTGTGTGTGTGTGTGTGTGTGTGTGTGTGTGTGTGTCACTCGCAAGATTACTCTTTTCCCTTAAAATTTTCTCTTTGTGACTCATTGAATTCTTTCAGCTTATTGCGGAAACTTCCTACACGATTCGTAAATATGCTTCTAAGGTCTGGAACGCTTGTATAAGTGACTTGTAGGGGAGACTGTAATTACCCTACTTGCTTCAACTTTACATACTGGTCACGCAGAAGTTGCCCCCTACTTTGTCCAATTATAATATTGCTTCCACCTATGCTTCTCCAGAGGCAATGGAGTAAATTTGCAATGGCTTCATATAGCGCGGCTAAATAGGTAGAAAGTAAGGTGTCAACAGATTTTATTTAGCCCCTTATTATTCCAAATACTTCCCAATGTACCTGCTGATCGTTCCCCACGTTCTGCATATTTTCTCTAAATATCAAGTTGTGGAATGATCTTTTTTTTTTTTTTGAGGACACTCCGAAAGCATATATATAATCTTTTCATTGCTTGAGGTCGCAATAATATATTTGCTATAATATTGCAACGACAAAATCTAGCGCGCGCTTTTCTTGCAGAGCCATAGCGTCTTATCTACTGTGCAGAATAATCTGCCCCGGCAATTAAGATGGCAGAGTAAATTCAACTTCTGGCGCCTCCACAAAGAGTGACGTCACTTCCTGTCCTCAGTTTCTTTTTCCCTCCTCCGTGGTGTAAAGTCTAGTGGAAAGCAGGAAACATGAGACGAGTCTGGGTGTAAACAGGAAAAAATCTCGGGAAAAGGCGAAACCATAAGAGCCGACGCCAGAGTGTTTAATTATGCAGCCGCATCATGGTAAGTTCTCGTGTTTCAATTTAAAGCACGCTTCATTCAATAATGTTCTTATTTGCTTCATCCGATCGTTTCAATCACATTCCCTGGCTGTGTCGTAACTGGGATTCTCGCGCCTCCTTGTGCCAAACTTAAAAGCTTTTGTGCACCTGTCTGCGCGTCAAACCGAAAGAGGGCAGCAGAAGTACGCGTGCAGCTCTGCTCCAACTACGCGCGCGCGATATCAAGGGTTGCCGTATAGCGCGTGGGGGAAGCAGCGCACTGAACAAGACAAAGCGGAAAGAACACAAGGATATGAAGGCACTACAAGGGTGAAGACTTCAGGAAGGAAGGAAAGAAGGAGGGAGCATTACGTTTCGTATCCAGCCGTCACAAACTAATTCTCCATGACGTCATCTCCTTTGCATTTTATCTCTCAAAAATTCGGTTCAACATATGACCCTGACAACATATGACTCGGCTTTGCCTGCTTGGTTCTCGGTTGCGTTAATCGACGTGAACTTGTCTGGGTGGTTTGTGCTGCGCACATTTTCACCCGATCAATGCTGTATACGCGATGCGCTCACCACCTTCTTCGCAACGTGCGAGCGCGTCACCCGCACGCTGTTGTCGCACTTGTCTTGTTGGATGATATCGATAGCGGCTGCAGGATGCGCCAAAACATACCGAGACGTGATCATGCACTCGGTCGATTTTATAAGGCTTCGATCGTATCACGTTACATTGCCTCCGAGTCCTAGTTGTCGCTTTTTCTATAGTGTAAGCTTGCGAATACCCGTGCTGAGAGTTAACAGCACTAAACCAACAAATGAGCCTGATGCAAAGGTGAAAAAGCACAAGAAGTGTCCATGTCTCCGTCATGTACAGCGATCTGTACACTAATATTGCTATCAAAACACCAAGAATTTCAGCAGTGCTATGGCTTTATTTATTTATTTATTTATTTATTTATTTACTTATTTATTTATTTATTTATTATTTATTTATTCATTTATTTACTGATATCACCTACAGCGCCTAAGTGGCATTGCAGTAGGGGGGGGGGGGGGGAGATGTACAGACATATAATAACGAAAATGGAAGCAAGATACAAGAAATGTTAAGCATGACATACAGCCAATAAGGCAGTATTAGTTTTCAATGCAAAACAAGCGAACGTAGACATTCAAAGCGCCGCAGCGAAGTTGGCATTATCACTAACATGCACAACGGCTGATGGTAGATGATTCCAGTCACGAATCGTTTGGAGGAAAAATTAATCTCCGAGCAGTTCAGTTCGGCACTTCCATTCACGCACTTTGTGCGTATGGTCCAAACTGCTGGATACATAATGAGGTCGTAGAATGTACGTATCGTGGTCTATGTCAGTTCTAGAATTATAGCTGTTGTGGAAGAACTTTAGTCGCATCTTTTTCCTTCTTTCTTGGAGCAGCTCCCATGCCAATGGCTGCTTTGTTTCAGTCATGAAGTCTTTCATGTCAGTCACGCAGTCTGCTGTATTTATCTAAAACATATCGGGCTCCAAGATTTTCCACTTCGTCAATTTTATACTTGTCAATGTTTGTTGAAGGATCCCAGATTGTGAAACCATATTCAAGGATAAATCTTGCATATGTTTTCTGTAACATATCACGAGCTTGTTTCGCAAAGAGCTTGGTGTTCCGTCGCAAGAAACCCAACATTTTGCATGCTTTTCCCGTGATGTGGTCAACCTGATAGTGGCAAGACATGGACCATGTAAGATATATTCCTAAATACTTGAATGCTAGAACACTGCCCAAGTAAGATTCGTTGATGTTGTAGGTTGTCCTCTGTGCCGTGTTATATTATTGTGAAATGCATGTGAACCGTTTTCTTTTTTTGTTTAGTTGCATATTCGGTTTTTTACACCATGTATATATTCTATCCAGATTATTCCGCAAATTTTTAGCATACTCTGAACAGGTTATTTCGCGGTACGCAACACAATCGTCAACGAATAATTTCACTGATGACAGAACATTTGTAGAGACATCATTTATAAAAATTAAAAATAACAAAGGACCTAATATTGAGGTACGCCGGAGCTTACATCAATAGCATCCAATGTCGCTCTATTCACCACTTCGTATTGTGATCGCAGTGTAAGATACTCCTTTATTGAAGCGTTCACTCGAGGATTAATGTTAAAATAATACAGTTTGTAAACTAATAATCATGATCCGCAGCATCAAAGGCTTTTTTGAAGTCGATAAACACAGAATCGACACCACCCCCTCGATCCAACACTTCGCATACATCGTGAACAAATTCAGTTAATTGCGTGACACACGATAAATCGTGCCTAAAATCGTGTTCTTTAGGGTCAATCAGCGAATTATAAAGTTATCCAAGCATAAAGAGAACCAAATTGATCCAGGATTTATTTTAACGGGCTAGCAGCGCTATTCGCCAGTGCACCGTTACTGTTAGTAGGAGCTGTAGCCACCGCCGTATGAAGGCGCATAGTGACTTCCTTGCGAGGAGCCGCCATAGCTTCCATAGCCAGGTGTTTCATACGGGCTGTGCCCCATGCTAAGATGTGAACTCTGCTCGCATTGATGTCCGGAGCCGCTATCGTGACCCCCACCGTAGCCGCCGCCGTAGCCGCTACCGTAGCCGCCGCCGTAGCCGCCACCGTAGCCACCACCATAGCCACTGTAGCCACCGTACTGTCCACTGCCGTATCCACCGTCATAACTGCTGCCGTAGCTTCCACCGTATGGGGAACCCATGGGAGCACAGACTGCTGCGGCAGTCAGGGTGAACGCAACCACGAGTACCAGGGCCTGCGACAAACGACATTTCAAATTTCAACGCACTTGATGCTCATTACTTCGTACATTCGTATACGGAGGAAAAGGCTGTAGGTGTAAATTGACGAAGCAGCCACAATGGCACCGTTCAGATATAGCCTACCTGAGCGACCAGGTTAACAGGACCTAAAGAATTTGACAACTGCTGCGGGCTGCCGGGTGAAGGCGTCATTAAGTGCCAGCGAATATTACGGTCAAGATGTGTGCTGTGAAGTTCATGTGACAATACTCTATTAAATACAGAGCAATCAAAAACCCACTCGTGGAAATAGACTATGTAACAGGGCGCAGGGGCAACCATAAACGCTCATCAGGTGAGGGGTCTCGCTGCATGCAAGGTTAAAGCTTGATGTGTGTTTGGTATCGTAGTAACATCGTGTCAAGGATCTAACAGGCAGCGATAACACCTTATTGAAGTGCCGTGAAATTGTTCTCGATCTAATTGCGCAGCTAATCTGTAGCAAGGTGGGTCTGCGTTGCAATTACCTACTGACGCTGCTTTTTCTACAGTAGACCCAAAACAACCGCTCTGTCCTTGTATTCACCGGCGAGAACCACGCTGCACAAGTAACTTTAATAAAGTTTCTTCACAGAAATCTGGTTGGAATTTAGCGCTAACCATCTAAATGGGAACACAAACGTGTAGATCCTTTTAAGAATATACTTGCAACGCGATCACAGTTAATAATTACGGCGGACATAAGGTAATCAACTCTCTTCTCTGTTACATTTCGGATAGTCCACTAAGGAAACGTTATCCCAATATCGCGTAAGAACTAGCTGATCAATGTCACGCTCTGCCGCTTCTTGTTGCTTCGAGAATGGAGCCACCTATGGAAGCGCGTTGGCACGTGAAAACGGCTAAAGTTTATATCGAGCCTGTTCGCGATATATTGTTCTTCAGATCATGTTTTATTCCCTAGCTTCCGACTAAGGGAACACGAGGATCTTAGTGAAGGTCGTCAATATATTCCACGCCGAACGGCCAAATGCTCAACTTTTCAGTGAAGTACAGCTTCAGGTTGAAGGTACCAGAGCACATCTCATTCTCTCATGTTCAATGCCAGAGCATGAGTAACGTACGCTTCTCAATAGCTATGTATGTTAGATCACGTTGTACAGTTACAGTTTGTTGCCCCACTGTAGTTTTGGACACGACAAGGTCGGAACGTTCTTTTTAGCAGTTACATTAGGTTTTCTTGGCCCCGACCTCAGAAACAAATTCCGGGATTTTGGGAAGCTTAAGCAACAAATCTTCTAGAAGACCACATAAAAGGCATACTAAAATTTTGCTCCGAAGCTGAGAGTGGTTCTCAGAATTAATTTGGCTTTAAAATATTTTACATACTGCTGTACGACTGCCAAAAAGACCCGGATTTCATAAACATTCATGTACTTCTCATTGCCTGATTACTACTACTGCTATCAAGTAATATTGGTATTTTCCTGTTTCTATTCCACCTTTCCTTTACCCCCAGTGTAGGGTAACAAACCGGACGCCGTTTGGTTGACCTCCCTGTCTTTACTCTCTTTGCTTTCTCTCTCTCTACTGCTCATCAAAGCAGCTCCCTAAGATTCCTGCTATTAAGGCACGCACTGGGAAATTAATATATCGCATTCTTATTACTAACTGTAATTCTTAACATGAGCGCGAAACCAATGTGCAAACGAGTCAACGTGCGACGCATCTCACCAGTTTTAAAACTTACAGATTGTTTCATGTTGGGCAAAGGAATAGACGGAGGCCCAGAGTTCACACAGTTCTGGGTGCGGAGCCTTGAAGGCGATATTCTTATGTACTGCTTATATACCTATCAGGAATATCTGGCTGGCAGAAATAAATATACAACAACGCAAATTTCGTTGTTTCCTCCATGTTTATGGCGTCTGCGGCGAGCACGTTCCTTCACGAACATTCAACGTTGCGTTCCTAGCGTACTTTGAACCTCGCAGGAACGCATCGCTGGACAGTTTGCGGTGTTTGTTGAAGCAGGCAAGTTGTAAAATGACTTATGTCAGTTGATCTTTACTGTTTTTAAGTGGTGTTCGGTTCGCGGCGAGGATTTTGTGAGTGTAAGCTTACGAGCAACGCCTCTTGACCTGTGCGTAGCTCTTAGTGAGTTATAACCCCTGCAAGTCTTTTTACTTTTTTCGAGTGCACTCAACGCTCTTACGACCGTTCTTGCTTTCTGCCTCCATAGAAATTCTAGGCGATCGATGCACGACTTCACGCTCAATAGCAGAACGCCGTAGCCACTCTGCCACTGTTAGTTCTCAGCATTGCCATTAGGCCACGAAATACGAATATATATATATATATATATATATAACCAGCCGTGGTTGCTCAGTGGCTATGGTGTAAGGCTGCTGAGCACGAGGTCGCGTGATCGAATCCCGGCCACGGCGGCCGCATTTCGATGGGGGCGAAATGTGAAAGCACCCGTGTACTTAGATTTAGGTGCACGTTAAAGAACCGCAGGGGTCGAAATTTCGGAGCCCTCCACTACGGCGTGCCTCATAATCAGAAGGTGGTTTTGGCACGTAAAACCCCATAATTTCATTTTTTATAATATATATATATACATAAGGTTAATATATAATAAGCCTAAGATTTACTAGTTTGCAAGTGCCCGTCAGGGCTGCACGGAAGGCGAGCTTACTCAAAGGCCTAGCAGTGAATATGAATGACGTCACTAAATTTTTCATCATCATCGTCGTCATAATCATCATCATTTTCGTCATTGGGCTCTGTAATGTCGCCTGCAGTATGAAGGTCTCTTCCACCAATCACCAAGTACCCCTGCGCTGGATAGTCATACTCGTCCTATGCCTGCAAACTTCCTGATCACATCACACGACAACGTATTTTCCGTCGTCCTCGACAACGTTTTCCATCCTTTGGCATGCCTTTTTGTTAATTTAATGGACGACCGGTTGTCTGCTGTACATATTGCATGACCCGTTACTCCAGTTTTTTCTCGTATCGCTCTTGTTATCGTTTTGCTCTTGTTCTCTTTGTTTTATTCAGTGCAGGGTTCTTATTTTATTTTCGAATATAATTGTTCTAGGTGAAAAATCGTAGCGCGCGCCGCCCAAAGGCGCCAGTATTTTCTAAATATTCGCTATTAAAAACTCACAGCAGCCTTATCACCTGCGCTCACTTGCACTTTTATCAAAGCCGCTGTTTTCCTTTCTCCGTTACGACTATGCTGTTTCGTTCCGGCACTCGTTCTTTGGTATTTAGCACCTTCTCAAGTTTGTTTAAGATTTGAGATAAATTAGTACTGGTGGAATGTACTCATTGTATACCATTGTAAAGACAGGTAATACGGATTACGTAATTGTTACTTGAAGCAGATTAGTAAGCTCTCTGTGATTACTTGGGAGCGCCTGTCATCGGGCTCCATCCCATTGTTGTTCACATAGATGCTTCCTTCTCGTGATCATTTGGCCTACTAAAACTATGGGAGATGGGGGTGGGGGTGATGGGTTGTAACAACAGGCGGCTTTAGCCTGGCGAGCAAGGCCGGCAATCGCTCCGCCCGGCTATGTAAGAGTACACTCCTCATGACCGCTTGTCCGAGACAAATGTACTGCTTCACAGCTACAAGAATCTGCCTGCCAGTAACAAATAGAACGCTATTAGGCATCCTCTAATGTCAATCGCTGCGGACATTGCGGCTATTCCTGAAGCAGTTCTTTACGTCTCTCATGAACCACCTCAAAGATAGACTGTCTTTTGGGATCCTAAACCAGTACTACAGGTTATTAAATATTTGCTTAGACGAGGACCTTATAGCCTACTTGCTCATAAAGTGGCAGATCTTACAAGTCCGCCTTGCGAAAAGGGCATCGTATGATATTTCAGTGGGTTGCTGGACACTGTAGCGTAAATAAAACGAGCTCGCCGACAGATAGGCAAAGTTAGCTATCCGCAATTCATATTGCATTTCAGTCTCATTTACAAGGACAGATGTCAACGCTATGCTATTGGATATCATGCGCGTTGCCAAGGCGAGTTAACGGTTTCAGCCAGAACTCCACCATCACTGCCTATATTCACTTGCTCCAGAGCTTCTAATCAGGATGTCGTGCAACATATACAGAAGCCACGCAAGCCATTTGTATACACAAACTGAAATTTGTTGTGGCCTTTACATAGCAATATCACCCCTTTATTCTTCATGTGGACAGCCCTTACAGTGAAAAATGCGGTTTGCCGGAGACTATGGACCACGTGTCTTGCATAGACCCGCCTTACTTGCGAGAAAGACAACTAATGGACGGATATTTAGAACGCATCGGCAATTTTCTGTTAGGTCCACGACCAAAATACTCCACGGGCCAGGCCATAGAAGCCATTGTGATTCTTCTTATAGATGGTGAACTTTCTAAACGATTTAATATGTGTTTCTGTTTGTTATTTCATTTTTTGTTCATGCTTATTCTTTTCATCATCATGATCAGGTTCGATTTCTCCCGCTTCGTTTGTTCCCTTTCCCCTCTACCTCAGCGCTTAGTACCAGACTAGAACATAGTTCAGAGCGATCTCCCAGCTTTATTTCATAATAAATCTCTCAGTCTCTATGTAACGTCCGTTACACCGAGAGTGCATACGAAACCTTGCTTTTTATTGAGGTTCGCTCCAACATCCTACGCACCTACAACTCACAGGTTGCGAACGCTGATGTAAATGTAATCAGCTTATTCGTTTAGATCCTGCTTGTTGCTTGGATCGCCATTGATAAGACAGCTCAGCGTAACGAGTGTGTGAGAGATATAAGCCCGCCGAGTTAACGTAGAATAATACTTGCTCTGTACATTTCTCACCTCCACTTTTTCTGCTTCACAATGCGATTAACCCCAAACTATCTCGCCGCAGAATGCTGAGCGAAACCAAACACGCGTACAAACTACAACTACAAACACGTGTACGGGACGTGGCTGCTCGCAAGTAGAATTTTATTTGTCATGGTCGTTTGACTCTATAATGCACATGTTGAGCGGAAGAGCACAGGAGATATCCCTTCATGCCTGCTTAGTATCTGTATGGCACGTACTGGTGGCCACCATGCTTTCCAAGTCCATATCCGCCATTTCCATGTCCATACCCGCCATTTCCATGTCCGAGAGGTTTGTTGCCGTAGCCGTCTTGGTGTCCACCATGGCCGTATTCGTGAAAGCAACCCGGCTTGTAAACCGGGCGGTGAACCTGCACCACGTGGCTTCCTTTCTTTCCGCCGTCATGATGGCCATGGCCAAACGCCAAGCCGAGAATTAGAGCGATCACGATCACAGCCACCTGCACGAAAAAGTGAATGAACACTGCAGCCTATGAGCCCTGTTGCAATGTATATCTTATCAGCGCGCAGAAGACAGCGGCGCGGTCACCAACTGTAAGTTTAGCACACAGTGAAGGCATTTCCTAGTTATCTCCAGCTGCACTAACCTCCGTCGACCAAGCCTATCCTTTGCCTATGAATTTCCTAATCATAATTATCCTTCAATCTAATCCTCTTCCGGCCGTGGCAGCGTTCCTCTTTCATTTGAGCTCATCTTTATATATAGTACACCAACACTTATATCCATTATATCATATGCACAACGTTTATAATTTCTGTTTACTATCAGAATATCAACTGCATGCATTGGATCTGCCTTCAACACTGCCGCCTTCCTGTCCCAATGTTATGCCTGCCATTTCTCGTTCCAATATCGACCCGCGTGTTCTATCTCTCATTGCCTGCTTCACTGTGTGAAGGTCGCGCAATTACGTGTGGTTTCAAAGTTGCTTTCCGTCCGCAAAATTTCGATCGCGTGTATTAGTGTCGGCAATATAACGATTATGTAGTTTTTTTTATGTATATTGCCTAGCTGGCGTTCATAACTTGGAAGGGTTCGTAAAATATTACCCAACGCATTTTGCTCTTTTGAAGATTTCTTCCTCGTCACTTAGATCCCCTGTGACCATCGGCCTACTTAATCAGAGCTCCTTCATCTACTTTAGGACTCTGACAACTTGTTCATATAAGAACGAATATAAACAAATAAACGAGGTTACTTTTGGGTGCAAAAAAAATTATAGAGAGGGCGACAGACAGGCAGAGAGGCAGTAGACGAATGCAGTTCTGTGATTCATCGTATACGTATTACACTCGCGTTTACACTCATGACACGGAGCATGGCACACGACCTAGGCGTCCATCCCTTCTATCCCTGCTTCTAATAGCAGTTTCTTTTTGTAATGCAGCTATATCATTTAGAGAAATGAATGTTACATGACACTATAAAATATAATAAAAATTTAAAAAAGCTGGAGATAGTGGCTACCAATCGAGGTGGACGATTTTCCGCCTCTTACGTTTCGATGGTGTGAATATAAATCGCGATTTACGAAAATTGGCGATCTTTTCTGAAGTGATCATTCTGCGCTTGAGTGTCACTTTGTCTTGAGCTGAGCTTAGAAGCTTTAATTTGGAATTCAGCGGACGGTGCAATAGACAGATAATTGCAATGAATGTGAAAGAGAGTTCCGCACATTCCCAGGAACAGACACATTTGCCTTTAAGCGTGAAACGGCCGATCAAGGCTTCCTCGAATATAATGCAAAAATACTAGAAATGAGAAATGACTAGGACCTCGAGATTCGGCCTATCGGATAATTAAAGGGGCCATTGTTGCAACACAAACGCACTGTGAGCAGTAGTAATTTAATTGCCTGTAAAGGGATGACCATACATGGTGACCATACAGTTCTTTTCAATAAAACCTAACCTCCCATACAAACCCAACTCATGCAGTCGTCTCACTTACCACGCACTTCATTCTTTTCACAGGAAGTCAAGAACACACGAAACCTGTTTCACGGAGAATTTGGCGGTAACACAGCACAACTGGACTATATATACTGTGTCGGGCTGCCCACAAGCAAGCCCATAAACGTACGTTCACATTTACGCTTTATGTGTGCAACCACATGCAAATTCCAGGTCGATGTTTTCCATGTCGCGGTAAATCACGATGAGTGGTTGCTGTCCAGTCAGTCAGATTTTGTGCAACTGCTAGTTCTTGGTTATGTGAGCTGTCGTGTAGACGTTCATTTATCTTTACCTGGCTACACTTCTACGACTGCTATTTTTTTTCTAAAATGCAGCAGTGGCTGCACAGCTACGTAGGGGAAGGAGCAAAATAAAAAGAAAAAAGACGACGAGGTATTTAGTAAAAAAAATTGCCTTGTTGGTCGGCACAGGTCTTTCATAATATCATTTATACACGGGAATGTATTTCTGAGACCCTAATACTTTTGTTTTTGCATGAATAAGTATTTCCTTGTTCTAAAGTGAAGTTCAAACGTCAATAGCAATTGCGGTTTTGGGAGCTGTTTGACGACGCCTGAGAAAAGCAACGCAAACATTGCTAACCTTCTCATTTTTTTGCTGTTGTGTTTATTGTACTTAGACCTTAGAAAGTTTACAACAATGCAGTTTTATTTTGGATTGTGTTATTATATTTAGAAACACATTTCAGATCAGTGTCTAATATGATTGCTTTTAAAGCTTTTTCTTTTATATTTACATGGACACTCTAACCAATATAACCTTGGATCGTTGACAGTATATTTCGTCTGTATATTTATTGTAAATATTGGGAGAAAACAAAAGATATTTGCCATTCGACTACTTTACGTGCTATAGACAAGCCTGAATTTCTGGCCTTTCAACCACGACACTGCCAAATCGAACTGCGGAACGCAGCTCACCGTACGTTATACACTGCCGATTGACAGCGTTATGTCCTGAATTTGACATATATTTATTGTTGTATTTTGTATTTTTGTACATATACGCGCACAAAGTGTCACTTGTTAAGTAATCATAATCGATATTTGCGGCAAAATTGTCAGAAACGATTACGAAAGACTAGAGAAGGACTTGCCACTGCATATTGGCTGTTACAAAAGTGGCGACTATAATTAATAACTGCATGGTCTTTAAAGAGATCTGTAATACATCATTAAGCTTAGATGACGTACCTAAATACGTTTTGCGATGTTGTGTGGTTCTGTCAAATTAACTTTTGTAGATGCATGGACCGTGCTGAAAGTACAGTGCCCTAAATTACACAACAAAAGACTCAATAAATGTATGCCGAGGCCCGGTAACAACATATAAAGCGCTAAAAGTAGTTTAGCGGCGTCCGCCGCTGACGCACTTCTCAGGTTACGTTACCTGCTGCGTGGCAAAGTTGTCAGACAAGGAACAAATGTTGGCATGTCAACAAAGACCGATTGCCGCCAGGAATCTATGCCACGTTTAAAAATGCAGCGCAGGCGTCTGCGCAGAAAGTTATACGCGACCTACGTGCTGTTGACGAGCAACTAAACACTATACATAAGCCAACGGGAGGTGCTGTTTGGTCACAGCACGGTCAGACCAACGCCATCTTCAGACCAGCTCACGGAGAACGAAAAAATCACGATGAAGATTACTGTAAGCGATAAACTTTCTGCTCTTTCACCACTATGAATTTCCTCACAGGACTTCTTAGAAGCTCCGTACTTTTGCCTTGTGCTACCTGTTTTGTCCATAATTTTTTGCCTCACTGACATCTTTCATACGTACGCCCATTGTCATTCATTGGATGACAGCAGAAAAATTTTCACCTTTCCAGTTCAACCACCTCATCTGTGTCGAGATGAGTACATTTGCTAAGGAGGATATAACGAATGCCTGAAAGGCAGCTCTATCTTGATAAGTAGGCTCGTAACGCAATTTCGGATGCTTGCTTAAAACATTTATTCATTCCAAGATACTATTTATAACTGCACGGTAAGCATCTACACTGCCGGAATTTACGGTTTATTTTTTATTGTCCTTATTTTTTCTCGATTAATCCCAGATATGTAGGTACAAGGAAACGGGTAGCGCCACTTATAGTACGCGGGTTAGGATATGGAAAATAATACATCAGTTATGCGGTTTGACACTGCTGTAATCTTCTAAAATAAATTAACATTTGCGAAAAATTCACCAAATAAGTAACAGACAGATCGCTATGTATTTTCCAAACTAATGTTTTCAAACTATGTTCTAGCCTCACAATCGAAAAACTAAAGAAAAAGTCTTGACAGCAAAAAAAAAGAAAGCTCACCACTGGATGGAAAACAACCAGAAAACCGCATTAGAGAAATGTTTTCATTGCCTTTTATGAAATATTTTTTATTAATAGTTCAGGTAAATTGCATCTGTTTATGGAGTTTTCGCCAATACACAATTTAGTACTTCGAGCATGCTCCTAATCCACTGACGCGGCACATTCATGGTCTCTAGTTTTCAACCATCCTTGCATCGCAACTGTAGTTACCAACTAAAGTTACCAAATCGAGGAGTCTATTGTAATCATGCGCGTGGCATATGGGCTAGTACAAGGACAAATATTTATTTCAATTGATTTATCTACAAAAAACTATTGTTATAACTTAAAAATTGTGTGCGGGACCAAACCTGGAAGCTATTTACATTGCGGATACACTGGCGGAGTAACCGTATTGCTAACAGCGTATACACTCGGTATTTATGTGTGAATCCAGTTCTGGACAATTTTGCTAAGAAAGCGTAAGGCGATTCTTCTGTGCGGTTTCATTTGTCTCCGTAAGAGGTAGATTTTCGTCGAAAGATCGTTGTAGCGACGCAAGTGAAACTCTGCAATAGCTGCTGCATTCTAATTCTTAACAGTGACATCTCACGATTATTGAAGCAGCTTATTTGTGATTTGGTGGCTGGGGGCGTGATGACCCTAAATTACTTATTTGGCATGTGGCAGGGGTGTAGCAATGAAATTCTATTTGTACAAATATCATTTTCTTTTTTTCTCAAAAGCTGCCTTCATGCCTTGTTTTGTGCTCATCGGGCAAGAAAGGTTGGTTGCCTTAATATAAGAAAAGTAGGCAATGAAGTTCTTTTATAAAATGTGTACAGAATCCAAACTTGTGAAATCAGCTTGTGAAATCAGCTTGTGAAATCCTGAGAGCCCAAGAACTACTTTATTTCTGAGGCAGCACTCGCTCATACATGTGTTCATTTTTCTCACATGTTGGAACAGGTGACTCTTCTGTTCTTGGCATTGGCAATAGCCCTGACCTTGGCCGATAAAAGCCATAAAGGTCCCGACGAATACACTGATGGCCATGGTGGTGTGTATGGCGACGAAAAGGGGCACGGACTGAAGAAAACTTTCAGTGGACAGCACGGGGAATACGACAATGTCCGTGTTGGATGCCGCCAGGGATACGGGCTCGAGCAAGCGGGCTACGGCCGTGACAGGCAACATGGTATCCCAAGATATGTGCCAAGGCACCACGGACGATATCTTCGTTACTGAAGTCGTCGGGGGCTGGCGTCATGCACATGCGTAAGGAATTGCCGTCGACATGTTTACAAGGACCTGTCCCGACATACACAAGGCGCATTAAAATATGCTGTACAGGCGATGGCTTAGTCAAATATGTGTGCCTGTGCCCGTTTTTTCCCCCTCACTTCCATTAGTTCATCGCTAATCTACTCGCCTGAAATTAAACCATGCCAAATCTGTCGCATTGCCAACCTCTCCAGATGCCATTAACCTTTCTTTCTGACTCTCTGACTCCAGTCATATTTTTACACCGATAGCTACTAATGTTACTTGATGCTGGTTTCATGAGATCTGCCTCAACTGTTGTCATGGCACGTAACATGATCCAGTTCGTTTATACAAAAGAATTCGCCAAAAAACTTATCCTCCAGCCAGTATTCGGCGATTCCGACTCTATAGCATATGAGCTACCGCGCCATCGTATCGTCGTTGTTATTCTTCGTGCTACTGTCGTCTTCGACGTCGAGCAGTTGTCGGTACCAAAGACTGCACCAACTACAGTACCAAGCAGTGTTGCTTGCTACTGTCGTCGTGCCGAGGTCGTCATGGAACAAGTGTTTGCATCCTTGTCATTCTCGCATGGCGAGATATTTCAAGGCCGGACTTCCTGCTGCTATACTTATCTCGCTGTCCTGGCAGCAAAAAAAAATGCAGTCTAGGAAAGCTTGTCTACTGCAGTTTACATGAGAATAGTAATAAACGTAATGGTACGTGTCGATGGAAAAAATCATTATCGAGGCGCCCATACGAATGATTTATAAGGAAAAAGGGCGGCCGTTTGCTCAATTAATTACGAAATTCTCAGAACCTCATGATGCTTCCTGTGACTTATGCATAGCTCTGCGGGACAGAAATAATCCCGATTTCATGTTCACTTCATTCGAATACTGTTTGAGAAAGGTGGAAACTAGCATAATAAACAGGAAAAGAGCTCCGCGCACTTTGAAGTGTTAGCAGAGTAAATAATAAGCTATTGTTAGGACGAAAAAAGAAAGCACGTTATCTAAATTATTCTATGAATTATATTATTAATCTACTTTGATAAAATTTAAACGCACTTCACGCGGACTTCGTTTACTAAATTTCAAGAGCTAGTGCATTACATGTTCCCTACTCACATATCTTTTGCTTATATACCTGAAGGCGCCTGCATATTGGTTTTGCAAATCTGTAGTAAAACTAGAGGGATAAGGAGAAGGTTAACGTTTCGTTTACATCCTAGAGCATGGAAATTTCTACGCCAACGAAACCTCTGCGTAGCAGAGATAGGCAGTAATTCAATTCTGTTACTGCTGTGTGGCCTCCGTTCTTTTATCTTTCTCGAATGCAGTTTAACAAGCGGTAGCTGATTCTCAGCAGAAAAACCAGTGATCTATGAAGTTTTTCAGCATGGTAGTTGTAACCTGAAGCTAACTTGTTCATGCGAACGCAGTAATTGCGAACGCAGACACCTACATTTCATTCATTCTGCGCAATGAAGGAGAGTCATATTTAGTACTCAGGTAATGCACCATATTGCCGAGAGACCTTTAGTCTTCGCTCCTGGAAGTGACGTTTACGAAGTCTGAGATCCGCGTTTCTTGGACTGTGGTCTTTAGACAGCCAGACACAATGTGTACGTGTGACGATTTCTTTCCTTTTTTGGGGGGTTATAGCGGTTTTTCTATTACCAGCCAATCGCTAGTATATATGGTCGGCCTGTATCTCCAACTGTATCAAACGCATTCCTCGAGACCACAGGCCTCCTTTCTGCATTTAACTGTGTCTTTCAGCTACCATCACTCAACAACCACGTTGAAAGCACTGTACTTCATTATAACAAGCAACATGACACTCATGGAGACTCACTTTCCAGTTATACCATGAAATGTAGTTATGACCTTCCAGTGAAAACAAACTTTATTTAGGATCTATAGGCAGAATTTGAGTTATGAATTGTACGGCGAATTCTCAGTAGTGACCATGACCATATCCTCCGTGATGACCGCCGCCGTAGCCACCACCGCCGTAGTTCTTCTCACCACCCTGACCACCGTATCCGTAACTGGGCTGGTATCCACCGTGACCCTTGCCGTAGCCGCCGCCGTAGTGTCCGCCTTGCGGCATGGCATAACCTCCGCCATATCCGCCATGGCCGCCTCCGTAGTCGCTACCGTACTGTCCGCTTTGACCCTTGCCGTAACCTCCTCCGTAGCCAGAGTGGCCGGCACTGTAGCCTCCGTTGCCACCGTAGTGTCCCCCAGCCAAGGCGAGACCGATCATCACGGCGAAGATTAGGAGTGTCAGCTGTGCAGAAACAAGACAACCATGGACAGCAGTGAAGAAGTGCAACGTAAGAAAGAGTGGGTATTAGCAATAATTGTCTGGCTCATATTCCACGACTAACAAACACACAAATCTGTTACTCTGCGGAAGGAGCTTTATCGAGTCTCAAATGTTCCGCTTTATGAGCCTCCATTTATTTGCGTTGACGAACGGACGTTAACGTCTAGATGCTTTACTAAACAGGCTCATCTTAGAAATATCACTTAGAGTAAGAGCTGGCATTATAGCTCGAAACAACTGCCGTGAAGCGGAATCTAACGTGAAGTGAAAAGCAGGCTCACAGAGATACCATCTCTGACAAGCGTCTCAATGGATTGCACGGCCACGCCTAGTGCATATTACGCACCCATATGATGAGGGTAGCTATAAAGGTTTGTTTTGCAAATTTTACAAGTTTTCCTTCTTTGCGCGTGCAGTACCTGATTTGAATAACGCAACGGAACGTCATGGCGATCTGCATGAAGAGCTGCTGGCCCTTCTTAATTTATCGTTCATTCACGTTGCTATGTCGGCATTAAAACGCATATATTTTTTTATTGCCCTTCCTGCTTGCACAAGTTTAGTTCGCAGTATATAATAAATAAGATGAACAAACAAACACGTATTCAATACCTATTAAATTTTGTTAGCAAAGTCGTTTTGCATATATTGGTTTCAACCAAACAATGTCTATGACATGCAGCACATAATCCTGCTCGAATTTTACGAGTGACGTTGAATATCGTGGAAGAATAAAACGTTACACGCCAAATTAGGCTCAAGAGGGTCTCGGCATTTGCGCCGTATGTGGTGGTAGACTACATTAGTGACGTTGAGTTCAAGCAGCGGGACAGTACTAATGGACACATCTTTCTACGGTATAGCAACACACCCGGCGAAAGTGGAGTCGATATTTCCGCAACTACAGTTCATCGTAGTTCAGTTAACAGGATGAACGAGTCACGGAAGTGGGTTTTTATAGCTCATGATAAAATCTTTGATGTATACTTAACTATGCTTCGGAGACGTGCATATTGATATTTGCTAAATGAGAGGGGCAATAAAAGTACAATGAAGATCTCCATTTCACTTTCAAATTCCACATCATAGGCCCATTAGGATACGGTGCAAACAGAAAGCGTGAAACCCTAGACGGGCTCATCAGAATGATTTGTCATTAATCAGCATTTTTTGTAAAGAGGCTTCGTAGCCTTATCATTCAGGTGCACGTGAAATTCGGGTACTGAATATAGTCGCCGTCACGAAGATCATTTACCAACACATCCATCTCCCCTCACTGATACTTTCCAAGGCGAAGTATTGATAGGGGCGAAATGCGAAAACACCGGTGTACTTAGATTTAGGTGGACGTTAAAGAACCCCAGGTGGTCGAAATTTCCGGAGTCCTACATTACGGCGTGCCTCATAATCAGAAAGTGGTTTTGGCACGTAAAACTCCATAATTAAATTAAAATTAAATCTTGATTATAATGAACATATTGCTTTAATGTCGCCAAGTATCCTGATTCTCGATTCTCAGTGTTTTTCGCGCTGACTGATTCACACAAAAAAAAGAACTTCGGCAGATATTAGCACTCCGTTGTTCATTTAACAGTTCCGACAGTTTAATGAATTCTTCCCGCGATGTACCTCTTTCCCGGCTTCATAACATTTGACATATTTTGCATAAGCGCGAATTCAACGCGAAGTCGGCACCCTTTAGCCATCTAGGTTGCTGCATCAGTACTAATTAACCCCGTTCATGTCAGAACTGGGCAAAGCATCCGACACACGTGATGGTCGTTAAAAGGCTTACTTTTCTCGTCGCTTCGATGACACAATAAGTTTATTTTATCACAATGTGCGGTTATGGCTCAACTTGAGCGTTGAAACCGGTATAACGCTCTGGAATAAATATTCTAACCAACCAAGCAGAGGAAACGTCGAAGTGTGCCTTACTGTGCTGTTCATGGTAGCGGAGATGATCGGGGCAGGTAAACGGTGCGAGTAGTGCACAGCGGACCTTAACGCGCTTAAATATACCGTATGCGTCAATCGCTGAACACGTGAATGCCATTATGTGCGCCAGACTCTAGGATCGCTTGCCCATCTAAGCAAATTCCTCGTGGGCAACGTAATCTCGGTGGACGGATTCTTCAGCGTGCCCTTGATGAACTTTCCCCTGTGTTGCTTTTCGTTTTATTTCAGACCTGTCGCACGTGTTACAGCAACATATTCTTACTTCGTCAGTGACCATGAATATACATAATGGTGGGTGAGCAGAATGCATGATTACGAAGTATACGAAATACATGTCCCAAACTGACACGCATGTCTGCTTTTTTAGTACTTACTGGACATAAATTTCGCAATCACAATAGGTTTAGAAAGATGAGAATTAAATGAAAAATTATTAGTTGAATCTTGTTGACTAGACATATCGGCAATTAGCGCTCAACTTCAGCGCTTCAATTGTGATTGCGGAGTTGAAGTCACTTAGTGCTCAATGCATGTCCAATAAGCAAATATTCTAAGAATATCACCAGTAGCGAAATATTCGTTCCCATAATCAGCGGTGAAATACATTTGTGTACTTCGATGCTCGGAATCCCATTGCCCAATGAAAGGTTTGTGGGAAAATGGCTTGTATAATTCGAATGACATTTCATGGAATAAGTGGGAATTGTCATCTCCACCTGGTATTAGTCTTAAGATTCCCATTTACTGCATTTGGTTTGACCGTTCTCAAACCTGAGTTCTGGAAGTGCAATATGCGCGATGAAGTGGTTAGTTCTAAGCTTAATGACTAAACATAATTTATTATAGTGCTTCTTGGTGGGGGGGGGGGGGGGGAATTATTTCGTCTACCACTCCTGTGAATCTTGGCCTCTCGTTCCTTAACAATTGAGGCTAATCGCCGCTCAAATAAATAGCATGTTCTCTTTATCGCGGATCAAATCAAGGCAGTTAAAGAAGCGAGCATCTGTACACAAGTTCAGTGCATAAACATCCGAGCAATAGCGTCATAATAGTCTCTTAGGCTGTTCTGTAATAGCATTAGATGCGTGGCCATAAGGCCTTTGACAAAGATATGTCCTTCTATCGAAACGTTGGCCAGCCTTTCTGACGCACCTTATCGCAGTTTAGAACCTTATACGCAGGCCTACAAAGACGGCACAGACAAGGGTGCAAATTCGTGCATCGACTCGGATTGCATTACGGTTACATGACGACACCACAAATATAGCTAGATCTCAACTAATCGCTAACGCAGTGCGTGTTGTGCCATCTCTACCTCATCCCTGGTGCAGTTATGCTGTAATTATGTAAAGGAATTTGTGACCGTAATACATTTGGAATCGTTACGCACACAAAGTGTTTGACGTCTTTTCCCAAGGCTGAGGTAAGTGCTTCAGAGTGGAAGTGCGAAATCAGATGTGTGTTTTTGTTGCTGGCCTTGCTTCGCCCTATACACAACATGCATGAAACCGACGTTTAGGGAGTATCTCGGGTTAGTTAATCAATGCAGTTGGCAAGGTTAGGGATTAGAACGACGCTATTGTAGAAATTCTGGAACGAAGTTACTTTTGCTATCTGCTTATTTAGTGAAAGAGAGACAGAGAACAAAATAATGATAACTGGAGAGGATAACCTAGCGACAGGCCTGGCATGCCACTCAAGGTGAGATGGTGAAGGATGAAAGAAAGGGAAAGAAGAAACATCAAAACTAAGCACAAACACAGACATATTAGCAGATACAGGTGCGCAGTATGCACTGACGCGAATGTTACAGAGATTCATTGAGGCCTGTATTTCGCAGAAGCAGCAGGAGGACGAGATGG
The DNA here is from genome assembly GCF_023375885.2 of Dermacentor andersoni. Taxonomy (NCBI): domain Eukaryota; kingdom Metazoa; phylum Arthropoda; class Arachnida; order Ixodida; family Ixodidae; genus Dermacentor; species Dermacentor andersoni. The sequence continues at coordinate 179,405,874 of NC_092818.1, read as the reverse complement.
AGGAAGAAATAAAGAAAGGAGGAATCGATGTTACCAAGGAAAATGTCTGGCTGGCTACTCAACGCTCATGGCGGGAAAAAGGGAAGAGAAGGAGGTGAGAGAGAGAAGGTGGAAATACGCGGTGAATTTGAGCACGCTCACAGACACCATAACGCCGACAAGGGCGTTCATACGTGTCATTCCTCTTAAAGAAGCACAAAAGTGCACAGGAATGCTATAAGCGTTCGAGGGCCGCTGTGAACTGCAGACGTACACACAGTTGTGTTAACATGTCGAGATTCCCAATGAGAACCTCTAGGCTTAAAATGCTTATTAGTTACAATCGAAGGTACCTTCGATCCTCACTATTTAGCTTCGGTCCCTCTTCCTCTCTCTCTCTCTCTCTCTTTTAGTTTTCGTGCACCAGACGCTACTACGAGCAACCCTCTGGTCTGGCGCTTATTGAAAATGCACTTTGCAACCAATCGCAAATAAATAGCATACGTGTAAAAAGTAGGGAAAAAAGAAGCCACCCGCAAAACAGAGCCACAATATATGGACGTAACAAGCGCCTGTCCTGCCCATTTCATCTGTTTGTCTATCCACTTTTTGATCTCAGTTTTTCTCAATTCCGCCATGAGTACCTTGGAAATTCACAGTGCACTGTTATTCCTGTGCACTGATGATGCAGCCTATATAACCTCCAGAACAGATTTGAATTTTTATTAGACAAATAAGGTCGTGCAAGAAACGTGTTGAGGAGCATCTCGATCCGTAGCATCATGCTAGTATTGATTCATGCAGAAATGGTAACGACAATACAAGCATAAACATACAATCAGGAGGCACCTTTATACATCAGATTAGCAGCATCTCACATTATCAAACGAAGCACAAGAATTCCCACAACTAATACAGTTCTTTGCAATAAAGCTTAAAAAGAATGTTTATGTTAGCATGTTAACAGAAAGGCTGATCCATAAAGAAAACCAACGCTTGAAAACCGCCTTTTTTCGCACACATTTTTACGAGTGTTTTGGAGTGCTTACGAGTGTTTCGAGCGTTTATGATTTTTTACGAGCCTTCCGTTTTGAATTGGAGGCACTAAAAATTAACAGTGAAGTGTGACATTGCTAATTAAATACTTATACGCCATCATTGTAGTTTTGTAATTTATTATCAGGTGTAGCTAGGCCATGATTTGGTATTGAAAAAACATGGGCTAGGTAGAGGTCGCATAAATTGACTTCGACATAAAACGGAGTGCGCGTTCTTGCAGTACTACACGTGGTTTTATGTACGAAACTTCTATACAGTATGATATTTGACTATGATACAGGACGAAATAGACTATTCTCAATGTTGCTCCACCAAAGAAATGTCGACATTTGGACAGCGTAAAGCAGACAGTAGATGATATCTGCAAACTGCTGCTAAGATTATGCATTTCCATGCATATCACTGTTTATTCAGAATCCGCTACGTATCATCGTGAGTGTTTATTACAAAGAAATGATGGAAGAAAGAAAGGAAAGAAAGGAGGGGGGAAGGAGGCATCAAACACTGAAGTAAAAGTCCGCTGGTACGAAGTTACGACAGCTTGCCACACAAGTGTAGCGCAATGAGTAGCACAATTATCCTGTGCTGTGGTCGTTGCCGGCGGTGATCGTGCGACGGTGCTCTGCCTCTCTGCCTATCTGCCTCTCTCCTCTCTTATCATTCTGCATACCCTCCCCCTTCCATAAGTGCAGAGTGGGAAACACTATTTTTTGCTCTGGTTAACCTGCTCGCCTTTCTCCTTTCTTTTGTCCCTGTTTCTACCCCAGTAAAAGACAGCAGCGGGAAATTAGTCCTTCCAACTCCTTATGAAAAATGGTTAACTCTGCCGACATGCCTTCCTACTTTGTTCCTGGTACAATGTGAAACGTTTGTTGAGTGACTTCAACGAGTCATGAAAGAGGGAGAGTGCGGGAGAGGGGAGGACTTTGACCTTGAAAGTTAACCACACGATAACGGCATAAGTGCAAATTCTGAAGCCATTTTTTGTTCTGTTGGAGAGCAGCGGCGAGAGATTATTTGCACATTTCATGGAGAAAAGTCTTACTGAAGCTTTCAACCTTTCCTTTCTTCCTTCTTGCCACAGTGCATTACCTCGGCCAATTTCTCTTGAGCCTCAATTTTCTTATCGCAATAATAAAGCACGCTAACAAATAAAAAAGAAAGCATCTCCTTGCCTTCTTCCCACATTGCTAATCACGACTGAAATCCACTTCGAACTCTTTCCGCAGACCGTTCGTGTAACTTCAATTGCCAATATAGCCACGGTGGGAAACGCATCCCCCTGTACAACGCATCGGATGCCCAGTCAACCTTGTCGTCAGTGCCTAGCGCTCGCTCGATTGAGTCTCCACTGCCATCAGTGTGAGCAGCGAGTCTGAAAGTGCGCAAAAGCTCCTCGTAGCCTCCCGTGCCGTAGCTCCTCTTGAAGTCCTCTTCGTCTCGCTCTAAAGATCTGAGTGGGGTCGCCGCGCCTGTTTTCCATATGAGAAGGCTGACTGGGGCACTCGATGACATCGATGCTCCTGCAGCAGCGCCCGATACGAAGACTTCTAGCAACAGGCGCAATAGTAGCATATCTGTCATCTGAAGAAAAACGAAAACACAAGACTGACGTCAAAGATAGCGCATGTGTTACACTGCGTACTGGTACTTCTAATATTAATTTCACTCGCGTATTGTTTCACTTCTGTGCTGTGGTCATTTTTATTCCGGATCATCACTGCACACAACACGCGCCGAGTGCATTCGGTTTACCTTCAATGCTGTCGCCGATTCTACAGCGATAAAGTCACGCTCAATCAGATCACGCGCACGAAGCAAATAATGTGCATTCTCCAATGTGCTTGAGCACTAGTGATTACTATTGAGTGTGTGCAAATAGACATCATAATTAGCAAATGAAATTGACCGGTAAGTACAGATTCGATTACTGACGAGTCTGTTCGCCGCTATAGTTGCGATTTAGGTGTAACTTGGTTTTTTTTAGACAAATGTTTGCCAAATAAAGAGTTATATTCTTAACACGCAGCTTTGGCAATGTTTGGTGTTTTTCCCCCGTCACTACAACGGACAATGGATAATATGAAAGAATGATCGACAGAGACGATGAAGCCCTGAGCCAAAGGCTTGCCAAAGGCTTCCGACGAAAACGGGTGATTTAGTCAAAACCTCGGTACCAGAGAGAGGGTGCTCTTTCTTTCAAGTTCATGCAAAATTTTCAGTAAAGATCTCCGTCTTCGAAGTACTTCTTATTGTGCCTTGCTTTAGTACCCGCTAAACTGAAGGTTTCAGTAGATGTAATTGAAGACGTTAAAAAAGAAATAGCGGTTGCTGAGCCGGCATGTATCGCTCAATAATAGCTGCGTTTAGATGAATTCGACAAGTGGCGTTTCGCAACGCTGTTATAGAGCCTCACATACGTGTACATGGGAGTAATGCGCTTGTAAGGTGGATCGCATGAATGAACATAGGAGGGGATAGATCGAGATGGGTAAGTCGCCTCACTCGGTCAGTGTAAACGCTGGTGAATCGCATCGAGCGAGAGGGACAGAGAGGAAAAGTGAGACGGCTTGCGTCATGTGCTTTTCTTCCCTCAACAGCGAAAAGCATCCGCCTGAAACAGGTTCCGCCTTGTTTCGGACGATGAAAGATGCACCACGTGTAAACGCTGTCGCATACTATTACCGTGATGGGTTAGGGAATTCGAAAGGTTTCTGTGGCATTCATATAAACGCGGCTCATTAGGAGGAACGGGATCAGTAACACTAACGAGCAGCGCTCACCTGCCCTACTTGCTTGTGACTTCGATTACACTGTGCACAGCACAAGTTAGCGTACCGCTGAACACATAATTGCATTGAGCAGAACATAAATCAGCGTAACGTGAAATATATCTTCAAAATAAGCATTGAAGTCTCTTTAGTAATCATACCAGTAACTGGTAAACTAGGAATGAACAGTTTGACTGACTTATATAACGATTTAAAAGAAATTTTACTAGTCGAAGGTATATAGGCCACAATTTTGCGTTCGCTAGCTTCTACCAAAGTCATTCCTCTTGTGCTCTCAAACGGGAACGCACTAAGGTTGTGACACCAAAATATCATTCTCGTCATAAACATCAACGCGCAGAACTTAACTTTGCATTCTTATTCAGCCCGAGTTAAAGATATAAATCGTGTAAATAAAACACCTTTCCACATTTGTGGCTTGTATGCGAATGAAGGTCCTATGTAAGCTTTATTTGGAATTACAGAAAGTAGGTAGTCAAAGTTGCAATGCCTCGAGCACACACCAGCTATGCCATACTTTCAGTATAACAATTAAGATCATTGGCTCGTAGTTTGGGTACATGTAGTCCATTTTCGCGTTATCCTTTCACACGAACAGCTGAACATTTTTGCAGACTTAGCTAATAACTCTGGAATGGCACTATTGTTCGAACATTCCACAAACACAGAGAGCAGATCTTGTATAAAGCATTTGGAGTACAGGGCACGTTTCTTTACATCTTCGTTCTTTTGTACTTCCTAAAGTTGGAGAGGGAGGAGAGGGTTGGATGAGGGGTAGTGCCCGTGCCATTCGTCATTAGAAAATGATCAGCATGGCATTATTATTACTCGATATGAAAGCACATACACAACTGACAGAGAAGGAGGCTGGCAAATGCCACCAAAAGGACCACAACGTCGCATTGACCTGGCTTAATTTTTGCGCTAGGCGAACGCCGATAATTGTGAATTAGAGTTATGAGACGACCGACATTGGCGCAGAAGGTATAGTAAAGTAACAGTGTAAAATTCCGGTTAGAATGTGAATTCCGTGCATTGGTAAAGTGAAGCGCAATGTTTTCGCGACAAGCAAACTCATAAATTTCAAGCAAACTTTTTGCACAGTTCTATCGATTCAAGTACGCACTTTAAAAAATTATTGAACAAGGCAAATAAGTTTTAAAGAATGATGACAAGAAAGAGACAAGCACATTACCAGGACTACGCTTACTTCGGCTTCATCAGAGGGATAATCATGGAGCCAAACTAGTAACAGCCCATCATCAGCTTTCTGCCCTTTCACTTGTCTTCCCACGTATGAGGTCAGTCATTACACATGAATAATTCTTGGAGAGAAGCATGTAGCAGCTGTGTGGGAAGCTTTTGTCTTTCCAAACATTGTTCTGGAAAGTTGCTGCAGACGGCAAAGGATAAGGTGCAGCTGTTGAGAACAATAAATAGCTGTTTTGTTCTAAAGCACGGAGGGTAAATAAACCGTGCGTACCAGTTAAGGGTGGCCGAGCTGTACAAAAAAGAAAAGAAAGGAAGAAAGAAAGAAAGAAAGGCTGTGGCATACAATGATGGAACCAGTGGTGCTTCATCAGTGGTCGCTATGCGCACGTTGGTGAATTTTTCTGTTGTCATTGGTTAGCTATAATGAGTCTTATGTGCCTAAATTTCTAATTACTTGTATAATTGCGTAATTTCGAATGTCAAATTCTGCATCGCATTCGAAAACATCAAATTGAGCAGTTCTCAGCTCGCTACATTATTCCCAGTTGTCCTTTCCGCGCTTCAAACTCGTGGCGCGAAATGCGAGAAAGAATGCGAAGTGAAGGTGGATCTACGTGTTTCCACCACGCGACAGCGAAGGGGTTCAAGTAATCAACGCTAGTCAATGGCTGACTTCGTGACCGTGAGAAAAGGACAATACGACGGTGTAGCTGTTAGCCGCTGTTACTAGCAAGCTACCGCGGCTGGCAATTTTTTTTTATTTTTGCGTCATTTTTTTTTATCGCCGTCATAAGCCGCTGCGGAACGATGTAGAAAACAGCGTGAAGACATGACGAGGCCGATTGTTCGTAGCTATGCTGTCGCATTGTCGCTTTTTTTGCGGTCGCCAAGTCATCCATAGCGCAGTGTTGATTATTTGAAACTCTTTTTGAGAGTGCTGCTGCTGCCGCGAGGGTCCGCCTTCACATTCTATCTCGCGTTTTTCACAACAGCTTTGAAACACGGAAAAATAACTGCGGGAGATGTAGTGAACTGGTAGCTGTCTTGAATTTGGCCTTTTCGAACTGGAATCACAGCTTGACATTCGAGCTTATGCAATTATTCAAGTAATTAAAAATTTGTGCAAATAATTTTGACCAATAAACTAATCAATGACAACAGAAAAAAATTACCATATGCCAAGAAAAACTGTTGGTCTCATCGTCAGACCGGTTTCGTTGACATTTAGTTGGATTCGCATTGCTTTCTGAGAATCGTCGATCCCCCTATTTAAGCACGCGCAATAACTCAAGGGTGGCCTTTAAAATTTGATTGAAAAGGTGCTGAAAGAATCAGCGCACAACTGCTGTCCACCCTATGGTCAATAGTATCTGCGCTGCTACTCAAAGCGTACAAAAAATTAAAGAGGTCAACGAAAGCAAAGGCCTAGTGTCGAGAACATTATTGCTGGCGATGTACAGGGAGTCTCGAATAAAGAATAAACGTACAATCTGTTATAGCTGCTTGTTATAGCCGAGTCGGCTGCTACAATTTTTCCCCATACTTCCAATCTCTTGCCGTTGGTACTCCAAAGGTTTTACGCCAGGTAAGCTCTATTGTTAACGAAAGACACCTTATGCCGTGAGACAACGAAGCCTACTTTAGAAAAAAAATATATTCGCTCAATTGGTCCATCATTACTTCGAACAGTTCATCCACGTTCAAAGGCGATTCCATGAAAGGCAGAAACAAAATATTACTGAGACGCAACGTGTGCAAGACCATGCACTGCTTTTCCTGCGGGGTCAAGAAAAGTTGCGATCTCGTCTTGGGTAAAACCTGCACCGCTGAAACAAAATGCGACCTCCAACTGCCTCCATGTTACGTAGCTCAATTTGAGCGTGAAGTTCAGAAATTGGTTAAGTATATTATAGTATACAGGTGAATAGAATGATGTTTTAGAAGCACTGAAGTATTTATGCTCCCATAGCAAGAGCATCCATAGTTAAGATTAAGATCCGGCGTGGATCTATCACGCACCTTAGGAGCAGGACAAAAAAAAAAAAAAAACGATCGGATAGACAGGAAAGGCACGACAAGGTTTTGTTCATGCAGGCTTCTTCATATACTTCCTCTTTTGTCTCAGGTTCCTTCGAGCTAGTCCTAGAGAAATTCTGTAAAATCAGTAGATTAGCTTCATCTCGGCGGTCAATATTCAAGCGCTACAGAATGCGGACAGATGTGCCGTCACACAACAGCTTTATTCAATTACGTAGCAGCCAATTCACATAGAAAACTGCCAGATTTTCGGGCTTTTGCCTTAGCCGTCTCATCCGTGGTGCTTGGCACCGTATCCCGATCCACCGTGGTGCTTCGCGCCTCGGTAACCGCCGTATCCGTGTCCGTAGCTGCGTTGATATCCACTGTGAGATTTTCCATGGTATCCACCATGGCTCATGCGGTATCCTCCACCGTAACCTTCGTGGCCAACGCCGTGTACTTTGTGACCGCCAGCGTAGCCGCCGTATTGGCCGCCAGCCAAGGCAACACCAATCGCCAAGGCGAAGATGAAAAGGGGGATCTGTACGCAGCAGAAAACAGTTTTCAATCACCAATACTAAATGATCTCTAATGCAGCCTGTACCTATTTTACGTTCCACATCAAGAACTATGCAGCCGTTAAGGAAAATATAAAGCTATCCATAATACCGACAAAACAGAAGATATAAGCATGCAGCACATAATACACAACCGTTGCCCTGGCTTACAACAAATGGCATTACTATCTTTCGTTCTTTAATAGAGAAACTGCTCTCGTTTTCCAAAACTCACCATCTTGTTCGAGCACGCGTAGTTCAAAACTGTTCTTAGATGAGTACCGTCATTACCACAAATTTACAATTGGGTCAAACCTTAGGAATGCTTAAACGAAGTTACAAACTTGTACGAGCAAGTAAACGCATGCAAAGGCTAACTTTTACTAATGGCTTTGTTAGAGACAGGGACCAAGACTTTTAGGCATGCTTAACATATTCACGCGGAAGTGAGAATGCTCCCATGCTCGCGCTATATAACATTAAAAATTGAATACTCTAAAGAACAGTGCTTTTTTTTTTTAGTGCGATATAGTGCGCACCTGACGGCTTTGCCTCCACATGAGCGCGATATCCATGCGGATAAATATGTGCACCCATCTTTAATGAAGCCATCAGTTATTTAGCATTTGTGTGTGCCACTTGTCGTGGTCTGTTAATGCGCTTAAACTCTCCAAAGCATGTCTTACAGACAGAGGTGAGCCTCAAAGCTCACCATGTGCAAATATGTACACGATGCGGCCCACTTCAAATACAGTCGGCGTCACTCTTGTGTAGAGCGCGGGAACGGTGGCCGCCGGAGCGCTCCGTAGCCATCAAGTGACGTTTGACGGTAGTGGCTGGGCCCGAGATTAGATACGTCGGCCGGGCGTGCCCAGACACTTTTTATCTCGAGCCCAGCAGCTGCCGTTAGACGTCGCCGGCTGCCTCCGGAGTGGCCCGGCGGCCGCCGTTCCCACGCTCTACACAAAGGTTGACGCCGACTGTATGTCATTGGCGGCACGCTATATTTACTTTCATCCTCTTTTTTTTTTTTCATACGCCAACATTGCCTGAAAGCAATGTTGTTAATTTTTATGGCGAACATTTAATTCGTTTTTGTGCCCGAGAAAGCTGTCATCTCATACGCGCCATTTTCTTCCGTAAACCTGTAACGCCTAACGTATCGTTTATGCTACGTAGAGTTTGATGCCTCTCAATGCTGAGTTAAGCCCGGAAAGCATAACGCAAAGCCCATAGTTGCGTTTTTCATTTCCTGGAGTGAAGTTTTAGCGGCGGATAGTAAAGGAAACCAGTTACTAAATATTTAATGCTGTAGTAATAAGGGTTTATCTAAAATCATTCCAATGATTTTCTTTTTCTTTTAGATGTTTGCTCTCTATGGCTAGAAAAAAGAGGTGCACAATTTGTTCCAGCTTTAGTGTTATGTCATATATATGGAAACTTTCGCGGTTATGTTCGGATTAAACTGAAAGTTGAATTCTGGGGAATTATGTGCCAGAACTGCGACATGCACTCGATGTAAGGTACGCCGTCGTTTCTGCATTCCGCCCCATCGAAATGCTGCCGCCGGGATCAGATCCCGCGACCTCGTGCTTAGCAGCGCAACACCAAAGCCACTAAGCAACGCCGGCGAGTAATGCGCTCGGATTTATGTTGGTATATGTACATTTAAATAAAAAACGTACAAGTGTCCGACAGTAGAATTCGAACAAGGAACCTCTAGCACAGAAGCTCGGTACAAGCATCAGGGCACGGGCGCTTGCTCTAGCAGGCGAAATAGAGCCCCCTTAAGAATGACCCACGCGTAAGAGACGTTTCGTAGCTGCCACGGCGGTGTTCATCCTACCCAGCAGGAGTGGCCTTGCGTGCTGCGTCACGCCAATAAGTCGCACCCGCGTATATAGTGGACACCATTCGAGGAGTCCTTGCTGTTGTTGCTGTTGTCCTACCAACCCGTGGCACATACCCACCATGTGTGAATGATCAAGAAATTGGAGGATTGTGCCAAGCTACAACCACTAATAAACCTTCATGACTGCAATAGAGGAAGTGCGCATGAAACATTAAACTGCATGTTACAACGAAAGCAGTAATAGTAGGACGAATGTATAATTGTTAATTGGAATAGCAAACAAAAAAAGAAAAAGGTACAATTTTTGACCAGCACATTCACTTAAGCTCAATAAGATAATCCTGGACTGCGGAGTCAACATCTCTCTGGCTGAATCACAGAGTATAGACCGCGAACGAAAGAGCCTCAGCGCAACGCTAAACCTTGATGTCGCTGTCAATGCTACACCACTAGAGCTAAACTTCCCCTTTTCTTTTTCTTTGCAGGGTAAACGCACCGCTAAAGATCCGCTGTAGTTCTCTAAACTCAGGAAAGCAGCCGACACACACACACACAGAGAAAAAGACAGAAAGAACTGCTAGTTACCGTGATCCTCATGGTTAGCTTCAAGTCCTTCAACAGGTTCACGTCCAGTGGTGTCCGCATAGTGCTGTCTGAGAGCTTAAATACAGCTTTCCTTTTCAGAAGATAGCACGTACGGAACATAATTCGTGCACACGCGTAGAGCCCCGTTTCTCTTGTGCGCAAATTCCAGACGGCTTAATCCGCTAGCTATAAGTAAATAATACATCTGGCCTTTGTATTCCACTGGTCCAGGCGTCTCCTTTTTTTCCATTTGGTGACGTTAAAAACTTGGCTTTACAGTGTGAATCTGCCTGGGCAAGCTGTTTGATCATTTCTGAGCACAATAAAGGCTAAAATCTGCCAGCACGTTGTTCACAATCAGGCGGTATGAGATACCCAGAACATATATCCGCAGTAAACTTCCCGCCTTCGCAATGTTTTCGAAGTGGGACACTTGTCTTCACTAACTCATATTTTCATCTCTACCTTATTTCCCGCATCAGTACTTCCTTATCAACCAGTGATCGTCTCATTATGATCGGTGCTTCAGAATGATTATATATGAAAAGCTTGCAATGCTTCTGATTTGTTTTAGACATTGATTTTGCTATTAAACAATAAACATTGCCGTACACGCACGGAAAGGCACCTTCTGGACAGAGAAATGTTACGAGAATAAACAAAGGTTGGGGGACATTTGTGCAAATGTCTCTTGATTAGCAGTACCCTATAGGAAGTTGGATACGCGCACTATGTTATTATTATTAATCATCGTATCATAATTATGGTATGATTATTACGCATGTCTAGACGTAATGTGTATATTATTATATCGACAGAAGAGCTGACCCTGACTTGAATATGGAATCTTATTTTTGAATCAATCCAAAATGTAACGAAGTTTTAAAGGATGCAAAATACGCCACTGGAAGAACATTGGCAAAAAAAAAAAAAACTTGGAAGATAAAAAAGCATTCCTTTAAAATAGAAAAAACATTTGGACCGTGTTCAGCGGATTACTTGCAAGAAGATCGAACACCCGTTCTGAAAAACTTTCAGTGTGAACACAAGGTTATATTATTGTTTCCTAAGTGTGATGCTGTAACGTTATTTATGTATAAAGTGACGTGTTCTGTAGGTGGAAGTAAGCTAGAAAGCAGCCATGTAGTTAGACTTACCTTACATGTTAGTACATAAAGTGTAAGAGTCCTACACCAACGTTCGAAGACTGGAAAGCTCATCTCATACCTGTGTAGCAGTGGGGACTAAAGTTACATCTTTGTTGTACTCCACGAATCCTTACTTTTAAGGAGGTTGTCATTGTACTCAATTTTTGTCATTTAATTCTGTTTTGTATTTTTCTATTAGTTCAATTCTTGCTGTAATACACAGAGAAATGAAGCAACCGAAGTGCTTTTTAGCCCAATCTCTCCACGGCGAATGATTTACAACAGAATAGAGACATTATATGAGTGGGCACAACAAGAATTGGCTTCACAGCTCAATGCATCACTCGGGATAACAGAAAGCGTCTTGGCAACCCCAACCCCAAACACGCGACAGGCGCCCTCGTACATGTCGCAAGAAGTCGTGAGCGTTTATTTTTTTCTTCGGAACTCGATGGTCCGAACCAGATTATAAATTTTGGAGAATCAGTAGTGTCGGGGCAGGGTAGATTAGGTGCCGTAAATATGAACATTTCTTCCAAAACGAAAATTTGCTAAATATATTAAAAGTGTGCCTGCAGAGTGGTTTTTCTAAGAGCGCAGGAAATCAGATTTAACGCAGAAAAAGATCAGATTCTGACAAACGAGTAAAAAGCGTTAGCTTATGAAATGCAGCGTACTACTTTATAGGTACACTGCGATTTTGTATAATCAGCAATGTTTCTTTTTTTGCTGTTTTGTACGTAACCACTCTTACACGTATTTGTATTGCTCCCCCTTGTGTAACGCCGTGAGGCCTTCAAGGCGATAATAAATGAAATGAAATAAATGAAATTTCGCATTTCAATTTTGTGTGCAACTAGTAACCGCCGCTTCGAGTAAACCAGCTCATAAACTAGAATTGAGCCATCTGCCACAGGCAACCTTTAAAAAAATTTGAAAGGGTTCGCTGAAACACCCTGTATATAAATAAGCGAAAGCGAGCTCAAACATTTGCTTCCATTTGACCCCAGCGGAAGAGCCCGCTAGGAATTTGCGCGAAAGAGAAGCGGGGGTGCGCGCCCGTGCGCAAATTATTACATGCACGTGTTCGCTTTCCGAGATGAAACGTGTATTTAAGCCTCCAAGAATCTCTTTTCGGACATTGCTGTAGAACACGCTTCAACGTACTGACTTCAAGCAGCCTGCCTTGCGGATTACAGGAAGCATAAATTCATCTTTTCGTGTCTCGCTTCACGATTATTCTTTATCAACACTGGATTCTTGATTGCAGGGACAAGGCAATTAAGATTGTGACTTAGAACAACAAAAGAAAGAAAAATAGAAAGAGCTCTAATATGATCGTGTAAAATGAGGAGCAACCGCCGAAGTGGCCTAGCGCTTATGCTATTGCGCTGCTAAGCACGAGGTCGAGGGATCGAATCCAAGCCGCGGCGGCCGCATTTAGATGGGGGCGAATGCAAAAACACCCGCATCCCGAGCATTGGGGGCACGTTGAAGATCCCCAGGTGGTCGAAATTTTCGGAGTATCGCACTATACCGTGCCTCATAACTCATGTCGTGGTTTTGGGGCGTAAAACCTCAGAAGTTAATTTAAATTTTTTGAAATGAGGAACAGATTGTTTCACTTTCATGAGCTCCTGACATGAATAGCAATGCGAGCACCTACGGCCCAGGCCACCAACTGAACCTCTGTCAACAACTTGAAGCTCTCAGCGTTGTAAGCATGCCTCGCTGGCGCAGTTATAATTATTAATGCGATCTTGCTGAGTTAGCAATATTACCTATATCCAGGAACAAACTGGTATCTCAGTAGTGCATTCAAGCAGAAGATTGGAAATAAGAGTAAACGTGAATTACATTCAATTACAAGACGGGACGTTACTCCGGTAGAAGGATTTGCCAGAGGTCTATTTCTTCTAACAGTGTAGCTGGCAACTATATTCTGCATACATACGCGTTCGGCCACTTAACAGACAATTTAATACTTTAGGGCGGTTATCTTTGGAAATGTATATAACTTTAAATGCCGCGCTCACGTACGATGCATTAATTGTTCTGAAAGATTCTCCTGGACTTTCTTTATCTCTGACTAATTCTTCGTAGGGTCAGTTATAGAGCGGCTTAGGCGTGTCTTCAAACGCGTATATTGAAGATCGGCGCCGATATACCTGCGTTAGCATAGGGCAGCCACGCATAGATAGAAATTGCGCTGCTTTTTGTTTGAAATTAGTCTAAACTGTGTTCCGGATTTGTTCTTCGTGCGCCATTTAATAACATTCATAACTGGGCTAAATAAGCACAAAGTGCTTACTGCTGAGCGTCTGTACTCTGTGCAAATTTCAGCGGGAGATTCACCGCCCCTATAGCGAAGCACCTCTCAAGCGTTGCGTGCTATGCATGGAGGCGCTGCTGTTTTTAAAGCGGTAACTTTACTAACCGCGTCGCCGCGAGTTTCACCGTCGCCAGCAATTTGACCTTCATTTGACCGCAGCTGCACCGTAGCCTTGGCAGCGCATCACGTGACTCGGCGCACCGAGCTTCACCGCCGCCGCCGGCTTGGCGCATGCGCTTTCCACAGCTGGCTAGCCGCCTGACCCCGTGACTCTGCGCGCGCCTGGGTAAGAGGAGCGCCGCGCTCGCCTGGTCAGTGCGAGCTTGGCCATGGATGAGATCGAGGCCGGGCCGTCTTCTCTGAGCTATATCTGAGCGTTGCGCGGGAGCGGGAGGCTTTGAGCCGCCGTCGCCAAGCGACGTCTAGCCACCCCAAGGATATCGCCTGGCGAGCTGCTTCACTAGCGAGGGTCCGCGATGCAGCAGGCGTCGCACGGTTGAGATCAATGTAGCGACGGCGTTCCCGCCCTATCCGTCTGTGCTTCGACGCTGCGCATGTTCGCGGCGTATCTTTACATGATTAGCATTTGCGCTTTCCCTGTGACACAACAGGCGTCGCACCGTCGAACGATATGTGTCTACCCAAGCCTAATCACAGTCATGTGTAGCCACTGACCTAGGCACAGTCGTCACACCTGGCTTGAAGGTTATCGTATACCTCAGTATAATAATTACAGATAAATCAAAGGTTAACCAAGCGAAACCAATGGTTAACCAGTCAAAACTAAGCTTTCGCTTTGCATATCCAGGCTTAGCTGAGCTAAGCCGCAGCCAATTTTTTTAAGGTTTTAAGGCTTCAGCAAAAATATCTGAATAAATTTATCCCGTATGTGCGTGCTCGTGGGTTTCTGTGCTGATTTTGTGCATGTCCTATCACTGTGTGTACCATAAATGTCACACACACCTCGAGTAGCATGACACGTGGTCATCCAAGCTAACATCTACAGATTTACATTAAAGCCTGTGTCTATCTATCTATGTATTAGGTGTGGCCTTTGAGTTGAATGGCCTTAAAGATAGACCAATGATAAGTTAATGTTGATTGTAAGATTACACTTTTTAAATAGCGGAGAGGTTGGTCTTCCCATACGTAAGCAGATGTTTTGTAGATCATAAACGATACAGAAACGCCAGAATTGTGGCGATGCAACCTTGAAGCTACTGCACCAACTTCTCGTGAAGTCACTTATTTTGATGATGCTGGTTAGTGCTTATCAACCCAACGTACTGAAATACTCATTCGGGCAAGTTCACAAAAATTTTGGAGCTGATAAAAGGCGGCTAAAATGCGCTAAAACAGCGGGAAATCTATTAGGCCACATTGCGTAACTGGCATCGTAGTGTAGTGTAGACAGGAAAGTTTCGCTTTCATTAACTGTTTTTAAGAAAAACAGCACACAGTTTCAAGGCAAGACTGTAATCAAAATTACGCGAAGCTTGCTTGACTTATCGAGGTAGCAGTACTAGCGGATGGCGTGCGCATGGCGTCGTCACCTCCAGGTGTCAGCTGTGACGAGGACGAAGGCAATGTGAAATGATTGTTGAAGGAAGCATGTTGACGAGAGGTGTATGCCCAGAGAGGTTCAACACATTTTGTAATACATCTAAGGCTTCCACACGGCTTGTGCAACAGTGTGGCACGTGCCCATTGTGAGGCATTCGCCAGGGATAGGCATATATCCAGTTACCCAAGTTGTTGTCTACCCACTGTTGAGCGTTACTCCATCGTACTTACACTAAACCCCTGGGTTAGGTAAGGAAGCCTAATATTGCGCATATTATTCGTAATTACTGATTTACTGTTTCTTTATTGTCTATTTTTATTTCCCGTTGCTTCGGATTCACACAGATCACCTTCTTCATTGCAGCTTTGATTATCGGCTTTAACTCGGCTTGCAAGCGTCTACGGCGTCTACTCTGGTGGTCACAGTCGATACGGTGGCGGTTACTGTATGAACACAGTGGATACCACGGCAAGAGTCACGGTGGATACCAACACGGCTACAGTTACGGACACGGTGGTTACGGAGGTCGAAAACACTACGGTGGAGAGAGAGAGAAAGAGAGGAAGGCAGGGAGGGTAACCAGAGGCGAGTTTCCGATTTGCTACCCTGCACAGGGGTGGGGTACATAGGGTTGTAAAAGCACGGTGGAATGGTATACGGGAGCAATCACCACGGACAACACTGAGGAAAGTGGCATGCACTCTGACATATCAGCTGGCCTGAACAAACTTTGCGTAACATATAATATGACACATTGTATCTGATGTATTCACGCCCATCTGGTATATACTCTCAGAAATACGGTCATGAAAAGGCCGGTAATGTATTTATTCATTAAGTACGCAGAAAATGAGCAACTATTTGGCGGTTTATGCTGACTACTCGACCAGATAGGCATAAATGTGTATTCGTCATGTATAGGCCTTAAGACAATGACCGCATTAGGAAGCCAAAGGGAAAGCTTAATTACGTCTCCATGCAAGCGTACAGCGTGTCACAGACAGCTGGTAGCATACGATGTCAAACACTTTGGAAATATGTGCTGGCAGTACAATTGCAAGGCTATACTAGCATTCTGCAAGAGCTACCATTAATCGTAGAACTTTGAATTTAGGCTTTTGACGCCCCTTTTTACCCAAGCCCGTCAAAATAACCGTCAAATAATCGTTCAGATCGTCATTACAGATAACTCAACTCAAGATGCCTAAAAAAATATTGCTACTAAGGTAAGCGCATAAACGCAGTGTTTTTGTCACAATATTTTATTACAATTTCCACCCAGTATAGCCACAAGGTTAAGATGAATTTTTCCCAATAACGCGTAAGCATAGATAAAGGACAACGCACATATCACTTTGGCTGTACCGTTGAATGACACAGAACTTTAAAGTTTCCTTTACTTTTTCCCTTAGTTCAGATACCGCCATGTACATAAAATAAAAAGAAAATGGAAGTATTGTAGGTGCCATACGAAAAAGCTAATTTTTCTTTGCTTCTGTTTGAATGGAACCCGCAAAAATAGTGATTCGGATTGTTGTTCGCTGTATGTATACACTGCTGTTTCACTTCGAAGAAGAGGCATCTTGCGATTTGAAATACAATGCAAACAGTTTTATCTTGCTAAGAGCGAGCGTTATTTTTTCTCCATCACGTAAATGCTCCGTCTATGAGAACTTAATTAGAACTCTGCAACACATACAAGAGCTTACGATAGAGCGATCGTCATCCAACATTGTGGAATTGCTACTATACATGCTTAAATGCATAGAGTCAAGTATTCTGCAAATTTTCTTTTTCAGCATTCCTTTTTCAGCATTTTAGGTGAAATCATTGGTTTCAGCAATTTAGGTAATTGTAGGTCATTTTCTTTGTTTCTGTCTGCCACAACTCACATTTATGCTTTACAGTAAATAAATAAAATGCGCCTAGAATGCAAGAACGAGGAC
This sequence comes from Dermacentor andersoni, assembly GCF_023375885.2. Classification (NCBI taxonomy): domain Eukaryota; kingdom Metazoa; phylum Arthropoda; class Arachnida; order Ixodida; family Ixodidae; genus Dermacentor; species Dermacentor andersoni. The sequence goes on along the minus strand of NC_092818.1, from coordinate 179,388,829 downwards.
AACGGCTCACAGGATAGGCTAAATATTTTAACATTAACATAATATTATCAGCATGAGGCTGCATTCGCAAACTAACAACTAGTCTTAATTGAATTCGCGGCACGGGATCTCACATCCTCTTTAACACTTTCTTGTGCTATATCCCCGAACCGGCTTGTGCAAAGAACAAAATAAAACAAACATTTGCACTAAATACGCGAGTTTTCTTTTTATACTTCTAACTCCCGGCTGTCACAATGCCCATAACGCTGCCATACTTTGTACAAGTTTACAGTCTTGGAAAAAAACAATATCAAAAGAGACGCATGCAAAAATCCCAACATCGAAAAAAACGAAAAAAGTAGAAAGTCTACACATGTGACAGTTGAAGAACTGAAGATTATGAGCACATACGTTTTTGCATAACTTATGCACTTTTGCACTTATGCACTTATACACTTTTGCACTTTTGCATAACTTTTGCACTTATGCAAAAACATACGTTTTTGCATAAGTGTAAACGTACAGGTAGGTACCTGCCTAGTGTCAGCCATTCCAGTACACGTTTTATATTCAGCCTGTTGCCAAAATATTTTGCCAATTTGCTTTAACTTCTTGTCATGCATGTTTCGGGCAGTTGCAGGACGTCAGCATCATCTTTTTTCTGACTATCTCTCGGCGTAGGAACCCGATTTCAGTGCGCCGATGGCTGCGTATACTAATAGCCTGCTACACATTTAAGGCAACAAAGACGTCAAAGTGTTTATTGAATGTTTCTAGCTTGATGGTATTGTGCATTAAGGCACCCAAAAGTGGTGATATAGCAACATCTATGGACACTAAAAGTTGAAGAGTGCTTCTGCTTGGGCAAGTTGGTGAGACATATTGTATGTTTATGCAGCGCGAGAATATAGGGACAAAGGTATATCTACACACAGGATCATGTGTGCATGTGTATTTTTGTCGTCTTATTTTCCCGCTGTTTAAATTTGTGGCATAGCTCACTTATGAGCAACATTGTTTTTAGCTTATCGTACCGATAAAACCTGTCTAATGCTGGGTCACTTACTCGTGCACGATGAAAAAAACCGAACTTTCTTTACTATTTATTTCTTATTAAGTGTAATTCGTGGCCCCTTTTCTCTTTGTGCAAAGATATTCTTGCTCACTCAGGCACCACTGTTGTGTTCATGTAAAACCATTTATAGCCACGCAAAGAAGTGTGCTGCTGTGATTTAAGGATTTGATTCTTTCAGGTACGTCTATGAAAACTATTTCACCGTTATCATCGCGGCGGACACGTCATTTTAGTCAGCAGCATACAATTGGTACTGCTTTTGAAATTTATCATAAAATGCACTGAACGTTCCTTATTCATGCTTGAATGTCGAGGCAGGGAAGAACAAAAATTTTCAATAAGACGCTACCACAACAATGTCAAAAACGTGTTTTGAGCCGAGATGAACTCTTCACGCAGTCTAGTAGCTTTTCTTGCGCCTGCAGATCTTCTTCACGGACCTGAAAGATGAAAAGACAGGGAAAAATAAAATCAGAAAAGCGGAGGGAAACTGCGCTAAAAGTCGTTGGAATTTAGGCCACGGTCTTCGGCTGCATTGATATCTACATCTGCTCACACCTCGAAGTTCCGACACGTACGAGAGCCGAGGATACAGCGGTGAAGTAAACATGGAAGTATGCTGTGGTAGAGATCAATGCGCAGTTCCCCGTGCAACCTACAGTTAATAACGAGTGGGAAGGCGTGCGGGTGCATACAGATGGGGCTCAACTTGCTTCCCTCTGCTTTATATAAAGCTAAAGTCGAACGTTCCGGCCACCTGCGACATCTCTGAAGCTTGGTATGCTTCCCGCATCAGATAACGAGCAAAGGCCGTCTTTGCACGAGCATAAAATGTTGCGAGGGGTCAACATCCCATGCATAGCAGCAGCGAAACTGCACTTGTTTAGGACCTATACCTGCACTGGCCAAGTGAACGAGTGACTGTGCTTCAGGAGAGTTCGCTGGCTTTGTTGCAGCTTTCAGAAGGAGAGAAACGTTCACTGGTAGATGGAGACTTGAAATGTTCAAGACTGGGCAAACAACGCATAATTCAGCCAGAAGCCAACGTTTTCCTTGCAAGCGCACTGTTGATCACACGCAGAACATCAGCCGATCTTGAGAGAGAGAGAGAGAAAGAAAGAAAGAGAGAAAGCTGAGATCAAAATCTGCATTAATTGCTCACCGTTGAGATCTCTATCGGTCACGAATGTCACAATTGATTTTACGTGTGCCTTTGAAAATAACTTGAGAGATCAACTTTCACTTAATTGGTTTCAATGCTGCAGTCTACAGGCTTTCCTTGAATGTTTTAAGGGATGTGGAGGAACAAAGCAAGCGCTGACCAACAGCTGATAGAACCAACATGTTAGGTCGGACACAAAATGCCAGCTTGTTAATTTTCTGGACATTTGCCGTGGCAATAAGTGCAAGGGCTCAAACTCTGAATGATGCCGCCAAAAATAAAAAAAGACCTAATGACAGTTAAAATCCCAATTAAACTTCACTTACGCGGTAAATAAAGTATGAGCCAACGAATGTATAAGACCGCTCTTATGCATCTTAGTTTGTTTCAACAGAGACATAATTTAGATTACTCAAGCAGCACTATCGCTTTGTTTACTTCTGAGATGAAAACTAGTCACCCGATATTAATTTGCGCTCTTTATTTAGTAACAATCTAGATGTGCCAAGTTATGAAATTTATTGCTTTTGCCCTCGTATTTCATTTTCTTGATCTTTGGCTTACCGCAAAAACCAAGAATAAAACAGAAACAATGGCACCTGCGCACAGCCCTTGATACACTTGCCTTTTCTTAATGTATTTCATTCTTGTCAAAGCCACTGAACACACTTCCATTGGTTTATTACTTCGTTACTTATGCTTACTAATGCGGCAGCAAATTTCTTCCATGCCTGTTACGACACATCCGGATACAAGAGGTCTCCCGAGAAAGGCCGCGTGTTTTCGGCATTGTTTAGCCAACTTGTACAGCAACAGCAAGTACTACCGTTTAACAGGCAGTGTAATCACTGTTATCTATAATAAAAATTAAGAGAAACCGTGTTTTAGTAGCATACTTATGAGGCAATTTTCGACACTCTCTCTCCATGCGCGTGTAGGCTTCTTCGTTTTCTTGAGTAATAAGTTTACAGGATCTGGTAACAATGAAAACTGATTAACGTGATTTAACCAATGGTGCAGTAACTCCTGAAGTAGGTTCTGCTATTTTTAGGACCATTGCCGGTTTCTTGGCATTCTGAAATTCAGTGCGTTCGTACGTTGCTAAAGAACGCCAATTAAGAAGCCTTTTTTTTTTTCTTCAGATGATGCTTGGAATTGCAAACACGCAGAATACAGCAAAGTTTTCGCTTTGAGATTGCAGGACCCGTCATCAACAGTTCAAACAGTATTTTAAAATTTCGAGAAGCTCCAACTGCTTTGACAGAATCATAGTTTAAATTTCAATTTTTTCGTTCATGCATTTTTCGTCTTGTAATTTCTGCTGCAAACGCAATATGTGATGTAATTATTGAAGACCATATAAAGTTATACATTTAGGCACAAGCCAAAATTTCAGTTTATACCGCCATTGAATCGCCGAACTTTTCGAAAACTCCTTCAACTTAAAGTGAATGATGCCTGCCACTGGTTTTCCTACCTGCAGGGACGAAGCACAAGACAAGACCATTAGAAGCATACCATGTTGGTAAATCAAATTTACTTAATGTAGAAAAAAAACCTCTTTGACGCAACGTGCATTCAAATGAAGACGAAAAGAGGTGACAAAGAGGCATTTCCAGAGAGAAGCATTTTCTTCTTTTTTTTTCGTGCAGACAATTACTCTTGATTTGTTAGCTTATCGCGAAATATGTAACCATGCAGTTCTGAATTCATTTGTTGCTCGTCTGTTATTCTAAAATTGTTATAAACTACTAGAAGCTACGTGAATCATTTAAATGGATAATGTTTAGGATGTGTTGCCGCCTTTGATTTGCTACGGCTACTAGTTTCAAATTGAAAGGCTAAGAATGAAGGTCACACATATGGAAAAAGTAGCATAAGATCACACTCACTCAGTCATAAAGTCATGTCAGATAAACTATCAAAAAAGACGCAAAAAAAACCACAGATACCAGTGCAGTCTAATAACCACACTGAAGTCCACACAAAGCCTAGCCACATAACTACAATAAAGTAAGGGCACATAGAAGAAATGAAATGAGTTGACATTAAGGCACATGGATCCAAGGCCAGAATGGCGCAAAATCAAGCCAATTCTACCTCCTTCAACGAACTTTTCGTTTCAGTCAATCATGAACAACTTGGTACATAAAGCATGGCGCTTTTCATCGAGATTGTTGCGAATTCGCACAAAGTTTCTCGATGTCTTATTATAGCGCTGATATCTGAAGGTTGTACTGGTACTTAGCGGCGACAAAAAATCCCGTTATTGCAAGGTTAACTGCGTCAGCACGCAAACGACGGGGTGATGTTGGCGATACGATGTACACTGCGTCCAAATAACGCACACGCAAACTTCACACCTCAGGATAAGATGCCGAATCAGATGTGTGTGTCAAAGGTACCTTGCACCACAGAATCTACATTCATGAAGCAGTGCCGGCTTCTACTTGGCTAACGTTTAAAGAAATGAAAGTGTGTTTTTACGTACCCAAACCATTATTTGATTATGAGGCATGCTGTAGTGAGAGACTGCGGATTAATCTTGACCACCTGGGGCTCTTTAACCTTCACTCAATGCATGGTACACGGGCGTTTTTGCGTTTCATGCCCATATGCCGCCGCCGCGGCCAGAATTCGATGCCGCGCCCTCGGCTTAGTTGCACAACGCCTTAGCCGCTACGCCACCGTGACGACTGGCTTACATTTTAACTGCATTAACTGGTCCAAGCATACTTAGAACAACCATTTATCTTGCAGCAGGTATCGGTCGAGAAATGCGAAACCATCACCATCGTAATCTGCCGCTGTCTTGTCAACAGACGAAACGTGAGCTTTCCAGGGGTTTCCTCAGAAATGAGGTGCCAGACGTTGTGGGACATTTCGCAACAGCACGCTAAAACCCGAACCTGATACCACAGTAAGACCACCATGCAGAGATTGCCAACTAGGCGGCCATGCCCAGGAGTCTTACGTTGCGGGGTCTTCCGACAGTGTAAGGCCGTGGTGCTGAGCGAAATGCTGCACTGATGGGCGCGTGAGGAAATTTCCCCTGCGAGTGAAAATATTACGCAGCACTGCGCTTGACGAGCACAGAGACTCCGATTTCATTCAGTGTCGGAGGCCACGCCGAGCAAGCGCTGCGCTAAAATGAAGTCAGCGGTGAGTGCAGAGTGTGATATTTGCTATTCGTGAAAATTTGCTCGAATCATTATAAATCAGAGTCGGCCTAAAGCAAGACCTTCATCCCCAATATTCAAGATGCTTCGAAGCTACGCTGACTAAAATTTTTTATGATAACTCGAGTGAAAGTGTGTAAGCCTTTTTTGTTTCTTTTTTCTTTCTTTTTAGTTTTACCTCCTTCCCGTAATATCAGCATACATTCAACGTGAAAATTATTCGAGTGCATTGTTACGTTGTCGGGTTCACTTGCATGTGTAGCAGCGACTATAAATTCCAAAACGTACCTTTGGGACTACTTCAGCTTCAGAAGCCGGCTACAGAGTTATGGAAGGCCCAAGTTTCGTCTACTTTGGTGGAACAGACGCTCCGTTCAATGATTTTCTTTGCGCATTTCAATTCATTAGGATGATTATTTGCATATCTCACTCACTGACAGGATATGACTTGAGCGGAAAATCTTTTTGTGCTTCAATAGCCTTGAGACAACATGCGATTTTACTCTGATGGTTAAACCTTAATGAAGACAGCGAACCACTCCAACGTTCGCATAATCTTTCCTATTGAGCTCAGAATAATTACCTAAGGTTGTTTAACAGATTTAGGAAAATAACGTTTGCTTTTTCGTTAACCGAATTACACAAACATTTTTTAACTATAGTACCCACGCATACTAACTTCCGAGTCTTTAATGCCTGTCCTCGAAAACAAGATAGGAATTTGAAGACGCTTTGAGCAAATTATAAAGATATCAAGATATTTTCATAACACGGGCAAAATACAAACTTTCTCCTAATTATGAAATTTTTCAGCGAAACAGTAAGAGAAGTGGCACCAGACATTGTAATGACGTTTTCACGACGTTTTTGTCTTTCATGAATGGCTCTTCATTGCCGTCCCATGACCATCTTGCTAACTATGTGTTAGCCAGCCAGCCATCCATTCCCCTGCAAGATGACGAGGTTGCCTCGTTAGATCTTGGGTAACGAGAATGAATTACCTCGTGCCATAGTAATTTCTTTGTCGTGACATAGAGTCGCGACATGCGTTTCACCATCGAAACATGCGCCATCTGCTGTATAAAGGTTGTTTTTGATATAGTTTATCTGTGTATGCCGGCGAAGGCTGGAGGTTGATTATGTGACAAGTCTTATATATTGGTTGTCTTCTTCCGATGAACAGTTGTTAGTCAGCGCCGTATTGTGTCGCCTTCTATTACACTTGTCCGTGTCTGTCGCTCTGTAACTACCATGAATGGTATCGACAAATGTCACACTTAAAGGTTTGAAAAATATTTGGCGGATACTTAAAGTACGTACGAACGAAAGAGATGCGTGCTGGTGTATAATTATTATGAAAAAAGTGATACGACAATGCTGATAGTGATAACTACAGCCTACATAACGATAAGTATTGAGCACAGATAGCAGTACATGTACAAAAGAATCCCATTCTCTTTTCAGTTCTTAGCATGCGTCATCCTATGTTGGGGAGCCGCATCAGGTCGCAGCATCACCAGAAGACACTTTAGATGGTGGCCGTCGGAAGATAACCACGACAGGCTTCCCCTTGGATTGGCTGGGCAGGACCCCGTTACCGGCGAGTCTAGTTCTGCTGAAATAACTCGTAGGCTCGCCTCGGGTGCTTACAATGGTGCTTACGGAGGCAGCTACAGTGGTGGCTATGGTGGCGGCTATGGAGGTAGCTATGGAGGTGGCTACGGTGGTGGTTACGGAGGTGGTTATGGTGGTGGCTACGGAGGCGGTTATGGCGGTGGTTACGGAGGTGGTTACGGAGGTGGATATGGAGGTGGCTATGGTGGTGGTTATGGAGGCGGCTATGGTGGTGGTTATGGAGGCCAAAGTAGGGTCGTCACAAGTGGAGAAAGTGGCAGTGATATCAGAGGCAGCAACGGACAAAGTGGTGGAAGCGCAGGTGGAAGCACCAACGAAACTAGCAGCAGCAGCGGACATGGAGGTGGCTTCGGTGGCGGCTACGGAGGTGGACACAGTAGCAGTCTTGGAAGCCACAGTAGGGTCGTGAGTAGTGGTGAACGAAGCAGCGATTTACGTAGAGGCGGAAGTAGAAGCCGTAATGAAACAGGAAGTGTTACAAGATACGGAGGAGGCTACGGAGGGGGATACGGAGGCAGTTACGGTGGAAGTTATGAAGCAACAGCAACGAGGGGCACAAGCACCACTCATACCAGAAGCGGGAGTGGTCACGTTGGAGGAAGTGCAAATGAAAGTGGTAGGGGCAGCACATACAGAGGCGGCTATGGAAGTAGTTACGGAGGTGGTTACGGAGGTGGCTACGGTGGCCGCCATGCAGAAATCAGTGCAGGAGTGAGCGGTGCCGAAAGTGACAGCAATTCCAGAAGTGAGAGCGCATACGTCCGCGGCAACGACCGCAGAAATGAGGCAGGTAGTGCCAGCGGATCTGGAACTCGTTCTGGAGCTGGCTACAGAAGTGGCTACGGAGGTGGCTATGGAGGTGGCTACGGAGGTGGCTACGGAGGTGGCTACGGAGGTGGCTATGGAGGGCATAGTAGGGTACTGAATGCTGAAGAAAACGGCACTGACACCTCAAGTGGCAGTGGATACGCCAGTGGCAGCAACAGTGGAACTGCAAGTGGTAGCATACATGGAGGTGGCTACGGAGGTGGACATGGAGGTGGCTACCGTGGTGGTTATGTAGAGGGCACCAGGGTCATGAATGCTGGAGAAAGTGTTACTGACACAAGACGTGGCAGCGAACATGGCAATGTAGGCAGGAATGATACCGGAAGTGGCAACAGATACGGAGGCGGCTATGGAGATGACTACGGTGGTGGTTATGGAGCACAGAGACGGGTCGTAAGCAGCCTCGGAAGTGACAGGGGCAACGGCAGCGGATCTGGAGGTGGATACGGAAGTGGTTACGGGGGTGGTTACGGAGGAGGTTACGGAGGCGGCTACGGGGGCAGCTATGGAGGCCATAGTAGCATCGTCATAGGCAGCGAAAGCGCCCCTAATATCAGGAGCGGCAATGGCTACGGGCGGGGAAGAGGCAGCAATGAAACTGGTAGTGATAATGCATACCGCCGTGGTAGTGATAATGCATACGGTAGTGGTTACGGTGGAGGACACGGTGGTGGCTATGGAAGCAGAAGTAGGGTTGTGAATGGAGCCGAAAGTGACAGTGAAACTAGCAGAAGCAGTGGATATGGCAGTAGAAGAGGAGACATAAGCGTGAGTGAAACTGACGGCGAAACTGGTGGATATCGAGGCGGAAACACAGCAGAGAGCGGCAGTGAAGCAGGAAGCGGAGGAGGAGGATATGGAGGTGGAAGCGGTGGTGGAAGCGGTGGTGGAAGCGGTGGTGGAAGCGGTGGTGGAAGTGGTGGGGGAAGCGGTAGTGGAAGTAGTGTAAGAAGCGGCAGCGGTGGAGACAGAAGCAGGAATGAAGCCAACGATGAGAGTGAGAATAGCCGTGGCTTTAGTCGCGGTTCCGGTGGCAGTCGTGGCGTCTATGGTGGCGTATACACTAGTGGGTACACTGCTGTCCGATATGGAGAAAGAACAAGCTCACGTGTTGAATCTTCCCGGGCTGGTGTGCCATGTGTGGCAGTGCGCAACTGCGGCAGCCTGCTGACAGTCGCCACGGCCGTCCAACCAGGTGCCGGCCGTTCGCATAATCAGCATTCGACGTCAAGAGGACACGTGCAAGAAATCGTCGACGACAGTCAAGCACGGCTACGTGTCCAGCAGGACATTAGTTCTCCGCGAGCAACGGAAAGTGATGAACTCTTGAGCGACGACTGAAATCCGTATGTCAGCCACCTAATGCCGTGAGAGCAGTCGCTGCGTCGAATCGAATTCGACAATAGGAACCAACCTTTGAGCAGATTCATTCAGCTTTGGCAATAAATATCCAATATTCACTTTTTGTAATTGGCCAGTTTTCTTGTTAAATGAATCGGAGTACTTAGTTATTCGTTCTAGAATCTACCCGGGCCATTCAATGAGGGTACGGCTCTCAGTGCCACAGGTAAGCGAACTTCTTTTTTTCCTTTTACTACTTATTTGTAGACGGAATCGGAACATCGCCAGAAACTGGAAAAAAAGACATGGACTACGCAGCCCCCTAGTGAATGACTACGCTAAGCAGCTCCATTGTGGTTTAAAAACAATAAGAATACAGAAACTTTGTTCTGGGGGAGTTATTTAAGCAAGTTACGAAGATGGATTCATGTCTTTGGTGCTACAAGCATCACATATGCACCCGCACATCACCTTGCAACCTAACTCCCACTGCCAGAGCGTATCCAGGTTCTGCACGCGATTCCCTGCGCTAATCCTTCAATAATTTAGAAATTTAATGTTGTGGAGAAGCCGGCGACATTATCCGCTTGTCGCAAACATGTCCAATCTATAATAAACAAAATAATATATATATATATATATATATATATATATATATATATATGGTTTGAACTTGCTTTTATTTCCTACAATAACAACAAAAAAGGCTCTGCAAGATACGTATAGCACGTAAAGTCAGTCAGTCATATTTGTTCACTATAAGAGGAGGGCTGAGAGAAGGACACACACTAACTCAGTCTCATTTGTAAGGACCACCCATTTGCTGAATGCTTACGCCGCTTGTGAACGGGTGCCTAGTAATATGCGGATCCTAAAGCCAAGCGCAAGGTCGTTCAGGTATTATAAAGCATAGTCAAGTAGTTGATACATCGGTACTCACATAGTGAAAGCTTTAGCAATATACTGATTAGAAAAAATGGAACTGTAAATAACTGCACCGTAGTTACTTAACAATTAGGACTAGCTTCCGGCTTTTCGTTCAATCAGCGGAGCATATTCATCAAGTGCATGAAATTGACCTGGCTGCGAAACACGTATTTTTTACATGTAAAAGCTCTTGTAGTTCGATATCCGCAATTTTCACTCAGATTTTGAGTCACTTGTCCTTTAAGTAATCTACCTATATCTATTATTTTTCCGCTATCACACAGCCTAAGGACGAACTCCAGAGTGTAAATACAAATTCATCTTAATAGCAACAAGGAACTCAACTGTGTGCAAGTAAAAAAATACATCTAAAATACAAAATTTTCTATTACGTCCTCAAATTTCTTGGGGCTTCTTTAGGAAAGACAAGCGTGAAGAATGCAAAGCGGAAGCTTTGGTAAAGAATATTAATTTTTTAAGCATAGCTGGCACATATAATGACATATTTCACAGTGAATTTGACCGTGTCGTTCATTCTGCATGTTTGACGTCACCAAGAACACAGGCGTAGGAGCGCTGATAGAACAAAAATTTCTAAATCCGGATACCTCTGCCATGATTGCTCGCTGTTGGGCGAAATGGTTCAGAATTCGCCACAATGTCACCGTGCCTAAGCGACCATGCTACTGAGACAGATAGAAAAAAAAACAATGTTTAATGAGAAGAAAAGCGGAGAGGTTGCCTAGAGAAGCGTGTCTCTGGTCTGCTACTTCACACGGGGGTAGAGGGGAAGGGGAAAACACATGAAAGTAGAAACGAATGAGTAGTGATGATGAAAAACTACTTTATGATAATCGCCTGCTGCACCATTTGTCCAACTTCACACTGTTCCTGACAAGTACGCAAGAAGGCAGAGACTATAAGCACACATACAAACATACCTATACAACTTTGTATGTATATGTTCTCATATCGCTACATCTGAAGTTCAATTTCTTCTTCGATGAGCACATTTAGATAATGCTCTCAATAGAAAGACGCTGGTGTACTACGATTGTTTATGCATGTTAGTGCGCCCCTAAGCCACTCTGATCACGAAGACGAGCGATTCATTTCTCTCTCGCCTTCGCAAATCTCCCCATTGGCGCAGTCCCCTCCTCACCGCGTGCTTCTCTGGAGGATATGTGGATACAACATCACATCGGCGCTACCCACCCCCCCCCCCCCCCCTTTTTTTTTATGCTTGAAAACACCACCAAACTTCACTTATCAGGTCCTCGCACTTTTCGGTTGCACACTGGGGCCAGCGCACGCGCAGTGCAACACACGTTACAAAATATGAAATCATGCGAATGCGCCCGAGAGGCAAGCAACACGACGAAGATAAGTGTGCGACTGCATGGCAAACGCTAGCAGATGGATTGCAAGTCATGTTCCCGTTATATAGAGTAACTGACAGCTTTGACCAAGGTGACATCAATTCCATGACTCATTCAGCGTCACGACGTGGTCAAGTGACTGGAAAGAAGCTTGGAGAAGGTGATTGAAGGGTACTTTAAGTTTTCTCCGTGTAGGGTCACATTTAAATGAAGCTTTACACGCTGAAAAATGGGCTTTTATGTCGTACGCCAACGTCTTGCTGGAGCTATGCAGTATAACGTATTTGGTATAATAATAAGGAGCATGTGCCACTGCAGTGATAGCCCATGCTTAACTTTTAGAAGTGACGCCGCGTCTCCTACTGTTTTCAATAGATTAAGCGCCAAAAGTGACGGCACACAAGAAGAAATACAGACAGGACAAGGCGCTTCCTGTCTGTATGGGCGATGTATTAATGAACGCCTGCGGGAGCATAAGCTATCATTGAAAAATGGATATGGTTCAAACTTGCCGCTTCATTGCAAGGCCTGCGGAAATGAGGATGAACGGGTATGTGAAGTGAGGCTTCATGATACGACAATCATGTATAAAAGTAGAGATTCTGTTGCGCGGGAATTGTTGGAGGCCAACGAGATTAAGAAAAGAGGGGACAACTGTATCAGTACCCCGTCTTTGAATATATACTCGAATGAAAGTATGTTTTTAGATAAGTTTTAGATTTAGATTAAGCATGATTCCCTCTATCTTCAGTGTTCTCGCACGTGCGCATTCACATATTTAGTGTCCCTCCTTTTTTTCGTTCCCCTCTCCTCATGGCTATATAATCAGCCACCTGTCATTTCAATAAACAGTTGCAAGTAGCGCCTTGTCCTGTATGTATTTCTTCTTGTGTGCCGTCACTTTTGGCGCTTAATCTATTGAAAGCTATGCACCAACTAGCCCCACAACGTGTTTTACTCCTACTGTTGCTAATAATGGTGTAAACTTGTGGCATATGTTCGACTGATTCTTACCACGCTTCGAATCGGCTTGCAGCGATGCAGAGGCCTTACGATATTGAAGCCAATCAGATAAAACACACCAGAGACAAACGCTCAGCTGCTCCCAGTGCAATCGTAGCGGCCACGTGATGAGAATTTCGTCGGAACTCGGTCGTGCTTCGGGCCCTTCGACATAGAACGCTGTGCTCTGAATGAACCAGACGAATGCATTCTGAGCACTTGGTTTTGACCAGCCGACCGTAAACCGCAACATGAGAGAGCTCTATGTAGAGTGCTTGAAAGCGACCCTTGAAATGTTTCATTAGAAAGTGTAGAGGGGGGAGAGAAAGCGCGTGGTGCTTTTGTGACAGTCACGTTCCCGTTTTATGCTGTGCCGTATTGCGCTGGGGAGCCTGCCCCGCCGTCTCCGTCCTCAAATCACAAGTCCCTCAATATTGCCACCGAAAAAGCGCCCCGGCAGCTGGGAGGAGTGAACTCCTCCATCTACAAAAGTCAAATACGGTGCCTACCTTCAATGCGGCCTTTCATGAATGTGCTCGGACAGGAGGCCTGAGCCTGCGAAGAAAGCCGGGACTTGGGGGCTTTGCCCTCGTAAGAATATTCAGTGTTTGAGGTAAAGTCTTTCGTAGCGAGTTACCACCACATTTCTTCATCGGGTATATTTCTAGCCTCTTATCGTGGCCGATTCCTGAGATCGCGTAGCCACCAAACGTGATCCGATATGTGCTACTAGGACAACTGGTCGCCATGACGTTTCAAATATGTTCAAAATAAAATTGACCGGTAGCAGGATTAAAACAGAGGAGCCCTGGCACAGTAGCCAGACGCTGGACCATTAGGCCATGGGCGCATGTCCCAGCGTCCACCACATGGCGCAAACATGCCGCCACATGTTGTCAGAACGCCAGCCGAGCAAACGCTAATCGCACTGAAGCAACGAGCGCCTCCACACGGCGCCAGAAACCACTCCATGGTCCAGACGCAGGTACAACCAACATGTTGCTACATGTGCGGCGCACGCTGCAGCTAAACGCTAGGGGTGCCCAGGGTTGAGCGCGTGTCTGAGTGCATGTCACGCCACACCCGTTTACTTTTGTTTACTGCCATTCATAGTGCCCCTAAAGCTTCGAGCCTCAGCTCGTCTCATATGCTAACGTGCTGCTGTCGCATTCATTGTTTCGCCCATATGGCGAACTTGTAATTGTTTAAAAAATAAATAAAGCCATAAAATTGTCGAACGGTCGGGTTCTAACACACGACATCTCACGGAGAAGCCCGATGCAGTAACCATTACACCACGGACGATTTCCCCCATAACGGCGTGCCTCGTAATCAGATCGTAGTTTTGACGTCTTAAATCCCAGAAATTATCTATAATTAACACTTCATCAAATGTAAAATTGTGGGCCGATCACGAAGATGATAGGTGTACAGTGACTACACCCTTTTTTCGCCTCCAAATCGCTTAGGAAAACATTTCTTTCCCCGGATTTTAATTACTCCTCCTCCTCATCCCCTTCATATTTGGAACTTTACCCCCCGTAGTGACAAAAATACTGGCGCTTCGTTTGTCAAGAAAATACTAACAGTGATGTTGATGAATCAAGCCTGTTAATTAAGACAGCGCAATGTGGACTGACATTTTGTCGCTTTTCTCCTACTTTGGATGTTTTACTCGTGTATCACCACTGAATCGTACAAACATAGCGTAAGCTTGTGCGTCGTTCTATGAGAACAAGAAAGAAGCAATTAGGATGCATACGTATGCAACCCAGCAGTGTCGTTCCGTGCCTCGTTAGGCCTGGCTGAGTGCAGGCTCAGCAGTCACAAGTTAGGTGTACTGATGGATACCCTCATGCGTCGTCACAAGAAAGCCGCACAGAAGTGGCATTAGTTTTTCCGCATCCTATCATGGTAAACTACACGGCGCGCACATAGGAGAGCGTGAATTTATCAGAGTCAAAAACTAGCCTTAAGGGGTTACAATAAATATCGAATGTATACAACATTTACACTTTAGTGGGTAAAGTTAAATCTTAAAAATACCCAAGGGCAAACCGAGCAAGCAACGCTCTCTCTGGCAGTCTTCCCCCATTTTGTCAAAATATATTCTGTCCAATTTTCCTCTGCTCTACAAAATGCCTTTGTCAGGTCACGTATAAGTAACATAGAAATATTAATGTAATTTTTTATTTCTTTATATCTTAAATACAAGGGGACGAATTTAACGATGAACAGCGCTCCTCGTCTATTTGTTGGGTCCAGGCATCTGTAGCTCAAGATCGCGTGACTGTCAGGTCAGTGAGGAATACTAGAAAAGGCGCCCCACACACGGAAGAGGATCATTCTCAAAGCTACTCATTATATTAGAAATCACCTTATGCACCCCTTACTGCAACTAGTCTATGCTAATGATTTTTCGACACCTCCCACTTTATACTAGTTAGCTTCTAACCAACACATGCTGAGCTCTAATACACCACCCCCCACCGCATTACATTATCCGAAAGAAAAAAAAGGAAAATGTGAAATAACTTGATGTGTTACATTATAATTTTACGTTCCTAGACTGCAAAATGGTCTTAACAGGCCATATTTATTGCAGCATCGGAAATACGAAACTGATTTTGGGACTGAAATGAAACCAGAAAAAAATGCACAAGAGCATTATAGTATGCAGACTAAGGCGCACTCAATTTACTCTTTTGCAGCTTTTAGTCTGAGGTCCTTTCCCCAATTTTGTTATATGGGAAAGAAATAAATCAATTTTCTTTTACAAACAAGGTTGCTTCCGAGATTTCCGCCACCATGATGTAGGTTGCCTGGATGACTGCCCCCAAGCTCCCGCGTGCACAAAATGTACACACAACCTATTTCTCCGTTCAAGCCGAAGTACCTGCCCGAAAGTCTATGGCCATCGCAATCCCTTTTGTGTGTTGCTGCGGGGTACATTTTTGGAGTAGTTGTGCCTGACTCATCCATATAATGGACCGGAGAACTACACATTTCAACGAGTCGCCGACGACCCAAGCTGCTACTTAGGATGATGTGGCTATAGTTTGAAATGTAGTTGTATTATAGAATGACATCAAATTTTGCACTGTACCATTAACACTGCTATTTTGTGGTTTGACTTATCGCCTAAAATGAAAATTTTGTACGCTGTTATGTCGCTGGCTTCTCTACAAGCAGTAAATGCCATTTCAGCAGGAGCACTACTTTAATTATGGTGCGTTCTTGCGCGTAGTGCGAAGCACCCTCCGCGTCTCAATAGCTTAAGTGTTCTGCTAAGGAGCTCGAGGACGGAAGTTCGGGTGCCGGCTGTGGCATTACGATGGGAGAAAAATGCTAAACAAAGCCAAATAAACACGTTTGTTTATTAAAGTGCATGTTAAAGAACCACAGGTTGTTAAAATTAAACCGGAGCCTTGCCCTACGTCATTTGTTATTATAAACCCAGTGTTGTTTCGTGACGTTAAACCGCATTACTCAATCAATTAAGTTATTTATAACGCGAAACGCGTGTCCTTTGCCTATTTATTAGGCTGCTGAAGTATGTGTTCCGTCCCAGTGTCTCTCGCCGTTACATGTTTTGACGTGAATGTGGCTTTTTGAAAGAGCCTACACATTGTTTACAAAACATTCAATGTGCGTTTCTTATAAAATATATCTGCGACACGAAACTCCTCACACATTAACTTCTCCAAAGCATTTTTAGAAGCGAAGTTACGAAGAGCGAAATATTGCGTTGCGTAACTTTTGCGGTCTTCCTGCTTGTTACGTAGTCTGTAGCAGCAAGCTGCGGCTCTCTACTTACGAAGGCGATGTTGTCTTTCATGCGCAAGTTAATGGAAAAAGCGCGGTCTGTCGCATCAGTGTGCCCTGAAGCCTAGGAAACAATTCAGCTACAACCTGACAACGCTGGATAATTTTAATGTTCACGCCGTTCTTCTCCAGTGATTCGCTCCTTGTTTGTGGCTTGTGGTGTTCGTGAGCCGGCATATATCAGTGGTGGCTAGTAAAGGAATCCTACTAATCTAATCACAAGGCTCTGATGTTGCATAAAACTTTATAAACAATATTTCAGAAGGTCGCAAAGAAAGTCAAGTGTTCGCTCGAAGAAAAACGTAGAATCGTTGATATGTGTTGGCTACCACTATTTGTACCAAGAAGTTTGTACTGGAGGCAGGCAGCGTAAGAAAAGATGGTGCTGCTTCCACTACATCTGTCTCTCAGCAATCGTTCCCATCCAGCCTGAAATTTCGCTCGGCATTCATGGCGTTATCACCCAGCGATTGCGCTGGTATTTTTTTACCGTGCTCAAGAAGTGCCTTGAACCTTGAAACCTTGAAACCTTGAAAGTAAGCTGGCCGCACACGCTTTAAAGATAACGACAGACTCAACCACATAATCTACGAAATACGAAGCATTGCGCAAATTGTTGCAGCACGAGACACCGACGCGCTTCGAACTGGTACACTCTAAGAAAAATCCCCGGGAAAACGGGAGTAACTGGGCCGTTACTTTCCTCCCTCAAAGGACTAACTGCATGAATGTTGCGTGCCATGTGCAAATTTCGGAGAGTAAGTGTTTAGTCCCTGGTCGGAAAGAGAGCAACGGGAGAACGAACGACAACAGTTACTCCCCATGCACTTCGCTGTTTTCGTCCGTGTCATGGAGCGATGCGGCCACAACGGTATTGTCTATAAACCGTGAATAGTTCAAAGTTCGTACACTGTCTATTGAACTACATGCATAGCAGCACCTTGCCTCTTCGTGAGAAAATTGCGTGAAATTTAATAGCTGCAATGTGAAGAGCCATGTCCTTCGTGCGCACACCATAAGTGAGCGATACACATTAAACGCGCAAGTCATTGATAGAGCGCTAGATTTTCTTGGTCAATAGTACCTAAGTTCCTTCCGCTCCAAGTAGGTTGCGAACTGAAGCGATGTGTAGCTCAAACGGGACACGCTAATCGACAGAGAAATTGGCCTTCTGTGTCGTCTTGGGTGCCCCGTTTGAGCTCGCTACACGTACACATCGCGTAATGCCTCAGTTTAACTCCACCTAAGAATACTCGGGCTGATTTCGCAGTCACTTATGGTTGCAAGTAAACTCAACGTTAGACTCTCACTGCATAGCATGCACAAAATGCCAAGTCGCCTTTATATTGCCGCACTTGCGTTCCGATGCTTAACTTCGCCTAAATATCCATTCCTGCCAACCGAGCACCGTGGTGAAGACAATAAATAAAAAAAAAGCACCGTGGTGAGGTGGCTACACTGCCTGACTTGTGAGGGAGAGGACGTGAGTTCGAATCCTGCTTTCTGGCATGTTTTTTTTTTTTGCTCATTCATTTTTTTATTAGGGTATAAATGCCTAATTTCATTAACTCAACCTCTGTGGAGCATCGGAAAGAATTACCGTTACTCCCTTGAGGAGCATCATCATCATCATCAGCCTGGTGACGCCCACTGCAAGGCAAAGGCCTCTCCCATACTTCTCCAACTACCCCGGTCATGTACTAATTGTGGCCATGTTGTCCCTGCAAACTTCTTAATGTCATTCGCCCACCTAACTTTCTCCCGCCCCTTGCTACGCTTCCCTTCCCTTGGAATCCAGTCCGTAACCCTTAATGACCATCGGTTATCTTCCCTCCTCATTACATGTCCTGCCCATGCCCATTTCTTTTTCTTGATTTCAACTAAGATGTCATTAACTCGCGTTTGTTCCCTCACCCAATCTGCTCTTTTCTTATCCCTTAACGTTACACCCATCATTCTTCTTTCCATAGCTCGTTGCGTCGTCCTCAATTTAAGCAGAACCCTTTTCGTAAGATTCCAGGTTTCTGCCCCATACGTGAGTACTGGTAAGACACAGCTGTTATACACTTTTCTCTTGAGGGATAGTGGCAACCTGCTGTTCATGATTTGAGAATGCCTGCCAAACGCACCCCAGCCCATTCTTATTCTTCTGGTTATTTCAGTCTCATGATCCGGATCTGTGGTCACTACCTGCCCTAAGTAGATGTATTCCCTTACAACTTCCAGTGCCTCGCTACCTATCGTAAATTGCTGTTCTCTTCAGAGACTGTTAAACATTACTTTAGTTTTCTGCAGATTAATTTTCAGACCCACCCTTCTGCTTTGCCTCTCCAGGTCAGTGAGCATGCATCACAATTGGTCTCCTGAGTTACTAAGCAAGGCAATATCATCAACGAATCGCAGGTTGTTAAGGTATTCTCCATCAACTTTTATCCCCAATTCTTCCCACTCGGAAAAGGGCAACTGTTAGTCCTCGAAGGAGTAAGCGCATGGGGAGTAACTGTTCATCCCATGTCAGTTGGTCCCCAAAATGACTAATGGTTGTGGCAAATAAGTTAATAATAACCTCCCTACTCCTTTTAGTCCTTTTTTTTCTTAGAGTGTAGAGCCCTAATGGCTTGAGGCGCTTGGCGGACGAGGGAAACGTCGTCGCCGTGCTCAATGGGATCACACTCACAACCATGGAGGAAGGAAAAAAATTAGGAGGTAGCATTACGTCACGCAGCCAACCTTGGCAAGCGAACGCTCCGTGAAGGCCATTCATTTGCTCAATGGTCGCCCAACACGTGACCTCTTGTGTCGAGATCCCGAAGTAAGAATCGAGATTTTCTGAGACGTTTAGTTCCCGGTAGTACAGGCCAGTAGTGTCTTTGCGGCGCGCGCTTCTTCAGCTGCCATGCCGTGGCTCTGCCTGCACAGCGGGAACACCAAAAGCAACTGAGCACTTTGATGTGCGATCACGTGTTGGGCCACCAGGTTTGGCTTCAATCGCGTTGCACGATGCTCCCTCCTAACCTTTTCCTTCCTACATGCTCACAACGCACTTGGCTGGTTCTGCTCTGTCGTCCCCCTAGCGGCCGCCAAGCAAAGCTGCAGCTAGCGACGCTCGTTTGCGTCTCTTGGTACAGCGAATAAAATAGCGACCTAAAGGATGCATCGAAAGAGAAACTCGCTGAACACGTCGTACGTGTGCGATGAGCTCCCGCTCAACGCGCTTGGCTGGTTCGCCTCCGTCATCTCCTTATCCGTCGCCAACCAACCCTCAGCTGGCGACGCTCATTCGTATCTCTTGGCCAAGGTAATAAAATGGCGACCAAAAAGACGCGTCGAAAGAGGAGACGCTCGCAGAACGCGTCCTACATGCGTGATGAGCTCATACTGAACGCGCTTGGCTGGCTTGCCTCCGTCATCCTTCTCACTAGCGGCCGCCAACCGAAGCCTCAGCTACTTTCCATCCTTGACTGTAAGTCGTCTGCTCATTCACCCACGATAACGGCGAGATATCGAGATATCAAAAAACAAGAAAAGTGGCGTGACTCGGAGAAGAACGTTCCCGGTTAATAAATAAGCTCGTATTTTGAAATTTGTTCAATCTGCCTCACACATGACAATCATCAGCTCAACCTCTCGTGACGAGCTGCCTGCGTCCCGATAAGCCAGCGTACCATTTGGACGTGTCGCATATTTCTTGTTATCACGAGCAGTGCAGGGTAGAACAGTGAATGTCACCTAAGCCAACGTTTGGACAAGACTTGCCTTCGTGAAGGCAGCCACTGGCAGCAGTTGCTAACCTGAAGACAAGTCTTTTTGTCGAAACGTTGGCTTCAGCGACGTTCCTTGTTCTACCATTGTTGTCCACTTTAAACCTACATCTTCCTGTGAACTTCTCTCTTGGTTTCTTAGTTGTTTTTTCTCTTGGTATGTTTGCCTGGTAGCATGCGGTCCCTGTGATCAAGCAAAAGTTACAGGTTCGGCTAAAGGCAGCTCAACTAGACCTTGGGGTGGCACCAGTGCGTTATAGTTATTAAATCATATGGACAACACTTAAGTACAGTCTACATCAGTGCATTCAACATCGAAATTCGTCGGCGCTTTAGAATGTTGACATCGTGAACATTAGGTTTCGCAAAAATCGCAAAATCGCAAAAACGATTTCAGCCCGGCACCGCCGACTTTCGTAATAACCGAACGGCTGATAAGTTGCAGCTGGGATCATGGTCAGATTAAAAGCTTACAATTTTTGAGGCCATACTTATTCTCGAGCGTGCGCAGTGTCATATGCATATTCAGTCCTATCCTGTGGTTTTACGTGCCAAATCCATGACTTGATTATGAGGCACGCCACAATGGGGGACTATAGATTAATTTCGACCCCCAGGAGATCTTAATGTGCCCCCAACGCACGGGACACGCGCGCTTTTGCATTTGGCCCCCATCTAAATGTGGCCGAACATGTGATCCCAAGATCTCATGTATACCAGCGCAACACAACACGGTAACCGCTAGGCCACCGCGTGGGGTCATATGCGCTTTCGTATATCCACATGTACTCCGTATTATTATTACGAAGATTATACGCATCTGATATATAATTTACGTTAACCGTACAAATGACGCTTCAAGCATGCATATTTATGAGATTACATAGAAAAACTTGGGAGGAGGCTTAAGCTTCGCCTTTAAGAGTGGAACGCGATGGCATTCAAAGATCCCCGACTGATTCTCACGCTTCCCGGCAAATATATCAGCTTATGTAACCGAAATGTTTAGCGGGAAACGCTGGAGGCGAACGCTAGGCACGAAGGCGCGGTTTCTGGAACAAACGCGGCCTCTTGCGTGGGCCTATCCCGGAGGTTGTGCACAGCCACACCAAGAGAATTACACCATTTTCACGTTTCTGTTACTGTTCCGCACGTTTAATATTTACGTCTGAGAAGATTTAACAGAAAAGGCATGTGCTGTTGGTGTTTTGTTTCCTGACATTTGTTTGTGGGCTGTCATTCTCAAAATTCCGAGGAATAGCATTGTCAAGAATGTAAGACAAGATATGAGCAACTTTAGTGATAGAATGGTGTGGCAATATAACCTGAATATACCGCATGTCATATAGCAAGGCGTGGCATATCCATGTACATAAATATACACGTAGGTTTTCGCTCACAGACAACTTCGCCGACGCCGACACCGACAACAGATTTTCTGCGATATGGGGCACTTAATTGCGTAAAGATTGTGCAGATCCCACACACTGTGGCAATCGATTTTATGCGAAGCATAGGTACTTGTCTATCCATCATTGTTTGAGTTTCTGCGAACTCTTATCAGATGAACCAACGTGTTCGTGTGCATTGAGTAGTGGTGTCTGTGGGTCGCGAGCTTTCGTCTGCGCACATGTGACGACAGCAGCACGAACACGATCACATTGAAGACGATCATATGGCATCAAATACCTATGTACGCCCAACCGTTTGACGCGAGCTTACGACATGGCGACTGTTGGGCAGTGGACGAGCGCAAGCGAGAAAAACGCGGACTGTGACGGCATCAGCAACTACATGTAATATAGCCGTGAGTACTACCTAAGGCTAGATGATGAGGTTGTATGCTACAAGGACGCTGTCATTTCTACTCCGGCGATGAAAGGTTAAAAAATGATTAACTAGGGCGGTCAGGAAGTTGGCACAACGTCCCACAGTTTCTGCCCCAGGGTGAACTCCTATGAGGAAAGTGCTGGAGAAAGTGAGTGAAAACGTGAGCTACCGCGAAGAAACAACACGAGGAAGTGACACGTGGGGTACACGCAAAGCTGCTGCCTTTAGAACGAGAGAAGTTTGTGTTCCTAGCGGTTAGATCACCGGCGTGCTTTGCCCCATGGCAGATGTTCGATTCCACTATCGGTCGCACATTATCTTCGTTTAATGAAAGCGAGGCGAGACAGGTACCTACCTACCTACAGCAAAGCGCGAAAAATGAGGCAGAGAATGCTTCACATTAAATATTATGCAGATCCAACTCAGATGTTGGAGTCTGAAAAGCGAAGCTTTCGTGAAATGGTTAAAAAAAATTCACGCAACTGATTATATTCTGCACAACGTCTTCAGCCAAAGCGACTACCTGCCTGTCTATGAAAACGGCAAGACGCAAATACCCCATCATGTGACCAACGTGGCTGCACTCCACACTGTCTCCGGGACTGGCGCACTTTGCTATGACACATTACCCAGGGTCGGCGCGCCGACAAGAGTGGGCTGATCCTGGAGATCGTGCAATCGTAAACGGCACCTTACTCGGAGAAAAATCAACCGAGCAGATGATCCAAACCCCAATGCCTAATAAAATAGGCGTATAAAAGTTTGCTTTATCAAATAAAATGCACCCTTGATTACGCATAATTGTTGCAATGAGGATAGTTAGATTTTTGTTTTATGACAGCGCAAGTCCGTAGAATACAAGGCCTGCAGCTACGCCACACGTAAGCATAGTAAAGATGGTAGTGTCCTGCTTGTGAGCTATTCAGCAAAAGACCAGCTGCACTCGTAGTCTAGAAAGCCCGGCAAGGTTCGCAAAGAAAGCTTCGTTTTAATATTCGTATTGCCAATTTGGCCAGTGGACCTTATCTTCGCCAGCTACAAAAGCAGTAAGGTGCCTCAGCGCCTCCATCGGCAGGCCAATGGAGCGACACATTCTCCCAGACTGTACCGGATTCCAGGTCGTCCTATGGCATCCAGAATATTTCGAGATCTTAAAAGGGTTAAATATATTTTTTTAAAATCTCAAGCTGTGCTATATTACTGTGCTATTAGGTTTTACTTCAGCTTTTCTCCCTCTTGTTCTTCACTGAGACAGAGAATGCCCGTAGAAGACGCTCTCGGGCATGCCAGTACAAAATGGCGGCATCGGGGGTCTTTATTTCAGACGCTAGAACATGGCGTGGCGTTCAGGAGTAGGGTTAAGGGAGTGGGTGGGAATCATGGCGCAAGCTGGACAGTTAGGTACTTCCGGGTTTCTTCTCCCGTGCCGTGCGGTGAAACGCCTGCCACGCGCTCCATGTCCGCATGGCGATCGCGAATCGCGAATGAGTGTCCAGCACAGCATGCAGAAGAGGACGAACATCGCCGGCGAGTGCGACTTCTCCCGTTAGAGGAGCTGAGTTGCGGACGCTGGGTCTTTTTCCAGTGTCTCCGCTCCCTGCGTTTTCTTTTTTTCGGTGCTTCGAGAAACTCGGCTGCGGTGCTGTCTGGACGTGCTGGAACCACCGGTGTCCTTGAAGGAGGGCGTGACTGGGTTTCCTGTGCCTCGGTGATGGCGACGCCTGCTTGTGCTATCTCTCGTACTCATCGGACGTCGACGACTGCGAGCAGATAAGCAAACGAAACAACATTATGCAAATTCACTTAATCATTCAAAAAGGAATTAGAAATTGAAGGCTGCGACAGTGATGCAACCAGGTAACCTCATAGGCTACCGGGATGTGTTACGGAAACGGAACCAGTAACACGCCTCAAGAGCCAATGGCACCGTTGTGTTACGGAATCCGTTCTTTAAAGGGCCCTCCACCAAGTCTGGACATGTTGAGCTGACAAGCGTAGTGCATACAGTGCACGCTCACGACCGTGTCTGCTAATAATTACATCGCCACGCGCCGCGGAAAGAGCTGAAATTTCAAACTAAACGTCCTTTGCCCTTCTCGTCGAGGGCGCCGCACTCTAAGACGGTGCGATGATGTACATCAGCAAGTGCGCCTACGTACATGTATATGTTGTGACGTCGCTCACAGGGACACGTGACACTTCGATATATATTCAAGGCAACATCTGCTAATTCTTCCATTTCGCCTACTTGTTCCCACGTCATGCAATCGCGTGCGCTCAGGACGAAACTATGTCATTCTCTACTTTGCTCTAACGCGCGATCATGTTCTGTAATCCGCTTGTGTCTGCCTAAGTGTTCGTGTAGCGCTGACTTATACCGCTAATCAGTTGTTTACGTGCACAGCGCGCAAAATGATGCGCTGCGCGAGACGAGACAAACGCAACAGCTCGCGCTCGCGTCCGTCAACGGAAATGCGCCGCGCAGCAAAAAAAAAAAAACATGAGAAAGGAAATAGATCGCGGGACCCATGACGTATGCGTCACGCGATCCTCCAGCTCCGGTATGGGAGAACGCAGGGAAGGAATTTCGCTTGCGCAGGCTAGACGGGGCAAGTGGAGAGAGAGCCCTCGTTGGCGGTGACGTTCGCCTCCGGTAATCATGGGTTGGCGGCAATGAGATATTTCTATCTCGGCTATTAATGAACCAATTTGAAAAATGCTTGCAATAGAACGCTCCCAAGAGGGCACGTAACAAGTTCCAGCATTTAAACGAAATTTGCTATGTGGCCTGGTGACGGGCCTTTAACGCGTTCGCCGCTCATTCGGTCCGCGCCCTCTACCTGCGTTAGTCACGCTTACTGCTATTATTTCTTCACTTTTTACGCTTTTTAATATACACAATGCACTGGTACTGAAATAGATGTGCGGAAAGTTTCAACCGCATGCCTTCCATCCTCAAACTGCCAGAATTGTTTCAAAAATTGCACACATACTGCATCGTTATGCGCGGACACTCGTAACGCAAATATAGTAATTTTCGTAATTAATAGCGGTTGCAAGTTGAACCTGTGAAGTATATTCTTTGTCATTCTAACTAGCATATGCACAAAGTTTATTTGGATCTTGGAAGATTTTCTTTTGCCATACATGCGTCTTTTCGTTTTCTGATATGGTTACTCATAACTCAAACCCCAACTGCCACACTGCACAGGCATGCTAGAAGTGAACTTTGTGAGCATACGACACGACACATGAGCAACGGTAACCCCTTTGGCCACTGGCGCAGTAAAACAAAGGGAAGCCACAATGAAAAGGAGGTTCTGTTTTCTCAGTCTTTATAGCTGCTCACAGAGGTTATCCATACTTGTTGGTGGGCTAGTTAGTTCATCTTATTCCGCAAAGTTACGATGCCACCCCCCTCCCCCCCTTTAGGGCAGAAAAAAGCTTTAGGACAGGAAAGAGCGTCACTTGCAAATAGCTTATTGAAAGCAGACGGGGTCACCTTTATAAGAGAAGGTGGCCATGTGTGCACGTACATTTGAGCACAATACTTAAACAAAGTTTGCGTGATTATCCAATCATACAGCGCAAAAACTGGCGTTCAGGGCTGCGTAAAGCCGCAGACATATCGCTAACAAAGATGTCATGTTTCATATGTTGATGAAATACGCCTCCATTAATTCCCATGCCAAAGGATCCTTGCTTTTACCAAGAATGCGTATATGGAAAAGATCTGGCTCACACGTGCAGGAATCGTAGTGCATAGGTAAGTTTGCATTAATCTTATCCTTGACAGACAGGTCGTGTTCCCTTGTACTATCGTTGATGCAGACGACTTGTCTGGCCGATATAGAGGGTGCCCCAGGTAAATATTGCCAGAGTTTAAAAATATGCAAATGCCACGCAGCTGGACATAATAAAGGTAATGTTTGAAGTTGCTTGCAGATAAACAATATTTTTTCATTGCACCTAATTAGCCAATTAATCTGAATTATTCAGCTTCTCAAGTGTTATAATGAGATGAAAAGTGTCAATGAGAAAATTGAAACATGAAACGCTATCAGAAACGCAATTAGAAACGCAATGAAAAACGATCGGCAAAACAGATTTATGTAGCACGTACTGAGCAGCAGAAAGCTGTATCGGGAGTTTTTCGTGTCGCTCTACAATTTTCGCATTGGCACGTTTGCTCTAATTACAATATCTGAGTATATTAATTAATAAGACTAATTGCCTAATTAGACTGAATGAAATAAATTGTTTGAGTATCTCCAAGCGACGGCAAAGAACATTAGCTTTGTTCTGGACAGCTACGTGGCATTTGTATATATTTAAACTCTGGCTAATGTTAGCTGGCAAACTCTGTATACCCTGCCGCAATTAAGTGGAATTTCGTACACCACACCGACCGCGCAAGTCACATACGGTCTTTATGATATTGCAACAAAGGGTTAGGTTGTGCGGGTCTGAGATGCGTTGGCACAGGCCAGCAAGCTTCCGTGGAGCCGAAAAAACAATAGATAATTTGTACTTCCTGGTCACTTTCTTTCGATTTCGGGCCACTTTATGCATGTACGTAACAACTTGCGGCTTTTTTTCTAGTGGCGGCTTGGTTTTCCACTTACCGTCTAATTTTTGAAGGAGCGTTCCCTCGACTGAAACCATGTTAGAACAAGGGTATCCGGTTGATCGTAGCCGTGCAACCTGACAGTTAAAGCTTTCCTGCATGTTGTGAAAACAAGACCTCACCAACGCCACCTGAATACACATGGAGGCCATTGCCCTTTTAACAAGTTTAGTATGCGCCGAGTCGAATGGTAAAAAGCCGAAGCACGCCGACGCTGAACGCAGGAACGGGCGCTTGAGCTGCATTCTAAATACTTGCCCTGTGGGATGATGTTCGTCTGGATCAGGGATCACAGACAGTACTGTTCATCTGAGGTGTTTCTAAAGGTATTGCGCCGTCCATCAACAGGGACTTGCTGCACTCACATGGCGTCAACTGCGTCTTGTCACTTATTCTTTTGTCCCGGTGCACAGCGCGTTACGCCTACTGCTCGTAATGAATCACCAACAAGCCCAAGTTACCATCTTAGTGAACTAAATGCTTGTTTAAGGCGACAGGACGAAGAAGAACAAAAATAGGTGCTAACCGTGGTTGCCCTAGCGATCGTGGATGTAAATATCCACATTAACACTCCCGCGTGTTTACCAGAGTTTGCCTACAAACTCGCGCACGCGGCGAGTGATAATGAACACTGAGAGAGGAGCAGCGGTCGCCGGTGCCCCTCGACCTTCTCGTAGCCTCCGTTATCGGCGGCCAAAGTCAACAGGCGGCCGCGCATTGGAGCTGCCGGCTCCTCTCGCGTTTTGCAGCAGGGGGTACGCACTAGCTCATCGTGCATATATTGCCACTCCAGGCGAGCGCCACTCGCCAAGCACGTCCCCATTATCGCATGCACAAGCTACGCCGGCCTTCGACTAGCCAGTGCGTGTGGACTTTGAGACGGCGTCAAGAGGGTGCAGCGACCCCCACCGAGTCATCGGAACTCGTCCGCGGATCACGTCGCCAGGCATAGACGCAAGCTTCGGTTATAGCGTTACCCTGCTGCTTGGTTAAAAAAAAAAGATATTGTACGGTTTTATGCGCCCAAAACCATCATATGATTATGAGGAACGCCGTAGTGGGGGACTCCGGGTTAATTTTTACCGCCTGGTGACCTTTAACGTTCACCCAATGCATGGCACACGGTTTTTTTTTTTTCCAATTGATCCCCCATCGAAGTGCGGCCGGCGCGGCCGGGATTTGATACAGCGCCCTCGGGTTTAGCAGCGCAACGACAAAGACACTGCGCCACCGCGGGGGGTGCTTTTTGGTTCAATATGTGAATTATGATCCTGACTATTACCTCTGTCACCTTCTATCAGAATGAAACTTCTGGCTACTACACGCCTACATACATATATGCCAATTTTAAAATCGATGATAAGCTCAGTATATACCGTTATAATGGAGCCGCTTCTTCAGAAATTCAAATTCTTAAAGATGTTTGTAAACTGTAACATCCATAGGGCTTTGCTAAAGTTTCATTTTCCTTACAGATAGACAAATACCAAAAGTTATTGAGCGATGATATTCGTGCTATCTTTCACCGGGAGTGCTTAAAGTGCTTGCAGTTTTGTAGACAGCGTTATTAAATATTTCTCAGAGATTGTCTAATTGTTTCTATTTATAGCTTCGTTTATTTGTGTCTGCTGATAACAGTATGACTACTGGTCATTGGTTTCTCTACAAAAGAAAGATTGTGAGTTAAAACTTTCCATTGTACCGGAAGGAAACAAAGGCTTAGATTTATTTTACAGCCTCTATAGCCTAAATACGCAGTGATTTAATAAAGCTTTATGAATTCCAAGTCATATAATGGCGCTGCTCGTGGTAGATATTTTCTTCCTTAGTCACAGTTCGCTCAAGTTTCCGTATCTATTTCGTTGCAACGTTAGCATACTTCATGTACCTATTCTTGCAAGCTTATAACACACCATTCTTTTGTTCGCTCGACAACACATTTAGCGTACCCAAAAGCGTAGTCTTTACAAATGAACTTGGAGTCAAGAAGGTTTCTGCCGCAGATTTAACTCCATGTGTCGGTGTCACTGTTTGGAAAGTTAGCATTCACTATGCAAGTTTAAGAGAGGAAATACACCGTCAATATGCGCAACAGAATGCCCGTTATTGGTACGCCACAAATTTTAAGGCATGAAAATGATACTGCCCTGATTGTTTTGTTGATTTATTCATTTAATTATTCATTCATTCATTATTGTGGTTACTTTTTCAATTCATTAATTCGCCGAGGTTATGCTGATACTCTATTTACTGACTGATTTGATGAAATCGGAAAGGTCATCGAATGCGTCACCGGCCTCTTCGTGACAATAACTTCTTGAATGCGGGAAAGGAGCTGCTCTGCTTATCGTGTTCACTTACGTTTCGTTTTCGTCACGCATTTCTTTCAAGATTTTCTAAGCAGCTTCAGGCTGCATTGTGCTAGGCATGTCACTTGAGCCGCGGAGAGAGGACTAAAGATCTCCGTTCGTTGTAGCAACATTCCTGTTTAAGGCCCATGCGCACATTCTGATAAATAAGAAGCTGGAACCTTTAATCACTCGTAAATCGACCTCGACATTAGCAAAGGGGCACACGCATATCATTTCGTATACAGCTAAGCAGAAGGTATCCTACTAGGGAGGCATCATTAATCAGACAGAAAGCCTTTGTGTGCGACGGGCGGGCATTGCGCCCGAGAGATGATGACAGAAGGCTCTAATGTGACTGGGCTTTGACAGCCTGTGTTGCAGCAGCTACTAAACATTTCCGGAATGCAACGATAATGTCGGTCCTGGCGGTCGCCGTACTTCATTCGGAGTAGCACGCGTTTCATCATAAAGCACAATCCAAAAATCCATACACAAGGCGATTCGGTTTCGACGGAGAACAAAGAAGCATACAAAAAGATCCAGCCATGTATGGATCTTTGCTACACTTCCATCTATACCTTTTACGCGTGTCACAGCCACAATTAAGGCCACGACGAGGCCTCTGCGTCGCCCTATTACCCACCACTTGATTGCTGTGGTGGGTGATTGCCATGCTTATGCCAACAGCCGCGTTCTTTTGAAGCCGCGCCCGGCCTGCAGCGTGTTTCCCATCGCTCTCCACACGCGATGTTATCCGTATACTGATGTGCACTGCGACCCACACAGGATCAAAGGAAGGTCGGTGTGTTTGAACACGCAGGTCATGTCTCCATCGCAACGTTTGGGCTTGGCTAACAGCGCTGCATTCGGCACCTACTACCAATCCCAAAAGTTTCTGGCATGAAAAAGGATCCAAATTAGGTTTTTGGTTCGGTTGGTCACTTGCGGTTTTAGCTTGCCCATAGGTGCAGAATTTTGGGCGAGAGCGAAAGACAAAACGCACAGTCATGCTAGAGAACATGCACCACGGACGTTTGGACAGGTAGGTACAGGCCGAACAAGACAGCAGCGATAGGCTGTCTATGATTTTGACAATAATATTCATTATGTTAGTAACCTTTTGGGTTGGCTTTATCTTGCAAGGCGATCTTCGTATTATACGTTAAGCCTGCAACGAAGGATCATGAATGACTATTTTAGTGCCTTCTTACGTTGCATTCAACCTGAATACAAACAACCAAATTCTTTTGTATTCTTCTTCTAATCGACGCTTAATTCTCAGCTACATTCAAAGTCAAACTTCCCACTAGTTGGCCGTCACGTAAGCAAGAAAGCTAGTTCTGCACTCGTAACGTTTATCCTTCATATCCAAAAAGTGTGAGGAAACACAATTTAGTAACAAAGTCATGATATGTTCAAAAAATGTGTACAAACCATCGAGCCGCCTGAGAACCGGACCGGAACGCTTCTTCCGAACCTGCAAAAGTCAACCAGAATAAAAATTTCTCATAAGAACCCCCCAAAAATAGTTGGATTACTAAGTATCCCTTAGAAACGGTACCGCTAATGTCTAGTGTTTGTTTTTATCTCTCCTTGTGAACAAACTCATTAACCACAACTAAATATTCGGCAAAGTACGAGTGTTTTCTCTAGTATGCATTCGAACAGGCGCGTCAGATTGAAAAGCGGTAAGAATCAAGCAGACAAGTTCTTGCGCTTAGTTATACTGAAAAATACGACCCGCCATCTTGCCGTAAACATCCTATAAGCTTATCCTAGGCATAATATTCGGCTTCAGCGAATAAAACACGCCTGCGTCACACGCACTGCTGCATTTAGAGACGACCGCAAAATATAGTTTCCTTTGTTAATTCTTTCTCGCTATCTCTCTATCTCTTCGTTCTCAATTTCAGGCTTGCCTCTAGGCAACGTAGCACACTACGCGTGTTCGGGGCAGCACTAAGCACTACCGACAAAAATTGGCATTTTCGCCCGAGGACGAAGCATTAAAAGAAATTGCAAGGCGCTCTGAGGCGTCTCGAGTTGCACTCAAGACGCCTCAGAGCGCAGTTTGCGTGACAAAGAGCGTGCCAGCTCTACTGCAGGTGTCGCCCCACCCCAGTGCATTGGATAATACCAAAGGAAAACATTCGGCGTTGGTCAACGTCCAAAGCAAGGATGATTTAAATTTAGCTTTGACGCTCTCCACAGCGTAGTATGCACAGAGCAGCTGCTGAGCGGGAACCCAAATGCGTATGAGCACAACATTGATGCCAGCAGTAGGAGACAGCACGCTGCCCTTGTTCTGGCAGAGCCAACTGAGTGGAGCGTGACATTGCGTCCACTTGGCATCGTCACTTTTGGAGAAAAATACACTAGGCGTCACTGGAGATCTTCTAATCGACCACCCGTGGACCATGCATGCGCCGTTGATAGCAGGACATCACGATAGCAACGGCGCCGACAGCGGCGCCAATAGCGACGGTGCAACTGCGGCTGAAGCGACCGTATAATTGCTGTCGCAATGACGTCATTTTTATCTGTTTCGTCATTCTCCATCAAATCTGACAAACGGCGCTCATCTTAAGTGCGGTTAGGTTACCAAGACGTTTACGTATATTGCCACCAAGGCTAACAGTCGGATAACTAAATAATCACTACCGCATTTGCTCACTGTCGTGTAAAATAGAGTGTAAGGCCTCAAAATGGAGAAAGAAGATACAATTTCTAAACAATAAATTGAAAGCGCTGAAACGTTTTTTTTTTTTCTTTCATAATATAATCTCTGTCGGCAAATTATTCTCGGAGAGCTTCTAAGCGTCGAATAAGGAGCCTGAGAACTTCACCAGTGCGAGAATCATCCAGTAGTGAATTCATTGGGCGAATGTAGTTATTGCTGAAACGAGGAACCCTGGACGATGATAGCCAAGCACCGTGTTTGTCGAAGCCCGTATTTTAATCCCTCGTTAATTATCCTAATACCTCACCGGTCGGAGTTTCATCCTGGCGCGTTTCATTTATGCTACGAAGTCTCAAATTAGGCGAGCGAGATTTGTTATCTTGAAATTTTGATCCTGCGACACGGAATCAGTAACGTGGAAAAATTATAGTGATCTATCTTATTATCATTAAATGTATTTAAGGAGAGGTTGGTGCCTAAGTGTGGCTCCGGATACTGCTCTTCTTTTACATGATATATTATTATTGTCTGAAAGTTGTCAAGGATCACAAAAGTGGAGTCTCACTACTGAAATATAAATAAATATTCACGCAACAGAAGAGTTCACATAGCATAAATACTCTCACAACCGAAGTGTTGATACGCAACCCATGAGTTCATACAGCATAAACGTTCACACAACCAAGATATTCACCCAGAAGATGCTGGGCCCTTGAATGCCGCATTCCAAATGCAACAAATACAGATGCTACATGAACACAAAGACACAATGAACATGTAATTAAGGCTGGCTGTTAATAATAACAGTGCGAGCAATAACTGTTGTGTGACTTCAAAAATTGTACTAAGGTACGCGCAACGATGTTTTGAAGTTTTTCTGTTGGCCATGGACCTAAAATTTTTGCTAAGGATAGTGGCGGTCTATCCAAGCAATGTAGTTTTTACGAAGGTTCCTTTCGGGGAGCATCATGATTTTTACGGTGTAGAAGGTGTTTTATTTCTTCTTCGGCATCTTCGCATGACCATGTAGCACGGTCAGTTATTCTTATCCTACTATGGCCAACTGAATTAAACCATGTAGTACGTGAGTATGGCTGGCTGTGTCAAATGCAAGCTTTATGTCTAGAAGCACTGCAATGGTGATTCTTCCGCAGCCACTGGCGCCTGCGGAAGCCCACAATATTTTCGGGTAGTGCGTTGGTGCAGTCTGTTCACCACTGAAGCCTAACATCTATCATCTTTTCCATAAGTTCATATAGGCAACTTGTCAGACTGACAGGGCGGTAAGAATCTAGCGATAAATGAGTTTTACCAGGTTTTAGTATCGGAACCACTCATGCAATTTTCCAGGAAGGAGGAAGACATTCCAATATCCACGCATCATTCAGTAATTTTAACAAAGTTTTGGTAGCCATATAGGACACAGGTTTTTCAGGGCAGCATATGTGACCCCATCAGGTCCAGCCGATGTCCTCTGGCGGCACGGTAAAAGTGAGTTCTTTAATTCTTCTAATGAAAACGGCTGGTCTAAGTCATGATGATGGTGATTGACAGAAAAATTTATCTATGCTTTGACCTCTTCGAAAGAGTTACTATATTCAGGTGTGGTTACTGCGGCACTAGGCCGTCTATTAAGCTAACATAACTCGTTTGCAACGGTCGTTTCCGGTACTTTCTGGACTAAAGCTAGAGTTCTAAATGTTTGTTGGTGCGTTGCTGGCCTGTTCCAAGAGTGCAGAACATTCCATAATTTTGATTCAAGTATAAGGGGAGTAAGTGACGTGCCGAATTCTTGCGAGCGTTTTTACCTAGGTGCTCTGGCTGACGACCCATACAATCATATATCTTTTGACATTCTCGGTAATCTTCAATAAGGCCTGTGCGTCAGTATTTGCTTTCAGCTCTGCGGCGTATAACTCTGAGCCTTTTGTATTCAGAGTCTGCACCAGCGTAACCTTCAGGAATCTTAACAAAATTTGAACAAAGGTTTAACTTATAAGCGATAATAGACTGTCTGTATCATTGACCGCATCAGCTTGACTTGAATGTGATATCGAAATGCCTGCCAATTTGTTATCTTTGCAGAACACCGATTAGGCGAAAATCGTAGTCTAGAATTCTGCATTACAGAAGGAAAATGATCACTACCCCTGCTTTCAATGTCGGTTCGTCGTGTTGCTCCACATGCAATATCGTTCGAGGAAAGCGTGAGGGCCAGGCAGGTAAATTAAAACCCGTAGCAACGGGTTTAAAGTTAATTAAAACTCCCGTAGGGATGTCACTGAGCCGTCATTCAACAAACACAAACTACTCTTCTGAATTGCTTTTTACAGGTCTTTTCCATGACGTCACAGTAGGCGCTTTCCCACATGAAATTATGCGCATTGAAATCTCCGTAAAATATTACATCTGTTGTGTATTTCTGAAAGAGGCCTGTCAAAGTGAAAATTTCAATACTTGAAGAAGGTTGTAAATAAACAATAACTATAGCGATATTCCCTCGGTAAAATCGAACTTCACATGCTACGTATTCTGCTGTGCCTGACGCTGCGGCACTTAATAACGCTGACGGCAGGTCTTATCGAACACAGATCATCGTTTTGCTTAATCCTGAAGATCGAGAGGACGTATAAACAACGTAGTTAGCTAGTCTAAAAGCATTGTCTACACCGGCCTCTGTAATACATAACATTGGAAAGGAGAGCTCAGCCAATAGTTTTCTAAAATCCACACACTTAGAGCGAAGACTATTTGCGTTCCACTGGAATACGACTACATTTTGATGGCAATTATTCATGCCCCGCCTGTATTGTGGCTGATGTAGTGTTCTTTAATATACTAGTTACATCGACAATACGATCTTGACCTCCAAGAGAATATTAGCCTGTGGAATCGCGGCAAATGTGGCTTTTAAAACACAAAACAACATTGGTATGACAAGTTCAGGTATATACGCAGAGTTCGCTTCTTTCCTTACACTTACTGATTGCGGTGTGCTCGTATTCTGTCGTATGTTAGCCATGTCGTTGCTCTTCTGACGAGATCCCTCCTGAACTTCTTCGAGCTTGACATTGGCATGGTGATGTCTCAAAACTTTGCCCTCGGTGTTGTGGTCCCCTTGAGACTTTTGCATATTGCTTAGAAGTGTCCTGATGCTTAGGCGCTTGTGGTCGAGGTGGTTGCGCTGGGTTCATCGTATTCGTGTTTGGTTCCCGTGCACCGCGCTGTTGTGTGCAACCATAGAGAATGTCATGTTGGCATAGAAGAGAGGCCGCTTTGTTCTACGGGTATCCATAAAATTATGCAGTGTTGGGCCCATTGCAAATCGCGCACTTCGCTTGTCTTTAGACTTGGAATTTTTGTGATGGTGGTCTTTTGCACATATTTTGCAGCGCCTTGTTCCTCGGCTGTTTTTCGCTCAGTGACCAAATCTCTGGCAGTTGTAGCAGCGTCTAGCTGGCTCCAGGTATTCCTCAACTCGATGGCTAGTGAAGCCAAGATACATTCCTTCTCGGATTGATCGGTCACAGCGGAATTGCAAAATTACACTTCTCACAGGGCGCGATTCCACGGCGCCATCTTCTTGACCTATGTGACGGGTTTGGCGTCTAGCTGATGTCACTCCTGCCTCTCTCTAGTATTCTTTTAATTGTTCTTCTGTGTATTCTAGAGGTACGTTTCTGATTCTTCCAACATTTAGTATGTATAACTCCGGAATAAATGGCTTCACTAGTAAGCCAGTACACATGACAACAAGCTTTTGGCTGAGGTGAGTGAACTCAGTGACTGAGAAACTTCCGTCTTTGTTTACTCAGAACCTACATTCTCTTTTGCTATCGCGATTATTTCAGAGGCTACAACATTTGGGTTTACTTTCCAAAACGATTTCATTACTTCAATCAGTTGGAATACCACAGGAATTCCCTCAAACCATCTTTTTTTATATGTCACAAGAGTGAATTAATTTGCCTCCCCATCACATTCAATCTCTTCTTCTTCGCTAAGGGAGTACGTCGATGTTTTCTCATTCATGTGGTCGATCTCATCTTCTACTCTCACCTTTTTGCACAGCTTGCTTCGTCCGACATGCTGTCAGCATTCCTCGTTGCTTCCACAACGAATGTTGGTGGTCGAAAGTAGGAGACCCTGGCGGCTCCAGCTGGCTCACAGACTCGTCGGTTCCGAAGCCTTGCTGCGGTAATGGTAACACTTACCACGCTTGCACATCCCCGTTGCTGCCTTGCCCCTCCGCCACGGTGGAAGTTGAACGACAGCGCTTGGTGCTGTCGCGCCGCTCACCGGTATCATTGATCGCTGCTGATGCTTTCCTCGAAGCCATAAGAAGTTTCCACGATAGCCGCTCTTGTGCTGTTGTTGTTGTCCTGAGTGACCGTGGCACATACCCACAGTGGGTGATTGGCCATGAATCGGGTGGTTCAACTAGGTGCATAAAATAATAATAATAACAAGGGAGTTAACAATTTGAGCGTTGGAGCTTAAAAGTAAACGTTTTGTGTTTGGAAAAAAAGGAAATTATCAAAAGAAAAACGGGTATAAAATAATAATAATAATAATTAATACTAGATAAGGAATAAAAGAAAGCTATGGTAGGGAGGGAGAACAATCACTCAAACATGGAAATCGATTGGTTTTAATGAGGTAATTTTGGATTGCCGCGCAAACATTTCTGTGACTGAACCCAATAATGGAGGCTCCAAAAGATAGGATCACAGGCACTGATAAAGTTAGACCAATAGAGCGAAGCGGGATTTCGAGTAGACGTTTTATTATAATAGAAAAACGTCTGCAAGACAAGAAATGGTCTATTGTTGCCGCTTCGCCACAGTATGAGCATTATGGTGAGGAGACCAGACGAGACCCATGGAGGTAAACGTTCAATGCAGGTATACGGCAGCGCAGTCTCGTGATGTACACTTCAATTTTCCGTGTTCGGCAAAAATCTCTGTGCCAAGGCTGTAGGATATGTCCGTAATCCACAAAGTTGGTAACTGCGGAGCCTGATATTGCCTGTATAATGACACTCCTGCGAAATCTAGCAGCAGTAACATGAGCAGTCAAAGGGCAGCAAGTGAGAATCGGGCCACTTATCGATGCCTTAGCTAAAGAGTCTGCAATTTCATTTTTGATTAGTTCTTTATGGTTAGGCACCCAAATCAAACGCATGCTTATCAGGTACCCAAGTACCAATGATTGAAACGTCCTCATCACGCGAGGAGCACTAGAAGCAGTAACGGATGAGCACAATGATAACGAATCAGTGACTATCACGGCTGACGTAATTTATGGTCCTGATTTGCGTAATGCCAGCACCACGGCCATGAATTCGGCTAAAAAGATCGGTATGAAATCTGGCAGCCGAAGAAAAACTGTCCAATCGAGAATCGGGGAAAACATTCCTACACCTGACTTTTCTTCACATTGTGAAGCATCTGTCGCAATCACAATGTTTGTTTGAAGATTTTTTAGATCATCTTGTAATATACCGTCTAGAATACGGTGTGGAAGTAATTTTGCATTATTAGGAAAAACGTCATCGAATTGAATATCCGTGGCAACAGCTCTGTTGGGAATAGGAAGTGCATCGCATATGCGCACGTCCAAAGAGTCAAGTAATTTTTGCACGAATATAATTTGCGGAATATGTAGTCGCGGCCAGATGACACCGAAAAACAATGCAGGTTGTGAAATAAAGATTGTTTGGGGATGACGCAGCGGTGATTCATAAATACTTAAGAACACCTGCACCGTCAAAAGCCGGAACCTGCACGAAAGAGGAGGAACACGGGATTCTAGATAAATAATAGAATTTGCAACAAATTTAGGAAGACCTAAACACAGACGTAATGCATCTCTTTCTAAGAGGATTAGAGGACGGGACATGTAGGCTGGAGCTCCAGAGAAGAGCACGCAACCAAATTCTAATACAGGGCGAACGTACATACGATGCCTGGCTAGCCTCGACAGCTACACTTCTTCCTCTTCCTCGTTTGCCAGATATTGTGCAAATGTTTATTACTTGACATAAATATTGCACTTTGAGAATAAGTCCCATATATGCCAGGCCTGGAGATACTCAGATTATTTGCATTCCGCCTGATTACACAATTAGTATTAATTAATCAACTTCTCAGATATTTTAATTACATGAAAAGTGTAAATGAGAACGTTGTAGAGCAACATGAAAAACTCCCGATACAGCTTTCTGTAGCTCAATACCTGCTACATAAGAGTGTTTTTCCAAGCGTGAAAGCAGTCCGCGAATACACGCCAAGTTGCCGCGCGACTGGCCGCTCGAGGAACTTTTCGTGTATTCGCAGGCTTCTTTCACGCTTGGAAAAACGTTTTTTATGCAGCACGTTCTAAGCAACAAAAAGCCGTATTGGGAGTTTCTTATGTATCTCTATGACTTAGGGAGCAGCTGTATTTCACACATGTCCGCAGTACACTGGAGTATGCATGCGTTTGCTAGGACCCATATACTACAGAACTCGCAGTTTATCTACGAGTTCCTAGATAAACTTGAGAATGTGCAAAACAGGGCAGTTCGGTTTGTCCTTGGCAATTATGATAGGATGCTTAGAATGACAGAAAACAAAAGGCATCGAAATGGTGTCTTCTTGAACACCGTCGTCGAAGTCTCAGATTAAAATTGATTCATAACATATACTACTCTAAAACGGGGATAGCTAGGGAATTGTATTTTCAGGCGCCCACCTGTGTTTCTAAAAGGCGAGATCACAAATTAAATATACATGACATTATTTTTTAGGGTGACGCATTCCGGTACTGTTTCTCTGTTCGTACTGTAAGAGATTGGAATACTCAACCACCTGGCACTGTCCTGTATTTGTTCAAATGATTTCTTCCATGACCTATGAATGTAATTTTGGGTGTTTGTTTATATGAAATGTACCATTCCTGCTGTAATGCCTGAATGGCGAAGCGGGTACTCAAGAAATAAACGAAATAAAATAAATAAGTGATTGTCTGCGATTGGTCCGCTTCCTCTTGCTTAGCTTACGTAGGATGGTCGAAAATTGCGGTGGCGCACAATGGAAGGTTAAATATGCCGTTAAAACATCCTGAGCGAAGAAGAGTTGGCAGAGCGATGCTCTATACGTGCTGAAAGAGCTCCAAAATGTTATGCTGCGATGAATTTTTTTTTATTCTACAGAAATAAATTCATTCTCCCCGGCATCTCCGACAAGCCAGTGCTAGAGCGATCGACGGGCAGCCATCTTCTGTTCCTTTCGAATCGGAGAAGTCTGCGGCTGTTTCACAAAGAAAATCAGTTATGTTCGGCAAATTAACGCAGCTTCATTTCATAGCCATCACTTTGACATGGTGAGTATTCATAGTTTTGTGACACCCTCGTGACAGACAGGCGAAATGGGCACCGCTTGAACCCTTTTGACAAATAGTGAATGATTAATGACCAGAAAGACGTAGAAACGGAAACGACTATTTGTTTCTTTTGTTCATTCAAATCGGGCATAATCCACGTGTAGGCGTCATGTCACATTGGGAGTCTTCGGTTTTCGTGACGTCGCGTGACAAACAGGCGAAGTGGGAATGGCTTGAAAAATTTTTGACCAGTGTGGAGGTCTGATTCCAGAAATAGAATAGAAAAAGTTCGGAATTACTCTGCGTTAAAGCGCCCATGGGCATTCTTACAATATGTGTTCCACAGTTTTTAGCGAAGCATAGTTATAACGATATGGGTTGGTAGTCAATCAAAGCTGTAAAGGCAGCTTTCTGGGAATGCGGCGTTCAGACGAATTCTGTGAGATATTGCCTCAAGGTAACGGGGAACCTTGTAACGTATAGTTTTGTTTTTGTTTTTTTGGCGGCATCTGACTTTTCTAACGGTACGAATTCCTAACGTGCTGTCTTCAGCTCACCGAATAGCGTCATTGGTGTGTGCTCGTAGAAATGATGCCGCTATAACTAGGAAGCCACTGAAAAATGTCATGGTGCCATTTTTTTGGCTAAGGTATGGATAGGTTCTCTAATCTCAAACAGCAGTTGTTCATGTGACTGGCGCTGCAGGGATGATAGCAGAGACTCAACGTTGCTTTCGAGTTGCTGAATGTGAACCATCTTGAAGGTAGTTCTTGGCTGACAAGGATAAGGACAGTACGAAAGGCTGCAACTTTCGCAGCCTTATACGAACAAATTATCACATATTATCATCTTTCTGCCCGCAGTCTCAATCACACTGGCTCAATACCTGAGAAATCAACATTGCAATTGTTCTAGGAACACACTAAGGAAGTTGTGGGGGAGTACTGATATACATTAACACTTAAGTGCTGGACGAGATACGCTTTAAAATAATGTTATCCTTCTTTGTTTACATGGAGTAATCTTCCTCTTTTGTCGTTTTCTGTTAAGTGCGTTCCATCTTAGTCCCACCATTTCGGTAGATGTCTTCAAGCTCGGGTGATCAGTCAGTCATTGGCCAATGTATTACTTGTGTCCTAGTGTGGTGTGAACGGCGCATAAGCTCTGAAGGATTGATTGATTGATTGATTGATTGATTGATTGATTGATTGATTGATTGATTGATTGATTGATTGATTGATTGATTGATTGATTGATTGATTGATTGATTGATTGATTGATTGATTCGGACTAATTTCGGCCACATAAGATTCTTGAACGGGGATGCAAAGCGCGGTATGCGAGTGTTTTTTCTGTCCCGACCAGGATGCCACCTTTGTGGTGTCGAATTGAACCCACGACTTCGTGTTAAGCTCCAGCCACTGAGCTACCATGGAGGATAGCTTTGAGTTCTGGAGTGTGGCATACCGACAAGCGCAGGTCTCGACTCTAATCTAGGATAACTGTGGCGCCACAAATATATGCTTGTAAGAAGTTGTTCTAAAAACAAATTAATATTTTCGTGAATGGCTTTTTCTAAGTATAATGCTCCGTTCTTGATTTCAACCAGTCTGTTTCTTACTTATTATAGGTATTGTGAACACATAATATGGCATGCCATTATTAGCAATTCCCTTACGCAGTTTCAAAGTGACTCTACAAAGTGCTTCTTTGCAGCGCAGTGCTTCTTCTCTAGCTTTATGTCAGTTCTGTACATAACTTCGACTTGAACGCCATAAGACACAATACTCACACAGCCGAGTTGCGACAGCGGGGAAGTAGCACTGAATTATTCTTCACTGCTTGCGTCCCGCTCATCGATTCAGAACTATCGTTCTGCTTTGAGCACCGAGACGTTATTTGTACGTGATACCGAATTCGGACATGACATGCCTGTCTAATGCATATTGTTGCTTTTCTGTGCGTAAGAATGAAAAGAAATACCTCCTGCGATCACTGAATACGCAAGAGGAAAACTTTCCAAACGTGATCAGACAATCCTTGTTATATTGTCACGGAACAGATAGTTCAATTATGGTGACAGAGACGCCGAGCTCGGAAACTAAATGAGGAAAGCCGTGTCTCCGAGTGCAAATTCCTGTTGACTTCTCTGGTAACGCGTTCCAAGTAATAAGTGGAAAATAAAGCGATTCCTTCTAGACTACAGAGCTGACACATTGATTTATAAAAGATCCTCCGCTTCGGGATCCCAGAGGCGCTGTAACGGCGGAGCCAAGAGGGAATAATACATGCTGCCACGACCGCCTTTCGCAGTTATTACAACTCCCACCTAAATCGTCCCGGAAGGGGAGCAATTAGGCGTAGCAGGTAAAAATAAGTTTGGAGCTCGCAGCGGCAGCAGACAGGAGTCCTGCAGTAACGGCATAGATGGCGGTTCACATAGTCGCCAGGTATTCGTCAGACACTGACGCTGGATGGAAGTGGCAAAACGAATTTCTCTCCTCTTCGGAGAGAGACGTGCTGGCTCTCGTGTCCCTTACTTCGTTGTCTTCTGTAGCTGTTATCTTCTTTAGTCGTGACAATATATAGTCACATGAGACCGCTTGTGTCTTCCGAACAACAAGTCTCCTACCAAGGTTGGCTTGTAAGCTATAACTAGAATTCTTTACGAAGCAGGAAGCTTCGTCAAATTTATAAGCGAGGTGAATCCAGATGGCGAAAATTGTCTTCAGGCATATATTTGCAGTGACGTACTTTGTCTTCTGTAGGCAACGCAAAATATGTTGGCGCATCGCCAAGACCTGGTATTATAAAGCGCCAAAAGTGGCTGTTACGTTAACGCACGTATACGCAACAGCGCTAACTTGATGTTTTCCGCCGCGGCAGCTTAATGGCTATGGCGTTGGGGTGATATTCTCAAGGGGAGGAGATAGAGCCCGGATGCGGTGGCCATATTTTGATGAGAGCTAAACGCAAGGACGCTAATGTGCCGTGCATTTGGTGCACGCTAAGAAACCCTAAGTGGTCGAAACTCATCCGGAGTCCCCCACTACAGCGTTCCTTATAATCAGGTACTGATTACGGCACTTAAAGCCTCAGAATTTATTTGTATTTACGATTTATGACCATGGGAAGAGCTTGGCTGAACGCATCGGGCAAGCGTTGTTGCAACCGCGCGTCTGTTATCGTTCAAAGCATGCTGACATTCTTGCAGCCTTCCTACCGGATGGTGTCCGCGTGTTTTAGTTGCAGTCTCAAACCACCGGAGCGCCTCTTGGCCAGCGCTGTTTTCTCATAGGTATTATGCACCGGCCAGAAGGCGCTATGACGCTCTCGTTCATCACCCCAGTGTCGCTGACATCAGCCGTTAGGGTCATCGTTCGTCTCAATGCAACGCATACGGCGTTGCCGAGGTGAAGCTCCGGAATGTTAGCGCTTATGTTCTCTTTCGCAAGCATGCTGAGTCATTTGAGGCAATGCACTTGGACGTTTTTGAATTTGACACTTTTGCCTCGTGATAAGCGATCGGAGGTGTCACGTCCGAATGTTTATTTCATTACTCCCATTTTGATCTCGCCGCTCGCAAGGTTGTGTGTTCTGACCGAGCTGTCAGCTGTGGAAAGCTTCAGTGCAAAGTGTTTATAGCTCACAAAGGAAACGCCGTAGCCAATAAACCATGGCGGTAAGTCGGTTAAGTCGACACTCACGTTCGCTGCCGCCACTATCGGTGCTTCCTTTCGCCGCAGCAAATCGCAGCGATGGCATCTGAAACGTCAAGCACTCGAATCCTACGTCGTCACAGACAAACATGAATCCATGGCGTGAGACGAGCGAGCCGCAATTCTTGAAGTGTAGTGGCTGTCACATGTCGGGGCATATAGCAAACGCAGTGAAAACAGACGCACGTGGAAATTCCAAGTCCAGTATACGCCATTGCCTTTCCCGCATGCATACTTAAAGGCAAAATGAAAAGTCTGTCAAATTCAATAAGACGCTCATATACGGATGCGGGAACCTTATAAACCATGCAGGTAAAATTTTGGGGAGGATTTTTCACTTAGGAGCGACGTAATCATCGGTTAAAATTGTGCTGTCGCTCCACCCCCCGTCGAGCGTCGCGCGCTGCTGATGACGTTGACGATGCTAGCGGAGACCGGAAACCGCGGTGTAATGACGTCAGCACTGGTGTTCCGTTCCTTCGCAGTCTCCGCGACGGCGCCTGACCGCGCTTGTTTCTGCGTGCGTGCCGTCATAATCTGCTTCGCTCGACCCTGCATTCCTTTGTGTGTATGTAGAGTGGTAGTTGACGTGCGCAGCATCAATTGAAGTGGTGGGCCGATCATGCCTGCGTTCTGTGTAGCCTACGGTTGCACGAACACCAGCGGCAGCGAGGATGTTCCATTGCTTCCCGCAAGACAAGAAGCTTTCAGCTAAGGGGGCGGCTGCTGTGAATCGAAAGAATTTCAAGCGCTCAAGAACAAGTGCTGTGCTCTAACCACTTTCGTGACGACGATTACTGCCAGAGTTTATCAATAATGCGTGAATGAGTGAGAGTACGACTTGCTGCTAGCAGGCTTCTTAAACGCAGCGCGAGAAGGTCGGGGAAACGAACACATGAAGACGGGGCGGGTGCGGGCGGACGGATCTGTAACTGGTCTTGGAAGACCTTATGAATACACGAACTCGCTCAAACCTGGATTTTGATTTACTGCTAGCTCCTTCGTGTTAGCACGCTGAACGGTAGGTGCATGTTTATCTCCCAGCCTTGACGCAGGTTTCGTCGCAAACCGCTGTTTTCTATCCGCACGTGTGTTGTGAAACAGCCTTCATGCAGTTACCATAACCCAGTGCAAGTGTAAATTTACATGTGTTATAAAGCCAGCGCACGCCTGGACGCTGCGCTCTCGCCTTCTCTCGCGCACAGAGCGAAACCGGCCGTCTCACGTAGCCGACGGAATTCGCCGCCTTTACGGCTCCTGTTACGAGTAGCGTGCGGATTGCGCGCTGATGAAGGTCACTACACGTGCTGCAAGAGCCAGAAAACTTTTCCCGCATGTAAACCGTCTGCGTAGATCGCCGACCGCTTTGGAGCAGCGCACAAATGCCGACGATCGCATCCTCGCTTACGTTCCACGAGGAGGCATGTAGGAACATAACAGTACAGTTGTTTGCCCGGAGACGAACTCACTGGATCGCTGAATGCAGCTTTGAAAAAAACATACTCACCAAAGAACATTTCTAACACGAGGAGATGCTAACACTTCGCTTTCGTTGCCGTCGAAATTACTGCTTGCTACCAGCATCTTTTGCTTCTTCGAGAGGCCGGCTCCTCACAATCGGCTCGTACATGTAGGGAGCAACGCCGAACTCCTCAGAGAAATGCAAGCTCTCGAAATTTACCATTACCGTCTCAGAAAAACAACAGCGCCATACCAGCTTGCACCGTGCTTCATGTGTAGCGGCAGCGGTCTGCCGCTATACGTGACGTCAGCCATTGCTGACTTCACGAGGCGCCTGACTAATCACAGGCGCAAACGATGCGGGCGAGCTGCCCCGAGTCTGCTGCTACGCTTTTCGTCAAAATAAAGTCAGTTGCGCTTTCTTTCGCTCAATTTCGATGCGATATTCGAATTCGGAGGGTTGAAAACCATTACGTACAGCTCTTCACTCATTTTTTCTGGAAAGCCCTTCAGCTTCCCTATAAGCGACATTTACAAAAAGCCGTAGATAGAAATAATTGAGACGCAATTTATTTATCTTTCTCCGCCTAACCGCACCGCAGACGCGCGCGATTACATCATGAATTTGCCTCCTGTCATATAGCGTCGTAATTCACTTTGTATTAAGGGCCGAGAGGATGCTTCCACCTGAAAATGTCAGCGTGGGTGGAAGGCAGTGCTTGTATATCGACCTGATCACCGACGAGGGAAACATCCATGGCAGCGGTGGAGAACAAGTCAAACATAACGTGCCAGGTCTGACAGCTCCGGGTGCCATGGGT
The DNA here is from genome assembly GCF_023375885.2 of Dermacentor andersoni. NCBI lineage: Eukaryota > Metazoa > Arthropoda > Arachnida > Ixodida > Ixodidae > Dermacentor > Dermacentor andersoni. The sequence goes on along the minus strand of NC_092818.1, from coordinate 179,343,879 downwards.
CTACGCGCTAATCGCTTCAGGTTTGTTTGTAGAAGCTGCAGCCGAAGGGAGCCTGCGTGTGGTCAAGAAAGGCTCTCCGCCATCATGGCGACAGTCACTGTTTCAGTAGCTTCTCTCAGTGCCTCCAAAACGCCTACGTTTTGCAGCACCGAAGTTTATAAAACCAGCGCAAAACTAGCCGGTGCTCAATTGCAGGGCAACATGGTCAGCAGCGACAGAGGCAGTGTCACTAGAAATCCTCCAATGCGCAGCTCGAGTCCGCGCCATTATCATTGTGTGCCTTCTATATATATTTGTTTTTGCGCGTGTGGGGTCTAGTAAGACTTACTAACATTTCAAAAATAGTTTCAGGTTTATTTCTCTAAAGTGATGCGATTGTGTAAAAACGTGAACAGAATTCCTTTCGTTTCGAATGGCCTAGCGTATAGACGCCGTCGTACCTTCGTCTTTGGTCGCACTATTTCTCGCAGTGCGCAAGTGTATACGTCACTCTTAGGCCGTGTGCTGTTGTCAGGAATCGACCACAGCAAAAAAGATTTTGTTGCTAAAAATGTGCGTGCCACACCACGCTAGTGTGTAACAAGATTGCAACATGCTTTCATTCACCGGAACTTTCCAAGACATACGCTCAAGCCCGACAGCAAGCTAAAGATGGCGATCTTTTCAGGCGCCACTGCAGCGCGACAAGTAAGTGTACGCCATTTTTTATAGAGCAATTTTTGAAAAGCACCGAACTTCCCTTCATAGTCACTGAACTTGGGGCTCTCGATGCAGGGACCGAGACTTGGTCTGAAGCACTCGTAGCCTGTTTTATTTCTATATTCACATTTTACACCGTGCAATAAGTCAGGCTGCGTAAGCAACCACTCAAGGTGCCTGCCTAGTCTCGCTATTTCTTTATCACTTTTAGCTCGGACTTTTTTCTGTATTACGTGACGGAAAATAACGCTGATTAAATGCAAATTATTTTTCACAACGCCAACCAAGTAGTACGCAGAGCAAGGACCTCCTTTAATGCTGCTTGGCATGCTCGAACGCTACGTGCGCTCTCCCTTCCTGGCAATGCTTTTAGCCGCACAAGCCAATCGTGAAGGTTCTGAAAGCCCATCGGAACATGTTTTTTACATAAAATACTATCTGCAAATGAGTTAAAGAAAAGTGTAAAATAGCTTTAAGAAAGTACTCTGACATGAGCGCGTCCTTGCCCCGACCTGTTTTTCCTACACTCCGAGTGACCTGCTGCAGCGTTCTTTCGCAAAAGAATTTGGGCTTCTACGATTACTCATTGTTCATTCTTTCTACTTACTTTACTAGTAATTTCTTAGCGTATGTGTCTTTGTGCGTGTGTGTGCGCGCGTTCGCATTAAGCGATCCCACATTTCGTCTCCAATATATCGTTTATTGTGTCTTTTGCAATCCTATACTCTGTTGCATCTTCTCTACCAGGCACTCGCTGTGGTTATGGTCCTGAGGGTTCGCTATTGCCAAAGGGGAGATAGACGACCGGATAACGCATTTATTCTAAAGCGTCCTCGTCAGGATAATACCGTAATTGCTTTAAGGTAGATAGAACAGTGTTGTGTTGTTGCGCAATGCATTTTAGAAGCACATAAGAACAATCGCTATTTCTTTTGTCTTCATACTGGCGCGTGCATGTCGGCTAGAAGGAGTACAAAGTCACGATTGTCACTGAGCTCAATTCTTTGGTTCTATAAATACGCAGATGCTTCGTATCTATGACTTCCTATGGCGGAAGGGGTTGTCAGCCATTGCCTCCAGTGTGGGCAGCTCACGCCAACGTTCTGAAAAGGCGGATGATAGGCGCCAATTGTTTCGAATGAGCAGTGACAGTTTCGCTTATGAACTTCCTCAATGTTTAATGACGTTTTGTTTAGCAGCGTGCTGTCACTACCGCGTTCTAAAAACATATCCACCACTTGGACGTCCTTGACCTTTACACAAAGCCGCCGAAGCTCGACAATGCTTCGACGCGTGACTAGATCTGATGTCCTATGAAACACCTCAGCGGGTCATCGAAACGTGTCCCACCTTCTACTCTGTGAACCAATTTCACAAGCCCCAAATCGCATTTGTGACAGTAAGAATGATGTCGCAATGGAGCCCCGCAAGCTTGGTATACAAAAAAAAACAAAAATACTGACGCAGAACAGCCGCCACAGTGTGGCTATATTGAAGAGATGGAAGATTACATGTTCCCTATTGATTGAAGGTCCCCATCTTGCACACGCTGAGGTACACGGACTGGAGGCGAAAGCTACGCGTATGTACCTGCGACATTTAAAATAAAATATATGGTCAACAATCCCAATGTTGAAAACTTTCAAACCCGCACGGGGTCATGTGAGGCAAATATCGCTAGCTGATTAATATGTGCCTTGGAACAGAAGTGAGACTGCGCAGTTGGAAGCTTTCGTTAGAAATTACTCGCCAATGCAATGCGGAGCCAGCTTTGTCAAAGGCCTCGAGTTAGAAGATGTGGGCACAACCTAGATGCTACAGGTTTAGAATGTGGTCACAGCATATACGTGCAGTATAAATCGATTGACCACAACGCCAAGGCGTTTTCTTTCTATAGGTTGTGCTGAAAGCTACGTGGCGCTTTCTGTAGTCGCGCATACGAACACTTTATGAGTATCAGTAACCATATTGATAAACATGTGTCGCCGTTCACTAACAAGTAGTGCATGAGGAAGCGTTCAAGGCGTTGAAATTAGCCCGTGCTTAACTTTCAAATTAACAGCAATTATTAAAAGTAGCCCATCTTTACTGCCAGTGACAAGCTTCTGGGACGCCTATTCGGCATGATATATATATATATATATATATATATATATATATATATATATATATATATATATATATGAATTTAAAGAATAGAGAGACTAGATTCCTCCTTAGCTCTGCGTTGCCCAACGTATCATATTTCGCTACGCTGAGTTTGATATCGCAACATTCTGATTTGAACACGGGAAATTTAGTGCACTGCCTGTAGCATCGTCTTTTAAACTAGGTAACTGGTCTTGAGCGGTGAATTGTTCAGCAAACCAATTTCTAAATATTAACCAAAACTTAATATTTATTGCGATAGCAATTATGTGGACACCACAGGAATATTTCCGTCATCACCGTCGCCGGGATGCCCCGTAGAAGTCTTAGTGCGATAACATTGTGGCCGCACGCCATATGCTGTGTGTGGGAGTGAAAGCGTGCGAGGGTGAGCCTATCAGATGGTGGCTCCATCTCGCGCGCGCAAGGGAGGAAGGTGGAGAGGAAGCGCACCGTCTCCCATCGCGCGCAAGGCACCAGGTGCGGGGGGGGGGGGGGGGGAAGGGGGGCTCGACTCTGCGCCGGCTGCTTATCTCGCGGGTGAGCGTGGCCGCGTTGACCGTATATTGAAAGCCATTTGTAATGAGTAGAGTCTAGGCGCGCGGAGGAGTGATAGCTCCGCGTGCGCTGCGTTCTCGCCAGACAGTTAATTGGCATCGATGCTAGAGGCTGCACGAAGGTCAACTCGCTGGCTGCTGCTGGCACTCTTACTAAGGCCAGCGTTTTGACAGGGAATGTCCGCGGTGATCGAGATGTGTTCATGTTTGCCTGTGTGTGCGCGACACCATGCTTGTTCATTTGGTAACAGAATGTTTACAAGTTTAAACTGCCGAGAAAACTATTATCCTTACTTCGTACAGCTGTCTAATAATTTGCTGTCGCAATCGATGCTTCGCCTGTCGGGCGAAATTGCGACTGCTCTTTTGTTACTGCGATAACGTTTCATTTATTTCTTCAACAAATGTACGCTGCATCGACAGAAATAAAGTGAGCAACTTCTTATTTACATTCACATGGAAATGTGCTCAGGATATGGTTAAAGCCGGGGAGGTTACCTGTTCCTGCATTAAAATTTTTGACATGTCGCATGAGAGGAAATATTCTGGACATGCCACGATATTACCGAAATAGCGGCCTGTTGCTATAACCTGCCAAGATCACCACGACTAGAAATTCAAAACGAGAACTATACAGCAAACAGCTGTGAGTGAAGTTCAATACTTTACACATTTGAAGGACTCGTCGCTTGGAGTTAGATGTAGTGTTCTCTTTTATAAAAGTGCAATAAGTGCAATACGTGAACCATGCTTAAGCGGAACTCCTACTGAGCTTCGAAGTTCTGGAGAGGTCTTGCGGTTCTCGCTCATCTCGCACGTAGCAGGAGACATATACCAGTCTTATATCACTAGAAAAGAAAAAAGTCGCAGTTTAGCACAAAGGCGAAGCACTGATTTCGATAGCGAATTATTATACAAGTATAGGAAGTAACGTTAATAGTATATCAGCTGCATAGACTGCTGAAAACATTCGCTTACTAACTAATTAATGAGCATGGTGCCACACGCGCACGAACGTGAACACATCTCACTCGATGATGGCGGACACTCGCTGTCAGAACGTTGGTGTAATGAAGAGCGGCAGCAGCGACGAGCGAATTCACCTTCGTGGCTTCCTCTTGCTTCAACGCGAACCAATCGCGCGAGAACACAGCTTACACGAAGCCTTCAGCTATTTCGGGTCGGCTAGCCTTCGAACCCAGCGCAGAATATCGTCAAAACAGGACGCGCACGGCCGCGATCAGCAGCGCAATGCATAACCAGAGACAGAGTAGAAGCCGAGACGCACTTTGCCCGCTCCCCGTAATCTTGCGCACACCAAAATTCGGCGCTCACCTTCCGCCGTTACGAGTGCCAGAACACGATGCCGCACCAAGCTTTCTCGGTTCACCATCACGTGTTTTTCCTCGAACCTACAGCATACAGCGTGCAGCAGCGATGTTATCGCGCTTGGACTTTATACGGAAACTCACGGGGACGGTGACGCGGACGGTGGAAATTCGCCTGGAGTGTCCATAGAATTGGCAGTAAAAAAAGTTGTTTGCTTCAGTGGTCACCGGTATAATCAAGCGTAAGACACTCTACCCGTTCCGAAATCGACACTCTTCAAATCAAGACGCAATAGCTTTCTTTCTTTGCTAACATGCTCTATACTGTGATCGTAAGTGACACATTAACGAGTACTTCATGGTAATCTGCTGCCACGATCAACAAGATGAATGCACGCAGCTGCGGTGCCCACTTCATACCATCTCGCGCCATCTTGGGCAAACTTGCATACACGCGATCTGCAAGAGCACACTGGGGGAAAAAGAAGAAATGATTCATTCACAGGCGACAGATAGTTGATCCTGCTTTTCGGATACCCCATGTGTAAATATTGTTTTGTCAATTTTTTGTTTGTCCGTTTGTTTTATTAAAGGGCCCCTCGAACACTTTTCTAGTCACCATTTCTCGGTTGCGGGTTGCGTAGGTTGACGGCTAGAGAGATAAATGCAACAAGAATGGCAGCGATAAGGGTGCGCAGTTAGAAGTTATTCAACCGATAAATTTAAAAACATCAGAAAAACATATGCATACCCTCAACTCAAATTTTGCTTGGTCTTCTGTCCCCATTTTTCTCACCCACAGACGTAGCCACTCACTGCCAATCGTAAGAGGCCGAAGTGCGTACCTAGCGAAAGTAAGCCTTCCATGCTTGCGTACATGTTCTATGTTTACGGATTCCGGTTACTCCTGTGTGAGGTCGACGCTGGTCGAGCAACCTGGGACACCAAAACAACTCTTTTCTTTACTGACGGTTCAGCTTTAGTTCAAGGCAGCACCGTGAACAATGAAAAGGGTGCGTCAACAACGATGCACCGAGGTGAGCAACCTGCACCACCAACATAACGAGAACAACGTGCAAAACGAGACAGCGGGACGCCAAGTCTGCCCACGAGTGCACAATAGTGAGAAGAGAAGCTTCTGTGCTCAGAGGCCAGAGGTAAGCACCATACCAGAAGCGAAAGAACAGCCAGCGCCCCTACATATTGTGGTTTGAGTTATTTTTTTTTACCGCTGTGTCTGTTTGCGTCAATATAAAGATTAAAGCCGATAAAAAGGAAAGCGATTCCTAATTACTTAATTTAGTTTTTGACCAATCACGGAGCAGCGAGTTGTGACCTCCATGAATGTTCTGGCGAGCGCCACTGGGCGATGATGCGATCAGCAGCGATGTGGTCATTTGTTTGCGTGATTAAAATACTAAATATTCCGATATCGCTGCTTTGACCTACGCTAGAAGCATCTCCAACCGTCAATTTACGCAACCTGCAACAGAAAGATGGTGCCTTGAAATGTGTTCGAGGGCCCCTTCAGTGAAGTTGAAATTTGTAATAACTATAGTGATGTATTTTTCTGTCGCTACGAAATCTATCTACCACAACGCTAGTCACACATCCATCAATATTCATGTCGGTGTTTAATCTCTTGATTAAAAAGGAGCTTTATATTGGCACTGTCAACATTTTTTTCAATTTCTGAAGGACCATCTCCACAGTGGTCATCTACACCCCTGAGAGAACAGAGCAAATGTGTACAAAAATAAGATTATTGTACATCAGTTTGTTTTTATCTTTGCGCTGAACTAAAAATTGTGCCAGCAATATTCCCCAACACAGAAAGAGGACGCACCGGGAACGAAATCAAAGGCAAGTATGTTAAACCCACTGAAAAAAAAAAATACACTAGTTGAGGCCGGGTTCATTACCCGTTCGCGCTTAAGTCTTTGGGCTTTTGACGTGGGCTTAAAAACGTCATTAGCTATAACAAAATCAGTGCCAGAAACATATTGCTTAAGAGCTCACCACGTCAAAGCAAATTTCTCGAATTACTTTATTTCTGAACCCTCTTTACATTTCCCTTACTCAGTGAAGGGCTATACACGAATAGTCACTGCAAGCATTGCGCTCGACAGCTTTCTTGAACCACACGTACGGTCGCTAACTTTCGCTAACCGGATAGCTCAGAATGACTGTGTCAGCATGGGTACTCCTCGTGTTGGTCAGAGCGAAGCTTTAAGGCTTCCACAGTAATTTAGCGTCCGCCTAAACGCCCAGCAGGAAAGCCATCCTGTCGTCTGAGGTAAACTTTGGCAGTGATGGCATCTGCATAACTTCCTGTGTTTCCGGCGTCCCAGCATCCTACGCGCCAGTATTCAATTTTGCGAGAGAGCCCTAGCCAGCTCCACCCTCGCAAGACAGCGCTAGCTGGCAGCGAGGGCCGTCGACGCTAGGAAATCCTGTGGCTCCCTTGAAAGGGGAGACACAACACTTTAAGAAACTCTGCATAAAGTTGTTTATTAGTGGCACGAGCATCGAGTGACACTTTTGCTTCTTGCGCCGCACTTATGGTTCACCTTCTGAAGCGACCGGGGACGATATTCAACATAAACCAGAAATAAATAGAAAAAATATAGTACAGTGCAAAATTCATGGATTTCATTATAGATATGATATCTGAGCATAGGTTTAGGTGACTAAAGTTGATTTGCTGAACTGTCTAAAATAATCAGAATTAGAAATTACTGAGACGATCGGGTACGAAATTCAAAATGAATAAGAAGGAAATAGAAAAATTACAGTACAATATTCATGGGTTTCATTACAGATATGATATCATAGTATAGGTTTAGTTACAAGCTGAGTTGCTGAAGTGGCTTGAATAATAAGAATTAATTAGAAATCAGTGAGACGACCGGGGACAAAACTCTAAATAAATCAGAAAAAAAAGAAAAGGAATAGTACAGTAGAAAATTGATAGGTTTCATTAGAAATATGATATCACAGCATAAGTTTAGTTAATAATAGAGTTACTGAAGTTTCAAGAATCAGGAGTAATTAGAAGTAATTAAAAATCACTGATTACCGCACACTAAAGCGCAGAATAGTACACTTTACAGACCCAGCCATGTGAGCACGACTTCGACGAAATTTCGGTAAATCCGGAAGTACAAAGCGGCAGTAATGACCTCACTAATGAAGTCACACACAAGAGTGTGGCATGATATTTAACCGGCTAATTAATGAAAAAGATTTGCTTCCGAGTTTGCTTCGTGGGTTGCGTTCGGTTTTAGTTAACCTAAAGAACACCAACGCCGACGTGCGAGTGCCACAAAGAGAGACCTAAGTCAAAGATAAGGATCGCCTACCATACTGTCTCTCTCTCTCTCCGTCAGGCGTCCGTCATCTACCCATTGTTTCAACACATTGCCTTCGCGGCTCTGTAGTTCAAGGGTTGTGTTCCTGAGCACGAAGTAGCTATTCTTGACATCCGAAGAACCCACGTTGAGATCTGGACTGAGGGCAACAGCTCTGCCGGCTCAAATTTACAGCGCATATTGAAATTGCTGGCCTTAAAATTTAATCGGAAGTGCTTGCTTTCGGATGGGAAAATAATATATTTATCTATCACTTAGTCATTGCCCTAGCACTCTGCTGACTTCGCTCGTAACTGTCAGGTCTTGAGCGTTTTATGCCTGTAAGGCATACGTTAACAGGTGTAGGAGGTCCGTAAGTTTTTCCGAAGCACTACCTCACTAGTACTGTGCCGGGCTCCAAATACCAACTACGGTGAGGCTATGCATACTACGGTAAGGTATATTTGCAGCTTCGTGTACTGCTACGGCTGCTTTCACCCTCCGTCTATATGGAGTCGTCCATTTCACCACATGCAGACTTATTCCCTTTACTCATTTTCTAACAGCTAGCTTCGTTGTTATCGATCCCACGCATATTTCTCCTTCTCTAGACGGGGTAAGAAAAACCTTCGACGGATAAAGGCTGCTTTTAGCAACGTTTCAAGCTTGAAAATATTCATATTTATTGACATGACGTTGCACAGGGCAAACTGTTACAAAAATAGACTCCGAGAGTAAGTTGTTTCCATAGCTCTATACGCTTTAAAAGCACCATTCAGTATTGGCTTCCCAGGGTGAAGCTCCCAAAATAAGTGTGCACGTCTTTAAAGACCTGCGCGCTTATTTTTCGCAGCTTCACGCATCTGTGAACTAGCGTGGAGCACTTCTATGGAGCTGCACATCGGAGGAGGGCAAAGCGCGTCTCAAGTGTCACTAGTAAATCAATAGGGCCATCTCTTCTGCCGACCATGTATTCTGCCTATGCGCGTTCACATGAGAAATTATTTACTGGCAAATGCAACGCGCCTCCTTTCCCCTCGCGCGATTGCGAAGCCACCTCTGAAGGGGCCGCAAACTCTAACGTCGTTACAACCCAAAATGTAGCGTCGACTAATGTGCCTACTACACAGTCAACGTTAATCACTTGCTAAAGCACCGAGTACCGGCGTGAAACTTATATTATGGGTACTGTTTGTGTCACTAATGACGGCGCTTATAGAAATCAAGCTTGGCTATACATCTAAGAACGTGTACTGCTATGCACTGAGGGCCTGGCAGTATGATAAATGCTGCCCGCATCGATGGTTTTAAAGTATTTATTGAACTAAACTTTCGGTAGCGTGACATTCGTGGCTGTTCGCTGTGACGCTGCAGCGTTTCCGAACAACGTGCTTGACGGATGCTCTCAAATTAGCATGTCGTAAATTATCAGGAAGCTAAGAGCCATGCACGCGTTCGTCGGCTCGCATTACCAGCTACTCGTATTTAATTGCTTCCTCCTCAATATTTAACAGTCGGAAGCACCTATGTGCATGACGTGTGCATCACCTGACGTCTCCACTCATCTGGCGTTTGCACTGTGCATGACTCGTGCCTTGAGCCGCACGACGTTCTCTTCTGCAGAATAGCGTTTGCCTGAGCTCGTTGGTTGCACATCGCACAATTTGTTTCCCGCAGGACGAACTGGCACGGACAGAAAGGGACGACGGCACATGTTGGACTTGCAATTGAATGTTTAATATTCGTTTCCCACACTTTTTATAGCACGAGACACCCAATGCTTTTTCCCTCTTTGTTTTGTTTTTCTTTCCTTGTTTTATTTTTACTTTTATTTTTATTTTCATGCCGATTATCCGTCTCCTAGGGTGAAAGATCGGTTTTGCGCCAATTGCCATTTTCTTTTTCTGTTAGTAGTGTCGATGGTGACCTGATGCATGATTGCGCGCTTCTGTCAATGACCATAGCTTCTAAAATTTCGCGTATCAGGTTGTGTTTACCTGTCTTTACTCTTATCCGTGCCCCGGCAAGCATTGCACCCATTCTTTGCACCCACGGGGGGCACCTGTTGTCTTAGGAAAATGATTCCTGGACGACACGTTGGAAATGTCAGCAAGCTTGTCTACGTTTTCGTGTCCTATTTACGTATTTTATTTATTTATTTACAATATGGCCAGTCTCACATCAAAACCATAGCTGGTTGGCATATGATTACACATACAATGCATGTTTTATATACCGAACGGTAAAAATATCCAAACATGTAAATGGAAATACGTAAAACAGGTTCGATACGCAATTTAGCAACAATAATACTACGCATAACAAGAGCAAGTCACATAAATAATACACTTCAGGTTACAAGTACGTAAAGATTATTACAATGCTATAAAAACAAAGAAAGAAACAAAGGAGGTAAATGTTTAGCTATAGTTCAGAAAAATGGGAGTTCTTACGATTATATGTGCATAACAACTATTTCTTTCTAACTACTTATTTCATCTTCCAATAACTTAACAAAATCATACGGTGATACTGTGCTTGTTATAGATGCATCTAGGTTATTCCACTCGCAAAGAACCCGGGGAAAAAAGGAAAAGTGAAAGGTATCGTTATTAAAAAGGAACTCGTTTAGTGTATACGGATGATTATGTCGAAGTATGCGGGATTTAGAAAAGCAAACATATGCAGAAGCATCTATTTTTAGTCGGTTGCGTAGTATTTGATGCAGAAATTCTAGACGAGCTCGTTTTGCTCGAACAGCCAAAGTTGCAAGCCCTGACTCTGCCAGGAGAAGAGTAGGTGAATCACTGCGCCGGTATTTTCGGTGGATAAACCCAATCGCCTTTCTCTGGATGCTTTCCAGTTTAGAAATGTTAGTTTTAGTGTATGGTAACCATATAACGTTAGCGTGCTCAAGGACAGGTCTCACAAATGTAATGTAAGTGAAATGTCTGACGTTGGTTGCTGCCAACCGCAGGCATCTTTTCAGAAAAAAGAGTTTTCGTAATGGACCAGAAGTAACGTTGTTAATATGTGATGTCCAGTGAAGGTCGGACGCTATTGTTAAACCAAGATACTTATGCTGTTAAACACTAGTTACGAGTCTGCCGTTAAGTGTGTAGTGGAAAAGCAATGGGTGCTTTTTTCTCGTTACTGTCATACAAACTGTTTTGTTTGTGTTAGGTGATTTGCCAGTTATCACACCATTCGGTTATTTTTGCTAGTGTATTATTGAGCAGAACTTGATCCTCGTTATTAGGTATTTCTCTGTATATTATGCAGTCGTCTGTAAAGAGTTTAATTTAACACTCAATGCTCTTGTATGTATAGTCTGTCTCCGCCTTTCGCACTTCAAATGAACTATAAAACAGCTAGTGCCGTTACCACGCTAACATTTCCCACTTTAAATAAGTAAACGATTCTTTTTTCCCGTGGTACTCTATTATGTACATTTGCAGACCAGTACTAGCCTTGACACCTTAATGCAGAGCCAAAAAGGGGGGGGGAGGGGGAAAGGCGTCAGTTTGCAATCTGCTACGGCGAGAACTGCAAATTGCCTGGGACTGCTGGAGTAAGGTGAAAGTGTACTTTTCTCTTACTTACTTTTGCAATTAAAACAAGAAAAAAACGCGATGCGTTTCGTCATTAATAACTGCAAGTTTATTTTAAGGACGTTACCTCCTTTTACCGTTGCTGTATCCAGAGCAGTTATTTACTGTTATCACAACGTGTGACAATTTATTTTAATGTTATATTGAAGACACGGCGCGAGAGAAAAGGAACGGGTAGAACAGCTCAAGAGATTGCTCCTAGAAGGTTGATACTGGACGCGTCACTTCAGGGTGTACTACGGCTGCTTCTCCCATCACGAGTTTTGGTCGTTCTACGAGAATCTCCGTAAGCGCGCTAGTTTATGTCGACATGGCAAATGTGGGTTTCATCTGTGTCTTAAATTCATCGTACGCGGGACATAATCAACCTGTTTGCATTATAAATAAGGTTGCAAACATACGGCAGTCATCATCATGATTTTTTATACGCACACTTACACTATATGATGAAGCATCACCCGCCAGCGCACCTAAAAGTGCATCGAAGAGATGGAGTGCACCGCTAGTTATCTAAGGCGATTTACGAATAAAACTGTAGTAACACTTGTCTCAATCACAGACGTCACTCCTGATACGGTGCGTATGTTAAAGACAGGTTGCCATTTTATTCTATTATGTGCCTTTCTTTACTCGTGTGCAGAACTTTGCAAATGTTCGTCTCAGTGCCTTTCAAGTGTTTCTCGTGCTTTGAGTTTGACTTGCCTTGCGAAGAGAAGGAGCCGGCACTAAAAAGGGCACCAACCTCTCCTTTAATTTCATAGCATTAAAAAAAAAGAGGGGGACATGTACCCACCACAAGCTAAAAAATAAAGAAAGGACAGGACTGAACATTGCTCGTATTTGGCATTATACTGCTTAAGTGCAATAACGGGTAATGTACTGCACTGGTTCAAGGGTGCTGTTTCCGTGACTCGGATAGTGTCGTCGTACTTTTTTTTTCCTTTAAGTGTACGAAGAAAGCGTCAAAAAACAACATTCTTTTATATTCAACTGTGGGCATCGATTATTATGAGCAATAGCACTAATGAATATTCTCTGCGTGTCTCCGACACTCTCATCCAAGTCCGGGACTAATGTTACGCTTCCCCCCCCTCCCCCAAAACCGGTACGCCTTCACTATATCTCTAACATATATAAATGCAAAATAATCATTTAAAAATATACGTGAAGTACACGTTAAAAAAATTCACGCAGACACTTGTCTGATCGTTGTCTAAGTATGCGTGAGTATTCTGCCATTTGCTCATCGCTGCGCAGCCAGGTCATTATCGATGTTATGGAACTTGATCCTACCGGTATAAACCCTTATCAACCCTCATTTGTCCTTCGCTTATCATATTCGATAGCAAACATAATAAGGCAGGTTTAATTAAGGTAGAGTTTATTACGGCCCTCGAACCCACGACCATCGGTGTTAACTAGAGTGGATTTAATTAGACAAAATTAGTTAATATAGAGTTAATTAAGGAACTCGAACCCTCGACTATTGGTGGGAGTCGAGCCCATGACTTTTGTTGTTAATTAAGGTTTATTAGGGTTAATTTAGCGAAGCAGTTGCAAAACCACCAGTACATTTGCTGAGGGGGGTATACAATGCTTTATTAATGGTTCGGATGCGTGTTTTCAGCTTGTTCTTTATTGAAATGTATCCTGTTCTGTGTGTGTATGAGTTATTTCAATGAATGTATTCACTGTTCGCTTCATTTTGCTGAGCGCTTGTAGCCTCTGCCCCACGTGGGTATGAGCAATGGTACTTTTTGCTCGCTTTCTCTCTCTCTCTTTCACCCCGCATTCCCCTGCTCACGTGTAGGGCAGCAAACTGGACGCAGTCTGGTTAACCTCCCTGCCTTTCCTTCTTCCCTTCTCTGTCTCCCTCTCTCTCTCTCTCTTTGCTCGCTTAAGGGGGTATGAGCCATTCATTGTCTTACGTGACGGACAAATTTCTAGTTGGCTAGGCATAGAAATGCTTACGCATTTAAAACCACAAAGCTTGAAGGCCGTGCACGCCGCCTGGAAAGAACGTTACGGCCAAGTCAGCGCTATCGCTTTCGCGAAGCCTCAGGTTGAATTGAGTGAAATAATTGAATATGAGTGAAATAGATGAAATAAGGCAAAGTTTCATATAGCTGACAGCAAATACCCTTCAGATGATAGAAGTCGCGATAAATATTATTTTTCTTTTGAATTACCAACCCGGTCCGGAATTAAGAGTTTCAGAGTAGTCGTAACATAAGGAAGTACGTAGACTACCTTTTTTATAAGCCAAAATGTGTGTGTTAATTCGTTTGTTTGTTTTCGTTTTCTTGTCCTTTCTTCTAGCTCATACGGTATTTAAAAATTCTTAGAACCATTTGCGCCTAATGGTACACGCGAGAACCGGTGCCCTAACCGTAATATTGGATGAGGAAGAGAGAGCTGACTAAGGAGAGAAAGTATTTATTAAAAACAGCCTTGGCAAATAGGATGCATAGTCCTCTAGCCCATTCGCAGAAAACTCGTCGGTTACGTTTCGGCGATTGTTAGCCCATCAGTCGTCATAGTTATTGAAGGAATAACAAAAGAAAACGGTTTTCTGGTTCCAGAAAATACTTCCTCAGCTTTATGCTCACCGCCTTATGCGTCTCGCTTCCTCAGCCTCGTCTCACGAGCTATAACTCCTGCAGAGAGCGACATGCGCTGCCACAAGAGCTGGTAACAGCTGGCCTTTCTTTCCTTATAAGTAAGTGCGACGCTCTCACCTCCGTAGCCTGAGGCAAATGGAACTGTCACACACGACACCCGACGTCCGTCGCCACCAAGCGCGTGCATAACTACGTAGAAAAAAAGCAGGGGTTCCAAAAAATAATAATACTACGAGTAACGCTTGCGTTCTCTTGCGTTGCTTCTTTTATCCCGTGCTTCTGCTCCCTAGAAAGAGCCAACACATGCCGCTAGCTCGCACGGCTTCAGGGAGCGAGTCGACGCCGTGAACTCGGGCAATGTTCGGCCCACGGAGGACGTTAGCGCAGTTTGTGACGTCACGAAGAAAAAGATCGTTCGTAATATGCAGTAGTGAAAAGTCATCGGCATCGACGCGGCATTATTGCTCGTCGAGACAACAGTGACACGCGATGAGCCTGTGACTCGCTTGTTGTGAACTGTGCCAAATCAGTCGCGAAATGTGTGACAGTGAAAAGTGAAGTAGTGGTGGTTGCTCGGCCGAGGATTATTCCAAAGACTCCTATAGCAGCGGTAAGTCCTTGAGAAAGAGGGCGTTAAAAGTGGGTTCACTTCGCACAGAGGCTGTTCAGCGAATGTTGTCGCAACGAAAGAGTTCTGCCCTGCAGCATAATTGCTTTTAAGTGCATGCTGCCGCTTATACCACTAATATGATTGAAAGAAACGTTTCCTCTACTGTACACTATAGGCGAGAACAGCATAAACGTGCTTATTAGCATATACCTGCAGAATACGCGGATGCTCACTCACCAATATTTTTGTAGGCTATGTAGTAACTCATACTGCTGTGCCCTCACTCTATTTCCTACTCATGCTTACCAACAGTAACTTATTAGTTGCATACATCATAGCGTCGCGCGTTATGCTCGGTTATTTATATTCACTCTCTTAAAGCCCCGTATTTCAATTAACCAAGGAAACAAACGCGCAATAAAATTTCCTCAAAGAAATTGCGCGGAGTAATCGGCTTTAGAACAATCAGGATCTCTTATGATGCTTGATTGTGTGCGGGCATGAACATCTCCCTCCATTATTATTTCTGTGTATACCGCTTGCTTTGTGCTTTGCTTGTGCAAATGAGACGTCCAGCCATGGTGGAGAAAATACGCAAGTCTCACGTGACGTCGCTTGCAGGTGGTGAGTTCCAGTGCAGGAGCACACTTCAGCATTCGAGGGAGGCGGTACCCTTCTATATTTTTCTCTTTATTTTTTTTCTACCGTGGACGCAAAAATTGGAATTTTTTACAGAGATATTCAGTTATAAATGTTTCTAGTATACCCACAGAGTTCACATTTATTTATTTATTTATTTATTTATTTATTTATTTATTTATTTATTTACATCACCATTAGGCATTATAGTGGCTAGGAAATAACAGTACATATCCAGACACAATATACAGGTAGACAAACTAGCCATAAAATTGTCCGATGTAAACAAGGGAAATAAAACTAAACATTATATGAAGAAAATGCCATCAGTTCAATTCGAAACGACTCACACCACTGTCGTTTCAGTGCTGTCTATGTCCTTACAGTATGCCGGGGCCTGATTCGATAGAGATATGATCATGCCTGTTATCAAGAGCTTTAACTTTTTTGCTAACGGCATTGGGAAACCCCGAAGCCAAGAATAGCTTTAAAAACATTGTTTCCGCCCTCTCCTCAACGTGCATTAGCTCAGGCAACGTCTTACGTTCGCGTCAGCATCTAAATATCAAACAAAGCAAGTGGGAACAATGTCATAAATCAGAGAAAACGCGTTAAATTTCTGCGACCTTCTGGCTGCTGCAACCTGTTGCTAACTGAATCTGAAAGCCTCGCACTGCTCGCCTGATGCTATAAACCTGGGAGCTGTCAAAAGGCTTAACGAAGTCGCCATAACGACTTTGCTTGAAATTGTGAGCCCTTACTCGAAAATATGCGCGCGGCCGTTTTTCCTCTGCCCTGGCATGCTACAAACTTCGTTGAGAAGGAGGCTTCTAATCGGAAGCCTCAGTCCATGCGCGAATATTTATTCTCACACCTGGTGAAGCTAAATATTAATGATTTACGCTGAAGATTCCCTAATGCGAAGGCTCCAGCGAGAGTGCTGTATAGCTGGCGGCTTACATGGCGCGTGCAAAAAAATTCAGCACAGAGTGCATAAGTTTCATTTCTTTCTGTACCTCGTGAAGGATAAGTCTTCTGACAAGCTCAGAGAAGAAACGTCGGGACGATTTAGTCGAGTGGACGTGTACATGATAATATCCGACAGCCGTACTACCAATATGGAACTTGACTCAGTAAATGCTACTGCGAATCTGTGGATGTGCACATTCCTAATACCCTCTTGTGAGAAACGCATGTCAGGGACATATCCTCGAGAGCTAATCGCATGCTTGGATACTTCAAATGCAGCTTTTATTTTATACGGTATTCACTGAAGAAACAGCGTATCTTTTATATACGACCCATTACTGAATATACTTCTCCAACACTAGACCCCGACCTTGTTAGTTGGAGAGCATCGTGGTTCAGCTCGCTTCATGCTGTCTAATTATCATAAAACTGCCACTGTAACTAATATGAAATTCATCCTCAACATTCTGCCTTTAGCTACTTGTCTTAAGATCCCCGGCATCTTACGTCAGCTATTTGTGAGCGATTACTTTTCAGCTGACAGCGCACGTGTTCAAATACTAGCTGGAATATCCGGTCACAAAATGGTTTTGTGCACCTTGCCTTTATCAGCGCCCCTTCGTAAACGAGGCTCAGGAAAGCTCGTACTCTCTTTCAATAAAGCAGACAATGCAGCATTAATGACCTACCTTTCACATGCATATTCTGACATCTCAGGCCTTCGTTCAGATAGTAGCACAAGCATAAACGAACTGTGGAAACATTTTAAAGACCGTGTCATGTACTTTATACATAACTTTATTCCCACACGGAAGAAGACTACAAGAAAGCACAATTCGTGGATTAGTCGCGAAATAATTAACTTAAAGCGCAAAGTCAAATGAGTAAGAAAGTCCAGAAAAATACACGGAAGCACTAGCTCTCAGATAGCGTCGCTCATGTCAGTGTTAAAAGGCGAGATACGGAATGCGAAACGCCATTTTTTTTTTCGGACACACATTACACAGCTTCATCAAAAACTCACCTTATAAATTTTGGCGCTACATGCGCACTAAACGTGCTACTCAAACCACTTTTCCAGCCGCGGAAGGAAAGGTAAAGGCAAATCTTTTCAATTCTTATTTCCAGTCAGTTTTTAGCAGCATGGACAATAGTGTGATGAAGCAGGCGCGCCCTGATTACAGTGAACAAAATAAGATACCACCATCTTTAGAAATCACAGCATCTGGTATTCTTTCCCTGCTCTTAAATCTTGATGAAAAGAGAAGTAGTGGCCCGGACGAAATACAGAACACTTTCTTAAAACGCTGTTCTCAACCGGTTACCAGATACCTCCACCTCATATTCACGAGATCATTTCGCGATTGCAGACTTCCTGAATAGTGGAAAATCGCCAAAGTAATACCGGTGCACAAGGCCGGTGACATTTCAACCCCGTCAAACTACAGACCAATTTCTCTCACTTGTACTAGTTGTCAAATTCTGGAGCACATTATCTTAAAATTAATAACAAATATGTGGAATAAAACCACCTGATTTCTTTTTGTCGACATGGTTTCAGAAGTGGGTTATCCACAGTCACCTAACTTGTCCAGGCAATGCATGACTTTGCGCTGGCCATTAATAACCACTCCCAAATTGACATAATTCTTTAGACTTCTCAAAGGCCTTTGAACGCATTTTACATGCTAAACTCATCTCTAAACTTTTAGATAAACTTGGAAATGACCCAACGGTGGACTGGATTAGAAGTTACCTTTCAGAACTCTACCACTTCGTACAATACAATGGACATTGCTCTGACACTGTTGAGATGCTTTCGGGCGTCCCGCAGGGATCTGTTTTGTCCCCACTCTTGCTTCTATTGTTCATAGACAATATTACAGGAAGCCGCTGATGTTAAAATGAGGTTATTCGCGGACAATTGCATGCTCTACAATGAAATTAAAGACCGTAACGATCAAGTAGCCTTCAATAATTCTCTCAACAAGGTAGCCCAGTGGTGTCGAGACTCGCGGATGGTAGCTAATACTAAAAAAAAAAAAAAAACGGCCACAATGACTATAACAAAGAAGAAATGTAAACTTTCATCACCCATACTCATTTAACGGCGTAACCCTTCGGGCGGTAACTCAGTACAGATGCTTAGGAGTTTCAATAACATCTGACTTTAGTTGGACAGCCCAAGTGCAACACGTGTCAAAAAAGCAACGAATAAGTTATTCTTTTCTTAAACTAACCCTCCGCAATGCAACTTGAGAAACCATGCACTTGTCACATATCACGTTTATCAGACCAATCAAAGAATATGCGAACATAGCGTGGTTTCCGTTCACAAATACAAGCATTTCTGCATTTGAGAGCATACAGCGCAAGTGGGTAAGGTTCATCGTTAGCCGAGGAAAGTGAACCGATTCACCTGCTGAGCTTCCACAAAGCGCGGGGCTAGCTACACTGCACGACAGAGCAAAGACAGATCCCGTGAAGTTTTTTATCAATTTCTCAGTGGTCACTTCAAAACTAACGCCGTAGCTTTTGTTAACATAAGGGAACACAGAAAAAGTGCGCCAATAGCACGACTCAATGTACGAAGAATAGTTCTGTAAGAACGATACGTTTCGTCTTTCTTTTCCCTCGAACAATCAGGGAATGGAGCGCGCTTGACGAATTTCGTGTAGAGCAGCCAATACTTCAGAAGTTTGCAGAGGAAATTGAGAAATGTATACTGCCTGTGCTGCCACCAAAGTGACAAACGTTTTGTGTGCAGTTAATTTTACAGGGTATCCTATCTTATTTTTTCTTTATACAGCGAGTACAATGCTTGTGCCTGTGTATTACCTGTACTAAACACCCACTTCTGTAATAATGCTCTTCATGTGACTGACAGTATTCCAAAATAAGTTAATAAAAATCTGCCTGCTTCATAAGATCTATCAATTCCTTCGCCTATAAGCCTAATTATACCTCTTCGTTGCACTTCTGCGCGTATGTAGATCATTCCTGTAAGTCACCATACCGCATCAAAACACGATCACATACTGCCAAGCATTTCTAACGAAAACGCGCCGGTAGTGAAACCACGTGCCATACGCATTAGCCTCCGAAGTAACAATCACATACATAATTGTTAAGACAGCGCCACAGCGCAATATCTGCATTTTTTCGAGTTGCCTAACGAAGTTCAAACTGACCCCATTGTTGATAATGGAACTGTCGAGAGGCAGAAACCATTCACAGGTTGTTGGAGGTTAAAAAAAAATTTGCCTTAACAAGAAAATGAAGTACGCATTCCGCCAAGAAGTCACTCGTATGTATGCTAGTCCTTCATATGCGTAGGAACGCACAACAGTTAGTAAAACGACGCTCCTTTGTGGTCGTGTTGTCACCATGATATTCAGCAACTGCATATTACACGTGGCAACTGGGTGGCCATGGTATCTGTACCGTGGCACCAAGGACTGGGCGTCTTGCTCCCCTCATGAAACCAACCACGATGGTACAGGAGCGAGAGTTCGCTGAGGGGTCACAAAATTCCGCTACTTACAAAACGTTTCAACTAAGCATCCCTTGGTTAACCGAACAGGAATAATTCACTGAGGGCCAGTGCAACTGTCAAAATATCCAACAGATTAAAAGAGACAACTGCTCTAATCTGCCATTTACTTCATCCTCATCATGATCACCATCGATCATCATCCCCCTATAGTTCATGTCCACTATAGTTTGCAACCTTCGCATTACACGAAGGTTGTCAGTTCGTCTCCCTCCGGCTGCAAGTTGTTTCTTGTCGACTTTTATTGCCTTGTAACATTTCTGCGCTTCAATTAAATACCACAAATAACATTCCCTATGTTTTCATTAGCTGCATTATCTGTTGGCTTTTTATGGTTGGCAATAACAATGCCTTAGACGCATTTTCGCGTTACATGAGAGTTGTTGTCGAATAAGCATTTAAAAATCTGACGGGTTCATGATTACGCCGCTGCCAAAATTTTGCACCAACAGCTAAGTAGAATACACCAGTTTACTGCCATATCTGTGATTGTCTGGTCGAGTTTAGCGGCACCAGGTGGCACCACCAACCCGGCCGCTCACAGGGGTAAGTACAGGGCAATCGAAAGTGTGAAACGCAACCAGAAGCCATGAGAAATAAATTTACAAAAACAGAGACAGTGAATTAGATGCAATAAATGGAAACGAAAAATCCCATGGAGATTTACAAGTTTATGAAGAAAGAAATTAGAAGGGAAAATCTGTACGATAACACAAAGGGAACTGCCTGGCTATTTGAAGCTCGAGCTGGTTGCCTAAGGACCAAAACATACCGGAACAAATATTCACAACTAGATGAGGCATGCGTATGCTGCAGCAAACATCCGGAGACCGCTCTGCACGTCATAATGGAATGCGAAGGGATTCAGCCTGTGAGACCCATAGGTAACGTAACACTTTCAGAAGCGCTTGGATTTCAAGTGGACGGAAGCATTAACCGGTGAGCAGTCGAGATAAGCAAGAGACGTTTAGCATATTGTTGGAAAAAAACAAGCAGGGAAGAAGAACCGGAACCATTACAGGCATAAGTAGCGACACAAAGTAGATAGAGAAGTTCTGAGGAAGAGAAAAAAGATTTGAAGAGATGTATACAAAAATGTTAAAATGAAAAGCTCGTATAGCAAACCTGAGCAACTCAAGCATGCCAGGTGATTATTTGACAGTGCTGCGTTTCAAAGGGGATGCCACTAAGTCATCAGCATCATCATCTCATGTTTACGCCTCCGGTAATCCACAAAGGATAACAAGCTTGCGGGCAAACTAAAACTGTGGCACGCGTTCGGGCCAGACAGACTATGTGGTTATTACGTGGCGTGAAACAGACAAGAGTACGCCGATCGATACCACGCCGAATATGCGAGCGGAAATGCGCTCCGTACGGTTGACCGCCTTACGACAAATAATTGCACCCCTCTGTCTTCTATTTCTCTCTCTCTCTCTCTCTCTCTCTCTCTTATCACGTTTCTTTAGAGCCACTCATCAGGAAACAAAGTCACATTTTATCGCAGACTCATTACAAATCTGGAGGCGGTGGGTCCAATGGGAGGAAATAAGGTGCAACAAGAGGTATTCGGGCGAAACCTTAAAATTGTTGTGTAGGGGGGCCGGGGGGCACTTCGCCATCGCAGGTGTGGACACATTTCTTGCTCACAGGCACAACTCGAACCAAGCTGGAGCGTGAATGTACGGTGCAGGAATGCAAGCTTCAGTGCCTTCGGGGCACATTTTCTCTCTTGGGCGCATCACAGGCAGCACGCAGCAATACCACATTGATACAGCCAGGCAATGGTCGCTCCTTGGCTCTAGCTTAGAATGTTTTGAGCGCGACGTCTCGCCCTTTTGTGCCACGGATCGGCCAGAGGCGGCATAACTAACTGCAAGCTGCGTTAGTAATGCTGGGGAATCTATAGTGTCGCACGTTTGCTTCGGGCTACGTGCAACGGTGCAAGGTTGCTGGCTAGACACAGATGCCTTATGTGATTAGAGGCAAGGCGTACATAATGCGATTTCCATATAAAAATGCAAGGCGTGTCGCTCCCGTGCCAGTTCCTCGCAGGCAGGTTCGATAGACTTGACCGGAAGTCATGCAGGGTTCTCTTGGACTGTTGTCATTGTTGTTTGTTAAGGTCTTCCTGACACAAAGCTCGGTAAGTTCAATACGCAAGATAAACAGACTCTGCTCTGTCTGACATAGCTTACGAATGTAATAATCTTCCGGTTACTTTCTATGAGATAAAGCTTCGTCTACAGAAAATTGAAAACAAGCCGAAACAAAACGCACACCAATCATCGATACAAGCACGCAAAGATTTGTCTCCCACACAGCACCAAATCCTTAAAGAGCTCGCGGAAAGAAATGATATTGTAATAAAACCAGCAGACAAAGGCGGTAGTATCGCAATCTGGCCTATGGAAAAGTACAACAATGAGGTCTACTAACAACTGATAAACCACACGAATTACAAAAAACTCAACTTTAACCCAACCTGAGACTGCAGCAATAGTCTGCAAAGCTCAATAGCGGTGCTCCTGTCCACGGAACTAATCACACAATCTTAATATCGCTTCATGATGCCCAAGAACAAATAAACATGCCGTGCTTATCTTCTTCCTAAAATACATAAGGTTCCTGTAGAAGAAATATTTAGAGCAGAAATTCCAGGTCGGCTTATATGTCAAGTAACAACGCACCTACCGAGCCACTATCTAAATTCTTAAGTCACAACCTGCAAAACATCTCCACCACGCTCCCATCTTTTATTCAAGACATGCGGCAATTCCTTCGAATTATCGACGGCGTTAACGCCAACCAAATCCTTTCCGACCGAGCTATTCCAGTCATCGAAACTGAGAGCTGGACGAGTTCGTGCTGTGCCACCCTAGCGAAAAAGCGCGCAAAAAAGACTACGTCCTCTTCGCGCACTTATTTGTTAAGATATTCTAGTCACTTTGGATGTTTCTGCCCTTTACACTAACATACCCATGAGTGAAGGAATTGAAGCCGTATCGAAATCCCTCGCAGTCAATCCCCAAGCGCACGCCCCTGAAGTTTAGCTGTCACTCCTTAAATTAGTTCCCGCGCTGAACTATTTCGAATTCCAGTCTGTTAATTGACACTTTACTTGAGAACGACACTTTACCGGAAGCCTACGGATAGCCAGCAATATATAGATTGCAACAGTCATCACCCGCGACACTGCAAGGAGGAAATTTTTGTCGGACTAGTGAAACGAATAATAATCTGCAGCTAAGACAACGATTATATCTACTACCTAAATAACCTTAACACAACGCTAGCACAAAGAAACTATCCAACAGTTGCTCTCGACAGAGCTTTTGGTGTCGCGTCAAGATAGGAGACAGTCGGAATTAGCTAAAAAAGCGCCTACACCAGAATATGAAAGACCGCCAGCCTTTATAACGCAATATTCTAATGCCCTCCCAAACAAACAATAGCCTACGAAAATACCTCCCAACATTATCAAGTAACGAGCGTCTGAGAAAAGCGTTCCCAGATTTATCAAAGGTTACCTATAGCCGTAACATATACTTTCAAGAAATATTAGTGCACGCAAAAGTCAGTCAACTTCATTCCGCCGTAATAAAGGCATGTTGTCGGCTCAGGCGCAGAACCGGCAGGCACCTTCAAAGTGACAATAAAATTAAAAGCAACGCAAATAGTAAAACACACGAAGGCAAAACTAGCTTTGCCTTCGTGTGCAGATGTTATTTATATTCTTGAACGTTCCTTGCATAAGGAACAATATATCGGTGAAACGGCACAATCAATGAACGTCCGATTAAACGGACATGGCGTGGACAAAGCTAGAAGGCTTCCCAAAGCCGTCGCCAACCAGGTCATAACATTGATGAACTTAAACTCTGCATTTTTCAGTCATATTTCCGTTCTAAACAAGAAAGAAAACACAGAGAATCATACCTTATCTATACGTTTAAGACATTCCAACCAATAGACAAACGTTACAAAGGGAGCTTCAGAATGTATTTGCTATGCTAAATTTCAGGCTACAGGCAACAACACTTCATTTGGTTGCTTAGTAATTTTTTTCTCTCTCTTTCTTCCCTTTCCTTATATATATAAACGAGAAGAAAGGGGGTTAACCGAGCGGCCCGATCTTTATTAGTCATATCATGAGAAGCCAACAAATAGTGAAACCAAGGACAACATAGAGGAAATTACTTGTGCTTAATAAATGAAATAAAGAAACGTTAAATTGATGGAAATAGAAGTGGATGAAAAAACAACTTGCCGCAGGTGGGGAACGATCCCACAACCTTCGCATTTCGCGTGCGATGCTCCACCAATTGAGCTACCGCGGCACCGTTTCCCCATCCACTTTCTTGGGTATTTATGTTTCCTAGCAGAACCCTGGGAGTGTTAGCCAGCGCCACCACTCGTTATCATTTCTTTATTTCATTTATTAAGCACAAGTAATTTCCCCTATGCTGTCCTTGGTGGGTGTCAGTGTTTGTTGGCTTCTCATGACTATATATATATATATATATATATATATATATATATATATATATATATATATATATATATATATATATATATATATATATTTGTTTGTTTATTCCAGTTCAGTAATTTCGTTTTTCACGAGCACAGTTTTCTGCCACTCCTTTTATTATGTCTTTCAGAGACACGATAGTACACGACCTCCAGCGAAGCAGGTAATAGAGGGGTGCTGTGCACACGGCTGTTGACATGCCGGCTGACACAAGGCGTGTCACCGGCCTTGTGCACAGCCTTCCTTTATTCCTTTAGCCACCCCCGCCGTTAACACATCTTCCGTCGTTGCCGCAACCACCCGCCTTACCCCCTCGCCCCTTTAGAAGAACCCCACATATATACAATGTGTCGAGGAAAGCATATGCCGCCTTGGAAAAGACAGGTACACTTGTCGAAACGTTGGCTCCCGCTTTTACCTTGTTCTCGTTTTGCTCTTCGGCCATTCAGGATACTTTGGGTAAAGTAGTAGATTGCTGGCTTCGCACTGCGTGATATAATGCCTGCTTTTATCTATTTATACCAGCAAGAGCACATGTTGTTCGGGCGATTGAGTTCATGGCGCTTTAGAAACTGATCAATGCTAAAAGTCACGGCACAACCACGCAACATTTTTCCGATACTGTCGTTTTAATAATACTAGCCATGTAGGACTTGTGGCTAGATGTTACAGCTAAGACAGTGGTACACAGGTGGGTTTAGGTGGGCCGGGAAAGAGAGTAGAAACAATGCGGGCAAAACGACCAGCTGTATATCTATCTTCACTTTCGCAATTTACCTCACTCTAAGCTTAGTCAACGAAGCTTGCTGAATGCAACTTATTTCTAAGATTGATTGATTGATTGATTGATTGATTGATTGAGTTTATTTACCACACAAAAGTACAAAAGAAAATTGCGCATTAGATGTGGTTGGGAAAGGGACCCACGAATACAGCAAAATTGCCGCGCGTGTGGACACTCAAGGCACCTTTCGTGTATTCGCAGGCTTCTTTCACGCTCGAAAGAACACTTTTATGTAGCACGTATCGAGCATCAAAAAGCTGTAACGGGAGTTTTTCATGTTGCTCAGCAATTTCCTCATTGATAATTTTCGACCTAATTAAAATATTTTAGATGTTGAATAATTAGTTGAGACTAATTATGTAATTAAGTGGAATGCAACAGAACAATCTGAGTTTCTCTGAGCGTCGGTGAACAACATTACCTTGATTCTGTCCAGCTACTTGGCATTTGCATTTATTTTTTCAATATGGTGCGTGATAGTTGAGACACCCCGTGTATATAGTGTTTCTCTCACAATGCCGAGTTTGTGTGCTTCTATTTGGACCCAAGATATTAAACCTAGTTTTTGGAAGATGGCGGAGTGCTTGAAGACTGCTTCACCTTCGCCGCAGGTCGGCCCGGTATTGCACAATCCCCGGGATCTGCCCCCGCATTCCGGCCCACGCATCGTGATACGGACGTAAGCCGGCCAGGGTTACGCCCCTGGGAACGCCTGCGGGGGATGCATACGGGGGCTAGAGGTAAACAGCTTCGCCTTGAAATGAACAGTGTGGGTCCATGTTATTTTCAACCGTAATCTCGTCATCTACAACCAAACGCGCGTTACGTTAAAATATATAACATGGCCTTCCTTCCGGACATCGGCAAAATGAGCACCCTGGGTAGGCACTTTGTAAGAGTCCACCTAACGGACATGTCCATTTCATCTGCTGTTGAAGTTCTGATTGACTGGCCTGAGCTGCGCGTCCACAGCAGCGAGCCGCCACAGCCAATCAGCACTTTAACGGCAGACGAAATGAACATGTCCACTAGGTGGACTCCTTCAGAATACCGTTCCTAAAATCAGGCCCTCATGCGATTTAGCTTAGCTCCCAAGCAACTAGGTTATTGCTTAATAACTGAATGCAGAATGCATGGCACTCGAATATCGGTTCAGTCGACAGCGCCAAGATTTCAAAGGCGGAAAATAATGAGTGCGAAGTGCAAGATAAAACTTATTATACTGTCTTATGTTGTACGCAAGCTGTTTATAACTATCGCATTACTTCTACAGAAAAGCTTAAGAAAACGAGCCGTCGTTGTCTCACTTTCGCTTGGACGCCTTTATATGCGTACTATGCATCTTATGCAACCTAAAGAAGTCATAGTTGACAAAACATAGTGTCCATTGTCCGGAAGATTTTCACTAATCGCTAAGACAAGGCCAGTTATACTGGCCCAATTTAAATATTGAAGTTTGTGAATACGTCGAAAACCTTAAAATTAAGTTAAATGACAGTTATAACCACTGCTCTGTAGAATACATCATTACCCGAGCTTTGCTTGCTTTTCCGGAATAATGACAATGATAATACTAAGAAGAAACTACCTCAAGAATGGAAATTTATTGTACGCTGCGCAGTTTTCTCCATAACTACTTCGGTACAATAACTTCTAATGATAACTTCATTAGCCTTACACTATTTTTCGTTCCATTGCTCCCATTATGCTGTAGGAGTTCTTTGCGGCCAGATCTGCCCAAACATTTACCCCTGATATTCAAACACTTTCAAGAGCATCTTCAGTTGTCAGTAAGTTGGACGAGCTATGGGCGAACCCTGCCATTCAAACGCGCCAGGAGCTTCTACGTTAACTGCTGTTGTGTAAAAAAAAAAAAAAAGAAGAAACGCCGTAGTTCTTGGTTTGGGTCAAGAGGCCACCGTTCCAGAAAGTAAATATCGGTGGCTCGAGGGGCATACCACTTTCAATATAGGAAGGGCGGAGAAAAGAAAAGGTCCTCGGCGAGCCCTCAATCCAAAAAATGCAGGATTAAACAGCCGAATAAAAATCTTGGACATAACTCCGCATCAGCGAGCACGGTCCTTTTCGCGGAATTCTCGTCGCCGCGAGACCTACCGGCGCATAACCCCTCCCTCACCTCAAGCTCCTGTTGCCTCTCCTCTGCGACCGCACACTTGCCCTAAACTCTACCAAACCCAAGTTGTACCGTCTCAGAATGAATATGACGCCCGTGTGAGGCGAAGGGGTCTCGCGGATGGTGTGTGCGCTCGAGTGCTTTCAGACGATCTCCTGGCCCGTCTGCGGGAAATCCCTGAGTCAACACAAGGAACATAACGCAAGACCTGTCCGCTCTCTCATAGCTTCTTTCCTATCGCTCGCGCCATCGGTCACACTCGAGGCAGAGTATTTCCCACGACTGCTTGCTGAGACTACTCCAAATGCAGAAAAACTAACGAGCTGGCTGTCTCTACCAAGAAAAAAGCCGAGAACCTCTTTATTTACAAGTTCGAAGCTAGAGTTACATGCACTGGCTACGGAAGCAACCACCGCCATTCGTTTTATATATTTAATGTTCTAGCAATGCATTACTAGCTGTCTTGCGCCGTCCTTATGGTTTATATTTAGTTTAGGTACCAACGACGGTCCTTTTATCTCTTTTTTGGTGACTTGCTGGCTTCGAAGCGTGCGCTAGAGCTCGGGCTATTGTCGGAGCTTTCAATGTGCGACAACTATTGAGTGGTCCAAACTCGACACGTACATGCCTAGAAAAGAAAGAAGAAAAAAAAAACGATCGTGTAGCACGGCATTTCGCGAACGAGGCCAGTATTGAAGCCTCGAAGTGCCGCCTTATCATATTTCGCTAACTCTGAGCACAAGAATCTTCGCTAACATTGGTTGTCGTCATACTGACTCGAACGCACAAAATAAATCACAACACAACTTTGCACTTAGTTCACTTGAGACAACTGAAAATCGATTGCCGAATGCATGCATGAATATGGTGGGCAGCAGTGGTCGCTGGAGCATCGGCGTAGTGGCGCACGGCGGCGGACAAGAGAGTGAAGTTACAATGGTGATATCGTCGTGTGTACGTATCACCGTTGTGGCATGTGCGGTACGTACCATTCCGGTATGGCTGTCAGCTTAGCTCATCATACTTCTCGCTGAGTGCTCTTGACGATTTGAACCAGCTGCCACGAAAGAACAAGGGTTGCCGCTAAGGATACAAGGTTCCATGCAGGACAAGAGTCATAACAGATGCCGAGCTTTGGCAGTGCTGCGCGATATTGCGCAAAGCTGGCATTGATGACGGTAAAAATAAACGAACAGCGTTGAGAACTGGTACGCGTGGTGTCAAAACATCACCGGGTAGCAGCAAGCATCGCGCATGCTTCGACTGATAGGCGCATGGGGCCACTATACGCTGCCACGACAGCTGAATCGGCTTGGCGTCGACGGACGGCACCCGTGACAGGATATTTGAGGGTCGTGGTAAACGATGAGTTATTGGCAGCGTCTGACGTCGCAAACGATGTCCACGAACGAGAAGTGCACCGCGAGCTTGTTTTTCGTATCGACCGAATGAGGCTTATACTGCCAGCCCACATGCATGCCTACGACTCCTATTGGTTGTCTTTAGATCCGCATGTAATTGTTTACTTTCGGTACATGGGCGTAGCACTGGAAAAAATAAAGCAAATAAATGTGGATCGTCTCTCACTGCGTCCGTTGCACTCGTACAGGAGAACTCTTCAGTCAACGCCATTTTATGTCACTCTGCCCCAAAGTCGACGAAGAAGTGACCTAACTTAACCGACTAGTTGCTAAAATCGTACTATTTCTTTCGTGTTTATTTCTTCGTGATAGGTAAATGAAAAATGAAAGGTAAATGTAAACGGTATGGGCACACTTTGTATAAAGAATATATAAAAATTCGGGATGCTTCAGCTTAGACAGTTTTCTTTTTTTAGTTGAAACTACCAGGACCGTAGCCGCAACCGTCGTTGGCGCAAAAATCAGTTCGGGCATTCGTGCTGTTCTTGAAGTGAGCCGACCAGAGTGGCTGTTTATAGTCCCCGACTGCATGGCAATAACATTTCTACCTGAGCTATTGATGTGATACTGGCACAGATTGCATGGCGCGTTGCGTACAGGGTCAACTGAAAGAAACAAAAGCGCTCCGCTTCTATTAGTTATCTGTTTCGTCATTGTTGTTCGCCGGCTGCGGTATCAGTATACTCTTGCGCCACTTCCAACGTGTGTACAGTGCTGACTTATCTGTCTTTCGCTTTTTCTATTCACCCTTTCGTTGACCCTTCAGTGTAATGTAGCCGACCGCACGCTGGTCTGACTGACGTCCGTGCCCTTCCCTATCCTTTTTCTCTCTCTCTCTCTCTTTCGAATACTTGAATTTCGTAACAACGTTCGCGAACATACAAAACGCCCACAGAACAACTGATAGGTCTTGAGGTTAACTGTGTAAATTGTGTTTCTTGTGCAGCTTTGTGTTACATTCCGAGAGAAGCCAACTTTCCTTTTGATCAATCGATCTGGGACTTTCACGTTTCACAAAACGTGATATCCTAACCTGATAGCATACTTCCCTGCCTATTACCGTTGTTCTCGTTGTTAATTCGCTTTTGCACTTCTCGATCTCAGCCTACTGGTTAGCCCACATTATAAAGTGCACTAACCGGGTGATCCGGTGTCGCACAGCTTCTACTAACTCGCATGCTCTTCCTAGGCAGCTTGGCGCTACACTTTAACGGATGTCAACTTATCCACTTAGCTGCACGTTACTACGGCTCATCTCTTGTACAGTGCGTATTACGCTGTAGCAGTTCTGCATAGCAAATTACTTATCTTGGCTATAGTGCATTTGTGATTTCGTCAATTCACCGTCGCTATAACAAGCGCCAAGACTTAATCGCGAGTGGATACGAGCTTAGCTTGCTTCTTTCTTTCTGCACAACTCCTGCTTATGGGGGCACGTACAAATACAATATCGCTAGAAAGTGGCTACTTCTGCCAACATACTTTTAGTGGTGTTTCCTATATATGGACTAATGCAGTAATTGGTATTTTGAGTTCGCTTTCGACACCATT
This sequence comes from Dermacentor andersoni, assembly GCF_023375885.2. NCBI lineage: Eukaryota > Metazoa > Arthropoda > Arachnida > Ixodida > Ixodidae > Dermacentor > Dermacentor andersoni. The sequence goes on along the minus strand of NC_092818.1, from coordinate 179,313,370 downwards.
AATTAGCAGTCGAGCGCTATCTGTTGCGCTGCCATCCTGATCATCGAGTATAGCTTATTACTTAAAGCAGAAGCTGAAAAAGGCATCGAACAATACGCCCTATTGCAAGTAACGAGCCGACAGAGACATTTTCTAAGGGATGCACCCTCATCTGAGAAGAAACATTTCACACATATATGAATCTGAAGAGGTTTATAAGATTACTGTACGGTGAAGATGTACTAGAAATCCTTGTAAAAATTGTATAAATATTCCGCTTTACACCGGTGCAATCAACGGCCAAGGCGCAGCCGACGACGGAGACAAATTAATGTGCTTGTTATGGGAAGGCGTCTATTTTATTTTTATTTTTTCGCTTTGCTTAATCGAGCTCTCCACTGTTCGGAAATTTGGCTAATGTCGTTTGTGGGCGCTGCGCAGTGCATTGGCTTTGCAATGCCGCACTTTGCTGCGGTAAATAATTAGGGAGATTTGGAAGTTCCGCTCAGCTTAATGATAACGAGTCGTTACATGAGCAATTAGCTGTGACAGTATAATGTCAGAATCGGCTCTAGTGTGCCCAATGTTTTTCAGTTTTCCCCTTTTATCTCGCTTGTTGTTCCCTAGCAAGACAACCAAATGCTTTGTTTGATTCGCTCTCAAATAAACTCTTATTCCTTTCTTTCCTCCGAGCCATTCCCAAGGCGAGGAAATGTTTTAGTTTTTTTTTCAAGTTGCCTGCAGTAACTTGGCCTCATTACCATTTCTTAGACCCCGCGTCGCCTTTCAGAGTAGCGTCAGGTAATGTCTTCCATGTAATTACCGACGGCTAATTAAGGTGTGTATCCGCGTAAATGAACCGACAGGATCTTTTGTCCGTGAGGGGCTAACGTGTACTGCTTCCTAAAGCAGCAAATAATGCTGGTTGGGCGAGCGGTGCGCCGGCATAATTTAAGAAATTGCCCTGACAGCGGACGAGGCGCCAAGAGAAAAAAATTTCCAAGTTTAGCCATAACGGCGAAGCAATGAGTGCGATAGTAACATGTAACAATATTACACGGAGACTCGCAGCTGTATTGACAGTATGAAGTTAAGTAAACCTAAGCTGACTAAGTACAAATGAGCTGTTGTGCTATAGAGTCCTCTGTTTGAAACTTGCTATCGGACAATTTAATTTTTGTTTATTGATGAAAGCCAACGTCTTTCTTGGCAATTTTACCACCACTTTTCTCTATCGAGTATGCTTCAAACTTCTTTCCTGGGCTGATCCCTGAGGTAATGAAAAGCCGCGGCAACGAAATCACAACATTTTCACGTTTGAGCGCTGTAATGGTTTCGCATTTTTAATACCTAAGTCTGTGGGGATTTAAGATAAAAGGCATGCACTGTCGGGGTTTTCTTTCGTGACATTTGTTCGTGAGTTGCCATCCTCAAAATTCTGAGGAATAATGTTGTCAGGAATGCGAGACCTGGTATGAGCAACTTTAATAATTGAGTAGTGTGGCCATAGAATCCGTGTATACTGCATGTCATATAGCATGGCATATAACATACATATAACTAAATATATACGAAACCTCACGGCGACGACGACGGCAAAAATTTGCTTGTCGTATCCGTATAATTGCTATCGCGATGAAAAGGAAGCGCATGATTTTTGAGCTCGCGTTCAACAAGTTTTAAAGCCCAAACTTTGCGAACACGCGTGGTGCGAAGACATGGGATCGTTCCCCACTTGCGGAAAGTTGTTTGTGTATCCACTTTCAATTTCATTAGTTTATCATTTCTTTAATTCAATTACTAAGTACAAGCAATTTCCCCTGTGCTGTCCTTGGTGTCTTTGTTTGTTGGCTCCTGGTCATAGGATTAATAAATATCGGGCCCCTCGGTTAACCCCCTTTCTTCACGTATAATATATATATATATATATATATATATATATATATATATATATATATATATATATGTGTGTGTGTGTGTCTTGCACTTGAATAAATTTTGTGTGGCATGCAAGAATTGTTCACTGAACTGACGGTCTTATGTGAGGATTTACAAGACCCCATACTAGGAGACAGTGCAATTTCATAGCCTCAGTCCTCTCCCACCACTATGAATCTGGCATGTCTCGGTGGTGTAATCTCCGCAAAGAGAAAGAACTATCACAGCTTGTTTCTAATTAACATGACACGCTACGTGTCACTTCGGCCGGCGCGCAGCAGATAAGGCTCTAGCTAGATCACGGTGTTTACAGCGAAGTTGTATATGGCTAGCCGATTCGTCCGTTCGTCTGTCTGTCGCGTGTACGCCGAAAACTCCTCCTGCGGAACCCCATGCGAATCCACGAAAAAAAAAAGCGGAAGATAGGCGCGCGATTGGCTGCGCCAGTAGTGGCGTCGTCGCTCCCCGTTGCAGCCGAGTGGGTGGGCAGTAGTTTCTTTCCGGCTCCGAAATGGGTCAGCCACACGACATACGCACTCCTGAGGAGCAGGCATCCGATGCGCCATCCCGATGCTGCAGCCCGGGCACAAGAACAGGCTCGTGCAGCCGACCACAAGCAGCAACTGCGTAACGAGGATCCAGCAGCCAACCAAACCGTCGGTTAATGAACCATCGGGATTAACCCAGTGATAAACAGTGGGGCCGCACGTTTCAGCTTCCTGGTGAACTATCTGTACGGAGTGCTTGGGCGGTTATATTTTGTTTCTTTATTTGCTTCATTTAGTGCTGGATAACTCAGGAGTAGCCTTATCCAGGGCGCTGCTTTATGATGCGGGTGGGAACGCAGCCACGTGGTATTCGCCATATTTCCCTGGGTTCCTTTATCAGTCGGAAAAAATTAGTACGCAATTACTACGTCGCTGAAGATACCGCAGCTAGATGTCCCTTGGCTGTGCCTACAAATGCCTCATTGACACTTTGATAATTATGATAGTACGTCTCGAGTTAGATAATAACTTACAATTACCTATTTAAATCTCAGTAACAAAAATTACTGGCAGGTACTCCGCTAGGCTTTCTTCGAATAACACATAGCTTTTTTTAAATCTTCGTGCATTATAGTTAATTGGGACACCCTGTATATATTCATGATCTGTGCATGCTAGTGACGATGCTTCTGTTCCTAATAAATGTTCTAAATTATTAGAAGCGTTTTTTAATGAGTCGTTAACTTTGTTTACTGGAAAGAGAAGCGATTCTGAGACACATATCATTAACGTGCATTTCACACGCCGTTGACGAAAGACTCTGTCGGAGGAGTGACTAAAGTCTACAGTATTTTTCAAGGCCAAAAAAAGCCCGCGAGGCATTTTGAAGGGAGGTAAACATACAGCAACATATTCTTTCCCTAGGCATGAACTATCCACATCTTTAGAAATAATTGTTTTCAGACGTTCGTCGAAAAAAAGCTTTTTCCGAATATATATATATATATATATATATATATATATATATATATATATATATATATATATATATATATATATATATATATGGGTAATTCCACGCGAAACGTCCCCGGCCCAAAAGCGACCATCAAGGAGGGCCCTTTACTTTGTTAGGAGTACGCCAGCTTTATTCTCTATATATCTCTCTATATTCTCTATTCTCTATATTCTCTATATATATATTCCCGAAACACGCAGCACTGACCCTTGGCCTACACGTGTGCGACAAATACTCTAAGTGAATTGCCTAGATATGGAGAGATCCTATCACCCCGAAAAGCTGCGGCTTAAGTTGTGGCCCACGCCATGAACAACAAGTGTGTTTGTTCATCGTAGAGGGCAGTGGTGGCGTTTTCTAGACTTAGCGTACGTGTCGTACGGCAGCCACCTGATATTCACACATAGTATATGGCAATGCGTTACGATAAGAGCAGCCGGCAGTGCGCTACAAACTAGACAGGACTTACGGCACGCAAACGTGCTATTGACGTGCGCTACTATCCACCTAAGCTTATTTACGTTATATCTGCTTGCTGGGTTGTCGCCGTATCAGCGGACTTATCCGAGCAAGCATAGAGCACTATTTCACTGTACATAATACCGCCTTAGGAATGGCAACTGATCTCAAAAATTCCAAGTCTATGTACGAGCGAAAATTGCAAGCGCCTAGATGGCAGTGACTGAAACGTGAAATTTAGTAAGCGTAATAGCGTAATAACGCAAGACCGAGGCAAGGACTTGTCTCGTTTTTTGCACTATTGCGCTTTTGGTCATGTACTAACAGGCCCACACGGCTCTGGTTAGGCCAACTTAGCTTGGAAGTCTTCTGTATCGGAATTCTTTCATTATTACTTTTCATTGCCCTAAGAATTTCTCTTCTTCAAATATATGAAATGAAGGAGCTCCAGGCGTACTGCTTCCAGCCACCAACCTCAACAACGCCATTAGACGAGAACTGCCCAACTAGAATTTAGAGGATTTATTTCACCTCATTTGTCTCTGTGTAACTGTCGTAAATGCAATTCAATGTATACCCGCAAGTGGCAGAGAAAAACAATATGAGACTGAACAGTTTCATGAAGATTTGTTATTTAAAATAATTTCTCTCGTTTTCCCTTCCGCTGTGCCCACACAAAGAAGCCCATCTGTTTCAATGAGCTATCGGAGTATCATATTTTAACGTGGCAAGTTCTTGCACACGTGACGACTCGGTATGACGACATCGCCAATATGTTCTTCGCGTTATGTATGCTTATCATGAACGCGCACTGCACTCTGGGAGCTTTCTTGCGCATTCTTAGGTACCAGCGACAATAATGAATTCTAGCCTTATAGATACTGGTCGCGCTGGCAGCACATTGTGGTCAAAGAAATCCTACAACGGAGCCTAACTTATCGCTGCAACGTCATAACAAATTCGGTATACACGTGACTACTTGACATTGAAGATTCCGTCAAGGGATGATGCGTGCGATGAAAACCATCCTAAGGAGGTGGTCTCAGCAGCTTCTCTATAGCATTTTAGCAGTAGAAACTTTTAGCTTGTCTGCAAACGTATTGCCGTTTCCTGAGAGCCGGGTTACCGGATACGTGTATATGGCAGCAACAACGCGGGTAGCGACTTCTTGTGACACTGAGTTTAATCAGAGAGTACCTAAAATAATACTGCACTGACCTATCATATTCTGCTTAAGTGCTGGTGTAAAGCATTGGTAACGACATAGTTGTTACAAAGACACTTCGTTCAGGATTTTCCTTTGACGAGAGCACTCACGCAGCGCCGGAATGTTTCAAGTGCATTGCAGATACAAAAATTGTCACACGATGTCGCTACCAGCTTTGCTACTGCCATCCACGACTCCAGTAAACAGGCAATCATCCGTGAAAGGTAAGAAGTTCAGGGACAATGTAAAACTCTCTTACCCGCCGTGGTTGCTTAGTGGCTATGGTGTTGGCTGCTGACCATGAGGCCGCGGGATCGCATCCTGGCCGCGACGGCCGCAATCCCATGAGTATGAAATGCGAAAATACCCATGTACTTAGATTTAGGTACAGGTTAAAGCGCCCCAGGTGGTCCAAATCCACATTTCCGAAGTCCCTCACTACGGCGTGCCTCATAATAAGAAAGTGGTTTTGGCAAGTAAAACCTCATAATTTAATTTCAATTTAATTGAAACTCTCTGTTAAAGGCCAACTGCAACGAAACTTCAATTTGGCTTAATTGCTAATAAATAAGCGATATAAGGTACAGATGCACTCTTGGCAAAGTTGCAGTCCTCGTACTTGTTTGATTTTCTTATCAGCTGCCTTACAATTGCCCACAAGCTGATGATGCCTGCACCTGGTTGTTAGCGGATATGACGTACACGTCCCACCACGTCTCCTCCTCCGAGATTATTTCAGCGTTCCGCTGGCGAGCGCTGATGGTGCCCAAGCTGTCAGAGACTGTACACTGGATCCAATGGATGGAAACATGTAGATTTGCAAATACAAGAAGAAAGTAATCAGAAAGTAAAATCTGTACGATAATACAAAGGGCAGTGCCTGGCTACCTGAAAGCCGAGCTGGCTGTCTGAGCACAAAAGCATACTGGAGCAAATATTCGCAACAGGATGAGGAATATGTCTCCAGCTGGAGAAGTCCGGAAATGACTCAGCGTATCGTAATAGAATGCCACAATATTCACCCAGTGAGACCCGCAGAGAACGTCCATTTCCAAAAAGCGTTGGTATTCAACGAGGATGCGAGCATTAACTGGTCGGCAGTCGAGATAAATAAGGGACGTTTAGAGTATTGATGGGAAAAGAAGCGGGGAAGACATTGATAGAACGGTAATCGTTACACGAATAAGTAATTGCACACTATATATATACAAGATTCAATGAGAAAATATAAAGGAGAGATAAACCTACTGCTAGACTGTGAAAGATGTAGTAAAACCTGATTAGATCAAGCACGCTAGAATGACTATTTGTCGCTGACCTGTTTCAAAGTGCACGCCGATAAAGTTATTCACCATCAGCATCGCCGCCGCCACCACCACCACCACGTAGGTCAGGCCGGGAAGCGATACGTTCCGAGGTTGCGAGTTATGCGCCAGATTAGGCGAGTGGCAATGACGGCATTTTTTCTGTTTCAGTATATTTTTGAGCACTTCGTGACGCGTCTACTTGCATTTCAAACGTGAAAATTTCTACGGAGGCAACTCTATACTTACCTGAAACAATGCTTTCTGCACGGCCTAATATTTCGTTGCAGTTGGCCTTTAACTTTTTTGCTACAGCGTTGATGCTATCGAACCCACAAACGGCATGTTATACGTGCGCGCGTAAATTAATCCGCACAGCGGTATGATGTCAGAACCCTCCCCCTCTAAATTACAATCTCTGGGTCGACAATGAGGAATAGCTTACCGGCAGAGGGAAAGCGCCGCGCGAAATCTACGGTAGGCTGAAAAAGTCACCGGTCGCAAGATTGAGCGCACGATAGCAATTGGGCTATGCGAAATATGGCGTATATTGTTTACGTCACAGCCAACTGAAGATAACGCATGTCATTAAGGCCCGACGGCTGCGCGACAGGTCAGTCCCCTTTGGGAACACCAGGCGGCGGGAGTAATTTAAGCTATGATGAGTAGCCATGGGCGCAGCTCATGTTATGAGTGTTGCGATAGAAGCTGCCACGTCTCTTCTGGGGACACCGCATTGCCGAGTTTAGAACGGAATAGCTCCGAAAGATTTAGGCCCTTCACGCCCACATCGGGGAACGCTGATGGAGCGTCACCTAGCCTGTAGTGTTGCATTACACTGATAAAAAAAGCGAAATATTAGGACATATTGAGGTCAAACCACAGGTCACCACAAATAATGTCTACATGAAAATAACTCAGACGTTGTAGATTTTTTAGTCATACTTAAAGCAGAGAGGACACCAATCTCAACAAAACTCAACGTTACCATTGAAGCATTCGATTAGGGAAGAGAAAAAAAAACAGCACGAAGCATATATAATTTCTTATCGATTGCCACATCGAACTTGTAAGGTTGGTAGCCAAACCGTTTCTTTTTTTCTCGCATTCCATGTTGTTTCCAAGAGGTTTGTTATGTCAAAATTATTTTCAAGAAGACAACAGCCGCTGCTATTTTAAACCCTCTATAAGGTTCCACAAAAGCTTCCTCCGCTTACTGCCGTTCAGAGAAAGAATGGCCTTGCTAGAATTAAGCGATATATAAAAGGGCGGTATAGAGGGAGAGACGCTAAAATGAAGGGCCTTTTAGCGTCTTGTGAGACCGAGAAATTAACAGCGGGGGTTCAATCAATGCGATCAATATACGAGGTACTGCTTACAGAATGACACTCTTTTCACTGCGAACGTAGTTGATCGTGCTTTTTTCGTTTGGCAGAAAGAAACAGCGCGTTCAATGATTTCGCTGGATCGGTATACATTTTTTTTTCTTTCCTGTTTTTGCAATCGTTCATTTGGGCGAGATAGCATGGAGAACAATAATGCGCACGTCGGCGTTGCTCCTGGTCACGCCGATAAATATGACGCGCATTCTGGTTAGCGAAAATCGATATGTCTGAAAACACTTAGCACTGGGAGTCACCGGGTGGTCCCCGGGAGCTAAGATATTCCCGATCGACAAATACGCTTCCTACTTTATCATCCTGAAACTATAGGCCCTCCATACACAAATAACGCATGGAGACACCGACTATATATAGAATCAGCTTTGCTGCTCAAGAAATAAACAAAAAAATTATAATAATCATATAATTGCACGCACAGTTGAGCGCCTGCAGACTGCATATCACTTGCTGATTATATTGATTATATGCATCTTCAAAGGAAGTGTTGTCGAGATTTATACACGTGTCACCGCATGTTTCGATAGCCTCACGCGCGTCCACGCATGAGGAGCGTATTTTTCGTCCATTGTTACTGATAACGGTCAACAGAAAGACGAAAGAAAGAAGCGAGCTTGCGAAGTATTGAACCACAAGGTTCCTAAAAACCAGAACCGCATGGTTTTCGTAAACCATACGAGACGTTTTACCGCGTACTGAAGTGAAGTCTAACTAGTTACATTACGTGAGCTTTATTTAAGTGTCACTGTTATTAATATTTACAAACATCCTTTTCTGCATCGTCGTGAGGTTTGTATTGCTCATGTGTTGCTACGATTTTATGCGACATTTCTTTTGTCGTTAATTAATAGGGGGTAGTTCGAAAGGTTTTAAAATATTTTTAGGTTTTCTTTTAGTGCTTTTAAATAAAGAGGGTGATCTTACATCCCCTGCTATCATTTTAGAAGCTTCTAACATTGATGATCAAGGCCTTGTTTTTACACATGTGCTATGGGCGTGCAGTTTTCATATTTGAAGATTTATTACAGCGTAAGCTGTTGTGGGCTTATTCCAATAGCCATTTCGGTTAGCGATTGTGTCCGCTTCCGTCGCCGGTGTCCGGTGTGCGCAGCAGCTATCGCCGGGAATTTAAAAAAAAAAAGAAAACAGTTCCCACTGAGATCATACCCGGGCCCGCTGCGTGAGAGTCAGCTACTCTACCACCGAACAACGCCTGCGGTTTTTACGTTTTGCCTTTTTACATGGCATTTATTAGAATGAATGAAATTATGCATATGTGCCGGAACTTTCTACCACGATATGAGCGGTCGGTGGTCATACGCCATTATTTGTCAACGAGCTGTACATACAAACAAAAAAGGTCACATAAAGTAACATCTTCCATCAGAACAAGAACTTGAAAAGGGAACTAGCTAGGAGAACGCCTAACGGGCCCAACAATTAATTCTTCTTCAATAATTTTGTTTTTGGGGTAGCAAGTACGCTAACACCTCCTTCTGAAATTCATGACATGAAGTTGCAACTCTCGCAATGCAAATGTAAAGTTAGGCTCACAAGCAGGCGCATTCTGTTAGTATGGCGCGCATTTCTCTGTCAAATGAAAACGCTACAATGTAACAAAGCTGTAAAACGATACTGCTTCAGATTTATCCATACGTTTTCTATACCAATTCAGAGCCCATTTTCTGCCCATTATGACAATACTGCATTTAACGACCCTCATTGTGGTTACCCAAACTCTTTAGTACATTTATTGCAAGAAATTACGGTGCCAGCCCATGTGCGCGAAACTAGAACACAATTTGCTGAAGTGGTCTTCCAAGGAGATAGACTCGGTCGTTTTACGCTTTGTCGTCACTGCTCTCCACAGTACTACCCTTAAAGGGCTTTGCCAAGAAAGACATATCTAATGGTGGAATGGACAACAGAAATATTCTTAAATATTCAGAATTTAACAATATTGACACGTGTACTTTTTTATCCTTATTGAGTGACCGCGTTCCACCGTCTAACAAATGTTATCGCTCAGACGGGACCCGCCCGCATGGACTGGAAGTTTCGCGAATGTTATCGATGGTTCTGTTCTCACCGAAGCTTATGTAATCTGATTGCATGTGCGACGCGAATTGTGTAGAACTTTCTGAAAGACGCGGGCACCACAAATTACTCTAGAAGCTCCGATAACTCGCGTATGAGGAGAACCTTCAGCACTTATAAGCATACATGCATTTGATTTACAGCATGTTTAATGCATTCACGATGCATCGAAGAAGACATTTCTTTCGTGAAAATACTTTGCCATTGTATGACGCACTATCACCTGGTTAATTTTTATGGTTTCCCTGGATAATTTTCACGAATTGTTTTTGTACATTAAACGTTTTGTTAGTCGGTAGCGTGGTGGCCAGAGTCACTTCAGGGAGAAATTTTTTCAGTTGACGTAACTAAAAATTTGTCCTGCGTATTGCGTCTCCCTATTCCACGTCTGCGCTGTGATAACGTGATGTATTGTTCAATTACGTGAAAGAACGATCAATTTAAGCAACCTTAATTGCAGTATACTCAAAGCTAAGATGACAAAAAGGAAAGAGAAAAGCAGTGTATATATTTCACTTATAATGACGCTCAATGGGCGTTTATGTTAACAATACGGTTAAGCAAAACAACTAACATGTTCGCCTTTTACAAGCACGCGATCGAATGTTTATCCAAAGCACTATATTAGCTTGTTAGAACATATGTTCAGTACATTCGCCAAGTCGATTGCCAGAATTTTCCGAGAAAGTGGGAACTCTAAAAGCCGTTGTTATGCCACCTGAAAACATCTGAAGGATCTGCATAATGACTCCAAGTGAAAGTTCGCAGAGCAATAAATGAAAAGGTGAAGGAGGATGTCGGGATTTAAGCAAGCGTCTTGAACTCTGCAATATTGATTGGCTTGGATTGTTAGAACGCAAAGAGGACAGTCACAGATAAAGACAAAAGCGTAACTACATCATTATCACAGTTGCAACCGGTCGAAGGTATGAGTGTTGTGTCAGAGAAGACCTCTTCAACACCATACAGTAACACCTCGAGTAAAATCATCCCAGTACAAAGTATCAACGGAGGTGCTTAACAGTGCCTGAAGCAAGGATTTAAGAGGGGGGGGGGGGGGGGGCTCTGTTTCTCGTTCACTAAGGTGGAAAACTACCCAGGAAAGACCCTTAACAACCTGTGCAGTATCTTGCCAAATAAATACAGAAGCTGAAAAAAAGACATTGTTCTCGTTCCTTCTGGCCATTAGACGAGTGCCACTACTACGTACTGTAGAAAAGAGAAATATGTGCTCCTATTTGCCAAATGAACTGTTCGTAGAAATGCACGAAATCAGTACAATAATTGCTGCAACTAGTTCATCTTCTCCCGGTACATCGCTACCTTTGAGAGCGCTCAAGGCGGGGGTCTTCCCCACCAGTCGCATTGCCTACGATATATCAAGTGATGTTCGGTCGTAAATAAACGAGTTTTGTTATACCTTATACTTGAACAACTATACCGCTAGCTGTCACTTGCCTAGTAAGTGCTACGTCGGATAACCCTGGCTTTTGCTGACAGCTCTCTTCGATGCTTTAGTGAAAGGATTTGAGCAGTTTGCGAAACATAGAGTGGCGATCTTGGCGCAAGAAGGTGCGTAAGGATGGCGACACGTGTTACTAGACCAACAGCCGAAACCGGACATTCCGATAGCCCCGAAAGATGAAGGCCCCAAATCTATCCATGCTTCAAACTACCGCGGTGAAAGAAGTATTAACTATTGCAGCAGGAGTGCTCTCATTCGAGCGAGCAAAAGAAAACCGGAACTCATGTTCACGCATACGCACTAAGAAACCATTAAGGTGGATGGACTGCAGCTCACCTATCACAAGGTATTTCACTGGTATCAGGCGCGTACCCAGGATATTTTTTTCGTGGGAGGGGGGGGGGGGGGGAGAGGGGGCAACCCAACTCAAGGCAACTTTTCTATGCAAATGAGCGGGGGGGGTACATTTACTAGAACAAACGTGAATAATGCCCACCGTTCGCCATAAAGGCGCCTAAACCCGCAAAGGAGAAATAAAATATGGTGTATCTCACAGGGACGCCTGTAAGATACACCTCTCCTTTACTTGGCAAATAAGGAACTCCATCAAATGGACTCGCACAGGAAAGAAACGCAGGAAGGAGACTGTCAAGAACAAGTAAACAAGCAAAAGTGTAAAATAAAAATTTATACTACCGTTTATTTTCTTGCTATGAAAGAACTATAGAAAAAGATATATTTGCGGAAAAATCACAGTTCTTTTGAATTCCTCATTTACTGCTGCACCAAGCTAAATGCGAAAACCGACTACTGTTGTTATTTGGGAATGTGCTCAACGATGCGTGGCTGTCAGTCCCGCAACCGTGTATAGCGCAGGACACTGCTATTCTAGACACACTGAGGCCACCGCGCAAGGTTCTCTACATAACAAGAGTAGAGAAGTGCCTGCGTCGGCCGGCTCGACAGATAACTGTAGCAGCGTCATCCAAAACACACGGAATCATTCTGCACGTCCGGCGGCGTTTTCTCTACTTCCTTTTTCCGCGCGTTCTTTGTCCGCGCAAGCTTTCGCCTGCGTTCTAAATTCGCCTCGGTAAGGCCAAATGAAAATGCGCCAGGCATCTCAACGCGTTCGCTTGCCCGAGAGTTATTCATAACTCGAACGACGGCTCAGCGACGTTAAAGTTGGACATATATGCTTTCTGATTCACAACTCATAAGAAATGCTTAGGTGTCCTCAAATTCTCGTTTTTATTTCGCTGTTATCTTATTTGTTAAATCATAAACGAAATCAAGCTTTTCGTCATGCACACCAAGGTAATCAACTACTGGTCATGAATAAGGAACAGTTAACCCGCAGAAGACTCCACCATTTGCAGCATGCGAAGACTGGACTTGTATGTTTCTGCCACATTCTCCCTAATTGTATGTGAGCGTTTTCGCTATTACAAGTGCGTCGGCTGAGACACAAGGCCATCCTTTCATGAAGGTGTTTTGTGAGAAGACCGCTTGGCACCCTTTCCTGCATTGTGCTAGTTATACTCAAGTGAAGAGAGCTTTTTGCTTCTGCAGGATTTGCTTTGCTAACTTACTTGCATACTCGTCTCTGGCACCGTAACATACCAACTATTTATAACTTAATGTATGGGAAAAACTCATTAAGTAGAGTTTTGCCTAAACTCTCGACGCAGGCTAGAAATTTGTGTTTTTTCTACTCTTGTGTCCATAGGCGCAACGAATCGCACGCAGGCCTCTATTCTTTCCTGTTAGGTCGTTATTTCTCTGTGCTTGCGATGACGCATGTGTGGTGCAGGCCAGTCTAACTCAGCGGCATAGGCACAGCTGCTTCCGCAGGCCCCAGAAAAAAAAAGAAATACGATCTTCTGAACGTCGTCGCAGCCTACGCGTGAAGGCCAAAACCTTGAACCATTGACAGTAAACAAGAACAGAAGTCAGAGGCGTTGCATGAAAACATGATCTTGCATAGAAAAAGTTGTCACTGCCGAAGAATTCAATATTAACTACCACCACTGCTCTACCTATTACGTATGACGCTAAACAAGATTTGTCAATCCCTCGCTAATGAAGACACAAATATTTCGATTGATTTTTGTTTACATATATGTATGTGCATATTACATGGTAATGCACTGTTGTCTTGTTTCATGCTGTTAAACCTGCAATATCGCATAAGTGATATTAAATTGTTTACTTTCCTTATCACTCTTAACGCCAGAAAAGTGCCAGCCTTACCCCACAGTCCGCCTGCCCTATACACCCCCCCCCCCCCCCCCCCGCCTACCCCTTTTCTTTTTTTATCAGGCTCATTGCATCTGTAAATTTGAAAATTACCAAACCGAATTACTGAACCAAAAGATGGAGACGCATCGTGCACTTCTCAGCAGTATATAAATATGACCTCTTCAACAAGAAACAAAGCGGAACCAAAGAGCGCTGGTCGTCTTGTATATAAGCATCCCGCCCGGGAGGTTGCGCGAAAATTCAAGGGACCACACTTCAATCAAAACGCAGTTCTTGTAGCATAAGCGCAACATGACTCTAATGCTAGCATGCCGAAATTCAGCCAGACGACGGACCAACGAACCCTGCACGTCATCTGTACCCACGTGTGTGACCTAGGTTGCAAACCTGTAAGGTATAATCAACGTTTCTAGGAAGCGAATAACCATAATACATAACCCGTGTTTTCGACAAATTGGAAGCTAGAAGAAAACCTCCTAGTTTCGACTCTATTGCAGACTTTTCTGAACTGTTATTAGAAATGAAGGGCTCACTTAGGCAAGGGTACCTTATGAAACAAAAGAAAGACAGAAAGTGTTATCAGAATGGCTGCGGTTCATCTGTTAAGTTCTGTACAACGCAGTACATTCATCAAATCATAGTTCACTCTCTTCGCCTCGGACGTTCGCAAACAGGAAGTATATGGACTTTACTCTTAAAATTGGTACGCCGCGAGAAATTGGATTTCCAGGGGCAAAGCATGCAACTCGGTGAAAATGTACTCTCCTCACCACTTCGATTTAGTTTTACAAACGAAAAAAAAAATTTCTGCAGAGGGAACTAATTTCTCTTAAAAAGCCAAACACAACTGTTTCTTCCATTCCTTGCCTTTTACAGTGCAACTCCGGCGATTTTTTTGACCATGTCAAGGTAATGGAATATTTAGGTTCCTAAGACGCCTGTCACACGTCTGATAGTAAAATTGTTACGCAAATTCGAAGACAGCTTTGTTATACTGTTTACTTATCATTCCTCGTATTCGCTTAATGCGCACAATATGTTCCGTAAAGTGGACACAGATGAGGACTTTGCGAGTTCATTTAGGGAACGCGCGGCTTTCTCGCGGAAACGCCGATGCCAGTATAGACACCGTTGGCAGCTGCACTAGGCGGTTGTTTACGCTGCTGTATCAAGGGGCCTACGCTTGCTGCCCGTTTGGGACACGAGGCAAAAAGTGCACCTCGGAAGTTAAATAATGAGCCTGCATGACAATACGTAAAAATGTGCCCGTGTTCGTTGTCACATTTAATTTAGGGAGTCCGACAGGCAGCTTTCCGTCGAAAACGGCAACGTACCGATGTCGATACTTCTCCGTGTCGTCGCTTCTCGGTTTTTGTGTGTGTGCTGTACGAAATGGAGGAATGGTTTATTTCAAATCCGTATGGCCAAAACTGAACTACAGAAGGAGTTTTATTCATCCTGGTGGCTCAATTAGCTTCGGGTCCGTCGCTCAGGTCCGCCAGTAGCAGACGCATGAACTACGCGACTGTGACATATAGGCTTAACCTCGGCTGAACTCGATCGGCATCGGCTCAAACTGTGTGTGCGGACGGCGAGGGCTGAAGTTCGTGCAGCTAACAACGCAACACCGTTTGCGTCCCATCTATTGCACGTCTACAGGGAACGCAACTTCTCACGACTTGCACCAACTCACGATCGTCGACTCCTCGACGCTCTCGTCGCTTTCGTCTGCATGATCCCGGCATGCTCTGTATGGAACACTCCTGACATCATACACAATGGGGCCTGTAACTGAGGAGGAGGCAAGATAGGGTGTTCGAGGCAATTAATTAAATTCATTTGTAAAAAATCTGTGCAACTCTCAAACCTGCTTTTTTGACTATCTGACGGAAGTGTTCAGAGGAATGTACCCAGCGAATTTCATGGACATCCGTTGACATCGAAAAATCGCCGGAGTTGCCCTTTAAGCGTCCTGCTCTCCTATATATGGAAAGCGAGCTTCATGTTGTTTTTTCTAGACATTGCAGTTGAGACTAGCGCATGCACGTGTCAGTCAAGCTGTTCTAGTAACCAGACAGAGAAAAGGAAAGGCGGGGAGATTATCCAGTGTGCACTTCGACTGCTACCCTACACTGGGGGATGGGGAAGCTGGAGGAATAGGGAAGAGGAGGAGGAAATGGATAAGATGTAATGCGCGCTCACACCAGCGTTCACCGTGCATTCGAAGGCCGTCGCAGAGCCCAGTCGTTCTTAAAAGGTGCAGGAGGGCTCTGGCGGCTTTCTGTGCAGATGAAGTTCAAGTCGAAGCTCCCGATATCTTATCTCCTGTACAGGTTCTGTCCTCCAGTGCGCTGAGCAGCATACAAACTGCGTTTGGACTAGTAGATGCGACGCGACTTTACTGTGTCGCTTGTGACCGAGCGTCGTTTTTCAAAACACAAGCTGTCTTCGCTTCAGCGAGATGGAGAGTGCCTCGTGAAACTTTAGTGAGTGCGACAAGACCATATTACATACTCTCATCTCCTGGCCTTTTAACGCGATTCGCATTTTTTGTATATATACTTCAAGCACTTTGTGGTAGGCCGGTGTCTAACCAAAAACATGTGCTGATCCCGAAGGTTGTGCAGTCGGCCTAATCCCTTTCACGGCGATCTTCAACAAAAATAATCCTTTAAATTTTATCTGCTGCTGGGCGAAATCAAACCCGCGTCACACGGCTTGCTCAATCCCCGCCGCGCGAAGCTTTAGCGTGCTGCGTCACGAATTTCCGCGGGGATGTCGCGGCCATGTCACTAGATTGCACAGTGTGCCCAGAGGAAAACGCGGGAGAGGAGCCCGGCTGTAGTACGCGGCTGACACACACGGGAGCGCCACCGGTGCAATCTCGCATGCCACGCAATCTCAGAGGCCATGGAGTTTTGTCAAAAAACTTTTCGTGCACTTTGCGGCGGCGTCGATAGGTGGCGCAGAGCGTCTAGAGGGAAGCGCGAGAGAAGAGCTCGGTTGCAGTACACGCCTCATACATGACGTATTTCCGTGATGGCAATGTGATTGCGAGTATACAGCACGAAGTTTAAACGTCGACGTAGACAAGGCAAGACAGCGTGTGTCTTACTCTTGTCTGTGTTCACCTTTAAGCTTCACGCTGTAGACTCGTTGTAATGAATCACCAACTAGCCCAATAAACCAGCTTGCTGGGCAGTATGGTGCGTCACTACATTGCTTCTCTGCTTATTTCATTAGCGTCAACATTCATGGTGAGATGGGATTTTTTTTTATGATAAGATTTATTAGCCTGAGGTTAGCGCCACATTCGTTGTATCTGTATCCGTTGTATGACATTGACACATACATGTTAATATACAGGGTGTTTCAATGAACACTGAATTTTTATGTTAGATTTCCTGTGGCAGATAGCACAACTGAAGTCCATGAGATGGTCTACTCGAAGAAGTAAAACATTACCTGCACAAAAAATTGAAATGCATAATCGATTAGTTAAAGAATTCACTGATTAAATTTTTAGCTAATTACCTTATGACACATATTCTAATTTTCAATTCTGGCGGGTGAGACTGCAAGGCACATCCACTTGAAAATAACTGTGTGGATGACGTCAGTTACGATATATGCGCCGGTAAACTTGCGGTACAATTCCACAGTCGTTCCCCTTACTTTCTTAACAAAACGTTATTTTATGCATTGAAGCACAAAAGTAACTGGAACGCCAATACATTTCTCCGCAAAGTTCGGGAATTAATATCTCAAAATTGCTGTCATCCTGAGAATTCGTTCCAAGGCTTGCTAACTCCCAGGCTAGAATTTCGAGATAGCAATATGTGTCATAAGGCAATTATTTCAAAACCTAATTAGTCAAGCTTTGTTAATTAGTCAATTATGCATTTCACTTTTTTGAGCAAGTAAGGTCCGCCTCTTCGAGAAAATGGACTAGAATTGTTCTCTCTTCCACAGGCAATTTTCAAAAAAATTTGAAGGTGTTCGCTGAAACACCCGGTATTTAGCGCTTTTATACCACTTGTGCCAGATCGATGCGTACTCATTCTAGATGATTAGTCAAGAATGGGCACATTCAGGGGCCCATACCAAATGGTTAAATCACAGAAAATAAAGGTAATCAAAGACGCTGTTCAATATAATGAACTATTTAATTAAAAGATCGCTGTGCCTTGGATATGCCTGTGAGCCGACATTATCTAGTATTTAGTAAGTTATTTATACAGTTTCCTACAGCGCCCTTCTGGGCATTAGTCTAGGGAGAATGCATGAAACATGGGCTGTAAACATACGGTGCAGTATACAAAATACATCCAGAATGCAAATGAAAAACAATGCAACAGTTCGATGATAGCGCAATGATGAACATAACACAAAACACAAATACAGCATCCACAACAAAACTGGTAAACGATGCCCTATTCAGTTATGTCAAGATATAAAAACGTGGTCATCAAAGAATGTGAAGAGGGATGGAGGAGGCGCACTAAGAATCAGATCTGGCAAATAGTTCCAATCATGTACAGTACGGGGAAAAACGAAAACTTGGTCAGCAGTTATACATACTCTCCTGTTTTCTTACTGTTTATCCACGAGGGCGGACACGTAAGCGGGTTCCTTTAGATAAGCTTCAATGGTAATTCTGGTTTTATTTTTAGAATGGTAAAAAGCAATGGTAGCCGTTAGGACTTACGCCTCTCAGATAGCAAGGGCCACCCAAAGCGTTTGACTATATTAGATGAGCGGTTCATGAAGTCGTGGTCTCCTTTCGCAAATCGGGCTGCACGCTTCTGTATACGCTCCAGTATATCTGTATTCTTTTTTGTTGCCAGGTTCCGTACCACGCACGCATACTCTAGGATCGGGCGTACATTTGCGATGTACACGGTTTGTTTTAACTGCGGCAGAGCATGTGTCTGAAATTTCGCGTCGCAATAAGTTCAGCACCTGGCTCGCCTTTGTCTCTACATGAGCGTTCCAGGAAACCGTGCTCGAAAAAATAACACCTAGGTATTTCGCCCGTGTCACAACAGCTAAGGTAATCTTTCATGAAAAGCCGTTTTTTATTTGTGAACCTAATGAGTTTGCACTTTGGAAGGAATCGTAGATGTGTTTCACAGCCAACGTCCAGCCGTCACAGCCGTTTTTTATTTGTGAACCTAATGAGTTTGCACTTTGCAAGGAATCGTAGATGTGTTTCACAGCCAACGTCTCGATAGACGAAGCAATCATCGGCGTATAGTCTAACAGGGCTTGAAACAGTTTCAGCAAGAGCACTGATAAATATCAGAAAAAGAAGTGGGCCCAGAACAGACCCTCGTGAAACGCCAGATATTACATTCGTGTAAGATCACGATGCACCATCGAGAGCCGCTCGCTGTCTTCTATCAAATAGAAAAGCTTCAATCCAGATCATAAGTTTAGCATCTATGTTAATACCAGACAGATTTTCCAACAACAATGTGTGCGAGACGGAAATCCGGGACACCCTACGGAAAAACAAAAATATACAATCTACTTGATTACCATAGTTAAGTGAAGAGTAATGTCATGTGTAAATTCTATCAGCTCTGTGTCGCATGAAAACCCGGCTCTGAAACCATGTTGCCTTGGGGAGAAAAAGTTGTTGCTGTTAAGATGGCTCATCAGGTTGGTGCAAATTATATGCTCTAAAGATTTACAACACACACTTGTCAGAGAAATGGATGTACAGTTGTAGGTTGATGTTTTTTCGCCGCTTTTGTAGATAGGTATAACATTGGCGCACTGCCAATCAGAAGGCAATGCGCCTGCTTTAAAGGATGTTGTAAATAGTGTAGTTAAAAGGGGGCAATGGAGGTAGCGCAGCTTTTTAGGACAAAGTTGGAGATATCTGGACCAGAGGCTGAGTGCACTTTAATCTTCTGCAAAATCAAGCTAATCTCATGCTCTGTAAATTAGATGTCTGTTATTTGCACAAGGCTATTGTTGCTCTCTAAACCAGCGATGGCTGCTAGCCGTTGAGAAAACGCAGACTGAAAGTAGCAATTAAAGTTTTCTGCTTTGGCTTCATTATCAGCGACGTAGTCGGCGCCGTCCACCCAAGTTGTTAGGAGATACCTCACTACTTCCTGACTTACTTTTCACATACTTCCAGAGTCCCTTCGGGCTATCTTTAACTTTATTTCCTAGATTACTGAAATACGCGTTTTGAGCTTCACGACTCTTTCTCATCGTTTTGCTGAGGTGTTTCATTTTTGCTTTATGTTAGGATCGTGGGATCGCGTATTTACGAAATAAACGATTCTCTTAATTTATCAATACTCTAATTTGTTTTTTCATCCAGTGTTTATCATTTCGACTTCTGGCGGAAATGAGTCGCGATGTAATGTAATTCTCGGTCAACAATTTTTATGTACCTCTTTGTGAACGATTTGTTCAATTTTGTTTTAGTGCGTTCCATATTGTATTCACATCTAAGGATAAGCTAAGTGACTGGAACTCGGGCAGAAAATCACTCAGTTCACGAGATACAGAGGCATAGTCACCCTTTTCATAAAAGAATATCTTGCGCGGCGTTTTAACATAGTGACGAGCGAGAGAAATGGCCACGTACAAAAAACAGCATGATCAGATATACCCGATATATTCAATACAGAAGAGACAAGACTACGATCATTATACAAAAACAAATCCAGCACATTTACACTAGTATGTCCAACACGTGTTGCATTTCAACAAATTGTGATAATGAGTGAGCATTCATCATTTCAAGAAAGCTTGTATGCAAAGAAGACGGGCTGTACAGCATTCTTTTATACGAGGACCTTTTTACATCTGGCAAGTTGAAATTCCCTCAAAGCAATGTATATGTAGTTTTGAAGGCCAATAAAATATTTCTTAATTGAATAAAGGGTTTTGCAATGCTTCAACAGGGTGGTCTGTAAAAGGAACCGACAGCTATAGTGATACCATTCTTCAAGCTGAGTTTACATCAAACAGTTTCGCATGCATCACCATCAACATTCACAGAAACGCTACTGTAGTTCTCTTAATCAATACAAAAACGCTGCCACCGTTTTTATTTCTGTCTATCCGGCAAACAACATAATTTGGTTTAAATACTTAATGGTCGCTTATTTCGTTGTCAAGCCAGGATTCGGTAATAATAACGATGTGTGGCTTTAACACTTCCAAAATTTAGTGCACTCGAGTACTTTGTTTTTAGACTAACACAGTTGATAACAGCGCACTTCAAATTATTTTCACCGACGGAACTTTGTTTTTGGACTAACACAGTTGATAACAGTGCACTTCAAATTATTTTCACCGACGAAGCAAGTTCGGAACTCAGGACGCCATGATACAACTGAAAAATGAAATCCTCGATGACACTACCAACACGAAAGACAAGCGAGCCATCTTGGATTTGGACCTGCAGAGCGCTTTTGACAAAGTGAGACACTCTGCGATCCTGGCCCAGGTGTCACGGCTAAACATGGGCAAGAGAACATATGCGTACATCAAGAATTTTTTGACGGAGCGGACTACCGAAATCATCGCCGGCGACCTGCGGCTCCAAAAAAAGAAGCTCGGCAGTGTCGGGACCCCCCAGGGCTCGGTCATCTCGCCATTACTTTTCAACCTTGTAATGATAGGGGTGGCCGAGCGCCTCTCGCAAGTCGCGCGGGTCCGACACACCATCTATGCCGACGACATAACGCTCTGGATCCCAGGAGGAAGCGACGGACATATCGAGAGTACATTGCAAGAGGCGGTTGACGCTATCGAGGAGCAGCTGGACGGGTCTGGGCTCGTCTGCTCCCCAAGCAAGTCTGAGCTGTTGGTGATTCATCCGAAAAGAGCAGCTAGGAAGACGAAAGGCAACAAACCTGTGAGAGAGCAAGAGACAATAAAGATCAACACGAGCGGCGGTCACACGATCCTGGTTGCCGAGAAGATCCGAGTGCTGGGGATGCTGATTGAGCGCAAACGAGTCAACGGCGAGACGGTCAACCGTCTAGCGGCCAATGTCACCACGGCCATCCGCTTCATCAAGAGGGTGTCACACAGAACAGCAGGCATGAAGGAAGAAAGCCTCACCCGGCTAGTGGAATCCTTTGCTATAAGTCACATTACATACGTTGCTGCTTTCCACAACTGGAGGCAGTGCGAGCGAAATAAGATCAATGCGCTCATACGCAAAGCGTACAAAGCTGCACTCAGACTTCTAGACTGCGCAAGCACCGACAAGTTCCTGGCCCTGGGAGTGCATAACACCCTGGAGGAAATCGCCGAGGCGCAGAGGACCGCTCAGCTCGCGCGGTTATCGGAAACAAGAACGGGCAGACAAGTGCTGCGTGAACTAGGCCTGGGGCCAAAGGAAAGGGGACCCGAAAATACAGAAGTGCCTGTACCGGACGCAATTAGCAGACGGCTACGTGTATGTCCGGTGCCAAGAAACATGAACCCTGAGTTCTACAAAGAGCGGCGGGCGGCGAGGGCCAAGGCACTCATTGATCTCCACGCCAAAGACAGGGGTGCCGTGTTTGTGGACGCGGCAGAGTATCCACATGACAGAAAGGCATTCGCCGCTGCAGTCGTCGGGGCACCGACCGGCGCAACGAGAGCAGCGGCGAGTGTGCGGACTCGAGGGGCGCATCCAGCCGAGGAGGTGCCATTGCCCTGGCCATCGCCGACCCCGAGTGCACGACTGTGCTCTGTGATTCTAGGACGGCAGTGCGAAATTACGCGAGAGCAAGGGTGTGCAGTGAAGCCGCGCGTGTGTTGCGTGCGGTCGATCTCGCGAGTGAAAATCGGTGTGTAGTGATAAAGTGGTTTCCGGCCCACATGGGCAGTGATGTGTCGGATCGCGGCAATGCAAACCACAACGAGACGGCGAACGCGGCGGCGCGAGGACTAACCAACTGTGCCGCTGCTACTGCGGTCGACCTGTCGTGGTGGTGGGAACCAAAGACAAAATTACCTCCTACAACAAGATTGTGAAGTGGTACAGACTAGAGCGAAGGACTATGCCGCGACCTCATCCGGGCTTGACCCGTAAGGAAGGGGTTCTATATCGATAACTTCAAACGGGGTCGTTATTCACCCCGGTGCTGATGAGACACGTGTGTCCAAGTGTTTATATAAGTGACCTGTGTTGTGTGTGCCAAAAGGAAAGAGCCACTGCAGCTCACATCCTTTGGGACTGTGCTAAAAATCCGCACGAAGCTGCAACGATAGCAACGATCCCGCCGCGGCTCGAGGCCGCAACAAGGTGCTATGATCCGGATGTCCAAGCCCAGGCCGTCCAGCAGATCTCGGCAGCCCTCGAAAGGCGACGACCGAGCTAAACCGGAGGGAGGCCGCCACCCCAAAAGAGGGGCAGGTGCGGTCGACCAAAGGAAGTAGTGCGGCCGCGGCCGAAGTAGAGGCGCCACACGCCGCGAAGACGTCATGGCCGCGTCACGGTGACGCCTCTCTAACAGGGGAAGGCTAACGGTTCTGCAGGTATCCATAACAAACTTTCTTCACTCACTCACTCACCGACGGGTCTAGATTTAATCGCGGTAGCATTATGTAGCTGCTATCGGGGCGCTGCTTTTACAATGTGTGTTGTATTGTCGTACAGAAATGATTCATTGGCCATTGTGAGCTTATTAAATCGCTATGTCAACGGACTCCCTTTTCCACGGGCGTATTGAAGAAGCTCCTTCCTTTCAAGTCTAGTTTCGCTCGAGTGGTCGTCACTGATTGCGTAACCTGTGTGGCTTAGTTTTCCGGCAGCGGCAAGTACCCGCTGCTTTTCCTTCAATGATAGGAACTGTGCTATCAATGGTCATTCTTTTAGCGGCATAAACCACCCGATCCCATGAACACGTTCGATATTTGTGAAATCAAGCGTCACTTGCAATTTGTCGGAGCAGAAGTAAATAATCCTATCATCTGTTTCTTCTCATATTTTCGCCTGGGAATTCCCAATACCGTAGAATATTAGAGTTATTTCTTCGTGACCTGTCATCTAAATCATAATATTCCTGCATAAACGCGCACTTTGAAAAACAGATAAGAGGTTTCAACGTTAACAGCCAGCCTGTTATCTTCCTCTTTAAAAAAATTAAATTGCGGAGTTTTACAAGCCAGAACCACGATCTGATTATGAGGCCCGCCGTGGTGGGAGATTTCGGAAATTTGAACCACCTGGGGTTCTTTCACGTGCACCTTAATCTAAGTACACAGGTGCCTTCGTCAAGTTCTATGTAGGAATTAATTTTTTATTGCGCTATACAGAGGTGTAAATTAGTGCTCGCACTACTGTGGTCGTTTGCTGGTACTTCCAGTCGGAGCACATTAAAGCTTCGAATATGCAATGCAAGCAAGAGTTGGCGGGCATAGTAAAACATGGTCTCAAAGATTTCCTTGATTCTTCGTCTTCCTTCACCTCACCTGAACCACATAGGTCAACACCTGGATCTAATGTGTGTGCGTGTGCGTGTGCGTGTGCGTGTGTGTGTGCGTGTGCGTGTGTGTGTGTGTGTGTGTGTGTGTGTGTATGTGCGTGTGCGTGTGCGTGTGCGTGTGCGTGTGCGTGCGTGCGTGCGTGCGGTGACTAAATAATAAACGGCAAACCCCGCACGTGTTTGGCGTCTAAAGCGTTTCTTTAAGACAACCAGGAATGACTGGGGCAAACACAAACTCCGCTACAAAAGCGGCACATCAAATTCGTACCAGGGCAACTGCTCAAACGTTCACTCTCAAAGTATTGGTGCCAGATCCCAAGCCAAGATATTAAGACCGATAGGTTGAAACATGCGCCGAATAAAGGACAACAAGCTTGATTAAGTAGTTCAGATAGCCTGACCTACGTTTCATTAGGTGACCGTATCCTTCTCATAGCCACATAAAATTTAACATGCCAATAGCAGCAACAGTGACACTGACGAACGTAGATACACCTATCGAAACATCACGCAACTTGTCAGATATGTTTTACCACGGCTCGTCTGTTTCTAAATGCACCCCTACTTACGCGTCCGCTGGAGGCCGTATGAGTTCAGTAGATCAGTTGCTACCAGTGGCGGAAACAAATCTCCTTCTCTTGAGCCTTTACGAAACATACCAGTCCACGACAATATGACAGAAAGTGCTAATGAGTGAAGAGCGAATCTTTCTCAGAACCAGAAGCAAGAGTGAACATCCATAGCGGTAGAGCAAGAGAGCATAGTGCCGCTTCAAGGAAGTGAAAGGGAAAAAAACACGCTAGAAGGAGTGCTAAGTGGGAAACTAAGAAACGCTGAAAATTTAACAGATAGATAGGGCTAAAACTACACAGCCCTTGATTTCCATATAGTTAATTAAAAAGTGCAGCACACTGTACGCGGGAAAAAAGTGATACCGCTGAGAGGAAAAGATCAGAAGAGAATCGCAGCGGCAAAAATTTCCAATTTGTCCTTGCGTGGGGGCGCTATTTATAATTTGGACATGCCCTGCACTGATCGGACGAGTACACACGCACTGTAGCACTCCATTAAAAGCCGCTTATCTAGGCTGCCAAATAGAACATTCATACTGGTGGCAACCACAGTTTCTAGTTCTTGCTCGCGATTGTGCACGGTCATCCAAGAATGCATGTTCCTTGTAGCGATAAGGAAGCTGTTCTCACACATTTGTCGACAAAACGTTTTTCTGGTAATTCAATTCCTTCGCACGTTCCCCTTTTAATTAGCTGTGGTTGGTGACAAGTTCGGCTATTTAATGTGCCAGCTTTTTCAAAATTACAACAACGACATGACAGAAACACAAAGGGCTATGCAGCAAGTCCAAGGATAACATTGAAAAACATACACGTAGAAGAATAATACGTGATTGCATAAGCATATACAAGAAGCTAGAGTGAAATACGCAAACCAAATATTTATTCTGTCCTCGTGTTCGAATATCAAAAACGTGCAAAAGCAACACAAGCAACAATAAGTAATTGCCACATAAAAATAAAATGCGCTTATAGTATCGTTCATAAAGAATCAACCAAGTCACTGTCCACGAGACTATTTTCTAGAGATTTTAGAGCTAATCTACGTTGGCTGAAATGTGATTAAAGTCTAAATACACTGGTGTCGGAAGAAATGGCACCTGTCTAAAGCCTTGAGACGGCCGCGAAGGATGGCTCACAACTATCGTGTTAGCTGTTCTGTATCATTGCCCGCTAGAATTGTTTGATGAAATATAAATGCACAATCAGACTTGGTAGAATGAATAGCACCCAAGTGGATTTGTGTTACGCCATTATTCTGCTCTCCCAATCGGTCATTCGGCCTACTCAGGGAATGCACTACGTGACCCAGACAAAACATATAACGCGTCACAACAACATTGCGGTAGACGACACCTCAAGTACCATCGTTGAAATCCTTCCTGTTCGTGTCCTTGCTTCTAAGCTTCCCAACACGACATACCAACTACTCCTAACTATTCTTCAAGGCACAAGAGTTCTCCCACAAGTTGGCAGGAGCAGCGACGGTTGATCCAGTGGCCACGTGGAGTGGCGCCAGCCAATGGGACCTTGAACTAAGGGCTGCACCCTACTGAAATGATGCCCCATCCTATTACAAATAAATGTTTATCTATCTATCTATCTATCTATCTATCTATCTATCTATCTATCTATCTATCTATCTATCTATCTATCTATCTATCTATCTATCTATCTATCTATCTATCTATCTATCTATCTATCTATCTATCTCAGCCGCACCGTCACATACCTGGGCCGGTTGACGTGCGAGTAGTACTTGTCGAGATGCTCAAGCAGGCGTAGCGCTTCCACCACGTTGCCGCCCACTTCCTCGGGGTCCGCACGAGCGAGCACGGCCGTCATCTGCAGGACCAGCAGACCGACCAGCAAAGCCAAGGACATGGTGGCCACTATGCGGCCCTTGCCGGCAGCTCCCATCAGTGCAGCGGTAGCAGTGGAGTACAGACAGCAGAATCTCTCTCGGCCTCCCCCTGCTTTTTATGTCTATATTGCTTTATGAAGAGATCAACAGATATACCTCGTTGCCTCCTCGGCACCTATACGCCTGATGATATTCTTTATCTCTCACTATATTCCCCGGTTCACTATGTTGTCCACAGCTATTCCAGCTACTTGTCGACTCTACATGTGCCTAATGAATCCTCACCAACCCGTCCCGCGATAGCGCGATCCAGCGGCGCGTGTCTCAGTGCTCGCTACGTTCACGTACGTACAATGTGCGCGCAAGGTTCTTTCTCTGGCTACGGGAAAGCGCTTCCCACCGGCACCCGTTTTTATAAGGCGCGCGCGCGCCCGCGTACTCCCGCTCACGTGATCGAAGGATCGAGTCGGGGACCAATGGGAACAGCGCCGCCCACATAGGAGACAAATAAAAAAAAAGGCCCGATCGTCAATGAAGGAGGGAAATCGGAAGGAGAAACACGGACGTACAGAAAAAGAAAAAGGACTCGGGCGCACGCGCGCATACGCGCCGGGAGTTCGAACGCGCGCGCGGGAAAGCGGGATTTCCCGTGGAAGGTGCGCGCCGGTCGGTCGCCGTTGGACCCGCGGCGGGGCGCCGGTGTCGCTTTTGACGCGGCACGACGCCGGACGCCACAGGGGTTACGAGGGTGACGACGCAGACAAATGGCATCGCCGCGGGCCCAATCGTGTCCAGGGCTCCACCGTCGACGCCGCACCACCGCGGCGAATGCAACAGAGGGGTCGCGCTCGTGCGTCCAGCAACTGCAGAACCAATATCCCTTCGGTCGCCTTAATGCACGCGCTTGCCAAGTTAGCCTTATGCTACGGCATCCTTCTTTTTTTTTTCCTGCAAGCGCCAATATTGCTAGGCTCCGCCAAATGTGGACGCAGCCGTCAGTGCCTCCTGCGCTGTCTAGCTCCGGCCACCGATCCCTGTCAAACCCCGCCGCATTTCCTCTCCGTTCCTCTTCTTCCTTCTTCGCCCTGTCTTTTTCGTGACGTGGCTAGCCGAATTGAAAAGCGTGTGACAATAAGCTGAAGAAATCGTTGTCAGAGAATGCAATGCACGTCTTTTCTGTCGTTGCGTGCGTGCGTGTGTGCGTGCGTGCGTGCGTGTGCCTCAGGGGTTCATTCAGAAAAGCCGCTCGTGTACCTAGCCCGTGCATACCCATAACGCCAATGGTCATTGCCATTGCGCGCCTGCTCGCCTAGACAAAACATGCGGGCAACGCAGCCGGGCCGTTCGAGCAGGTGTGTCTAAACCCGCCGTTTCGAGAGAGGCTCTGTTATGACGGTTATGGCGGTTATGTACTGTCAAAATTAACGGGAACAGAGACATTGTTCTGCTTGGTGTAAAACTTGTTACTCAAGCACATTTTTAGGGAGACATTCAATAGACCATCAATACCACAGTGTCTGGTACAACGGTAGTGCTCGTTCCGGAAAGAGGCTGCGCGAAACCATTTCGCGGAATCAGATTGTTTATTTGATGGCGCAGCCCAGCGCCATAGCCCCCTCTTGGCTCCGATGCAATTCAGCCGATGTAGTATGTTGCTATTTTACAAAACTATTTTACCACTAACACTTTAATAACGATGCTAACTTACAAATTATATTAAAGTTATTCTTATGGCAATTTTCTGCATGCTCTTAATATCCGGACGTTTCGCGTATCTAATAACAAAAGGTCACATTTTAGTATTGTACTCAGTGATCTTCTTTCTGCATTTACTCTACAGGCTCTTCATTCCCTATTCTTTTTCTATGTGCCTTTTCTCTGCTTGCTTGCTTGCTTGCTTGCTTGCTTGCTTTGCTTTGATTTGATTTGCTTTCGAGAGTGACTCGTACCCAGTATGACGGAGTGGCCAAGAATCGGGTGATTTAGTTGCCAGCTAGCTCTCTTACTCTTCTCTGTAATTGTATGTACGTGCGCGAACAGAATTATACACGGTACTAGGTATGAAAGACCAATAAAACACCCTACCACTGCAGCAAGCAACCAAACGATAAACATTCTACATTCTATTACTGCTGCAGCAGCTGCACTTACTTACTACTGCTACATTACTACTATTACATCACCAAAACAAACAACAATAGACACTGCACATTATACATTCTATTACTGCTACATCAGCTGCTACTAGTTACTACTGCTATACTACTACTACTACTACTAAGTACCACTACGGTGCAGGTTCCTTCGCCCAACCTGTAGTGTCATGAACCGCAGTACGACGTCCGTGAGTACTGTGTTTGTGTAAAGAAAGTAACATAAAACATAAGTCATTGGTGACTCAAAAATGAAAAGCAGGCGAAAAAAATAATGTCATAGCAGAGCGTGCAGATGACTCGTATTGTAGCAAACGTGCACGTCATAAATTTCGCTCGCCTAAAATTCATCTCGCCTTGCCCCTGCATTCCAGATGAAGCACACCGGAGTTGCATGACTATATGTCTACTGCCTAAAATACTATCATCCTCTACTGCTTGTTTCGTCTCGTACATTTTAAGCAGCTCTTATTTTCCTGCTTCACTTGCATAATGTCAACTTTATGATAACTATCTTCATTCACTTTTCTTGGCACTTTTGTTTCATTACGCAATCTTTTTTTTAGGAAAAACTCTGGGTAACAGCTTACCTCGGAATATACGCGATATCCGAGTGACCTGTTGAGAAATGCTACTCTCTCGAGACGCCAAGCCAAAATTTTAGAATGCAAAAACCGCATTAGAGAGGGAGAGAGGAAGAGCAAAACAAAAGAAGAAAGAAAGAAAGCTGTGCTTCTTTTTACTGTGTGCTGCTGAATGGTGAAATGCAGTTTTTTTTGTTGTTTTTTTTTTGCGGGAAACTGGGGCTTGGCATCCCGTACATGCTGTGCAATGAAACGTAACGCTGATTGATTTGTAGACATTCTGATCATGAAGAACATTTTCATTGCCGCTGCGTTCGCGAAGTCTATCGGGGCACCAGTAAAGCTAAACTAAATCCTTCACCCGTCGTCGTCGTCGTCGTCGTCGTCGTCGTCGTCGTCGTCGTCGTCGTCGTCGTCGTTGTCGTCGTCGTCGTTGTTGTCGTTGTTGTCGTTGTCTAGTAGTGTCAGACGCACCACTCTTCTTCTTGCTTAAAGGGCCCCTCACCAGGTATGGCCATTTTGAGCGGACAAGCGCAGAGCATACACTGAGCGATAACGATCGTGTCTGGAAAATATTACACGGCTACGCGCCGTGGAATGATCTGAAATTTCAAACCGAACGCCGTTTTCGCTTCTCATTGCTGCCGCCACGCTCCAAGCCGGAGGATGACGTGCACGTGCTAGTGCGCCTACGTACACGTGTTTGTACTGTGACGTCGCTCGTAGTGACACGTGACTTCGAGAATTATTCAAGGCAACATCTGTTCTTTGTGTAATATGTTACTTGAATAGACTTTATCAATAGAATAGAATAGAATCTATGTTTATCTGTTAGAACTAACCCATGGAGTGCCGGCCAGCACCATCACTCACGAACCTTGGCGGCTGATGTGTAACATCTTTTCTGCCACAGGCGCCACGAGTACGAGTACGTGAACTCATCAATGTTGACGGATTGGAATCCGGTTACATTGATGCCTTCAGGTAACATGTGTGGGTTTATTGACCAGTTGCTATCATCCAAATATATCATCCCTCCCAATTATCAACTTAATAAAACCGAATTTCAAAACTACATAGATGGACTTCCGGCGCCCTGCATATATATATAGTTGTCTGATATCTAAATGCACATAACACTTTGTGGGGAGGCTCTCGCTGTGATGCGAGAGAATGGCTAATGGAAAACATCCTATTCTCTTCAAGTGCCTGCTTGCTTTACAAGAAAGAGCCAATATTCTACAGTCCTACGCACAAAGCATTTTCTTCCATAAACTTAAACATAGCGTCCTGTACAATTGTGCTATATATAGAATGGAATGTGATTAATAACCCTTATGGAAGTGATCACTTCTCCATTGTTCTAAACCTTACAAAACAAGCTAAGAGCTATGCACACGTTCCTCAATGGAAAATTGATCCAGCTGACTAGGCGGCGTTTCGCGAAATAGCACATCTGCCCTGGAATGATATCTGTCAACTTAGTCTACACGATGTAGTAGCCTACATAACAGCGTTCATTATTGATGCTGCATCAGTATACATGCCCCAAACAAACGGTCGCCTTCGAAACAACGTAATTCCATCGTGGAATGAGGAGTGCAGGAAAGACCGGGAAAAGTAAAATATGGCTTGAAATCTAATCCTTAACTCCCCAACCACCAAGAACCTAACTAACTTCAAGGCGAATAAGTCGCAAGGTAGAAGAACACGCCGCCGCGCTAAACGCGAAAGTATGGAACAGGGTGAACAAAAAAAAAAGGTCGTGGAACTCATCCTCTACCATTAGTAACTACAAAAGAAGACACTCTTGAGGACCAGGCTGGTTTTCTGGGAGCACACTTTGAGCACACATTTCCAGTACACTCCATTACACAGAAACATTTCTAAAATACCAGTTACAAGCAGAGCGACTGCCTCTGGGTCGGAAAAGCGCACACATTGAAGTATAGAATTGTCCATTAACCATGGTGGAGTTCCAGGTCTCACTGAATTGCTATAGGAAGTCCACTCCAGGAAGTGGCAGAATAATGTATGATATGATCAAACACTTACACCCTCAAACCCACAGAACATTACTGTGACACTTCATGTTCTCTGCCGGCTACATTCCGTGCGCCTGGATAGAAGCAATCGTAATTCCTATTATAAAAGAGGGCAAAGATCCTTCCTCACTTAGTAGTTATAGGCCTATAGTTTTGACAAGTAGTCTATGTAAACTCTTTGAGAAAATTATTAACGGGCGCTTCAGGCATTTTCTTGAAAGCAACAAAATGCTCGATATCTTACAGTGCGGTTTTAGGGAAGGTAGATCCACAGCAGATCACCTTGTCCGCATCGAGACAAATATTCGTGATGCGTTTGTGCACAAACAGCTTTTCAAGTCGGTATTTTTGTATATGGAGACGACGTACGACATAACTTGGTACTTTGGAATCCCTCGTGATCTGTCTAAAATGGGAGCCCGAGGAAACTTACTTCAGAGTCGCCTCTCCTATCGCACGTTCCGTGTTAGAGTAGGTGACGTTCTGTCTTGTCTTTTTACGTGAGAGACTGGTGTCCCCCAAGGTGGTGTGCTGAGCTGCACCCTTTTATTGTCAATTGAATTTGCTCCACACTGTCCTACCACGTACTATGTTTTACTCTGTATATGTGGATGGCATCCAGATAGGTTACAAATCATGTAATCTAAGTATCTGCAAGCGACATGTACAGCTTGGCTTAAATGACTTGTCAAAGTGGGAAGACAAGAACGGTTTTAAACTAAACCCTCAAAAAAGTACGTGCATCCCGTTCTCTAACAAGCGAGGTATACTGCCGGACCCTGTAATAAACCTCAAAGGAGAACGACTATATCTAAGCCGTTAACATAAATTTTTAGGCATCATTTTAGACTCCAAGTTAACTTTTGTCCCGCACCTGAAGTATCCTAAAACAATATGCCTCAAGGCTATGAACCTTCTGAAGCTCTTGCCACGCACATCTTGGGGAAGCGACACGAAATGCCTTATAAGCTTGTACAAAAGTCTAATATTATCACGTCTTGACTATGGAGCCATAGTATATAATTCTGCTACGCCTAGTGCTTTGAAAATGTTAGATCCTATCCACCACTGAGGCCTTGCTACAGGCGCCTTTATGGCTAGTCCTCTGCAAAGCCTGTACGTGGAACATAACGAATGGTCTCTATACTACCAAAGGACTTGTTTAAGCATTTGGTATGCCTTGAAGGTAAAATCAGTTGTAGACCATCCTTGTCACTCAATTATTCACGACTTGTCCCCGGCCAGGCTGTTCCGTAACCACCCAGTCTCTAGGCCTCCTCTGTCCCTCCGGTTGGAAGCACTGTCAGACGAAACGCGCGTCCCTCTTTTAGAGAATGTCCTAATGGCTCCTATTTGGCTTCCATCGCCCTGGGAGTGGCAGACTATCCAGTGTCACATCTCTTAGAGATATCAAAACGAGCACCTGAGGCACGTATACATTTGCATTTTCTTGAACTTAAGGATGAGTATTCCTGTGCTTAATTTTGCACAGATGCTTCGAAGACTCCTGCTGGTGTTGCTTACACAGCTCTCGGATTCTCAAGTTCAACATCTGGCACACTAAATCCACACACCAGTATCTTTACAGTGGAAGCATACGCTATACTCTCGGCTATTCAACACATAAGGCTCACAAATGTCGCTAAGGCTAGTGTCTTCACAGACGCATAAAGTGTAGTGAGAGCCCTAATTAGTCTACTCTGCTTTGAATGAACTGTACAGCGTGTTGTACTCCGCATGTATGTGCAACCAAGTGACTGTGTTATGCTGGATACTTGGTCATAAAGGTATAAAAGGCAACGTAGCTGCTGATGAAAATGCTACGTCTGTAAATTTTAGCAGTGCAGATGGAAATATCTCCATCCTTGCCACAAACCTAAAGCGTTTTCTACGCCGTAAACTCAGTAAGAATTGGCAAGGAGAGTAGGATACCCAAATATCGAATAAGCTACACATGATAAAACCCAAACTAGGGAACTGGATAAGTGTGAAAACAGCACGGTATAGGGAAGCACTTTCTTGACCGATTAAGAATAGGACACACGGTACTCACTCTTACCTCTTGACTGTGAGAGATCCTCCGATTTGTAGTAAGTGCGGCAAAAATATCACAGCCCTCCATGTTCTTATTCAGTGCCCTGCAATAGGAGAAGAGAGGAAAAAGTATTTCCCTTCTGCATGTCGCGAAAATATACGTCTTCATCCGACATTTTTTTCTTAGAACTGAACCGCTTTTTAATCTGCAAATAGTCTTAGATTTCTTTGCCGAAATGGACACCGTGAAAATAATTTGGCCAGGTAAACACGTGATTAACAGCCTTTGCATTCCAGGGCCCTCTCGAAGCTCTAGTATCACTGTTATTTCGTCGTCCGATGTTTTTAACGAAACACAATTGTCATAGCCCACATTCCTAAGTAATCAATGACATTATTTTAGTAACTATATGTTTTACGCCATTTACAGAGACAGTTTACAGGGTAGTCAACCGGAGATAATCTCTGGTTAACCTCCCTGTCTTTCCTTTGCCTCTCTCTATCTCTCTCTCTACAGAGACAGTTTTTAGGTCCTTTTACAGCGATGTCACATCTACCATGAGGAATTCATTGTCCACGCCATCCACAATACACCGTTCACATTACCATTTGTAGTGGTGCTCTTTCGCCATACCTGGCCCTTGCGCCATAAAACACCACAGATCATCATCATGAGTTCGTGCCTCTGTTCAAAATTATGTGTCACCTTCGTGTTGTGTGCTAAACAGCTTCGCTGGTCAGCCACCTTCCCAGAGTGTAATGGCTCATTATTTTTGTAGGCTCCCTGTCTATACCACATTGTTTGGTGTGGTAAAACTACTTTATATTGATCACTTCATATGTTGTCTGTGAAGAGAACGCTGCGATGGCGTGCCGTGGTGTTGAAACGTTTGAGCGTACCCTTGCATCTTATGACCCAGTTTCTTTCATGTGCTCTTTTAGTTTTTGAGGTTTCTGATGCTTGTACTCGTGCAGCTTCTGCTTCGCAATTCTGCGGAGAACGTTAAGAAATTCCTTCGGTTTGGACTATTTACCTTTTTAGAGCTGATTTCTGTAGAGTATGGAAACTTTTGCCGCACTATGTGTACGCACGTTTCATAATCTTCTCTGTGTTTACGGGACCTATTTATGGTTGTCTTCTCCATCTACCACTGCTCTCATTAAGCAATTCCTGTCACATAAGTAAAATCAGCAGGCTACACGCACCTGTGGCTGCACCACTAGCACCACCACCGCATGTTCCGAAATTACAAGGAATATTTATATTACATAACATTTTGGGAGCTTGTTTTACATTGGCAATCTCGGCACCTTCCTAGAAAAATGTAACAAGGTGAGCAAATAAACTAAGCAAATTTACAATTTCCCATCTATAGAGCTACACAAATGCCTTACTTCTGTATAACACATCGACCGCGGAGTCTAACACGATGCAAAAATGAGCAACACGTCGCGCAAAAACACAATATGTGGCCACCGTCATGCACTGTATACGCGCTGTGTTTAGATAAAAAAACTCGAAAGCGGGACTTTTGTGCGCCCGTTTGTTTCAAGTGTCATTGTTCTGAGACGCAGTTTCATGTCTACATGAGGGAAGACTGCGCAATATCGCGTCCTTCAGTCTCGATAGGAGCCCAAGACAATGATTTGACGCAACGGCACTAAATCAAGTTTCCTGGCGGAAATAACGAGAAAATAGGAAACTTGACTTTGCAGCGGCGCTCTCATGGTGCATCGGTTTATTTCTTTTTGGCGTTCGAAAAAACAGCGGCAATGTTGTTGTTGCTTTTTTCGATATGTGCACGTCTTACATGGCCCAGACCATTTCCTATTATACGGAATCAGCGTAACGAACGCGATTGCTTCTAGGTTGAATTTTTTTTCTAATATTGGCTGTCAAGTTGAGGGTGCAGTCCTTACACGGATTCACACGGCAAGAATGTTCCTTCGTGTAATTGTAAATGTCCGTTTGAGATGAAACGGGTTAGGAAAGGTATTTGTTTGTAGTTGGCGTAGGGCCACTGCTTGTGCCCTGTTTAGGTCTTTGTGTGGTGGTGGGAATTTTCTTCTGGCTTGTTGGTACATCTTTGTGATGTCGTTGTATCTGGTCAGTTTGTCTCGTTCGGATCGAGGGTCTTCACGAGAGGCTGGCCAGGCGCGGTGTGTCAGGAAGAGTTGACTGTTGGGCTAGTTGGTCGTCCATATTTGAAGTAGTAGCTTAGCGCAAAAAAACACAGACACAAGGAAGACAGACAAGGACAAGCGCTACTCACAACTGTTTAATGGAGCTTGGAGCACGAAGGGCGAGCGCAGAGGTCGAACGACCGAAGGTAAGACCAGAGGTTATTCCTTATGTACACAAGGTGTCACACAACCTTAAAAAGGTTGCTTACCGTCATGGTATTCCTCTGGTTTTCTCTGCACCCAACAAGCTTTCGAAGCTGTGTTCTCGAGTTTGCTGTAAGAGCAGGCGGGGCTGCCGCACGAGGCATGAGAAGCCCTTTGTTGAGTGCTCCAGAGGGGTTGTTTATGCAATTCCCTTGCACCCTTGTGGGCAGCTTTACATTGGACAAACTGAGCGTTGTGTGAATGACCGTTTAAGGGAACATGCGCAAAAACTAAAGAAAAAAGAGGATAAGGGCGCACATTTGGTGGCTCATGTCACCGCGTGTGGTTGCGACGCTCGATTTTCTGCGACAACTATTCTTGGCAGGAGCGGCAACGCGTCTTCCAGGCTCGCACTTGAGGCCTTCTTTATCAAGATGAATAGAAATAGATGTGTGAGTGAGCCTTCGATCACATTACTGGAT
Organism: Dermacentor andersoni; assembly: GCF_023375885.2. Taxonomy (NCBI): domain Eukaryota; kingdom Metazoa; phylum Arthropoda; class Arachnida; order Ixodida; family Ixodidae; genus Dermacentor; species Dermacentor andersoni. The sequence continues at coordinate 179,277,237 of NC_092818.1, read as the reverse complement.
GCCGAATTTAACTTCTTGCGCAACCGCCTTTGATGTGCATGTACTGGCTTCTCTTCTGCTTGGTAGGCGCATGCGTGACAAGAGGATATATATACATATGTACTATCCTTCCTTCCATTAAACAGTTGTGAGTAGCGCTTGTCCTTGTCTGTCTTCCTTGTGTCTGTGCTTTTTTGCGCTAAGCTACTACTTCAAAAAATGCGGTGTGTCAGTTCTAGCCTCCATAGTTTGTAGATTTAGTTAAATGATAATGCATTTGTGGTCGCATCCTTGGCCGTTTGAGCAATACAGTTATTAGCAAAAATATTTAAAACAACACATACACAAGAAATAAAAAGAAAACAGATCATGTTACACTGTCGAGAAACTATCATACGACACTTTTTCATGATGCTGGTCAGCCATGGTCCCAACCATTTTGTTGTTTTTAAAATATAGTGCAGGTCACTTCCTGATATAGCGAGAGGAAAAACACCGCATAACTAATATATGCTCGCCGTGTTGTCGCATCGGCGGCACTGTTGACCGGAATGTTACAATGTAGCGGCATCCACTGAAAAATAATTATGTGCTGCGCTTGGTTAACCTTTGCTGGCTTTTGAAGTGTCAGATGAACTATAGCTGCATTCATTGCTTTCGTGCCTGCGCTGCTAAGCAACGCGAAGAAAGCCTATAGCAGTGATTGAAACCCCATGGTGAAATTTGTAGCGCGCACAATAGACAAGGACGCAGAGAAGGCGCGGACACACGACTGCTCGCTCGCAACTATTTATTTTTGGAAAGAGACAGAACATAAAAGCGCCAGCTATATGCACTGAGCACGTGCAAAACGGGTCATCCATTTTTATGTAAACAGATTCCAAAGGTTCAAGCAGTATTCAAGAACGCAAATTCTTTGTCAGTGATAGCAAACGATGGCTGAATGATGCATTCTTCAGCACATCTTATTATATGGAACACTTCTGTGATTTCCCGTGTTAGGCTTTTTAAGCACGCGTGTGTCCACTTTCTCTGCGTCCTTGTCTATTTTGCTCGCTACAAAGCTCACCATCAATACTTACCAACTCGCTCAACTATCAGTTCTGCTGCAGACTGAAAACGACCCTATTCTCTATGTAGCTCCTTGTTTCTATTCTCGATTTTCCTCACCTTAGGGTAGCGAACCGGGCACTCGTCTCGTTGATCCAAATCCTCCGAGTTAACACAAGACCTGCGCACTTCGATCTATGACGTTATGCTACCTTGCGCGACTGACATAGCATCTAATGGGGATGCTCCTGACTAAGCCGTGGTGATTTTGATGCCACGGCTTTTGTCACGCCGGGCTTAACCGTGGAAATTTCGGTTCAAGTAGAATCACGTCATAAGCAGAGTGCACAGGCCTGCTATCTAGCAGGCATTGCTTGAACTCCCTACACATCCTTTTATTTGTTTTCTCTTTCCTCTTTCTATCTGTCTCTCTCTGCCCACTTTCAGGCTTTCCGTAAGAAAGTTATGAACTAAATCACGGCCGTTATGGACGATCTGGTCCGAGATAATTTGATGTTGCTAATAGCGGCCGTAAATCACACTTCAGATAGCAAGTTAGCCTCAGGATGTTTATTGAGAAGCAAACGAACAACAACAAACAACTAATCCAGGGGCACTAAAACGTAAAACTATTCCAACATGTTTTTATTTCAAGCTTCTGACGTCAAATTTACGTAACCGCCGACGCAAGCATCGGGCGGTGATCGGCAGCGTTGCCCGCACAGCTTAATCAAAAGCTCTCCTCGTTTATAGGAGATCACTTTTGTTTGCTTTCAAAAGTAATAACATTGCCTACATTGAACAAGAGGTGAGGAGCACGCTCAAGTAGCGAGAGTTTCAGTGGGGCCGAGCCAGCGCACTGAAAATATATAACCGGTTGAAGAAGGTGGTACTTGCGTCTGCGTGCGATTGGTCCGCTTTCCCTTACTTAGCTGGCTGTGACTGGTCGAAAATTGTGGCAGCGTGCAACGGAACGTTAAGAATGCCGCTAAAAGGGATCCTCAGCAGAGCTGGCAGAGCGATGTCGTAAACATGCCGAAAAACAAAAAGTTTTGTTATAGGCAAATAAACCCATGCACATCGGCAGACGCGAGTAGCCAGTGCCTGAGGGATCGGCGAGAGCCATCTTTTATTTCTTTCGGAACGGGGCAGACTCTGACTATTCTGAAAAATATTCAGTTTTGTTCGGCATATTAAAGCATCTTTAGCGTGTACCCGTCACTTTGACGTGGTGTTTCTGTGATTTTGTGACGTCGCGTGAGAGACAAGGGAACTGGGTGCAGCCCAAATTTTTTTTTACCAATAGCAGAAGGCTATACTGGCGAAAAGGCATGCATCGAATTAGAAATAATGTGTCTTTTGTTCGGTCTAATCATGCATAATCAGTGTGTACACGCCATATCAGATAGGGCGTTCTCGCGGTTTTCGTGACGTTGCCTGACAGACAGGTGAAATAGGGGGGGGGGGGAGTCCAAAAACGTTTTTGACCTGGCCGCGGAAGGCTTACTGCATAATTTGTTTACAGAGTAGCGCAGAAGCACATGGAACAAAGAAAAAGGCGACTTTATTTTTGTCTATGTGCTTCTGCGCTACTCTGTTAATCATGCCATACAAACTAGCCCATCAATCTGTCCTGAATGCAGAATTTGACTAGAAAAGTTAGATGTAGCTTCACGTTATAGCGCCCCAGGTACTGCCGGTCATTACAAAATTGCAGTGACTCCATGGCTGCCCAAGCAGCTGCAGAGCAGTAGGCCTGATATTTGCTTCTCTCTGCTATTTTCAATGCGAAATACCGGTTTTGCGTAGCCAGCGTAGACGGTCATTCCGTCCTTCCATAACCTTTCCTGGTTCTCGTCAACAAACTCTTCGTTTTACCTATACCCGTGTTTTTCGACGTACCAACATCTAAAAAAGCACCAAGACGACAAGGTAAAGAAAAAAAGATGGAACCTGGGAAGTGCGGCAGCGAAAGCAATATATGCGCGCCAAGGGAGTTTAATTCAGGAAAATGCCTTATACAACGCACGCGACGCTCATATATTGTGGCCACTCAAACACGCGCCTGCAGCGCTCGCCCAATTTACATCGGTTTCAGTCAAGAAGGCCTTAAAAAACACTTTTTTTCAAAGCCTCCTTTGTTTCAGTTCACCCAAATGCACGCTGAAATAGATACGCGGGAAAGGAGATCCGTATACGCTAGCCATTAAGTGACACGGAATACTGTTCTACATGTTAATACACTGGAGCAGCAACAGTTACTATATATGGTGGAAAAATGTATATGGAAATTAACGTAATCAACGTGCTCTGCAGAAGGAGCACACTTGTAATGGTGAAACACGCACCCATATACGCCCACATACGCGCGCACAGAAATTTTCCTTCTGTGGGACACACGCAAAATCTGTGTAGGCGCCTGTTTAACGAACTTAGTGTGGGTATTACAGATGTTTGCGTACACGATTGTATGAACGCCAGTAATAATCACAACACTAAAACGTTCATGCGCGGATATAAAATTGCACACTATACAGTCTAGCGTCCAGCGCAGTCAACACGACCAATGTCGTTCAGCACGCTTTGGCGCGGCTGGTGCGAAAATAGAACATGTCCTATCTGACGCCAGAGCCACGAAACCAGAGTGCATCGCTTGCTAATTTGTCAGTCCGGCAGCATGCTGGCCTACACTTCATATGCACTGAAGCATAGAGTTTCATACAGCAATTACTAGAGGGAACCCTGACGTTGCGATCGTTCAGGCACCATGGTAATGATGAGAAGTACACGGATTTGTCTGATCTTCGTATTTGTGAAGTCAGACGTCCTTGTGGCTTTGTTTATCACACTTTGTCTACATTGCCCTAAACTTTTCTAAGTGTAGAATACTCTGCGAACAAGCACAGTCACTACTAAGTACAGTGGCTCAACATGTCGAGGTGGCCAGATTGAAACGCGCCAAGTGTCTCACCACGCTGGCTTGCCCGCAAGAAATTCGTGAGGGCGTTCTATGCCCCTTGTCGATGCACGCGTCGTCCGTGGCGTAATCGTTTCAACATCGGGCTTCTGTGCTAGGTGTCCTGTGTTCGAATCCTGCCGTCGGACAATTTTGATGATGTTTATTTAATTATTAATTGCACAGTACTTCGTTGAAAATGACGAATCTGCAAAGTCGCGGAGCCCTTCGTAGCCAGAAGGACGATGTTTAGCGAAGCCACGTACTTACCACAATTCCCATGCTGGCTGAACTGTCCCCATTGCAGCTCCCTTAAAGACACGAGCACCAGAGTTCCCTCTAGTATTTATTGTGCGAAGCTCTATGCACTGAAGCGGGGGTGCTGAGTTTTCGCCTTCAACAAAGCACTCGCTTGCCGCTCGCAATTCGCTCGCTGCTGGTGCCGCGCTTCATCGCTCCAGTGTTTAGACAATGAGTGTGCGCGGTCATCGAGTGAGATGTGTTCCCGCTTGCTTGTGTGCGCTCGACACCATGCTTGTTAATTTAGTTACCCGCCGTGGTTGCTCAGTGGCTATGGTGTTGGGCTGCTGAGCACGAGGTCGCGGGATCGAATCCCGGCCACGGCGGCCGCATTTCGATGGGGGCGAAATGCGAAAACACCCGTGTACTTAGATTTAGGTGCACGTTAAAGATCCCCAGGTGGTCGAAATTTCCGGAGTCCTCCACTGCGGCGTGCCTCATAATCAGAAAGTGGTTTCGGCACGTTAAACCCCATAATTTAACTTTTTTTAATTTAGTTCGTAAACGAATGTTTACAAGCTTATACAGCCGAAAAAACTACTGTCCTTACTTCGTATAGCGGTCAAATAATTTGCTATCGCAATCGATGCTTCGCCTTTCCGGCGAAACTGCTGCTTCTCTTACATATATGTCGGCGGTGTGCCAGGAACGAGCATGGAATCTCGTCGCATGACTCCAGGGGCCGGCATTACAGAGGCCGAACCTGCTACAATGTATAGCTCAAGCCGAGCGTTACGAGTTCACCAACGCCAGCAGCGACTTTATATGGTACGATTATTTTGAGATTGCATTTTACACGTCGTATTAAGCCCCGAAGATATTCTGCACGTGCAGTTCAAGCTTTTGAGAAATCTCTATGCCTGTAATGCCCACCATGCGGGATAACATTTTAAGCTTTCCCGGTTAAGCACAACATCATTGAGTTATGCACTCCGCAGAAATGTCCTCACTTAAAGAAACTAAGCCACCCTCAGGTGACAAGTGACAGCACAGCACAGTGGTTAAACGTCCGTATTATGGGTAGAGGCAGACAATCTGTCCCGCACATCGTATGTTGTTTAAAATGTAAATTGGAATCTAATCAACACGTTTTAAAAATGTGCTGTCAGTCCATCGCCATTTATTCTAGCATTGTGCGGCTAATTTTGAACGATTCGTGAGCCCTGTTCACTTCCAAGCAATCATAATATTTGCTCAACTCGACTGCGGGTTTTCTCACGAAAAAAAATATATGATCTTCTAACGTAATATTAACTCACTCCCCCACCGCTGCAGAGCATTTCTAAAGCGCGAAATCACAAGCAACACTGCTTTCATGAAGAAAGAAAATTCGCTTCCCCTCTTTTCCCAAGGTGAGCTTGGACCGCGACTCAACCCAGTTCGTAACCTATCCGTTCTATTGACCCTTTTCGCGGAGCAGTTTGTTCCAGAGAAACGACATGCACTTCCGGCGTCGCGCCGCAAGTAGCCTCAGCGGCAGCGCACGCATACGCAGCCACTACCGCTTCCACCTCTCTTTTGTGCCATCACCTGTCGGAAATGCACCCGCTCTTCTGCTAACACACTGTTCTTCAATCAAGCTGTATTAAATCATATGGATTGAAGACGTGTGCAATAGTTGGTTGCAAAAATAGTGGCCGGCATATTAAGGAATGGAATGAATCCGTGTGGCCAAGTTCACGGACCGCTGCTGCAACTGTCCGTGCGTGTCAATGGCAATTCGAGATGTACGGCTTTCCTCGAGGATACAGAAATTTGCTTCAAACCTTCGAAAAATGTGCTTCAGCCCGGAACGTTGGCAAGAGTGAGTATCACTCGTTAAATAATGACAAAGGGAATAGCGCCGCGACCGGCCATAGTAAGTTTCGCGCACAGTATTAGCATACATCTATACCCAACTGGCATGGAAACTTACGCACACTCTATGGCCAACGTGTCAATGAGTGAATGGGCGCCCACTTGAATGTATCCGCACCATATACGCACAATAAATGATAGACTACACCGATAGCACGCAAATGGATGGAGCTGAACGTTTCGCGACGGTCCGGAAGAGTAGGCGGGTTACTAGCGATAATACAACTTTGCTACAAGGTACAAATAACTATGTTTCAAGCCTTGCGCGCACCAAGAACAAATCTATTGGAGCTGAGCACACCCACGACTGATTAGGTGGAAAATAACCAAATAGCGACCGCACCGAGGAAAATTACTAAGCCAGAAATGTGACAAGCCGCTGCTCCAAAATATTTGCGAACTAAAGAACGAACAGCCAAACACACTAATCCTGATTCAATTCATGAGCGGAAAGTTCGGATACCTTGGAATACATATTTAGCCCCGCTTTAAAAAAAAAACACCATTTGCGCTGCTCGCGCCGTTATAACATAGTTAATTTAATTGAGCTCCGAAAGCGCTTTCGCATGTTTTTTGAAGCTGTGGCCAAAGCTTCATGTCGTCCACCCAGCCACTGTCGACAATATCTCCCTAAACAGAGGTTTGCTAAGCCGCACCAGCGTCATATACAGCCATTGTAAACACGAAGGCAACGGAGGCAGTTGAGGCAAGCAATGGAAGCGTCACCACATGATCAAACGTGGCAGCGCCCACGGGATCACTGCGAAAAGGGTCAATATGATAATTTCAGTCCCAGTATTGCAACTCCAAAAGCATAAGTTTAGGCTGGCTATAGTCCATTCATACGCGACGCACCACTTACAACAGTTGAAGCCACTTCTGGGAGATGTTCACTAAATCCGGAACAAAGAAGATTTTTCTAGCTATGCTGATTTGGTAGTGTCGTGTCTATCTATATATATGCCTTTGGCTATTCCTAACTTAAGCGATGACTTTTTTTATACACCGTATGTTGCAACGCCGACAATTTCAAACTTTACTGGATGCTTGAAACATACCGATTGTCTCAAGAGGAGTGATGTTTTTTTTTCTCTTGATAGATAAAGGGCTTTTATTGCCTTCGTTTCGTCTGTATTTTTCTGTGAGCCCGTCGATCACATTACGGCCTTAAATGTGTGGTGTCACCTTGCGTAGAAAATTGATGAAAGGGTCTAAGTTATAGATCCTTGCAATAACTGGCTCTGATAAGGCGCAAAACGCAAGTTCGCTGATTGAGCGAGATGTGGCTGCTTCAAACGTTTATTTTATGCTCACCATTTGGACATGAATATGCCTAGCGCCTACACACCTTGCAAACAGCGCAGTCACTATTTAATATATTCGCAGGTCATTACAGCGTGTGGTAGAAAGTTAGGTGGGTAGATGAGATTAAGAAGTTTTCAGGGACAACATAGCCACAATTAGCACACGACCGGGGTAGTTGGAGAAGTATGGGAGATGCCTTTGCCCTGCAGTGGGCGTAACCAGGCTGCTGCTGCTGCTGCTGCTGCTGCTGATGATGATGATGATGAGGTCATTACGCATCCAACAAACATACACCAAGAAAATTCTGCACTCCTCCTAAAGACTAATTTCATTACACCCCGCTGCAGGTCATACCCGTAGGTGGCCGTGCTTTTCTTATCGTTCATTGAAGCTGACGCCTGATTTAGCTTTACATCGCCGCCGTCGTTTTGCGATAGTTGTGTAATCGTGAGGCCGTTGGTTATAAAGACATTTTTATCCTTCTCTTCACCGTATAAAGGAAGATTATGAAAAAAAAAAAGGTATTTCTGAAGGTAAAGTGAAGAAAACGAAATTCAGGATGGCATCTTACCGTGGAAATCAGTCTTGGTCGTCTTGCTGTCAAAAAACGCACAACAAACGTTTGCTCCAAACCTCCTTCGAGGTTTGCACACAAGTGTCAGTCTTGATGAGGATGCATGAAAATTAAACGATTAAGACTTTTAACATAAAGGGAAATTTTATCAATTATATCGAGGTCCACGTGACCTGCCAACCAACGTGACATGCTAGTAGTTATATTAGTTATCGCTTTAGATCTAATGCAGTACCATCAACTACTTCCACTAAAGTAACTATACTTAAAGGGACACTAAAGTAAAAGATTATTTCTTCTGCATCAGTAAATTACCGTTATACAACACCAAAAACACCACTCTTACAACTATAAGACGTTTGGTAAGCCAGAAAAAGCGCAAGAACGAAATACGGGTGGCGACGCCTACTTAAGTTCCCGCACATGGGGGCTGTGACGTCTTGGATTTTGATGGCATTTTCTAGGGCCTGCTAATTATATATAGCGGTACAGATTGACTATATTGTGTTCTAAAGTAACCAAGTATTAAACATGGCAATTTTCGGGAACCTTTATTCAGCCAACGCGGTCCAAATGCGAAAACATACTTTGGAATCACTGACGTCACGCGGACGTAGCGGCGCTGGGGTTTCGGCGCGAAATTCAAGTACTGATGCTTGGACCTCCATTTTCTCATCTAATAAAGTATATTTTTGAAATGACTGCCTGCAGGGTTCTCAAACAATGCTTTATTAGTCTAAATTGATTTATTGCTTCTCTTTAGTGTCCCTTTAAATCAATTTTCATTTTTGAGAGTTCTCGAACTTCTCAAATACCTCTCAAATACCACGCCAGGGAAGCGGCAGTTTCTGTAAGAAACATCTAGGTGATTTGTGTTCATAGAGGGAAAGCTGTTCATTGAAAAGACAAATTTGCCACAATATGTGCTCCCGCATGCCAATGTTTAGCCGTTTTAGCCTAATAGTGGCTAATACTAAATACTGGCTATCTAAAATTAAAGGGCAATGATGGCCTTAGTCTTTTTGAATGGCACTGGTCTCAATGAGACATTGTGGTGTTTGGTATGTTTGTGAATGTTGTATGTTACTTGTATGGTGCATAGCATTTCACTGATAATTACCGCCACGAGTAGCATGACAAGCGTTACGCTAGGCAAACCTCTCCAGGATTTCTTAAAAAAGCCCTCCCCTTCCCCACTCTCTCTCTCTTTCTATCTCTCCACATGAAAAAGTTCAAATGGGCAGGAATAAGGAAAGGTGGGTTAAAAAATTCAATAAATAATTGAAATATAGAACTTATCATCTTTGTTTCGCTACGAATGATCTAGATAATGTAGACAGGAGTTTAGTCATGAGCTCGTAATTTGACGCTTAAGATTTTTTTTAAAGATGAGTGAGCAGGGGAGGGCGAAGAAAGAGAAAAGCAGAAGGCAGGGAGGTTAACCAGAATAAAGTCCGGTTGGCTATCATACACCAGGGGAATAGGAAAGGGGATAACAAAGATCACAGGGAGAGAGATGAGGGAAGGAAAGAAGGAGATTGCGGTGAGTTCGCTGACGCGTGTGGTCTTACAGAAATTGCATTAATAGTCACAGATAATCGCGCAAGCCCGTCGTCCTTAAGAAGCACAAAAGCGCCTTCACCGCTTTATGGGCCGACGGGCGATGGGGGCGGTGTTCCAGCAGCACCTGCACAGAAAGCGGCCGATTGTCCAGTTTTCAGAAAGCTTTGGCAAGTTCTTGTCTTTCTGGGGCATATCGTGGACAGTGGCAGAGCAGGTGGTTGTTTTCTTCGGTGCCGCAGACCTCGCATGCAGCAGGGAACGGTTGCTTATCTTCGAGAGGTTCATTGGTTGATTTATTTGATCAACCAATGACGGCAACCAATGACGGCAAAAGAGGGCAACTATCGTTGCCTTCTTTTCCACAGCATTTAATTGTTTGAGTGTACAGAAATGAGATTACGAAATGATCGAATAAAAAACACATACAGCATACATGGAACATACACGCAATGACGAGCTCTAAGGTACAAACACTTAGAAAGGGATTGAGGAGCATTGTAAAGGAAGCAACGAGAGACTGGTGACAATTACACATAATTTTTCAGGCTAAGAAAAGAACCAATTGATGAAAACGATGAAATTTACAAAATCGGTATTAATCAGAAATGCAGGTAAACGTTGCTAAACTTCCGCAGTGAATACAAAAATTGAGAGGACATGTAAGTTAGACGTACTGAAACATACATATAATTAAATAATTTAAACTGCGAGGGAATAAGTAAACAAAAACATGAATAAATAAAACACAAAAATAAAAATAGGCGTCAATATTCTCATGAGGAAGCCCACTGCATAAAGGTATGACGTATTCAAATATATACCACGTTTGTATATACCTGTTTGTTTCGATACACGGTTTAATCGCTTCACGTTTTTCAAACAATTTCGTATTCTCTTCGTGTGTGTGTCTGTGCGTGTGTCGTTTTAAACAAACATTTAACAGCAATGGCTGAATCTTACTAGTTCCATATCTCTATAAAATCGCATATGTATGTGTGTTATTTCATACCTGTGGTTTTATATATCTGTCTTATAATACCTACGTCCGTCGAATATGTTGGTGTACTTGGTTGGTGCTTGTCTTTCTATCCGTTCTTTCTTTTTTTTTCATCCTCTTACCCTATTCTCCACGAGCAGGGCAGTCAACCATAAATACCTCTGGTTAACCGCCTTGTCTTCCTACACATCGTCTCTCTCTTTCTTTCTCTCTCCCTATGTTGCTTTGTTTATGAGACCATAAGTCGTTTAGCGCATTGCTGCCGCAAGTTTTCCTGTCCAGAGTGACGGAGGCTATAATCACCAAGCCAGTATGGTTTCTTTTCAATCTTCATTGCGTAGCCCAGACGCCTCCTAGCGGCATGAGTTGAGGATATCGGTGAGCAAGTAAGTTTACTCTGCACTTCCACACTAAAGGAAACTTGCGGCTATGCAGTGGGTGGACTGATCTTCAGGACCAAAGCAATGGCCGGCTGTGTTCTGAAAAAATTGAGTTCTATAGGCGTGTGTTTGCGCAATATCTACGTCGTAGATTCAGTATCGCGCTGTCGCCCGCTATACAGGATTATTGCATTACATGCGACCAGTCGGCGTGTCACCAGAAGCCCTGACATTCTGCAGTGGAGATATTTAGCACTTCGCCGTCACGTTCACGACAAGAGTGACGTTCGGCCTAGCTTGACGATACTGTGCTATTTATATGTCAGCTTTTTTGCTTGTTCCAACGTTGAATGGCAATCAGACAGCGATGATCGCCAACGCTGCGTTGGACCCACATTATAAAAGTGAAAAGCACTAACTACAAATTTGTGATAGCAGCAATAGCATACCAAGGACTTTCCAAATTCGATGCAGAAGTTGGATCTATGCGAGTGGTTTATTAATGTACAAATGCTCTCCATTAGACAGAATAATAACCACTGGCTCAAAACAAACCGTTAATAAAACTACGGTAAGCGCGAGGTGCCGAAATGAACGCTATCGAGAATGTAGAACACTCAAGAGGAAGCTTTAGCTCTGGTGCGCCTGTCTAAATGCATGTAAAAGGATAATTCTTTTTGTCGGCAACCACTGCACCGAACTTGACGAGGTTTGTGGCATTTAGAGGAAAACTTAGTTTATTGTGACTGTCCGTCTCAAATTTTTCATTTAGATTGTGAATTTTTTACTAAATATTGGCAAAAATCGCAAATTTCGTATCGTAATCGTAACTTCGTCTATAAAGTTCATCTCATAGTACAACTAAAGCGGACAAAAGTGATATGCTACACATGAATCTCAAAAAGATGACTAATGTGTATATAGAGCTTTTGCAGAACCTTTGAACACAACGTAACAAATTGACGTAATATATAAGTTTACATATCGAATTTGTCCGCTTTGAATGATCTAATAGGTGGCGTTTACAGAACCGCGATATTTGTTTTTGACGGAGTTCTATTAATTTGTAAACTTCGCGCTTCCATTTTTTCTCGAACTTTTGAATTTTTGAAAATCCTTTCAACAAAATTCAGGCTCTAACTCGAAATTTCGCTTCCAGCATTCGCTTGAACTTAACTTTCTATCTCAAATGCAACAAATCTCATTAAAATCGGTCAAGGGGTTATCTCAAAGACGCGTTTCTGCGTTTTACTTGCATTTGAATAGACCACGTCGGAGTTGGGCCCGGGCTAAAGCTTCCTCTTAAAGCTCGCACAGGAACAGCACAGGAAGCGTATGGTTTCCTACATCTTGACATCACATGGTTTGACTAAAGATAAATATCAGCACATGCTTTTTCTCGTTTCACACGAACGAATTGCGTGAAAGGCCACAGAACTTTGTCTTAACAATGTTAGCAATGTCAAGAGGGATGTATAATTTTCATAACAAGTAGAAAGGCTACAACGTGGAGACAACGCACGGGCCTACGATCGCGTTCTCATAACCGGACAAGTAAGATTATTTCAATAATCATATGGCAAACAGACACCACGCGCCTGATCAAACTCTGTTCGAGAAAGTAACAGTTACATGCGTTTATGCAGCCCCCTGTCACTTCCAGGCTTTCAACGCGAGAGAGAGAGAGAGAGAGAGAGAGAGAGAGAGGGCTCTTTATTAGAAAAACAGAGAATTTTGCCGGCGCGTATATAACCGCTGGCATGCTACTCTGTATAGGGGTGGGGAATGGGATTAAAAGATTCCAGAAGAGAGTGGGAGAAAAAGAGGATAAAAATAAATATGAAATGTCCGAGTGGACCTGATACTACTATTTACAGGTGACATGGTGGGTAAATTTAGGCTTTTGTATATGAAGTGTGCAATTTTGAAAGCTTTCCTATTAGACCAATTTCTGTCAGGTATTTGAACAATAAATCTAAAATACGTCGCTGTTTTGAAGGGCCGGGCATTGGACCTAAGATGCTCGGTAACGTTAACGGTTCGTGTCAAATCATGTCCATTTGTTGCTCAAAAAATTGTCTTTCGTCGCGGTACGAGAGAGAGAGAGAGAGAGAGAGAGAGAAGAATACAGGAAGGCAGGGATGTTAACCAGTCAATAGTCTGGTTGGCTACCCTACACTGGGGGAAGGGAGAAGGGGAAGAGAAAGAAGGGAGAGAGAAGGTGTAGGTACGTGTACGGACAGCACTTCAGTTAAAGTCGCTCGAGCAAACCAGAAGTTCTGAGAAAACACAAAAGTGCCTTCACTGCGGTACGAGAGGCATTCTAGTAATATGTGCTCAATTGTCTGTAAGATGCGACTTCCTGCGTTACATTGACCCAGGAATGAGACCGAAAATTCCACGACCACTTCTTTGACACTTAGAGACATTGTACCATCGTCTTCGACTGAACGTGGCATACACGAACAATTATCTGTACCGCATAGGGCTTACTGCTTTCAACGCCGTGAACACTGGCTCTATTGTTCCGAATGTTTCTGTATAAAATTTTCAGTTGAGACATTGCACGTATACCTAAAAAATGATCCAGTGAATATTTTCGCGGAGAACACATCACCGTGACCATCCCCCAATAATCTTGGGTATACAAAAGCTGGCTCCGGAAATTTCACTACGCACGATTCCGTTTGGGAGAAGAACTACAGAAGTTTTAAGCGCGAAAACACGATAGTTCTGGCTGACAGTGATGCCAACATTCTAGCTAATGTGTTTTTTTATGGAAGAAACTTACTCTACATTTTCGTAGAGAGGAGGGTGAACGACAGCTCTCTTCGTTTGCGTTATTGGTTGCTTCATAAAACTAAAGTAATTACTTATTCACGTTTCGTTTCTAACGCCATTAGCTCCTTCCTCAGTTATAATGAGAGTATACGGCCTTAATTTACTAGTCAGTGTAGTTTTACAGCAAAATTCTACGAATTACAGAGGCGGGGAAAAATTTACAACTGCTATTTGTCGCATCAGGCGTTCACATTCACACCCAATAAATGGCGACGGCTAGCTACATTACCTACGCTCAAGCTTCATCGATGGACCTTCTACGCGCAGGATAACGTTCTGCAAAACGTACCACGCGCAAACGATCGTAGAGATATGGAGGAAACGGACAAGGAGACGTCACTAACGCGAAAGGGGTTAATGGGTTGGACATTATGGCAGCTATAAATGTTTGAACATTCCTATGCCTCTATAAATTGCGTGCAAAAAAAATTGCTTTCGGACTCTGAAAATTGCGGGTTCCTCAATGAAAAGCAACATAAAATGCCAAATTGCTTGTCATAGGCGGGCATTTCGGCGTCTATGCACGTGTGGAGCTGGCGAGGGTGAACCGAAAGATCAGCGCAAATTACGTACCCCGAGTTCAGCCGTCAGCGAATGTTGAGCTGGATGATAAATCTTCGCACAAACAATGTATAACGCTGGCAGACTTACGACGGCACGCAAAGTGACAGGACCGCGCGCAACAAGGAAGAAGGAAGCAGAGACTCGTCTCTCCATAATGCAGGAGGACGCGTCGCAACCGGCATCATTAAAGCTCGGGCAGTGCAGAAAGAGGCAGCGTAAAGCCGAGGGGCTTAATTCGAGGATCATTCTCACTCACTTAATAATCATGGCGTCATCTGGCTAAGAGCCTCTCGGCAGTACGTGGCTCAGAGAAGCAGCAGGCAGTGAGTGGACAAACGGAAGGCCACGTACTGCGACAAAAGGGAAACGGTGAAAAAAAGAGGGAACCCTCTCGGAAAACGTAAATTATGGAGAAGCAGCAAGTGCAGGTCTCTCACGCAGCAGCTATTCTCCAGTAAGGGGCTGAGCCGCTGAAAGACTGAATACGTTGCCTTCGAATAAAGAAAACAACATCGTGGTAATGTGTACTCATAAGAAATGCCTTCCTTATTTCTCTCTCCCTTTCCCTTCCGTCTGTCACTTTCGTGGGGCAGAATGGAATATCCTGCATACGACATACAATATGAGGCATGTTGCTAGGCTGCTCAACGAGAGAATGCTTCTTGTTTCAGTAAGCTTATTGCGTAATAATGGCTTGGTGGACTTCAGCTGTAAAAGCATTTAGAAGTTAGTACGCAAAGAAGAAACAAATTTACTTGTTGCTCACCCGGGATGTAGGGAAGTGAAGTATTCTCTCAGAGTCAACATAAGGCATTGTATGCTTTCGTTATGAATGTATACAAATGCACTTTTCCAGGGATACTCGAAAGATCTCTCACTTTTGGGGTGTTGAGATTGTGTTCTAGTAACTCGCTCCACTTGTGATGCTAAATACTGTTGTGTATGATTTTATAAATATAATAAATATGAATATGTAAATGCTGCTTGCTAAATTATCGCTCGGTTTTAGGCGAAGACTATAACGAACGTTGAAGTTTCTAAATTCCTACGCATCTTACGTTTATTTCATTTTATTTGGACCATTTATGATTTTGCACTACACTGAACGAATAATTCTAAGCTCTGCCATAAAGGGCCCCTCACCAGGTCTGGCCATTTTGAGCTGACAAGCGCAGAGCATACATTGAGCGATAACGATGGTATCTGCAAAGCATTACAGCGCTACGCGCCGCGGAAAGATCGGAAATTTCAAACTGAGCGCTGTCTTCGCTGCTCCTGGCGGCCACCGCGCTCCAAGCCGGAAGATGACGTACACGTGCTAGTGCGCCTACGTACACGTGTTTGCACTGTGACGTCGCTCGTGGCGACACGTAACTTCGAGAATTATTCAATACAACATCTGTTATCTGTGTTATCTGTTGCTTGAATTGACGAATTGAAGTTTAGAGAAATAATAGAACACACGAACGGAATGTCTGTGTGTTTTTTGTTTTACTTCGCACCGAAGCAAGAGAGATGGACTTCTGCTTCGTCTGCTTGTTCCCACGGTCGTGCGATCATGGCGTAGGAACCTAAACTATGCCACTTTCTACCGTGTTCCAGCGCGTGATCACGCTCTGCGATCCTCTTGTTCTACCTCAGTATTTGTGTAGCACGCCGCTAATAACCAATGGTCCAGGTGTCGCTGTTAAAATTGCACCTAGTCTTGCGTTGTCAAATCGACTGGAAGGTGAAATGTAGGCACCTACGAGCGTGAGTGCGACGTTCTTGCATTTTATGGTCAAACATACGTACTGATTGTCGTCATCAGGTGCCACTGGGTGTAAAACATACGTGAAATCGCATCTGATAGAAACGATGACTTTGCTGCGGTCACTACAGGCGGCAGACATGAGAGCTTCATGTCCTGATAGGCGGATGGCGCTCTCAACGTTTGGTTCACAAATGACGATTATTGGAAATTGGTTCTTACAAACAAATGGACGAAAGCCCGAAATGCGGGATTTAATGCCTCTGACATTCCATTGGAAGATAGACGCTTCCTTGACCTCTTTAAGGAACGAATGTAGAGGAGTAGCCATGGTGCTTCTCAAGACCGGACAGTACCGGATTCAGGGCATCCAGTATTTGAAGTGCGCCGCGAGCCATCAGAGTGTGTATGGCGGTCAGTAGTACTCGTAGCGTGTTCATAAGGGCCCTTATCATGGTGACAACTTGTTTTTCGTCGTTTTCGTTGCTGCCAGAAGGTGAAGCATGCTTCGGCGAGCGTGCTACATCTTGTTGCTCCGCTGATGGGTCTAGCCGTGGCAATGGCGGCCACTACTCGCATGAGGCAGCGATATTGGGACCTTTCTGATGAGGAACCTCATTGTGGCTATTGCTAGTTGTATACGGAAGTTTGTGGACTGTCTGTGGACGCGGTGCATCCTTAGCAACAGCAGTGGGTTTCCTAGATCTGCGGGGATTGACATACAGCAGCTGCCTGGACTTAACTTTTGTTTCAAGATGCCGCAGTGCCAGTGTGAAATGGTTCACGGACAACGAAACGCATGGTAGTCACCACGCTCCAACATATGTTAAAATCTACGGCATACGCAAGTCACACTCTACTACAGTTCTTTATCACATCGACTGGCCTAAATAAACTTTGCTCATGGAGAAGAATTGCCAAGAGATCCAGGACTGTCTACCTGGCAACATCGAGAAGCTAATTAACGCCGCTGCTCAAGAAGCCACAAGATCTTTTAGGCCTATTCCTAAATTTTCTGAATTTGAAGCAGAATTGGAGCGGCTTCGAGCAATCCGCCGTCGCGCGGAACGAAGGTACAGGTGCACCAAGTTCATCTACGATCTAAGGGAGGCGAGACGCATATAGAAGAAGATCGAGCTTCGGATCAACTCCCTGCAGTCTCTAAGATGGAAAAATTTCTGTGATTCCCTTCATCACATAAACTCATGTCACATATATGGAGAACAGTGCGTGGTCTTCGAACATCACCGCAACAACGCCACCCCTTGAAATGCCTGGCTCTCGGCCAAGGTCGCAGAGAGATCGACGTAGCGGAGGACTTCTGTGTCAAGGTTGCTGGTCTACCGCCATCGTTCGCTACACGTGATCCCCGTGATGTTCCAATCTCGCGGGATTCTCATATGGACAATCTGTTTTCCATCGAGGAGTTGCAGGCGGCGTTGGCAGCGTGCAGACGTTCCTCATCGCCTGGGCTTGACGGGGTCACATACGCTGCTCTTGGAAACCTCGGTCAAACAGCCCGGCATGCACTTCTAGACGTGTACAATAATTCATGGCGTGAAGGAGTAGTTGCTGCTGCATGAAAGTCCAGCCGCCTTGTGCCTCTGCTCAAACTAGGTAAATCACCCCTAGACGTGGCGTCTTATCGTCCCATTGCTCTGGCCAGTTGTCGAGGAAAGGTGATAGAGAGGATGGTGCTGACGCGTCTAGAGTGGTATCCAGAACACTACAAGTTATACACTGACGCAATGGCAGGCTTTCGACGCGGACGCTCTTCTGTAGACAACGTCATAGATCTTGTCTCGTCTCTTCAGCACGAAAAAAGCCTCAGGAGGCTGTCAGCGGCGATGTTCCTGGATGTTAAAGGCGCTTATGACAACGTAACCCATCAAGCCATCCTGGACGCCTTGGGCAATGTCGGCCTAGGCGGCCTTGTTTTTCGGTGGATATCCAGCTTCTTGAAGGACAGGTCATTATTTGTGCAAACAGAGGATGATGCGTCATCACAACACAACACCTACCGTGGCGTACCACAAGGTGGAGTCTTGAGCCCCACTCTATTTAACCTCGTGCTCATCGACCTGGTTCATATCCTTCCGCAATCCGTCCATGTGTCGATCTATGCAGACGATATATGTATTTGGTCATCAGGAGCGACGCGTCCCCAGGTGCGCGCCAGACTTCAAAAAGCGGCCACACTAACATCAGGTTATCTTCGAGCGCGAGGCCTGGAGGTGTCCTCCGAGAAGTGCTCTATGGTCGCTTTCACGCGCAAAGCAATGAAAGCGCACGTTATCAGAATTAATTGCCTACGGGAAGACGCACCGCTTTCTAGGAGTGATAATAGATCAAGACCTTTCCTGGAGCCCTCATATTTTCTACCTAAAAAGGAAATTAGTCATGATAACCCACGTGCTCAGATTTCTTGCGGGAAAGTCATGGGGTGCGTTTGTGAGTGCGATGCTCCAACTCTATAATGTACTGTTCCTCGGTCTCCTGCGCTATAGCTTACCTGTACTGGGTGGGACCGGTAAGATCAACCTCCGTGCCCTCCAGTCTGTACAAGCTCAAGCTCTGCGAATTCGCCTTGGTCTTCCCAGATGTGCATCCACGACAGCAACAATAGCCATCGCTCATGACCACCCCATCAATACGTATCTCAAAGTCTACAGTTTAAGGACGCAGATCAGGCACGTCGCCCGACTTCCACCGCATCATCTCCCCTCCCTTCCTGCCGCTCGACCTCGTTCAGTGTTTAGCAAGGTTATTGTCGCCAACCATGGCACTTTACCGTCAAACTTCACGCCTGCAGCACGACCATCTCTACCACTTTGGTTCCTCCATCCACTCCAGGCTCTTCTTGTTATTCCCAGTATCAAAAAGAAAACGGAGATGTCAACTTTCGCCCTCAAACAAACCGTGCTTTCTGTGCTACATGACAAGCACAGAGGACGCATCCACGTTTACACGGACGGTTCTGTCTCCTCTAAATGTTCAGCTGGAGCAGTGGTGATTCCCGCAGAGTCTGTCACCCTCAAGTTCAAGACAACTCACATTACATCATCGATGGCTGCAGAACTCGCAGCTATCCGTGCTGCCCTGGAGTTTATTGTTAACAAATCATCCCATTCATGGTCCATCTTATGTGACTCAAAGGCAGCTCTCCAGTGTCTCATGTCCTTTTTCAACTACGGACCAAATGTGCAACTAGTCGCAGACATCCGACTACTCCACCATCACGCAATCAACAAAGGACACAACATCATCTACCAGTGGATACCGGGTCACTGCGGAATTTCGGGAAATGACAGTGCGGTTGGCACTGCCCGGTCGGCCCATGATGGTGCCCAGATTATACCCATACCGCTGTCAAGAACAGATGCAGCCACAAGTTTTCGCTCCGCCCGCGAGCTTACGCAGAATCTGTGGAACACCCGTGAATTCACGAACACATGTCTCCACAGATTGGATCCACGTCTGCAACAACGTCTACCACCAGGGTTACACAAGCGGAAGCAACGCTTCTGTGCCGCCTGTGGCTCGGCGTGGCATTCACGAACTCCTATTCCTTCCGCATTGGAATGGCCGACAGCCCTACTTGTGACACCTGCGGCTGCGAGGAAACGATTGAGCACCTCCTTTGTGACTGTGCCCGTTACAAAGTGCCAAGAAAAGTGCTCGTGACCGCGCTCGAAAGACTGGACAATCGCCCCTTTACAGAGGAAAAAGCTCTAGGACACTGGTCCAGACGGGCTTCGGCACTCAAGGCATTAAGGGCTTTGCTAAAGCTTCTAAGGACTTGTTGCGACCGCCTTTGAATGTTGTAGCGCGTAGTATCGCGTTACTGTGTGAATTTTCTGGTTTCCATTTTATTCCCTCATCTTCTTCCTTCTCCTTTTATTCCCTTTACCCCTTTCCCCAGCACAGGGTAGCCAGCCGGTACTTACACTGGCTAACCTCCCTGTCTTTCGTCTTCTTTGTCTCCTCCTCCTCCGTGTAGCACTAAATTACACCGCTAGTCGTGTTTCCTTGTGCACAGCGTGCAAAATCGTGCGCTGTGTGAGCGAGAAAACAGCCCGCGCGCAACGCCGCCAGCGGATGTGCGCATGGTCGAAAAAAAAAAGAAGGGAGAAAAAAAAGTGAGGGTGCGGCCCGTGACGTATGTGTCACGCGATCCTCAAGGTCCGGCATGGGAGAACGCAGGGAAAGAATTCCGCTTGCGGGAGCTAGACGAGGCGAGTGGAGAGAGAGCCTCGCTATGCAGTGGACCCCGCCTGCTGAAATTATGCGTTCGCGACACTGAAGTATTTCTATCTCGGCTCTTAATGAGCCGACTTGAAAACTTTTTCCGGCAGAACGCTCCCTAGAGGACACGTAACAACTTCCAGCGCATAACCAAAACTTGCTATGGGGCCTGGTGAGGGGCCCTTTAAGAGAAAGCTTTAGCTCGGGTGCTCCTATATAAATATATGTAAAAGGAGGATTCGTTTTTTTGGCAACCACTGCACCAAATTTGACAAGGTTTGTTGCATTTAAAAGAACTTCAAATGTAGTGACTGTAGTGAATGTAGTGAATTTTTTTATTGAGGTCGTCAATTTTAGGTCGTCAACCAAACCTCGTGGATCGCGTGAGGCATATGTCAGAGGCCACGTATTCATTTTATTTCCTTGCTCTTTTTTTTTCGGCTACGCATTTCTGCTGACGGCGTCGCGCGCGAGCTGTTGTCTCGCTCGCACCAGCGCATGATTTTTCACGCTGTGCACAAGGAAACATGACTAGCGGTATAATTTAGTGCTACACGAGTACTAAGGCAGAACAAGTGGATCGCAGAGGGTGACCACGCGCTGGAACACGGTAGAAAATGGCATAGTTTAGGTACCTACGCACGTGACCGCACGACCGTGGGAACAAGCGGACGAAGCAGAAGTACATCTCTCTTGCTCCGGTGAGAAGTAAAACAAGAAACACACAGACATTCCGTTTGTGTGTTTTATTATTTCTCTAAACACCAATTCGTCAATTCAAGCAACAGATAACACAGATAACAGATGTTGTATTGAATAATTCTCGAAGTTACATGTCGCCATGAGCGACGTCACAGTGCAAACACGTGTACGTAGGCGCACTAGCACGTGTACGTCATCCTCCGGCTTGGAGCGCGGTGGCCGCGAGGAGCAGCGAAGACAGCGCTCAGTTTGAAATTTCAGATCTTTCTGCGGCGCATAGCGCTGTAATACTTTGCAGATACCACCGTTATCGCTGAATGTATGCTCTGCGCTTGTCAGCTCAACATGGCCAGACCTGGTGAGGGGTTCTTTAAGATGATGCTTTCGCTCGGGTGCTCCTTTCTAAATACATGTAAAAGGAGAATTCGTTTTTCTCGTGAACCAATGCACCAAATTTGACGAGCCTTGTTGTATTTAAAAGAACTTAGAATGTATGACTGTAGCGAATGTAGGCAATTTTTTATTTAGGTGGTCAATTTTTATTAAAATTTGGCAAAGATTTAAAATTTTCATAAAGCAATACTATCAAGTTTACAACTCTAACTCAGCAATGAGAAATGATACCACAATTCTGTGAATTGCCTCTAATAGCACATCTAAAGTGGACAAAATTTATATGTCACACATGAATGTAAAAAAAAATTATCAATATGGAAATACATCTTTTGCAGGACCCTTCGCAACGTAACACATTCATGTAAGATATAAATTTACATATTGAATTTGTCCGCTTTCAATGATCTAACGGATGCCGTTTACAGAACCGCGATATTTTTTCTTGATGCAGAGCTATTAATTTGTAAACTTTGTGCTTCTATTTCTTTCAAACTTCCGATTATTTGCAAATTCTGGTAACTAGATTCAGGCACTAAATCGAAATTCCGCTTCCCACAGTTACTAGAATCTAACTTTCTCTCTCAAATGCAACAAAATTCATTAAAATCGGTTCAGGAGTTATCTCAGAAAAACGTTTTTGCGTTTTCAATTTATTTGAATAGGACGCATCGGAGTTGGGCCCGTGCTAAAGCTTCCTCTTAAGTATCTCACGCTTAATGAGAGAGAATAAATTTGAGTTCAAAGCATGGCGTCAGCTGTTTCAGTGAAAATAACGCTTTCTTAGCGGTTCTAGTGGCTGTTCCAGCTATTTAATTGTAAATTTAGGTCTTCCTAGTTCTTTCGCAAGATCATGTTCTGGTTTTCATTTTCTGACGTCGAACACTGCATGCATACAGACATGTGACTGGAAGTTTGCCGGAGGGTTCATATACAATAATTAAAAATATACTCGAAAATTATTTACGCGCGTCGCTGCGATGAGCAGACAAAGTGTCGAGCCTAACCACGGCTATTTCCTAAATTGTGTCACGACAGCCACCGGCCGGACAAATACAGTGCGACGTGCCCTGTTTGAAGCTCTTTGGTCAGTTTATTTTTTTTTTTATCCATCAGCGTATTCACATCAGAAATCTTTTTTTTTTTTTTTTTCAAAACGTGCCACGTGGTCCATTGCTTCCAGAGTATCGTATTTTCACTTCAAAGAGACAAGACGGTGTTACTTCATCGTTTTGTATACATTACAATTGCAAAGGTGCTCAAGCACACCAATTGGTCCCCTCTCCCGCACTCATTATTCTATTTCCCTTTTTCTTTCTCTCGCTCTCTGTTTTGTATATTTTCTGTTGCCTCTTAACCGATCACAGCACAGCGCATTTCCGCCATGTTCTATCGCTGACAATCTCGGTTCGAAGAAGCGTATTGACACTTAACCTCGCGGAGACTAAAGCAAAGTTATTTATTTATTTATTTATTTATTTATTTATTTATTTATTTATTTATTTATTTATTTATTTCAAATACCCTCATGTCCCTGCGGGCATTATTGAGGGCAGTCGAACAAGACATACAATAACACAGATAACAAGAAATGGAAATACATTCATGGGTCACAGCATTACATATAGCTCACTGCACTGAGTTTTACAGATTTCACAGATTTACAGATTTCAGGAATTGTGCACATCCATGGAAAACTTAAAAAACGAGAAAATAAAACAAGAACTAACAAGGCAAACTAGAAATCAGCGACGCAGAGTTCATGAGGGACCACGAAATGAAGGGCACACATGTCATGAACAAGAAATGCAGACACTTAACTTTTTCTTAAAATGCTCGAGATCGTCGGCGAGTGCCACATCTTCTGGCAAGTGATTCCACTCAGATGACATTTGGCCTTCTTCACGAGTTTCCGCGTTGTTTCTGTGTTCTGCCGAGACAGTTTCAGGTAAACAGTCGTCGTTCCTGTCCTCATCGTATAGGAGCAGCGTCATGGATTGCAAAAAGTGAGGCGTGTACGTTAAGATGTGAGTCATGCAGGGCTACAATTACTTTGCCTGAGCAGAAAGGGGGATTAGGGCATCACGGCCGAAAGCGCTAGCACTCGTCAACAATGCGCGAGGAGAACCGACAAAACTGTCCGGGTTACTCTTAGTCTAGTAACCACACAAAGCCAAGGAGACGCAAGAAATTAAACTGACGTAAAAAAATAAGGTCAATAATGCTTTTACTGTTTAATTAACAGTAGCATAAATATGAACGCCATCTGACAGTAAAAGATAGGTTTTCTTTTAAGTGTATACACCGGCTGGTAACGTTTGCGTCGGAGCTCTTTAGAGGTTTTACGGCCAAGTAGCCTAGTTTGCAGGCAAAAATAAATAAAAGAAACTGATTGGCTCAGTTCTTTTCACATGAAGCCAACAGGGACAAGCAGTGAAGACAAGGAAACATTAGAAGAAGTTCACTTTGTTTTAACTGAAATGCAGAACCCTTCTGTAAGAACAAATTTGAAGTGAAAGAAAATGCAATTTATCACCGCTGAGAGCCGTACCTACAACCGCCTATAATATATGTACTATAGATTATTTACAGGTATTTATACATTAATTTGTTTTGGTGTGGTCGTTTTTGGTCAATACACAAACTAACATCTCTAGAAACAGGTATTGCATTGATAATGTGTCTATATTGTCGATACAGACTACTTGAGCACGTCGGACCTTGTACCTCCCTCTATTCTACAGTCTTGTGCTTGCAGACACTGCCCAAATTACATATCTTCAATTTTCTTATAAATATTATTTAACTATTGTAGACCGCTGCTCGTAGACGTCTCATCAATTAAAAAATAGCCTTTGTTACGATCGAGCGCATCTCGCAGAAATAAAATATGGCTTTTAGAATTTCGCCAATGAGCTTAACTTGCAGAAACTGTATGTGCTGGTTCTACACAGAAAACAACGCATTCTTGTTGTTTTTTTCTTAAAAGAGACATTTCTCTCAGAAAAATCTTATTGTTCTCGCGGCCGCAACACCCAGCAACATTTACCTCTTTACATATGCCAAAATCGCGGTTGTATGTCCGGCAATTGCTGCAGTGGACAATCACCACCGCAATCGAACTTCACACCCCCAGAATAATCATCACAGTCCGCTCCACCGCGCCGCTCCACGCTATTATCATTACACACCCCAACAACCACCCAAGCAAACCTCAGTCATTTTAACCGATTCAATTGTCGCATGTAGTTGCATCCTGTCATCACAATCTCTAAGCATCAATCTCAGTGCAAATACAATCAAAAGTATACGCTCTCCTGTAGACATTGTCTACATACCAGGCCACGAAAGGATGCTGGGCACATAAAGATCGAATGTGCTTCCTTGCCACACACTAATCCTGGCCCCAAACATCGCCGCGCATGAAGCCATAGCATGAAGCAGATCTGCGCACTCACACTTGAGCCATATTGCAAAGATTGAAGCATATTTCCACGCTCACATCTCCATCTCACATGACAAAGGGCGTACATTCGTAAAGCAGAGACCAAACACTCTTCACACAACCACACGTCTTCACTTCCTACGAAACCACATCACAGGGAATCCGCCGCACTACATTCACAACGGCGGAAGTCCCAATACAAAACACGTGCTACGGATGTGCCCTTCTCATCACTTCAGCCCCAATGAACTTCCCATTTTCCTTGAATCTCATTACGAAACATAGTTACAGCTGGAAAGGAGAGAAACACAAACTGAACAGGACGGGGACTGTAATCCGTATCAACTGTCTTTACTGCAATAATGTTCACGTGCATGAAAAGCAGACGCATAAATATTCGAAAGTGCCCTTCGTTTCTTCCAAATCGCTAATCACGCACGCGCACCCCGCATTCTATTGCTCAAGTAATCAATTCTTTTACTCGAGATCCCCATAAGAAGTGTGCTAGTGCATTGTCGGCTTTTTGTATACAACTTGCAAATCAATGCGACTAATTCATTTCACTGTTGGCAGTTGTTTTGTTCATTTTTCTAATATAGAATCGCCAATAAGATGTCTTTTTCTTTCATTCCTCACCGTACATGTATCTTTGTTCCCACATCCTTGGATCAATTATTGTCTCTCTACTACCCCCTCTCCCCTTTATGTGATGCCCAAATGGGCTTTTCAGGTAAATGAATGAAACGAAAATGCATCGGGTATCAATCTGCACTTTTTCAACCTTGTGTCAACACAGCACGAACGTGCTGACAAACTTCGGAATGCATTGTCATCGTTTTTCGAAGGTTTCCGATATCAAGTGTCCGGCGTGCGCAGGTCATGTCTATTTAATCGTCTTCGTTAGCCCTGTAACCATATTTCATAAGCCTAGTAACAAGCTAACCCAGCTTTCAGTATTAATAACAGTACCACCGCCTCCCCCACCCCCATCAATCACAGGTGGCTGACCGCGACTTCCGAACTCCAAGACCAGCAGAACCTGACGAACTACATCGAAGCAGCCGTTCAGTGAGCCACATACCATAAACATCTCTCAAAAGATGGGTGACCGCAGAGGTCTGGACTAAAGGTTTTGAGCTCCATCGACATTTTTTCAGAAGACAAAGAGTATTTTCTCTTTCTCTCTCTTCCTGTCAACATTGTCACAAATAAGAAACACTACATCTCCAAGTACAAAGCTAAAGAATGCTACGCTGCTGCGTTTCATGTGCTCGTAACTTTTCCCTCGTGATCGTAAATCTCGCAACGTTTCTCTATTCGCGAACAATGCGAACACATTTGCGTTCCCGAGAAGCGTTCTGTGTGTTCATCTCCTTCCACGAATGCACATATGCAATCGTTATAAGCAATCTGCAAATTCCATTTTTGAATGACCTATGGATAAGTTCTAACTGCACATAATGAGGTGTAATTTGTCATTAGCGCGGAAACTTTCGGTTTCAAGCAAGAAATGTGACGTGACCAGATAGTAGCTGACAGACACGTGTTTTTCTTCGACGATGAGCCTAGCGTATCAAATTTTGGCTCAACCAAGAACTCAAATATCCGGCTCTCTTGAGTCACGCCTTCAGCGAGGTGACGCGGGCATAGATGATGAAAAGCAAACATGACCAGTCGTTTTCTCGTTTAGCCAACCGCGCTCAATGAATTGATTATGGAGCGACGCTGCAGCGGTGAAAGTGACAGGAAAGAGATCACATGAACAACGATGAAAAAAATTTCCAGGGGTGTCGGTGTGTTTGGTGAGAGGAGTGTGGAGGGAAATGGTTAGGGGAGAGGCAACGCTGTGGAGGCTCCTTCAATAGTGTGATCATAAATATACCGTGCTTTTTTTCTTTATGTTTATGGCTTCAGCAGATGTCCTCAAAAACTACTTGGGACATATAATACTGCTCCACCTATTCAGCTGCACTTGTGGAAGAGTCGGAAATTATCTAGTTAGATATCGCATGTCCAGGTGACTATTATATTAGATAAATAACTTTAGATATTCGCCAGATATGGGCGAATATAGTTCTTTTCGTATACGAATCGAATACGAATAGTAAGTAGATATCAAAAATCAAATAATTAATCGAAGCCGCGTATTTTTGCAGCAGTAATAATTATTTTAGGGTAATTAGTTGCAGCGCTTGTACTGAAAAGGGCATAAAAATGCAGACAATTATCAGGGACAACGAAGAAGCTTTAAACACAAAGTCACTAATTGTCATTAAAAACAGCAGGAATATCTCAATATATTTATAGCCTGGTTGCGAACAAGCTTTCCTAGAATGAATGGCTGCTGTATGACTATCTTTCCGAAAACGCTAAGTTCCGTAAACGCCAGGGTCTCTCGATGTCCTCCTCGCCCGCCGCTCCGTACAGATTGGAGACATTGCGGCGTCTACTACGGCGTTGGCCACGTGAATCGCGGACGTCGTAGGGACGCGTTGCCGGCGCTCGTGTGTCTTGAAAGCAATCTGCGACATGGGCTAAGTGCGCGCCCGCGCAGGCATCATCTTCAAAGCGGTCTGCGATGTTGGCAGAAAGCGCGTAGTGCCGGTAGCTTCGTATGCGCGTTTCGACGTTTCCTTCGCGTTCAAGCGACAGATGCACGGAGGTCAATTGGCTCGCGGCTGCAACCACGATTCCTAACTCCAGCTTTATCAGAGACACTTTCCGCTGTCATTGAGCGAGGTGTGTTCATGTTTACCTGTGCGCGCGTGACACCGTGCTGGGTAATTTAGTTAAAACACGTTGACGGGCTAGTCGGTTTGAATCAATGATAGAATGGGTAAATGCGACTGCACAAGGACGTAGAAAGAAGCAGACACGCAAAGAAAACGCTGTCTCTGTGTGTGTTACTTTCAACGTCGTCGTTGAGTAATGCTTACACATTCTATCATTGTTAATTTAGTCAGTAAGCGAATGTCTAGAATTTTATACGGCCGATAAAACTACTTCACACAGCTGTCTACTAATTTGCTATCGCAATCGGTGCTTCGCCTTTTGGGCGGAACTGCAAATTTTTTTAAAACTAGCACGCATCGTTAGCATGCCATGTTCGATTCCTATTCGAAAG